>NC_086325.1:65477330-66187758 GCF_036172605.1 Pelobates fuscus | reverse complement strand
AACAGGGGGCTCTAGTGGTTATGGTTTATAAAGTGTTAAGTAATGGGAATACATCCATGCACGGCAATGGCAATCTTAATCTTTACCATGTGGTAGCGGACTGAATAGCAAATGTATCAATAAATGATGAGTTGTTACTAAAACAGGAAGGAAAAGAGCCAGCATGGTAGTAGCTGACCCAAATGATAATTGTCATGCACTCATGGGAGGTAGGTAGGGACCATTGTACATAGAGGAATCCCACTGGACATCATGTAGCCCCATGTAGCCAAAGCGCAGCTTAAGCGGAACAGGGCCTTGACAGGGGTTAGGAGGCGGGCCCAGGAGGAACAGACAGGACAGGTGGGTTATGGGATATGTGGGTTTGGCTATTTAAGGGAGGAGCCATTTTGTAAGGTTCACTTCTAATTTCCTACCCGGTTCAGTTTGTGTGCATCCCGGTGCTCTCTATACTTTCTGGGTAGGGTTTCTCTTTTGTCTCCTCTGCAGGGCCATGGATATCGTGGAGAAGCTTCTGGAGGGGATCAGGACAGCGGCGCGGCAACAAGGAGCGGATTGGGTGCAGGCCCAGCTGGGCCCGGTTCCTGCTGCGGCGGCAGGACAGGAGGCCGGAGACTCACGCCCGGCGAGGGCCAGGAGGCCCCCGAGGCGTTTGAGCCCGGGAGGAGAACCGGAGGTCGGTGGCACGGGAGTGCAGGAGACAGCCAGTGGAAGTCGTAGCAGGCCCAGGAGCTGCCTGGTTGAGGCTCTGCCTCCCAGTGTGCGGCCGGGGCTTCGGCGTGGTGAGTCGAGACGGGCGGCTGCCCTGGACATCGATGCACCAACCCCTAACACGGATGGGGCCGTGCGCGGAGCAGGATCCAAGATGGCGGCCGGACGGCCCAGTGCGGGGCCTGGCGGGGCGGGGTCTCGGCCCAGGAGGGCACCCCCATCGGTCTTGGCGGTGGACTGCAGCACGCGGACTGGGACGGTCCACGACGGGCCCAACGTACAGCAGGCAAGTGCAGGGGCCCCTTCCGGGGGTCCCCTTGGCGTGGTGGGCAGGCGGGGAGTGAGGCCCGATTCCAGGGAGCGGGCGGACGGGGGGGCGGGTAGGCGAGCGGCCCAAGGGGAGCAGGGGTCGGGCGGAAGGCCCCTGGGGGGGGTGCGGGATGCTGCGAAGGGGTCCCGCGGAGTGCAGACTGGGCGGGCTTCCGTGGGAGAGGATGGGGGGTCCCTCGGTAGTTCTCTTGCGGGGCGGAAGGTAGTGCCTGCGGGTTCGATGGATGTTAGGAGGGTGGTAGAGGGTAAGGGGAAAGGAAAGGCTCCGAGGTCCGGTCGGTCGGGGATAACTGTCTCGGGGAGCGGGGTGTCACCATCCGCGTCCGTGGAGGGCCCCGGGGGAGGTGCCCCTGGTCCGGGTTCCGTAGGTGTAGTGGTAGGTCGGGCTGCAGCGGGGTTGGGGCGCGGGGCGGGAAGCGGGGAGGGTGGGCCTAGTTCGGAGTCGGGTAGTGCTAGCCCCTCGCCGGTTAGGGCCCCCAGGACACGCAGACAGAGGCCCCGGCGCAGGCGCGCAATGTCAGGGAGTTCGGCAGGGTCCGGGTCCCCCAGGTTGCCTCAACGGGGGTTGGCATCCAAAGGCGATGGTAGGAGTCGTAGTCCACGTGGCAGGGCTCTCAGGGCCTTTGGGGCGCGACGGCGGGAGGATACCCGGCGGGAGGCTTTGGCGGTTAGCAGGCGCTCCCCGGTTCGGGACGGGAAGGTGGTGGGGGAACGGTACGCCTTGCCCAGGACTTCTTCTCCTCTTTCCAGGTCCCGGAGTCGCTCCTCATCTGATTTTTCCAGGCACCGGGTGGGATCCCTGGTTGGCGGGACATCGGCGGATGGCGTTCATCCTGGACGAGCAGTGACGGACTGCGCAGCCCCGGGTGTCATCGGCCCCAGGGGCTTGGCCGGTGAGTCTATTGAATCGCTACAGTCCAGTGCACTAGTACAAACACTGCAGTCACTACTCCACTCACTGGGGGCGGGGGGTGGCACACAAGGTAGCGTAGGGCAGGTGTGGACGCAAGGGGGAGGGGAGGCGGGGCCCGGTCTAGGGACCCCGGCGGCAGTTGCGGGCGGGGAAGCTGTGTCGGCTTCCAGCGTGGGTGAGGCGGGAAGCGAACGGGCGGAGTTGACGGGGGGGGTGACGGAAGCAGCGAGGCAACATGCGTATGTGTCCTTCGCGGGCCCGCTGGGGGTGCACCTCAAGCAGGAGGTGAAAGATAAAATCTGGAAGGGGGAATTTTGCGAGATCTTCTCGCTTCTTCCCTTGGAGGACTTTCTTGACCTCAAGGAGGAGGACAAAAAGGACGAAAAGAAAGAGGAGGAGGAGAAACGGCGGAGGTATCGCAAGATACCGAAGTCTTTTGGTAACTGGCTAAGGGCATTCTGTATCCTAGCCAGCGTGATCGGGGAAAAATCGCCGGGCTCCTGCTCGTCCCTGTTTTGCTACTTGGACGGCATATGGGAGGCATACCGCACCTATGGCGGATTGGCATGGTGGCGGTATGATGAGCAGTTCCGGCAGCGGCTGGCGGCGAATCCGGGCATGCGGTGGGACCAGATGGACCTGCCTCTCTGGATGAAGCTCATGATGGCGCAGAAGGCGCAGCCCTTTCAGCACGCGGCTGGCGCTAAGGGTCAGTCCTCCTCGTCGGCCGCCTCGCAGAAGGGCTTATGCTGGCTCTTTAATGAGGGCCAGTGCAAGTGGGGCGCAGCCTGCCGCTTCAAGCACGAGTGCTCGGGCTGCGGTGGGGCTCATGGGCTCCAACGTTGTTTCAAGAAAGGGAAGTCCGGGGGGACGGGAGCCTCTGCCGCGGTTGGCGGCGGAGGGTCTCCCACTACCTCGGGGGCTAACCCCAGTGAAATTAGACGCGATGGAGCCCTGGCTAAACCGCTACGGTAACAGGGCAGACGCGGAGCTGCTTAGAGCGGGGTTTGGGCAAGGGTTTGTCATTCCGTTTCGGGAGAGGGGTGGCACTGCTTGCCCTCATAATCTCAAGTCCGTGGTGGAGTTCCCAGAGGTGGTTCGGGAGAAGTTGGACAAGGAGGTGCGGTTGGGTAGGATGGCGGGGCCTTTTGTGGCCCCGCCACTGGAGGGCCTTCGGGTCTCTCCCCTCGGGGTGGTCCCCAAGAAAGAAACAGGGAAGTTTCGGCTCATTCACCATCTTTCCTATCCTAAAGGGGAGTCGGTGAACGACGACATTGACAGGGACCTATGCTCGGTCTCTTACGCATCATTTGACCAGGCGGTCGAGCTGGTGAAGAGAGCCGGGCGTGGTGCGTTGATGGCCAAGGTGGACATCGAGGCTGCTTTTAGGTTGCTTCCGGTGCACCCGGCGTGTCACCACCTGTTAGGGTGCTTCTTTGAGGGGGGCTACTTTGTGGATTTGTGCCTTCCCATGGGGTGCTCCATTTCGTGCTCTTACTTTGAGAAGTTTAGTTCATTTCTCGAGTGGGTGGTGCGGACGGAAGCGGGAGATAAAGCGGTGGTGCACTATCTGGATGATTTCCTGTGTGTGGGGCCGGCCGGATCTCCCGCGTGCCAGCACTTGTTAGGTACCATTCAATGGGTGGCGGGCTGCTTTGGGGTGCCGCTGGCGGCAGATAAAACTGAGGGCCCGACTGAGTGCCTTAGTTTCCTGGGTCTGGAGATAGATTCAGTGCGGGGGGAATGTCGGCTGCCGCTGGCAAAGCTGGAAGGTTTGCGCGGCGTGGTGGCAGAGGTGCGTCGGGCACGGAAAGTGACCCTGCGCCGACTGCAGTCATTGGTCGGAATGCTCAATTTCGCCTGTAGGGTGATACCCATGGGTAGGGTGTTTAGCCGCAGCTTATCGGCGGCTACCGCGGGGATTAGGTCCCCTCACCATTTCATCCGGGTATCTTCGTCCATGCGGGCGGACTTGGGGGTGTGGGATACCTTCCTCAGGGACTTTAACGGGACGGTGTTCTTTCGGCAAGGGGGCGTGTCGACAGCTGAGCTGGAGCTGTACACCGACGCGTCGGGTAGCGTGGGTTTTGGGGCCTACTTCAGCGGGAGCTGGTGTGCAGAAAAATGGCCGGAGGCATGGGGGCAGAGCCCCCTCATGCGTAACCTGGCGTTTCTGGAGCTGTTCCCACTGGTGGTGGCGCTGGCGCTGTGGGGGGACCGGTTGAGGGACAGGAAAGTGGTTTTCTTCTCGGACAACATGTCCGTGGTGCACGCGGTTAATAATCAGTCTGCAGCATCGAGGCCGGTGGTAACTCTGCTGCGGCGCTTTGTTTTGTTGTGCATGTCCCTGAATGTGGTTTTTCGTGCGCGCCATGTGCCTGGGTACTTGAACGAGGTGGCTGACGCTCTGTCTCGTTTTCAGTGGTCCCGGTTTCGAACGATGGCCCCGGAGGCCCAGGACAGGGGTCAGCCGTGCCCGATCGAGATGTGGCAGCTAGGAGCGTCCTGCTTGGCGGACTCGTGAAGGCTTCGCTGGCACCGGCCACATGGGCCGCATACAGTAAGGTCTGGAGTTCATGGGAACGTTCCTGGGGCGGGCTGGGCCGAGGGGTACGAGGGGAGCCGCCTCTGGATGCCTTCTTGTGGTTTACCTTTCAATTACTGGCGGGGGGCGCCTCCCCGGCGGTGATTGACAGGAACATGGCTGCAATGGCGTTCTGGTTCAAGCTCCATGGTGGAGCGGATCTTACCAAGGCGTTTATTGTCCGGCAAGCACTCAAAGGGTATCGGAGGGCTCGGAGGGCCCCCGACGCTAGGCGCCCGGTGTCGGTGCATGTGCTGGAAGGGCTTGTTCAGGCGCTGCCCTCCATTTGTTTCAATGCATTTGAGGTGTCGCTATTCCGTGTGGCATTTCTTTTGGCTTTCTTTGGGGCGTTCCGCGTCGGGGAGTTGGTGAGCAACACCCGGGCGGCCACGGGGGGCCTACAGGTGTCTGGGGTACGTATACTGGATGGGAAGCTGGTGGTACACTTGGCTAGGTCCAAGACGGATGTGGAAGGTAAGGGCCGGGACGTTACGCTGGGGGCCCTGCCGGGCTCGGCATTGTGCCCAGTAGCTGCGGTGTCGGAGTATTTGGGTCAGAGGCCCGCGGTTGGCGGGTCCCTGTTGGTCCATGCGGATGGCTCGTCGCTCTCTCGCTTCCAATTTCAGAAAGTTTTCAGTCTGGGTCTGGGTCGGATGGGACTGGATGCCGGCACATACGGCACCCACTCCTTTCGTATTGGGGCGGCCACGGAGGCCACACGTCTAGGTTTGGGGGATGAGGTAGTCAAGCGGATTGGGAGATGGGAATCTGTTAGGTTCCGCTCATATGTACGCTTGGGTTTGTTGGAACACTAAGGGACATTGGGGCGGCCTGGGGGGTACGGGTGGTTTTATCCTGTGTTTTTTCTTTCTTCCCCAGGCCGGGTCGCTTGGATCGTGGGTCATTCCTTCATTTTCTGGGCCGGACGGAGGGCTGCAGCTCGAGCTCAAGGCCAGCAGCTGGGCTTTCCGGAGGACCAGCTCGTAGTGCGCTGGTGGGGGTATCGGGGCTTCTGCTGGGGGGACGTCTGCAGGGCAATATTTGGTATGGTCGCAGGCGGGGCGCGGCCGGATATGCTAGTTTTACATGCAGGCGGTAATGACCTGGGCCTCACCCCGCAGCGGAGGCTGGTAAAATGGATGAAGCAGGATCTTAACCGGTTGGTTGATCTGCTTCCCGGGGTGATGCTGGTATGGTCGGAGATTGTTCCGAGGCAGCGGTGGCGTTACGCCCGGGACCCGGTAGCCATTGATAGATGCAGGGGTAAGGTGAACAGCCTGATGGCAAGTTTTGTCAGGAAACTGGGGGGCGTGGTGGTAAGGCACCAGGAACTGGAGGAGGGGTTGGATGGGTATTACCGCTCGGACGGTGTACACCTTTCGGCAGTGGGTTACGACCTGCTGAACTTGGGTCTGCAGGAAGGGATGCGGAGGGCGTTCCTTCTTCGGGGTGGCGGAGCTCAGACAGCTTAAGGGGTCAAGGTCTGAGCTTGTGGCGGGATAGGGAGCTGAGAGAGAGGACATAGGCTCCCTATGAGGAACGTGAGGAACATGGAAAAAAGTGGAATTATGGTCAATGGTGGTTTCGAGTCCTGGAGGTGGCTCAGAACCTGGTGGGGCAGGGGTATCCGGGTATACCCCTGCCATGGTTACTTATGGTTGGCACTTGTTCGGTTCAAGTTGGCGAGGTTGGAAAATGTCGTTACATATTTGTATTTGTTATGTTGGGGGTCATTGCCCTCTATTAAAAAGAAGGATACGGATGAGAGGGGCGGAAGGTGGGGGCAATGACCCATGTTTATATGTTAACTTATTTAAAGCAATATTATCGTTATATATATTATAAATTATTTAATAAAGCTGTGGACAAATTTTCCCATATACCAGGTGTCAGTGTGTTATTGGGTTAGGTATGTGGGGGGTTTTTTGTCCAAGGTTCCGCCAGCCCATATGGCGACTATACACCGGTCATGTAGCCCCATGTAGCCAAAGCGCAGCTTAAGCGGAACAGGGCCTTGACAGGGGTTAGGAGGCGGGCCCAGGAGGAACAGACAGGACAGGTGGGTTATGGGATATGTGGGTTTGGCTATTTAAGGGAGGAGCCATTTTGTAAGGTTCACTTCTAATTTCCTACCCGGTTCAGTTTGTCCCGCCCACCCTCCCTATATATTTATGTTTAGATATGGGTTTCCCGTTTTTTCACAGCGGCGGGATAGGGAGCTGAGAGAGAGGACATAGGCTCCCTATGAGGAACGTGAGGAACATGGAAAAAAGTGGAATTATGGTCAATGGTGGTTTCGAGTCCTGGAGGTGGCTCAGAACCTGGTGGGGCAGGGGTATCCGGGTATACCCCTGCCATGGTTACTTATGGTTGGCACTTGTTCGGTTCAAGTTGGCGAGGTTGGAAAATGTCGTTACATATTTGTATTTGTTATGTTGGGGGTCATTGCCCTCTATTAAAAAGAAGGATACGGATGAGAGGGGCGGAAGGTGGGGGCAATGACCCATGTTTATATGTTAACTTATTTAAAGCAATATTATCGTTATATATATTATAAATTATTTAATAAAGCTGTGGACAAATTTTCCCATATACCAGGTGTCAGTGTGTTATTGGGTTAGGTATGTGGGGGGTTTTTTGTCCAAGGTTCCGCCAGCCCATATGGCGACTATACACCGGTCATGCTCCTTTATTATCCCATAAATGACCAAGGGAGGAACAAAACATTCCAAGTAATCTGAGCCTAGAAAAATAAATGTTAATAGAGAAGAAACGGAACCTGGGGATTTGCTGCAAAATAAATGATTACTTTCTTCTTAATACATAACATCTATAATGCATTAACAATGTGTTGTAAATTCATAATGTGGAACATAACATACGTATTTCCAGGATGATAAAGTTATTTATTTTTCCATGCGTGTAACTCCATGAATAGCTCATTGGTTTGCCCTTCAGAATTGCTTGCTTGTGTGACTATAAAGCTATACTAAGGGGCACTCCTGGGGTCTACAAACTGAAGTGAAAGCTGTTTAAAAAAAAACAAAAAAACTACAAAAAAACCCAAACATTCTTTTATCAGGATATTCAAATGCTCCAGATAGTAATTCATTAGAACCTTGGTTTAATTTCATATCCCCTCCCTGAAACCAAACTGACCTTACAACTATATAAATTTCCAACGTGGATGATAAGTAAATGGATAGTTACGACAATTCTATGGAAAGATGCAAGAGGAACTGGTTCTGCTCTGAGAGGATTCTGTTTGGAGATACAAAATAACACGTATAAAAGGCAAGATTGCTATTCATTAATGTCAGTGTCCTTGACAAGCAATGCAGTGGATTAATCCTTTTATCACCAGAAGTCCTTGTGATATAATGATTGTTATCCTTTTCAGTCCCTTGACCTTTGGAGCGTAAGCTCCCTGGAGCAGGGATCCTTTTTTACATTTAGTATCATTCTGCTCCTGTGCTTAATCTGTTTGGTTTTATATTATTTAGAACACAGTTTTTCAATAAGCCTGTAAATAGCCGAGTATATGATTAGATTCCTATAAATATATTATCCATATATGGCTTGCCCTTCAGAGCAATTTATTGTTTTAGAGTTTTCCTTCCAGCTACAAAGAGGTTAAATCTCTAAACTGGAAAGCAGATTGCTGCAACCCATGGCCAAAGCAGGGGGCACAGATGAGAAGAAATATTCTGGAAATTTGCCTGTATTCAGCTGTCTAGAGTAGGGAGGGAGAGAAAGGATTAGCACTCTCAGTGGGGGGCATCACACAGTGGGGCAGATATTGACACAACAAAAGCCTAATTTCACCATTTAAATAATAAAAAAAAGCCTAAAAATATTTTTGTTTTTCGGGAAATTTGAGAAAATGTTGCCATTTGGCAATCTGACATTGTAAATTGATTGTGAAGCCCAATTAATAAAGTGATCTTATTTTGGATGTCAGAAGACTTCAAAGTTACATAGAACAAGGTAACATCTGCTACAAATACTGAATGTTTCCATGGATTGTCTTCCTTTCAGCCTTCCAAGTGGTAGGCTGAAAGGTTGTCCCACACCATCACTGACCTGGGACATCAGGGAAGAAGTAAAAGAGGAAGTGAAAGGAAATTAATGTTAGAACATTCTATTTTAATATAGGCCTAGGATAAACCAGCTAACAACCCAACCAGAGTCAGTTTTCCCATTACACTCAGCATTTTATTGTCTTTTGGGGTGATAGGGATGAAATAGATGGCATATCTAAATGTTCGCTTCTTCCATTATTGTATATGTATGTCTGTTCACTTTTGAGATTTTATCCTTTATAGTTAGTGTTATAAAGCATTTTATATTCATGAATCAACAAAGGAATGGAGTGAGCATGGATGATTTTTGTCAGAAAAGCTAACAACATAAATATATTCCTGAAGAATCCAGACAGCGTTTAAAGGTCCTCAATGCACAACAGTAAATAAAAATCACCATTTGAGTTAAATGGAAGAAATGACCAGATTTCATCAGTAGATTCACGATAGGACAGTTTATTGTCAGACATTGGGACCATGTCCGCAACTCTAGATGACAGTAATGTTCAATGTTATTATTATTTTATTATTTATATAGCGCCATCAGATTCCGTAGCGCTGTACAATGGGTGGACTAAGAGACATGTAATTGTAACAAGACAACTGGACGTCCATGAACAGAGAGGTTGAGGGTTCTGCTCAATGAGCTTACATTCAAGAGGAAGTGGCGTATAGTGACACAAAGGGTAAAAGTAGGGATAATGAAATAGGTTGCTAGAAATGTATTCACTGAGGGCTTAGTAGGTAATTTTTGACAGTTGCAGGAGAGGAGTCATGGGAGTGGGGGATAAAAACCTGCTTTTCTTTCAAGAAAACTCAGGCCCATGCTAGACCACATGCAAACACCCTTGGCCTCACCTCTCCTTGCTCTACCTATTCCCATCCTTCTTTCCTTGGAGCAGTAAGAGGAAATAGTTCATTGGATAAGCAAAGCAACTGATTAGATTGTTGACACTGCAATACACATTATTTCAAGCTGTCAAGCTTTACATTGAAAATATCTAATTATAGTTTAAGCTATGGTAATTTCATATTGATGCCAACCATTTATTCAGGTTGTCAGCTTGTTAAAAGCTTTTAAGTGGGACACATACTTTAACAATCAATAGTGGTCTTGTTTTGTTTTGCTTTGTTTGAAACTATAGAATATTATGTTTGACTTTCCCAGTGGGTAGCCAAACCCTATCATCATCTCCCACACCATCTGCCCTTTAAATCTCAGGACTGCTACCATGTGCACTCCTCCTCTCCCACACCCCACACCAGTGCTCCCCTGCTGTACTGGGTTTGGTTAGACATTTTACTGTCCAGCAAACTCTGTATCAAGGACTTTAATCCAAAAATGAATAGACAAACTGTCGACATTCGGTTTAGGCAAAATTCATTTAATTCGGCAGCACCCTATTCTACATGAGAGGACGTTGGGAAAGGGCGAAAGGAGGCAACACAAGAACATGGAGGGAAACTAGGGTATAATAATGCTCATAGTACCTTAAGGAAGTGGTGGGATTTACCCAGTTTTCTAAAATGCAACAAGTTTACCGAACCAGTACATAATTCAGCTGTGGAGACAGAGCCAGCCCCACAATGCATCCAGTTGGGACCATGGCCCCTGACAGCACTTTAAGGGGGGACATGAAAGGGGGAGCAGAGGGACATGGAAGAGAGACATGGATGGTAGAGGGGAAGAGAGACATGGATGGCAGGGGGGGAGTATGACTGCTGTTGGTTTAAGCACAAGTGCTCACACTGTGCGGAAGCTCACCTGGTGGTGCAATGTTTTAAAAAAAGCCAGGCAGCTTGGAAAACCAGGACACATGGGAGGAGGAGTAGAGAGATATGTAAGGGATAAGAGAAACATGGAACGGGGAAGACAGACATGGATGGAAGGAGGAAGAGAGACATGGAAGGGGATGTGGAAAAAAGACATGGATGGTAGCAGGGATATGGAAGGAGGTTAGAGAGACATGCATGAAGGAGGGAAGAGAGAAGGTGAGGAAAGAGGCATGTAAGTAAGGGAGGAGAAAGACAAGGAAGGAAGGCAGTGCAATGTGTTAAAAAAAGACAGGCAGCTTGGAAAACCGGGCATTAAGGACAACGTTTCTAGGAGAGAAGACACCAGTGAGCCCGCAAAGTATTTCCATGTGGCTCGATTGGAATCTATGTCATAAGGATGCCTCATGTTTATGGAAAGGTTTTACAGTAGGTTTCTTGATCCCATTTAATCTGTATGAGGTTCCTGTTTTTGTGCCTAATGTGACCTTCCATACTCGGCAGAGAGAAGATTTTCTGTGAAATGTTGTTTAACCCCTTAAGGACCAAACTTCTGGAATAAAAGGGAATCATAACATGTCAAACATGTCATGTATCCTTAAGGGGTTAAGGAGGTTGAGTTAGGGCAGATGGCAGGCCATTTTGTCTTTCTCCCCTATTAAAAGTTTCCCTGTTTGGTTCCTAAAAAAGCAGAGGGGTCTTATCATTTGTTCTATCATTTGTCTCAGCAATAAGAGAGGTTGGTGAATAACGGTATTTCACGAAAGGACAGTCGGGTTTCTAATGCCTTGTTTGACATGGCATTGGTGTTGGTTTGGGCCATGGGGCCTGGTGAATTACTTGCGAAATTAGACATCCAGTCCACATTTTGTTTGTTAATGGTTAATCTGGCTTGTTTTCACCTATTGGTTTTCTCTTTCCAGCATTTATTCTTTTATGACATGTGTCTCCTGATGGGATGTGCAATTTCATGTTTGTATTTTTAAAAGTTTAATTCCTTTGTGGATTCGGTAGGGGCCCAGCAACTTGTCTTTCTTTTTTTTCGTATTGAAATTGATACTGTTGCAAAAGTCTTTCACTTGCCCTCCAACAAGTTGCCAGGCCCTTGCAGGTGCAACTGTGACGTCTTTAGTCACTTTTTGGACAATTTGCATGTTATGTCTATGGGGTGTGCATTTTGCCGTCGGCTGCCCCTGGCGACAGTGAATACTCGAGAATTGTTTAATTTGGTACTCATCACCTGTTGGTCTGGAGCTAGTGGAAGTGTATAATGGGCATACGTTGGATTGAAATGGAATACAATCTTAAATAATAGAAGAAATGTAAGGTACCTAGAAAGATAAACTGTACATAGTGTAATATGTAATATAAAAGGTAAAGGACACGCAAGATGAGAGGGAAAAAACTCGCTAGAGGCAGGAGATGTGTCAGCCTTTTTCCCCTCCTTTTGCATGTCCTTTACCTTTTATATTACATATTACACTATGTACATTTTATTTTTCTATGTACCTTATATTTATTTTATTATTTAAGAATGTACTCCATTTCATTTTTTTTTACTTTATAAGGTGTCACTTTGTTGTTCTGTTCTGAATTCCTACACTCTGTGTGTTTTGTTTTTGTATTTTGGTGTTTAGGGGTACAGCTTTTAATAGGTTTTCTTTTCCTTGCATATAGTGGTTATATTATATGGGGGTTTCTCTTATATGTTGGATTGAGTTGGAAGTTTCCAAATTTGATCTGGAACTGTTTACAGATGTGTCTGGCTCGGTGGGCTTTGGAGCATATTTTCACTGTAGGTGGTGTGCTGCACGGTGGCCTAAAACTTGGTTCTAATTAGATATGATAAAAAATGTGACTTTTTTGGAGCTGTTTCCTTTGCTGGTGGCTTTTGAATTGTGTGGGGATGACTTGCGCAATAAGAAAGAGTTTGTTTCTTGTGGACATTATGTCCGTCGTGCAGGTAGTGAACAGGTCATTGTCTGGGTCTCCTCTGGTTATGGCGCTGCTTCGCATTTGGTTTTGCATTGTTTTGAGTTAAATGTTTCTGCATGTCATATTCCTGAGGTTAATAATGTGATTGCCGACTCTTTATTGTGCCTACAGTGGTATCGATTTTGTGAGTCAGCACCATCGGCATTGCGTGTGCGGACACCCCGTCCAGATTATTTGTAGAACCTCACTTTGCAGGATTGGTAAGGCTGTGGTGGGATTCACTTTCCTCAGGACTTGGGCCGCATATGTCATGATATGGTTTTGTTGCTTGTAGGTAATGAGTAGGGGCAGGTTTTCTTTACGGATTCTGGAAGGTTATTGTCCATGTTGAATCTCCCTTCCGTTGTTCTGCAGCATCAGATAATCTATGTTTTTGAGGAAGGATTTTCAGATTTAGCATATTCTTAAAGGATGGAGGAAGCTTTGGTGCTCGCAAAGGATTCGTCTTATTCCTGCTTTAAAGTATTTTGTTGACATAACATGAAACGTGTGCTTCGGTGTATGAAACTTTGTTGTTTTTTTTAAATTCCAAAGGATACCGCACTCTTATTTAGATAAAAGATTATTAAATGATAGTTTATTGACACAACATAGTAATACTAGATAGAGTATTAATCTACCCTATACAATGATAAATATACATTGAAGTTTAATAACTTGCCCACCATAGTTAAAGTGCAAAAGAAAACTTAAAGTGAAAAGTGCCAAATCACCATAAATACAATCTACCTGTACAATATAAAATATACAATACTGCCTGCCAATGATCCTCGGCAAGAAGAGAAATAGAGGGCACACAGATATCAGTAATCTGTGACATATAAAGAATAGACTAGGAGTCTATTAGCCTGTCCCAAACTGGAGTGTGTTACTAGATTCCATGAAAAATTAGGAAAATTAATGAAAAACAAAAAAGCACAATCTGCAAAAATAAAAAAATAGAAAAATAATAAAAATATAAGCAAAAAGGTTCGGTGATAGGATCTGGTCAGATCTCACCCATAGAGAATCAAGGAGGCCTCCTGATGGATTTTCAATGTGATGCAGAATCTTCAGTAAACGGGAACAGGAACAGAAAACAGGAAAGGAACTCAGTGTTTCCAATGTAGCTCTTCGTTCATAAGTCTATGAGTAGTTTTTCTATAATGGCAGGATAGAGGCATGCAGATCCTTTAAATGGCCCTGGTGTAGAAAGTAAAATCCTTCTGTTATAAAGGCCGATGTTTCTGCCATTAATCCTATTGGTACGTTGTGACGTCACCATCACGTGTTTACACAATGACGTCATCGGGTGTACAGTGGCTGCGAGAGTGCAAAATTAGTATAGAGAACTCTTGCGTCCCACAGCTCCACTAACTAACTGGTAACTACAGCACATATATATATATATATATATATATATATATATAAACAAAAACAATATATATACAATTCTTATAATCCTAAATTACCGATGTGTAACTAAAGTAAGTACCAGAATATTATAGATGCTAAATAAATGAACTTGTAAAGATACTAAAGATAGAGAACTATGTAAATAAAATATATAGCTTGGCTGGGGAAATTACAAAAATGATGTATTGTACCTATCACATACTAATACACATTTCAAAAATAGATGTGAAACACTTTATGGAACCTATAGGTATAGAACTAATGCAAATGTAAAAAATAAGTGGGAAACACTCTATAGAACCTATGGTTGTAATGAGACCAAAAGACAAAATTATTTTTAACACTATTAACCGTTAGGGTATATTTCATGCTTACCCACATAGTATTTCATGTACGTGTTCATGATGGTTCCAGTGTGGGCAGACCTTGAAGATATTCAAGTAGCAGACCAAAAGTTGGTCTTTTCTGTTGCAAATGACCTCCATTTGTTTAAATATACATCGGGATTAAGGAGAGAGCGCAGGTAACTTTTTTCTTTGGTTTTTACTATATGTATTAGCTGATGTGTACTGTAGTCATTGCTGTCGCACAGGAGTGATGGGAGTGAGTGCAGGACTTTTCTTTTTGTATTTGTATTCACTTTTTTGTTGCATGCCCAAGAACTGGACAAGTGGAGAGGACCAAGATGGTCATTGGGTTATGTACTGCAGAAGGGATTATAAAAAAAATACATAATAGTAAAAATTTAATCTATCGCCAAATCCTGCTGCTTCCATTTCAAAAACATTGTGCGCATCCGACCCTACTTAACGCTAGATGCGACTAAGGTGCTGGTCCATTAGAGAAAGAGTAGAGAGAATGTGTCAGGTTGCAATATTGGAGCAACCCCATATAAACTGGTAGAAATAGAACAAAATATAACTTTTAATTTAACTTAGGTTAAAATTCCTATATACCATTACAAACAGTGGAAGAAGACAGGGGGGCGGGGGGAAAGGGAGATTTATGCTAGAAAGTACTAACCCTGTCAGGTAATAGCACCTATGGCACGGGGATTTTTTCAAGCTTAAGAAATAGTCTCAGTCTTCCAGGAAACTCATTTGAAATAACATATCCCCAAACTCCCATCACCCAGTGCCAACGTGGTAGCAAAATCTCCTTCTCCTCTAACAAAAGAAATGTAGCCAAAACTACATAATAGCTACATATCAAATGGTCAGTTAAAATAATATAGCAGGGTGGCTATTCTGGGAAAGAAGTGTTGGCTGCAGCATAATCCCCTGTCAACCCCTGCCACCCTCGTTTCGACGTGTATCGGCTCTTCCAAGGGAAGGTGCTGGTCCATTCCACTGTCTCTCACCTTGACTAATGTAATCCGCTTCTCAGTGGTCTTACGTGCTCCCAACTTGCGCCATTACAGTCCATAATGAATGCTGTGGCGAAGCTCATCTTCCTGTCCGCCCACACCTCCCACATCATTCAAAGTATATTTATGTCTGTTGCTGTATTTACCTCATATCTTTTTAGTAAAAAGATGGTACACAAAACCCCCTTGACAGGATCCCAGGAAGTTTGAAGCATTTTGAGAAAATAATTTAATCAAATGACATCTCCTTGCATAAACAAGTAACACCTAAAGGTATCTGTTTTGAATGGCTAAAAGATAACATGATCACAGCTTTGCAGATTTAATGGTTTAGTCTTCAGACTGTTTGGATTGTAATGTTAGTTCCTAGTTTTCCCTTCTTTAGTAGATTTTTGTTTGTTTGTTTTTTGCATTCTTTCAAGTACTATTGTTATGTTGAGCTAAGAACGGACTGGTATCCTTTTCTCTGTTCCACACTCTTATTTTTTTTTATAATTACATTTCCTACATTCCACATTATAGGATCAAAACCCATCTGATCCCAAGAGGACCAGCTGAGAATGCCACATCATTGCCAGCACCTATTCAGAAGATATCATTATGTTGTATCATGGTGCTGAGAGTCATGAGTGGTCTTTGAGTCATAGGTGGAGCTCCGATCTCTTTGGTTTGCCAGGGTTGGTGTCTGATAACTTGTATGCTGTTGGAAGTTCTTCAGAGGTGGCAGCTGTTGCTTTAAACTAATGCCAACTTGGTGACTCTGTGCAGGATACTGATCCTTCCTTGGCCACTTTATCATTAGTTCTAAACATTTTGAATTCTAGACTTTGGGATTACATTACAAACTGGTCTCAAACACATGTAGAAGAATCCCTTGGATTCTATAAGATATAATGTCTATTAGTACCGACAGTAATTTAATAAAATAAAACAGTAATTACTGTCCCCTATCTGCTTCTAAGGAAATAAAGAAGTATCTAGATAGAGTTGTTGAAATTGCAAGAATTGAGTTATGTGTCTGGTTTGAAGGAAAATTAGTAGCCTATTTTAAACAGAATGTGGGAAATAAGATATAGAAGGGCAACTTTTATCAAAGTAAAAAAGAAAGTAAAAAGAAGAGGAGAGTAAAAAAAAGGGGGGGGGGCACGGAAAAGAGACAGAACTGACGGATGCAAAAATAAATTTGCTTTCCGAGTTTCCGATGGAGGACAGTAGAGTAGTATCTAAAGAGGATACATTTATTTAAATAGCACTATAAATATACTTAACTGACTCACCCAAGATGCTGGAAAAATGATGTATAACACTGATTAAAGGTGGAATATTTAAAAAAGAAAAATAAGCCAGTGAACGTGTAGTATAAAAATCAACATTAGTCCAATATATCATGGCCACATGCAGACATATAAAACCAGATCTATACCTTTGTGGTAGTTCTGTTTGTGATTTATTGGAGAAGCAATCCCCTGTGTTTGTTAGATTAATGATCTAACCATTCTTTTTTGTAAAATTCTTTCCCTAATTGGAATCAGGGGGTTTGTACACAGCTAAACTATAATGCTCAGATATTTTTGAGCCATCTGGTTTCTGGGATGTTAACATGCTGTTTAAAGGTAAATTATAGTTACCATACATGTTGCAACTACAGTAAAGCACGTTTTGGAACATTTACAAATTCAGATATAAAGAGTTCCATAACTTGACATCACACGGTGAGCCCAATAACATGGCCTCTTTTTCAGTATATAAATAAACTCTGCACAAAAAGTAAGGGACCCCAATCTGTAAATCACAAATGGATTGATTCACTTGAGCCAGATGATGTTTAAATTGGCGCTGCAGCCAATTGGCATTAATGGTGCGACACAAATGCTACACATAGTGAGTCTATTTATACAGACTCCTTAGACTAGCTACACCAGTCACATTAACATTTTCAGTACCGTAGTGGAGTGCAGTCGAGTGCTACTG
This sequence comes from Pelobates fuscus, assembly GCF_036172605.1. Lineage (NCBI taxonomy): Eukaryota > Metazoa > Chordata > Amphibia > Anura > Pelobatidae > Pelobates > Pelobates fuscus. The sequence goes on along the minus strand of NC_086325.1, from coordinate 66,170,638 downwards.
AAAGTAATTTAATGAATAAATAAATGCTGGGGTCTTTGGAACCCCAGCACATAATTAAAGATAGATCATTGGCTATGTCTATTGCAATGGCAATTGTCTGCAACATAAATGTTGTGCCTAGTGAGCCTAAGAATAAAGTCTTCCTAGGCTAGGTACACCAGTTAAATTAACCATCTTAGTACTGTGGACCCAAATAATACCAGGAATGGCCAAAGAGTGATCTCTTCTTCTTCCAAGCCATGTGTGATGGAGTGAAAGGGATCTATAAACATATAATTAAAGGAAGAGCTCAACTGAAAATGGGTAGTAAGTAGTGTGGTATAAAAGTCCCGGGTGCTCTTTAAGGAAAAAGATCTGCTCCCACACCGGATATATACATATAATAGAAATAATAATGATCCCAAGGCACACCATGGTTTTGCACATAAGAAAAGTGTTTATTCATGCATAAAGAGTACATCAAACTATCATGACAGAAAGAAAAGAAAGTGCATAGTATAGTATATACATATAATATGTGAATTATTTATATATGATTACATGCTAACATTGTTTATTCCACTATTTCCTGAAATGGTTTATTATGGAAGAGTGTATGTATAATATGTAATTTGCTGAAATTATGTTACGTATCATATTGTCTTACACTGTGTTCTATGGATTTATTATAATGTTGGGTATTGTGTATAATAGTGCTTGCCTATATTCTGGGGTAATCTGGTTTAAACTGCATATTTTTTATATATAGCTGATATTTTGCATATACACAATTCTCATATGGTGTGCTAAAGTGGATATGGAATGTACCATCCGTATGATAAGTCTTTAAATAGCCGTTATGCATTAGAAGTATTTTCCCCTTTGATTTACAATAATTTTGGCCACTTCATTCTTCTGTAGTTGCTCTGCACCACTGGAACATATGACCACGCCTATACGTAATGATGTCATTGGACGCACGTGCGTCATGACGTCATCGATACCCAGAAGTATCTCCCGGCATTTTGCAGAGGATTTCACACAACATTATATGAATAGCAAGTGCCTCCCTTTATCCAGCTATTCGTTTTAAGTCTATAGTCTTAATCTATAGGTTATATAAGTGGAAATCTAGATCAGCCAGCAAGAGGTCCCCCCGAGGAAGGCTTCATAGCCGAAACGTTGGGGTTTTCCTTTCTCCTGCTCTTGGTCAGTATACCTTTTTAATTGGTGTTTGCATTTAGCATTTTATTATTACTGTAGTTTTGGTTCTATAAATTGGTTATGCACTATACTATGCACTTTCTGTAAAGATAGTTTGATGTACTCTTTATGCATGAATAAACGCTTTTCTTATGTGCAAAACCTTGGTGTGCCTTGGGATAATTATTATTTCTATTACGTGAAAGGGATCTATATCAGGCAGGATTATTCGGGATATACTGGAGGCTGAGGAAAGAAGAACTTAATTCAAGACTTCAAAAGGTAAGTCCAAAATATTTTTTTGCACATATTATATTTTAAGTATATTTGGGTCACTATCTTTTAGATTATCCCTGTTTTTTTTTTTTTTGGTCAAAGATGAATGCAGATCTCGAACTTCACTAAGGATATTATCCCTGCATACTTGGGGGCTCAATTTACAAAGACATTCCCTGCTTCTGCACCAAAACATCATGGAGTCTCAATTTTGTTTAAAAAGAATATTCATTTTATTTGAAGATCAATTGGGTTATTCTGCCAACGGGCAAATAGTTAGAATTTTTTTTAAACATGGGTCCAGTTTTCAAGCATCTAGCCCTGGATTTGAAGCATTTGGGTCCATATTTCAGCTGTCCGGTCCATCTTAACCCCTTAAGGACAGATGACGGATATATTCCGTCATGATTCCTTTTTATTTCAGAAGTTGTGTCATTAAGGGGTTAAAACCAGACCGAATTCAGGCTGTTCGGTGTCTGAATTGCAAAATCCAGATATTCCTAAATAGTGTGAACCATGTCCACTCAGACTTCAGTGAATAACTCTGAAAGTCTTTGTATTTGACTCAATGATGAATTAAAAAAATTGGCATTCTCATCCCACTTTAAAGCTAACTATAAGAAGTTTAAATATTTAGGGGTAATTATTTGTCAATGCAGAAAAGATCTCTACAGATATAGTTATCCACAAATAATTAGCAACTTAGATTCGCTCATGTCCAGGTGTATTCCATATAATATCTCTCATAGGGCGCGTTTATCTATTTAAAATGGTGATACTCCCGAAAATGTTCTACTTTAAGACAGCTCTCGCAACTGACTTACTTTTAAAAGACTTGCTCAGACAAGGTAAGTTTACATTTCTTTGAGCAGGTAAAAAGGCAAGACTAGCAACTGAATGAATACTTCGCCCTAGAATAGGAGTAGGTCGAAGGATCCCAACCCAGTTTTGTTCTACAGAGCCGCAAAATTAGCACAAGCGGATTCTGGCATGGAGAAACCTCTTGCTTATTTCTAGGTAAATGCTATGTAAATGTAAATAAAATAGGCCATAAATAAAAAAAAAAAATTATTATAACTTTCAAAAATATTGTTATTTAGTACTTTCCCATCAATGAGACCAATTACTTAAATCGGACGTATGTCCAGTATGACGAGTATTTTTATGAACCTATTTGAGTCTGAAGTAAATTTATGTCGTTGAAAAGTTTGTTATTTTTGTGATTCTCTGCTCAATTACAATAATGTTCACAGGATTCACAACTAAATGCATTTGAAGATCTCTATCCCATAAATGGCCATTAATACACTCAGAAGATAACGTGTAGCTGTTTTACTCTTGTTTCTGTATGAGCGGTATACGCAGTATATATTTGTAATGATGGCAGAGACATTTGAAAAAAAAATGACTGACTAAATAGCGCCGAACGTTTGATTGATAGGTAAAAATTCCCTCTCTTTAATGCATCATTTAATTTGTAAATGGAGCTTACAACATCAGATATGTCACAGACTCACTCTGTATCTGTTCACAGGAATGGCTGCAATTCATTAATAAGAGGTAGTCCCACATTCCCCATGCTGAAAGGAAGAATGCAGCATCATTTATTATTTTGCAAGCCTCAAGTGGGAAATGAAATGTTATATTTGAAATATACATATCTAGCCATGAGAATAGTTACTGAAAGGAATGCTCCAAGCACCATAACCACTACAATCCTCTGGCGTGGTTAGAATACCAGGAGCGCCATTGTTCCTTTTTACAGTAAGTAGTCAAACTGTTTAAGAACAGCTTGACAACTTACCTACGGTAAGTGCTGCAGGAAGAAGTTCCTGTTAGCTCCATTCAGCTTAGCACCGCGGTACAGGGCCAAACTCGTTCACTGAGCGCGCTCAGCTGATGCTCCAGTAAAGGCAACAACAGAAACTCAGCAGCCTTAATTAAATTCTCAAACTATTCTTAAACTGTTTGACTGATGACTGTCGATGGGCATTCATGACACCATAACTACTAAGGTGGCGGAGTAATGGTGCTTGGAGTGTCCCTTTAAAACTATTTAAATAGGAGTGAACAATCCCCTAGCTCTTGTTGGACTACATTTTCCCTAATTCTAATTGTTACACAGTTATTCTGAAGACTCAATGAAGACCTTAAACACTTTTTATCAGCTTGATTAGCTTCGGGTTCTCTCAGCCACTGTGACACATTAGTATTTACTGGACTGAGATGGTTCTATTTGCATACTCTAGTTGTCCAAGGATTACATTTTTATTAGTATTATTGGCAGCAGTTCATATAATATGGCAAGTAGTGCCTTTGCTTTGAATTGCTTTTATATAATCTAGCATGCTGAATGATGTTCACAGAAATATCTATGTTATATTACTTGCATGATTTGTCTATTTCTGCTTATTGTGTTCTGCATTTAATTTTTTTTTTAAATCTCGAACTGAAAGAAACAAAGATTCCCCACAAAAATATCTGAATCATTGAAAATCCAAACTTAATTTAATATATATATACGCCTGTTGATCTTTACGTCAAAACACAGCACAAGGTTCAATTTAATATTTTTAGATAACATTTTCAAATAATTTAATATTGTTTGGATACACTTTAAAAATGATTAAATATGTTAAAATTTTTATATGTTTTGATATATAGATAATATTTTCCTACATTTAAAAGATTTTTGATAATTTAATATTTTGAAAAAAAATATTTGAAAACTTTATCCAAACATCTAAAATCTTTTGTAAAGATTATCCAAAACTTTTAAATTCCGTTCCTTCTTAAAGGGACACTATAGACACCCAAACCACTTCAGCTCATTGAAGTGGTCTGGGTGCAGTGTCCCTTATTATTTATTATTATTATTATTGCAATTTATATAGCGCCAACAGATTCCGTAGCGCTTTACAATATTATGAGAAGGGATTTAACTATAGATAGGACAATTACAAATAAACTTACAGGAACAATAGGTTGAAGAGGACCCTGCTCGATCGAGCTTACATTCTATAGGAGGTGGGTGTAAAACACATTAGGACAGGAATTTGCAATCAAATAAGGTGGACTGCCCTTTAGGAGAGGGCAAGAGACAGGTATGTGAGGTAAGGGTTAGTCTTGGAGGCCATATGCTTTCCTAAAGAGATGAGTTTTAAGGCACTTCTTAAAAGATGCAAGACTAGGGGAGAGTCTGATGGCGGTAGGCAGGCTATTCCATAGGAAGGGAGCCGCCCGCGAGAAGTCCTGCAAGCGCGAGTTGGCCGTACGAGTGCGGACAACGGACAGGAGGTGGTCACGGGCAGAACGGAGAGACCGAGAAGGGACATACCTATGGATCTGTGAGGAGATATAAGAGGGGCTAGAGTTGTTCAGTGCTTTATAGGTGTGAGTTAGTACCTTGAATTGACTCCTATAGCATACAGGAAGCCAATGTAAGGACTGGCAGAGGGGTGAGGTGTGAGAGAAACGACTAGAGAGGAAAATCAGTCTAGCAGCAGCGTTCATTACGGACTGTAGGGGTGCAGTACGGCTTTTGGGAAGACCAATCAGGAGAGGGTTACAGTAATCCATGCGGGAGATTACCAGAGCATGGACAAGCTCCTTGGTAGTATCTGGTGCAAGAAAGGGGCGGATGCGGGCTATGTTTTTAAGATGGAATCTACAGGATTTGGCAACATGCTGGATGTGAGGCTCAAAGGTGAGACCAGAGTCAAGTATGACGCCAAGACAGCGCGCTTGCAAGGATGGACTGATGTTGGTACCACAAACTTGAAGGGAGAGTGAAAGAGGAGGATCAGTATTAGGAGGAGGAAAGACAAGGAGCTCAGTTTTTGAGAGATTGAGTTTCAGAAAGCGGGAGGACATCCAGTCAGAGATGGAAGAAAGGCAAGCAGTGACACGTTGCAGGATGGCAGGGGAGAGGTCCGGGGAGGAGAGATATAGCTGGGTGTCATCAGCATACAGGTGGTAGTGGAATCCAAAAGAGGTAATAAGTTTGCCAAGAGAGGCAGTATAAAGAGAAAATAGAAGTGGACCAAGGACGGAGCCTTGGGGAACTCCAACCGAGACAGGGCGAGGGGAGGAGGTATCATTAGAAAAGGAGACACTGAATGAGCGTTGGGAGAGATAAGAGGAAAACCACGAGAGGACAGAGTCACAGAGACCAAGTGATTGAAGAGTTTGAAGAAGGAGAGCATGATCAACGGTGTCAAAGGCCGCTGAGAGGTCAAGAAGAATTAGTATGGAGTAGTGGCCTTTGGATTTAGCTGCGATTAGGTCGTTAGTGACTTTGATAAGGGCAGTCTCTGTAGAGTGGAGAGGGCGGAAGCCAGATTGAAGGAGGTCAAGGAGAGAGTTGGAATTGAGGAAATGAGACACACGGGTAAAGACAAGCCTTTCCAGAAGCTTTGAGGAAAAAGGGAGCAGGGATATGGGACGGTAATTAGAGAGGGTGGATGAGTCGAGGGATGGTTTTTTTAGTATAGGTACTACAGTGGCATGTTTAAGGTCAGCAGGGACGATGCCAGAAGAGAGTGAGCAGTTGAAGATGTGTGTTAGAGAAGGCACGAGACAAGTGGAGAGAGATCTGATAAGGTGAGATGGGACAGGATCGAGCGGGCAAGTGGTGGGGCGAGAGGAGCAAAGAAGAGTAGCCACCTCTTGGTCAGTAGCTGGGGAGAATGTCTGAAGGGTAGGAAATGCATGATCTATGTGTGATTGAGAAACAGAAAGGCAAGGAGGGGAGAATTCTTTCCTTAGCTGTTCAATCTTGTCAGTGAAGTAACATGCAAAGTTATCAGAAGTAAGGTTAGTTTTGGGGGTGGCCACAGCAGGGCGAAGAAGAGAATTAAAGGTGTCAAAGAGACACCTGGGGTTGCGGGAACATGAACTAATGAGAGAGGAAAAATAGGACTGTTTGGCAAGGGCTGCACTGAATGAACACAATATGAATCTATAATGGAGAAAGTCTTATTGGGTACGAGACTTCCTCCAGGAGCGTTCAGCACAACGGGAGCATCTTTGCAGGTAGCGCGTTGATTTAGTATGCCATGGTTGGGGGCGGGTCCTCCTTGAGGTGCTTGTTTGGAGTGGCGCTGCAGTGTTCAAGGCAGATGTAAGAGTAGAGTTATATATGGAGATGGCCAGTGAAGGACAGGAGAGGGAAGGGATGGACAGCAGTTGTGAATCAATGTCAGCTGACAACTGTTGGAGATCCAGAGAATTAAGGTCCCTCCTGAGTTGAGGGGGGTTAGGCTGAGGTTGTTGGGTGAGGGGGTACGCAAGAGCAAATGATAAGAGGTGGTGATCAGAGAGTGGATATGGAGTGTTGCAGATATTAGTTACTGTACATGCATAAGTGAAGATTAGGTCAAGGGTATTGCCAGCTACATGGGTGGGAGAATTTGCCCACTGTGATAGCCCGAGGGAGGAAGTCATTGAAAGTAGTTTAGTGGCTGCAGAGGTCAAAGGTGGGTTTATAGGAATATTGAAGTCCCCGAGAATTAGGGATGGAATGTTAGAAGAGAGGAAATAGGGTAGCCAGGCAGCAAAGTGGTCAAGGAAGAGAAGAGGGGAACCAGGGGGACGGTAAATAACAGCAATGTTAGCGGAGAAGGGTTTGAAAAGGCGAATTGAGTGTATTTCAAATGACGGGAAAGAGAGGGAAGGGGGGGTGGGAAGAGGTTTAAAAGAGCAGTGAGGGGTTAGGAGAAACCCAACACCACCACCTTTACATTCAGAGTTTCTTGGGTTGTGGGTAAGTTGGAGACCACCGAAGGACAAAGATGCAGGGGTGGCAGTGTCAGAGGGGGAGAGCCAGGTTTCTGTTAAGGCTAGTAAATCTATTGAACGAGAGATAAAGAAGTCATGGACAGCAGTGGATTTAGTTATATTGCAAACAGAGCGTGCGTTCCAGAGGGCAGTATTGAAGGAGGATCTAGAGGAACATGAGATGGGTATGAGATTAGTGTGGGTCCTTGGGTTAGTATGTGCTGTGTTTGTTGAGAGGGGACCGGAGTTTGGAGATACATCACCAGCTGCTAGGAGCAGAAGGATAGAAAGGAAGTGAAGGTGGGAGTAGGATTTGAAAGTTTTGTAGGAGGGTATGTATGTAGATTTGGGAGGAGTTGGTGGAGATAGGCTGGAAAGGTATGTGTAGAGTGCATGGGATGAATAGAGAGGGGAGGGGAGTAAGGTGGAAGTAATGAGGATTGTGTTGCCAGGGACAGGTGAGTGAAAGGATAGGGATATTTTAGTGATCATAGAAGTTAGTGTTAAAGTGAAAAATAGAAGGGAGAACATTAGAGAAAATGTGTATTATATAGATATGTAGATCATATATACAAACACACACAAATATCAATGAGTGTTTAAACCAGTGTAAGTATGCAGTGTGTTAAATGAATTCAGGTGAGGAGAGGTTTGGTAACTTGATTGGTGTGTTAAGGAAACCAGCTGATGTGCACTATCTATAAGTAAGTTGTTGACCATGGGGTGGGATGGTGTGGGTAGGGTGGGCAATCTTCCAGAGATGATACCTCTGCTCTGAAGATTTTGCAGGACTTGGTTGCTTGGGAGTGCTGGGTGTTAATGCTGTTTTAAGGGGCCCAGTCTGAAATATAAGGTCTGAGGTTAGAAAAAAAAAGAAACAAAACACACTATTATGGGTGGGGAGACATGGGGCTATTGAGGTAATTAATTAGAGATGAAAAACTAAAAGGAGAGAACATTTAGGATAAAAAGATAGGAAGGATCAGATAGGTGAAAGTCATAAACCATGAACATAAATTTACTAGATTATCAGTGAGAGTAGTAACACTAGCTAAACAAACAATTAACAACGAGTCTTAGGGAATGAACATAAAATGACATGATCATACCAGCTTTAAGAAAAACAAAAACAGAAGATCAGGATGGGAGATATAGTTATCAATTAAGTAGTGATAGTATAGGGAGGGAGATGGAATAGAACACAAATTTTAAAATAAGAGTTTAAAGGAAACAGGAATACAGGTATTCTTGAGTCCCTTTTGCACTTGTCCCTTTTGCACTTAGTGCTGCAATGTTAAACATTTCAGTTCTAGAGAAACTGCAATGTTGACATTGCAGCACTAAGTCTGCCTCCAGTGGCTGTCTACCAGACAGCCACTGGGGACGCTTCCTGGATCGAACACTCTGCATGATGACGTCAGATTTTTCCCCTTAGGAAAGCATTGGATATTTTTGCATTTGCCACGCATGCGCATTAGATCCTGCTCGGCGCAGGATGGAGTAGGAGGTGAAGAATTGACCCAGTGCTGAGGGACATCGGCACTGGGATAAGGTAAGTAAATAAAGGGTTTTTTAATCATTTATTCACCGAGAAGGAGGGAGCACAAGGTAGGGGGATGGCATGGGGAGTGACAGTGCCAGGAATACAACTATGTATTCCTGGCACTATCGTATCCATTTAAACTATTAAAACCTGACCTTCTTCGCTTTCAGCAAATGTGAAAATATTATACTAAATAAAAAATGTTTACATTTAAGTGTCCTCTTAAATATTGTGAAGTACATTCTAATTATGATTTGGTAATGGATTACCTGAAACTGGTAATAGGTCCAGCAAGTGACAACTTGCCGAGAACAAAGGTGGAGCTACGTTGATTAATGGCAGTGGTGGCCCAGTCCCCCTGCCCCCCCCTCCACCAAGGAACTTGACACCTCACATGACCTAAACTAGAGGGGAACAGGAAGTCAGTGCTTGTAGTGAGCACTCTCTCCTTCTCAAAGCACTCTTGGGTGTTGTCATATCCAGGCATCCTCAATATGTAATGGAACAAAGCATGTGAAAAGTATAAGGAGAGAGAGATATCTGAACTCCCCCACCTCCACAGCTAGATAACTAAGATAACTTCACAAAGGTATAGAACAATGATAGGTAACCTTCTGCAGTCCAGATATTACGGACTACATCTCCCATAATGTTCTTACTGCCATAATGCTTAAATGTAGTCCACAACAACTGGAGTGCCGAAGGTTGCATAGTAGATGAAAAGACACACAGTGAGGAGGGTATAGCACAATATCCATGCACAGTCAAAGGAATACATAGCTATAACAATGTTTTTATTTATAAAATATTTTACCAGAAGGGATACATTGAGATTTCTCTCGTTTTTCGAATATGTCCTGGGCCCTCCAACACTGCATCATTACAATAGGGTAAAATATATCGAAAAATACAAAATAATATTAATCCACAACACAAGTATAAATTAAAAACAGAACAGTTAAGAAATATAATCAATATAAAGAATGATTGCCTCATCATTATAAAATATTTGAATGTCATGTTTTTTTAAACAGACATACAGACATAGGATGTGGAAGGACAGACAGACACAAAGATTCTGGGCTAATCTCCTCTGTAACAAAAAGAATTGCAGGAGCGTATAAAACTATCAATCAGACTGCTTTGGCCTAGTTGGCTGGTTAAGCATTTTTATGACCACAATATGTGAGTTTTGATTTAGGATTGTTAGATCAATATACATTTTTTCCAAGGTGCATCAGAGAATATAAAACAAACCATTTAGAACTTGCAATCTGTTTTTGCCTGAGTGCGATTTGCTGTTTTTGTAACTTGATCTTGTTTGGCATGGGGGACAGGGAGTGGTGGAAATCGTATTCCCAACTTGTTTTGTAATCCGTTTCACATGTGAGATCATAATATAACCGACGTGGATTTCTTCATTGTCATTCTGACTTGTATGTTTGGTGTACATGTAGATGCAAAAATAAACATAATGAATCCATCAGAGGAACTCTTTAATTACACTCCAGCAAAAGAATGGCATTTGTATACATTTCACAGAGAAGTGGATTACAGGTCTGACCTTTAACTTGGTGTGAAACCAGTTCTTGGGTCTTTCCAGTTAGCACTTTACGACCCTTAAGTGACCCAATGTTTATGCTTCAAACAGAGGAAAGACTTCATTCCACTTTATTTTTCTAAGTAAAATATTTTCATATGCTTCTTTTTAGTGCAAGCATCTGGGCCCAGTTTTCTAGATTTATATTAAAAAAGTGTCGTTCTTTTTGTTTGCTGGTTCCCAGCCCTTAATGGCGTTATTTTATTTACATCTACAACATCTGGTTCTGGCAAAATTTTGTGTGAACTCTTTTGGAAACACAGAAATCTTCTTAGAGATAAGAACAGCATGACCTTCTTTTTGTGCCCCCCTTAACGATTTAAAGGTACAATTACATATGCCCAAAATCCAAATTAGCTACAGTTTTAATCACACAAAAAAATTGCAAAAAAAAATAAAAATAAATAATCCCAGATAAATTTGTAAATGTGTGGACATTCATTATTTACAATATCTAATATTAAATAAATTAAATATATATAATGCATGTACGTTTATGGTAATAGAATTCTCGAGTTTTGTAAATATTGAAACACAGGGTTTGAAAATTGTTCGGGTCATTAAATAACCTGCTGTTTGAGGCCAAAGTAGCTGAATTTAAAAAATAAAAAATCTACAACTAACAGAGTTATTTACTAAAGCACAAATGGCTAGTAATTCAAAGTGAATTAAAAGTGAATTTCAAAGTGTAAGCCACAATAGTTAAACTGCTAACAGTCAAAGTCGAAACTTGGATGACTTTTTCCAGCAATGTTGAATTAAAATTTAAAAACTCACTTTGAAATCTCAGCAAGTAACATTTTAGTGAATGATCACATGAGCTATTTGTGCAGTTAAAAATTGAGTTTTTCCTGGTCCGTTCTTTACATCTAACCATTTAGTGAATAAACCAAGACAGGATTTTATAGCAAGACAGGAGGTTTGTATTATGCAATAACTTTCTTTAATTAACTCCAGCAGCAAAGACATTTTTTCAATAAAGTTTAGTGAATACAAAACAAAAAAAACAGAGTAACTGAAATGAAACACTTGGTAGCCAATTAGCATCCAGCATAGTCTATATAGTGAATGATCCCCAATATTTTTCTTCTTTCTTTGCTGCTCCAGTAGAGATAAGTATCATATATATTCACTTATGCTACTGTTTTCTATATGAATACCTACTGGTTTGGTTACATATATTTGTATATATATTTATTCCTTTATGTTGTATGTTTTCTGAAGTAATTTTATATATTTTTCTCATAATTTTTTGTTTAAAGGGACACTATAGTCACCTGAACAACTTTAGCTTAATGAAGCAGTTTTGGTGTATAGAACATGCCCCTGCAGCCTCACTGCTCAATCCTCTGACATTTAGGAGTTAAATCCCTTTGTTTATGAACCCTAGTCACACCTCCCTGCATGTGACTTGCACAGCCTTCCATAAACACTTCCTGTAAAGAGAGCCCTATTTAGGCTTTCTTTATTGCAAGTTCTGTTTAATTAAGATTTTCTTATCCCCTGCTATGTTAATAGCTTGCTAGACCCTGCAAGAGCCTCCTGTATGTGATTAAAGTTCAATTTAGAGATTGAGATACAATTATTTAAGGCAAATTACATCTGTTTGAAAGTGAAACCAGTTTTTTTTTTCATGCAGGCTCTGTCAATCATAGCCAGGGGAGGTGTGGCTAGGGCTGCATAAACAGAAACAAAGTGATTTAACTCCTAAATGACAGTGAATTGAGCAGTGAAATTGCAAGGGGAATGATCTATACACTAAAACTGCTTTATTTAGCTAAAGTAATTTAGGTGACTATAGTGTTCCTTTAACCCCTTAAGGACCAAACTTCTGGAATAAAAGGGAATCATGACATGTCACACATGTCATGTGTCCTTAAGGGGTTAATATATATATTTGGTTCATACACACTGGCATTCGTGCCTTTTCTTCCGAAGTAAGTTCGAGATTCGTCCACATTCGGTAGTTTTCATACGAATTGTTACTTTTCAGTTATTTCGAATGACTCGTGTGCGGTAGTTTTCTTGCGACAAGCGGCCATTTGTTTTTTTGTATTAGTTTATTATACTCGCGTTTGCGGGTTTTGTGTACAAGCGTGTATTTCACTGTTCAGTTTATTTCGACAGTTTTACATGCGAATCGCTGCATGCATGATTTCAGTTAGTCCGTCATAGATTGATGATGTTATTATGGGTGGAAATTCCAGTTAGTTGGTTCTCAGCTAACTTTCCAGCAATTCAAAACCTATTTATAAGACTCACTTAATTAATACTCCTTCAGACCAGTTCTGGTCACCTGTGGAGTTAGAACGGAATTTAGCTCAGGGATTCAGGAGGTCTGGGAAGGCCACCCAAAAACGCAAACACGGCTTTGATGGTCCTTTAGAATCCCCTGGCTGTTCTGTCACATAAGATGGGGAAGGACCAAGATCAGAACAAAATGTGTGTCTCACGCAAAACTGAAGAGTGCAATCAATCACTCAAAAGACCCTCTGCTCATGAATAAGACAGACGAGCTCGGAAGGCCATTCACAGGAGCAAATCTGACTGCTATAAAACCTCCTCGAATGTTGACTCATCTTCAAACTCAGAAGATGAAAAATCTGAATCTGATTCTGCCTCAAATTATTCCTCTGTTTCAGAGGCACCTGAGCTTCTCTCTAAATCTGATGAAGAGAATATTATAATGGATGTTAATGGGAAACCATTATTTTACCCAGACCATTTTAAGCACCCTGGGTCAGCCGAATGGGTCCCTATGGCTCATGTAGCCAAATATCTTAATTGCTCGTTGAGGAAACCCCTTGACCAAGCGGCTAGAAATAAGCTAAGAGCTGAATGCCCTAGACCAACTTTATCTAAGAAAGTCACACAGACCCCTGATCTAGATCCCACTATTTTGCAATTTTTAACAAAATCAGGGAAGAACCCAAGTAAAGGACTTGACACATCACTAAAATCTTGTCAAGATAAATTAATGGACATATCTGGTCCTGTGGCAAAAATGTTTGAGACTTCAGAACAAGCTGCAGCTTCTGGAATTCCTCCCGGCATTGATATTTTGAGAGGTTGGTCCCAACGCATTGTATGCTTTTTGGGGAATGCTAACTCAGCTCTGACCAGCGAACGCCGAAGGTCTATTTTAATAAAAATTGATCCTCGGTTGTCGAATTTAGCCACTTGTGAACCTGGACCAGTGTCTGAACGTCTCCTATTCGGAGAAACCTTTATTAAAGATATTAACATTATCGGGCTCTTCAAAGAATAAAAAGGGAACATCTACGGTCTCTTTTATTCAGATGAGATCTCTTTACTCCAAAGACAAGAACAGAACTATTCTAGTGGTTAGATCACGTGCAAATTTGGAATGGGAAAGCCATTTTCACTTCATTCCAACATCTCATTATATGATTTCCTAGTGGATTACAGCGACTGGATATTGGATCCCAACATCTTCCAACGACTACTTTCCCTGTGGGGTCTATTTCAATACGATCTCTTTGCATCACGACTCAATCGCCAATTAGAAACATTTTTTAGTTGGCGTCCAGATCCAGAGGCAGCAGATCAGGATGCATTCCTCCAATGCTGGAAAGACGGAGTCAATTATGCATTTCTCCCATTTGCGATGATATCCCGGGTACTTCTAAAAGCATGGTCTCAGAAATCAACCCTAGTGGTAATAACCCCTCTCTGGCCATCACAACCATGGTTCCCTCAGCTTCTCAGCATGCTTATAGACTACCCACGCCTCATACAGATGCATCGGGATGCTATTCGCGATCCGGAGGGAAATCTTCATCCTCTAGTACTATCAGGCCAACTCCATTTAAAAGCATCTCTCATTTCCGGTCATACGAATCTCGTAGTGAATTTTCAAACTCAACTAGAGACACTCTCTCAGAAGCGTGGGCAGCAGGTACCCATGCAAATTACAGATCAGCCTGGAAAATTTGGCTTAATTGGTGCATGGGACGGGCTGTGGATCCTGTACATTCAGATTTAGCAAACATTCTAAATTTTTTGTCAGCCTCGTTTGACTCAGGCAATGCTTATCACAACATTAATGTCTATCAATCAGCTATCTCAGCAAATCACGACTCTATTCAATTTTTCCATTTGGGCAAACATCCGTTAGTCTGCAGACTTATGAGGGGTATCAGATTTAAGCATCCTTCATGCCCTAAATATCATTCTACTTGGGATGTTACTCTGGTACTCCAGTTAATAGAATCGTGGGGTGACAATGACTCATTATCATTAAAATTGCTTACCACATTAATATGCCTCATTTCATTTAAAAGAGTTTCTGATGTTAAGGCTTTAGACTTAAATAATAGACAATATACTCCTGATGGTGTTAATTTTTCTATTATCTCCACTCTGTGTTCTATCCTCTTTTTCTTACCATCCTCTTTTATGTGTTGTCAATTGTCTTCAAACATATGAGCTTAAAACCTCATCTATAAGAAATTCTAATCTTTCTCAATTGCTAATCTCTTTTCGTAAACCGTTTCTGCCTGTCTCCTCTACATCTTTAGCCAGATGGGTAAAACAAACTATGTCTATGGCAGGTATTGATATTTCAGTGTTTGGAGCTTACTCTTGAAGAGGAGCTATGACTACTAAGGTGTTTCAAGCATGAGGCTCTTTATCAGACTTGTTAAAAACTGCAGATTGGTCTTCAGAATCTACATTTAAACAGTTTTATTTTAGACCTAACATGCATGTTTCAAATATAATATTGTAATATCTTAACAATGTATTTGATATATATTTCTATGATTATTCAGCTTTTAACATGAATAATATGAGCCTCCTGTTTTGCTATAAAATTCAAGATTTTCCTAGTCTTGACGTCAGAAAATATAGATTTTATTAAAGACAGGAGGCGAGTATTATCCCTCCCATTAACCCACCCTGTTCTTTATGTTTCAGCTTAATCCTGTTTGGAGTTTTGTCGTTCTTATCCTTGGAGTTCACTCTACTAGATACTTCTTCTAGATTTGCAGCTCGAAAGAGGAAGAATATTGAAGATCATTCACTATATAGACTATGCCGGATGCTGATTGGCTACCAAGTGTTCCATTTCAGTAACTCTGTTTTTTTTGTCTTTTAATCACTAAACTTTATTGAAAAAAATGTCTTTGCTGCTGGAGTTAAGTAAAGAAAGTTAATGCATAATACGAGCCTCCTGTCTTTAATAAAATCTATATTTTCTGACGTCAAGACTAGGAAAATCTTGAATTGGCCGTTAAAGTTTGAATGTCAAGAATTCAACATGAATTTAAAGTACATTGTTTATTTTAGGGAAAAATATTGAAATGGATAATTTTTCCAAGTCAGTTATGTTTCTAGTTCGACTGTTTGGGCTTAAAATTGTAAACACATTTGATTTGAACTCTGTCTGAATGGTAATGACCCACGTTGCCATACTTATATCAGATCAGTTGTGTTGGAGAGTTTTCTGAGTCACAAGTTAGTTCTCTAGTGACTATTACTAAGACCTCCCAACAGTCCCAATCTAGGCAGGACAGTCTATATTCCTGGTCCCGTCCAGTCATCTTGGGTTTGTTGCCTGTTCCCTTTTGGGGACTCCAGGGACACTGTCCCTTGCAAGCAACGAGAAAGCATATTATTAGGGCATTCAGGACACTAGGAACCTGCAGTGACTGCAGAGACATTGCTCCCTGCAGGGTCTGCCATGGTGGGCTGGCCTACATCATTGGCAGGGAGCTTGACGTGCCTATTCTTTAGGTGAACAGCCCCCTTTTTTATGTGTGGGTCCATGACTGCTGTCTAGATGACTGTACCACCCACCCGGTGCCCCCCTTTCCCAATGACACACAGAGACCGTATAAAGTTGGGTAAGGGCATCGGCCACAGCTTTATTAATTTTCCATGCCAGCAACATAAATACTGTCAGCTGTTGGGGTGATTGCCCAACAGACAGGTCTATCCCCACAAACCATGAGTCCATGAGCAGCCTGCCTCCGCCATCAGCTCCCAACAGGCTGCGACTCCCCAAGCCTCCTCGGCAACTCCATCACTTCTGCCTGCGCTGGCCAGGACTCCCGCATGCTGTGACAAAACAAGAAAAGACAACCAACAACAAGCACCAGAAACAACACCCACATTCCTTCAATAACCAAATGTCCTAAGGGCGGGAGGGCGGGGAAGTCAGGATCCCTGCACTTCCAAGAGCTGACTGGTAAGTCCCCTCCCCTCACTGTCCTTATAACTGTCTTCCATCTTAGCAACTATGTATCCATATATCCCCCTCCCATCTGCTCTTCCTTTAAGACTCCTTATCCTAGCCGCAGTCATGTCCCCCCTTCCTTGTCAGTCCAGGGAGGTGTCTTGACTGCTGTCTAGATGACTGTACCACCCACCCGGTGCCCCCCTTTCCCAATGACACACAGAGACCGTATAAAGTTGGGTAAGGGCATCGGCCACAGCTTTATTAATTTTCCATGCCAGCAACATAAATACTGTCAGCTGTTGGGGTGATTGCCCAACAGACAGGTCTATCCCCACAAACCATGAGTCCATGAGCAGCCTGCCTCCGCCATCAGCTCCCAACAGGCTGCGACTCCCCAAGCCTCCTCGGCAACTCCATCACTTCTGCCTGCGCTGGCCAGGACTCCCGCCACCGCGATGACGACTTCCCCTCACGCCTCCTGCCGTCATCGCGCCCCCCGCCGACAGCGCAGCCTCAATCCCACTCTGCAAACCCGTGTTCAGGATGTCCAAACCTATCTCATTTAAGTGGACCCCATCCCTCCTCATTAAGTTCTGGTTCTCCCCTTCCAGCTCCACGTGTCGAACGACCACCCCACCTAGCCGCCGGACAAATTTCCCCACTGCAATGTTCAGCTTGCGCCGGCTCTTCTCCAAACCGCGCGAGTGCGGCAGCGCGCGCCAGCACGGCCTGGAAACCACCTCCGACCAAACCAAGGTCATGTCCGGAAACAGCGCCATGCACCTCGCCAAGTCGTGCCGAATCGCGTGGAGAAGGTCCACAGTCCTGGAAACCCCCAAGTCGTTCCCGCCCGCATGGACCACCACCACCACCGGCCCTGACACAAACTTACGGAGCTCCACGAACTCAGGATATACTTGCTGCCATCGGAGGCCCCTAATGCCCTTCCACCTGACTCGGGCCAAGTCCACTGAGAACCCCAAATTTCGTCCATAGGCCCGGTCTTCAGCTCGCCTAGCTGCCCAGTACACGTAGGAATGCCCTAGTATCCACACGTACCGGGGCCGCCCACCTACAACGAGAAGAGGGTTACAGCATATGAGGTCGGACATAAGACTTAAAACGCCCCGACTCCCCTCTTCCAATGCGTTTAATGCCCGCAGCCGAGTAACCCAAAACACTTGCCTGGGTAGCCGCCCCAATCCGAAAGGAATGGGCCGAAAACCCTTGACTTTCCATACCACCCGCGGCCAATGCTCTCTTCAGCATTGCCGAGAACTGATAGCGTGTTAGGGGAGACCCATCCGCGTGAGCCAACAAAGGGCCTCCCCGCTCCGGGCGCACCTCCAGAAAATCGTGAAAAGCCCCGACAGGACAGACGACATCCCTCGTGGCCCCTAAACGAACCCAGGCACCCCGGGCCGCCTGGTCCGTCTTAGAGCGCCGCACAAAAATGTCAACGGAGGAAGTAGACCACCGCACATCCGACAATGCCAAAGGCGAGGCCTTCCCCTTGCTCGGGGCTACCAACTCGCCGATGCGAAAGGCTCCAAAAAAGCAGACCGAGAAGGCTACGCGAAACAACTTCGATACATAATCCGAGCCACAGACCCGCGGCAAGACTAACAGAATCCGCCGCAACATTTCCACCGAAATCGGACGACGACGATCCGGGCGACGCCGCAGTCGCCACCCCTTCACCACTCTCTGGATCCCAAATTCCTTAGTAACATCCCGCCAGCCCATAAATCGAAACAAGAAAGACAGGGCAGCCAGCGCCTTCTCCGCTACTGCGCAAGACCTACCTCTCCTGACCAAGTCATCCAGCAACACAAGAGTCGCCTCCGTACGTCCCATTTCCGTGGATACATCCCCGTCCCGTGCTGCCGACAGCCACTGTTTCCACACTGCCCGGTATGCCTTCCAGGAAGCCTCCGCCAAGGAGTCCGATACCAAGCCCATCAGGCCTCGAAATCGAGCTTCCATAAGGAGTCCGGACACTGCAGACCGGTCCGCCGCGCCTCCGGCGCTGCCTCGCGAAACCGTTCCCACTGCAAGCGAGACAATGCATCAGCCACCACATTTTGCACACCCGGGACATGTTGCGCCCGCACCCAAACATTAAACTGAAGACTAAGGAGCACGAGGTGACGGAGAAGAGCCAACACTGGTGGGGATGAGGAGGACGATCGGGCAATCACATGGACCACACTCATGTTGTCCGTGTGAAAGACCACCGTGTGATTTCTCAGCTCCTCACCCCACAGTTCCAGGGCGACCACTATCGGAAACAGTTCCAAAAAGGTCAAATTCCTTCGAAATGGGGAAGACTGCCATTCCTCCGGCCACTCCCCCGCGCACCACTGACCCCGAAAATACGCTCCAAAACCAACTGACCCCGAGGCATCGGTAAACAGATCCAAGGCAGCATTGGTGGTGGCCTCCCTCAACCAGCAAGAGTGCCCGTTGTAACGTCTGAGGAAGGAGCTCCACACTGCCAGATCCGCCCGAAGGCGCCTCGTGATCCGAATGTAATGGAAAGGTTCCTTCACCCCCACCGTGGACAAGGACAATCTACGACAAAATGCCCGACCCATCGGTAACACCCGACATGCAAAAACCAAGTGCCCCAACAGGCCCTGCATCTGACGCAACTGAACCTTCTTGGAACCTTTGACTAAGTCCACCAACCGCAGCAACCCCTCCAACTTCTCTTCCGGAAGCCGGAAAACCATTCTCTCGGTATCGATTTCGATACCCAAGAATGAAAGGACCAACACCGGGCCAACCGTTTTTTGTTCGGACACAGGAACCCCGAACTCAGCCGCCACCCGCCGGAATGCCTGAAGCAACGCTGTACAATCCTGGGAACCCGACGGACCAACAAACAAAAAATCATCCAGGTAATGTGTCAACGAACACAAACCCGCAACTCTGGACGTGACCCACTCCAAAAAAGAAGAAAACAGTTCGAAATGATAACAAGAGATAGCGCAGCCCATGGGCATACACATATCATAATAGAAGCAACCGTTAGCGAAACACCCCAACAAGTGAAAGCAATCCGGATGAACCGGCAACAAACGAAAGGCCGATTCAATGTCCGATTTTGCTAATAACGCCCCACGACCGGCCCGCCGCAGGAGGAGCAATGCCGAGTCGAAGGACGCATAACGTACCCTGCACGCATCCCTGTCAATGTCATCATTGACCGACGACCCCGAAGGGTACGAGAGATGGTGAATCAATCGAAAAACTCCCGGATCCTTTTTTGGTACCAGACCCAGCGGAGACACCCTCAGGTTGTGGAATGGGGGGGAATCAAAGGGGCCGGCCATGCGGCCCCGTTGAATCTCCGCCTCCAACTTTTCTTGTAACAAAACCTCTTTTCCCCGCGTGGACCGAAGATTGTCCGCGAACTGGCCCTCGTCCGACAGCACAAAGGGAATCCAGAAACCCGTTGTGAAACCGTCGAACAAGAGGCTAGCAACGTCCCTCTTAGGATACTGGACGAGCCATGGACGCATCTTTTCCACGCTCACTGGAGTCCTCTCTGCGAGGAACGTCGTCCCTACCAGAGCCCTTGGAGGCAGATGGTCTGCCCTTCTTGAAACAACGGAGAGCCGGGTGGGCTCCCCCACAGTGGGCACACTCGTGCCGGAATCTGCAGGAGCTAAACCACTTACAGTGGCTCTCGTTGAAGAGCCAACAGACTCCCTTCCTCTGACCTGCCGACGTACCCGTGGGGACGCCGGCCGCCCCCGAAAAGGGAGAGGGTCTACACGGGGTCATAAGTAGCAGCCACAGGCTGCCGTCCTGCACCCCAAAACCCATACCCGGACACGCCGCCATCTTCTGGCGGAATTGCTGGTCGTATTTGAACCAGCATTGCCCGCCATAAACCTTGTAGGCGCCCCAAATTAAGTCCAAATAACCAAATAAAGAGGGGGCCCTCTCAGAGAAACGGCGCACTAGTACGCTGGCAAAGATATTAAATCCTTGCAGCCAATTACCGAACGTACGCGGGATAGCCTTACCCTTTTCTCCCTCCAATTGTTCGCCACGTCGCGGTCTGTCCACGGACTCCTTGTCTGGCGGAACGAGAGAAAGGAGATCCACATACTCACCATGAATAATCTTCTCCTGCACCTCCGCTGGCACATGTAAACCTAGGGGAGCCAGTTCACACCCTGGGAGAAAGGAACCAACCCCAACCCCATGACCCCTCAAACTATCCGCACTACCGGGACCCTGAGCCCCTAGACCAGTACCCCTGGCTTGCCCCTCCACTAACATCCTCAGCAGGCGCAACACCTCGCTATCCTGACCTGAACCCCCTGCAGCACCCCAGGCGCCTGCGCATGCTGACTCACCAAATGAGGGGAGGCGCAGGGGCCGTCCTCCATCACCTTCTCGCTCCTCCTCAGACTCCTCCTCCTCACCGGACTCCCCCTGGAGCCTCCCAGCTCCCAGAGGGGCTGCAGCCGACACGGCCTCCCGACCGCCGGCATCCTGGCAGTACTGCAACCTTGGGGCTGCCGCCTGATCCGCGGCACCCCATGAACCGGCCGGTCCTGGGGACTCCCATCTCCTTGGGGCTGCTGTCCGGCTCACAGCACCCCTATTGCCGCCTTCTTCCGCCGGCGCTTGTGGTCTCCGGGCGCCCGGCGTCCTATTTCCGGCGCGGGCACCCACTTCCGGGTTTTGCCCGTCGCCGGCTGCTGTCGTCATATCCGGCGCGCCGGCGGTGCGACCGGCGTCGTGACGTCACTTCCGGCCGCGCCGGAAGAGAAGGTGGAGGGCTCCTGGATCTTCCCGCCGAATCGCCATCTTGGAAATGGCTGCCGGACGCAGCCGCAGCTCTCACCTGGGACCGGATCGCTCGGGGGGACGACACCAGGCTCGGCTCCACATTCCCAGCCACTCCAGCTCGCCGGCTTCTTCGGCCTTCACGACCTCCTCTCACCGGGCTGGGAGACAGTCGCGACGGCGGCCTTGAACGCCTGGCCCGCCGCCCACCTTCCACAGGTCGAGCCTCTTCACCGGGGACGCCATCCATGCCGGCCAACACCTCTGCTAACGAGCCTGCACCATGAGCAGCCCGATAAGCCTGCAACAGGGCCACCAACGATTCCTGGGAAACGTCCATCACTCTCAAAATTCAGGAACAGGTAAGTATAAAACTTTTTAAGAATAATGTCTATAATATTTTTTTTTTTTTTTTTTTTTTAAGGGGTCAGCAAAGAAAGACAGATGCAAATCTGAAAATCTGAAAGTCAGGATCCCTGCACTTCCAAGAGCTGACTGGTAAGTCCCCTCCCCTCACTGTCCTTATAACTGTCTTCCATCTTAGCAACTATGTATCCATATATCCCCCTCCCATCTGCTCTTCCTTTAAGACTCCTTATCCTAGCCGCAGTCATGTCCCCCCTTCCTTGTCAGTCCAGGGAGGTGTCTTTCTTTTGGGAAATTTGTATAATTTGCCATACCCTTTAACACCAACCACCTGCATCATGCTTCATGGGACACCGATGTTTGGGGTATACCATAACCAGAAAAGTGAATAGACCATTCTGTTTTCTTTTTTCAAAATGCGTGTTTGGTAATATTTACACCTCAATAATTGTCCAGTAACTTGTTTATCCATGAAAAACAAATCTACTGTGTCGTGTCTCCAGCATGTTAACTCTTTAGTGCCACACCCTGTTGTAGTTTGTCCAGGCCTAAACATTCAGAGAATTTTTATCATTTTTGCTATGTAAAATAATATATATAATACTATTTATTTTCCCTCTATCTCCTTTATTGCATCTGCACATATTCCATGTTTAGATGACATGCCCCCAATATGTTGACTTTAGAGGGATACTGTAGTGCCAGGAATACAAAGCTGTATTCCTGGCACTACCGATCCCTATGCCTCACCCCTCCCTCACGCCCCCCTCCCCGGTAAATAAAGGGTTAAGAACACTTACCTTATCCCAGCGATGTCTCTCGGCACTGGGTCGAAGCTCCACCACCTACTCCATCCCGCAACAAGCTGGTCTAATGCGCATGCGCAGCAAATGCCGCGTGCACATTAGACCTCCCCATAGGAAAGCATTGAATTGAAAAATCTGACGCTGGAGGTCCTCATGCAGACCGTGAGGACGTCCAGCGTCAGATAACAGACCAAAAGTCCGTTGGGATTCCGGAAGCGCCCCCAGTGGCTGTCTGATAGACAGCCACTGAGGGCAGACTTAGTGCAGCAATGTAAACATTGCAGTTCTCTGGAACTGAAATATTTAACATTGCAGCACTAGGTGCAAAAGGGACACAGCACCCAGACCACTTCAATGAGCTGAAGTGGTCTGGGTGCCTTCAGTGTCCCTTTAAATTTGGAATTCACTTTGAATTCTCCCTTTAGTGAATAACCCTGCAATAATAATAACCATTTTAACCCAATAAATCCACCAGAGTGTATTCAATTCTGCTATTTGGGAAAACATTTCGTAGATAATTTCCCAAATCACCACAACTTTTTGTTTCTTTATTCCACTCTTCTGTTTTTTCTCTGTTGTTTTTTTGTTTTTGTTTTTTAAACCCTCTAGGTATTTATTACACTTTAAGGAGTGCTCAATAGGTGCTAGTTTCCTTACACCATTTGCTTACACTTTTAAATCAAGTCTACTACAGTCTATTTCTTGTGGGGTAATTTACGTCTTATCATAATTGCACCATCTCGTTAGTGCTGTAATACAATGTTCGCTAAGTGTCTTGTAGTCATTATCTATATTTATTGCCTTTGAACGACTGTTAACCCCAATATTTTAATAATGTTGTAATTCATTTCACAGCCCAAACAACATTTGCTAAATGCGAGATTACACATGTGGTCTCTTTTACTCTTTTCTCCCAGACCATTTGTAGTCTGAAGCATGCATGTGATTGACAAAGAATCCCACTGATGACCTTGATATGACCTAATATTCCAAACATCTCACAGCAGTTACACAGTGCAGCAAATGTGCTGAGATTGCAGATTGCAGTGTGATTTTTCCAATGACGATGTCATAATCTCCATTTTACAGAAAATGATTGATTACAGCCAGCAGGGCAATAATCTGTTCTTTGTGTATTATTAATTGAACTCCTGCTATAATGGTCTCTTTCAATTGTTAACTCGGGTTCTGATTACCCTATCAAGTAAACTGAAGGTTATAACGGCTTTTCTAGAACTGATTCAATACACCAAGGTTCCAATGCAAATACTGCATTTTTTTGTATGGAAGATTCATAAAACGGAATATATATTAAAGGAACACGCCAAGAATCGTCATCACTATAGGCCTGGAATGCTCTGATCCCCATTCCCCCCTGCTCCCCCGCAATGTAAGTAGTCAAAGCCATTTTGAGCAGTTTAACTTCTGACCTGGGGTCTGCTGCTCCCTGTCTCCACTACCGCCTAAAGAGTGTGGAAGGCCT
Source organism: Pelobates fuscus (assembly GCF_036172605.1). Lineage (NCBI taxonomy): Eukaryota > Metazoa > Chordata > Amphibia > Anura > Pelobatidae > Pelobates > Pelobates fuscus. The sequence continues at coordinate 66,146,593 of NC_086325.1, read as the reverse complement.
CTATCTGAGCTAAGCTTGGAGGTACTGGGTTTAGCTCATTGGCTAAAAGTGATCAGCTGATACTCTCAGCCTAAGAGCTAGCCCTTAGCTCAGGAGAGATAACGGAAGGCCCAAAGAAGTGGTTCTGGATGCCTGAAGGACACAGTTTGGGCAGGGAGCAGCATCCAAGCAGTCACCAGGTAAGGAGTCAAACTATTTTCAAAGCATGATGTAGTGGTTATGGTGCATGGAGTGTTTCTTTAAAGTTAAAACAATGCAGGCTTGTCTGGATAATAGAAACATTTTACAAGCTTTTTCAACCTCAAATCTCACTGTTTGTAATTGATGGATTCTGAAGATATAATAAACGACTAGACTGAAGGCCTGGCTGCATTATGGCTGCTATTAGCTAATGGAGTAGTTGAATAAATTACTTATTACGTAAAAAGAAATGGACCAGAAAGAGAGGCTCATGGTAGGTGGACCTCTTCCTGATTAAGGGAATAAATACTGACAATTTCTGTGCAAGTGCAGCAGCTTGGAAATCTTTAAATCTTTGATTATTTTACTTCTTTTCATAATTTTTAACACATTATCTATCTATCTACTTGATTAACTTAACATAATGAAACATCAAATAATATTTGCAGAGAGCTGTTGTAAGGTGATTACCCTTTGCTGTCCTTTCATGACACCAAATATAGTTTGCCCTACCAATAATTTAATTTCAATTTAACATTGTACCAATAATTTCATTTTAGTTTAACACTGTATTGTAGACTGTGACATGACCAATAATTTGTCAATGCACACATGATTCTAATGGAACCTTCTAGGAATGCTGTCCTAGTCAATTACCTAGGAACCTATGGCAATTCAATTCTTTAAATCACACAGAACTAATCCGTGAACCAGGAAATGCTTCAGAAAAACATATTTCGGGCCTAAAGCCAAGAATATAGCCGAGTTGCAGAATTTTCCTACATTCAGCTGTCTGGGTTTAAAAATTAAAATTCACATATAATTCAGATTTCAGATGAATAGCTAGTTTAGTAAACACCCATGAACGTGAAAGATAGTGAATGATATTACAAATTTTCCAGAGATGTTACACTATTAAAAAGTACTCTTAATATTTCATTTATATTACCGTATTGCTTTGTTTCGAACATACTTATTAGCATCATAAACACTTATTCTGAATGGCTAGTCAAGTTATGAGAGGTTCTTGTAGGCAAATAATTAATGCCAAATAAATTAACATAAAAGCTATTAAATTAAATATTTTAAAGAATGTTAGTTAAATACTCTACATAGATAGGGCTTTATTTTCTGTTGATTACAATCAATTTTATCGGTTTTGGTGGGTAAAGCTATTCCGCAGAGGAAATCAACTGTATTTTTGTATCTGGACAGATTTTCATAGTGAATACAGTAAATTGAGTTGTTTGTTAACAAACACAAACATGTTATAGAATGTAGTTGTTTGTAACATTACGCTAAAACAAGTCCTTGCTTTCCTGATTGAAGTCTGTAAAATTAGAGATGCAGTTAATGTATAATTAATGCTTGTAGTTATTCTGTGTCAAGTGCTTAAGGCTGATCTGTGGTCAATGAAGCTGAAAGTTGGGTACCTGATAGTTCTGGGCAATGAACCAAACTGTTGTTGCTACCAGCACAAAAACATAACCCTATCCTTTAAGACCTGCAAATACTTTAACCACAAGAGGGTCAAATATACAACTTGGAAAAAAAATGAAAAAAGAAAAAAACATTGTGAATCTGTTCTACTTTTATGTTGATTATACCAATATTTTGAACCTCCAGCAATTGTTAAATTCAAATTCCTTTTAGATTCAGCCAACATGATGATGTTCAGCTGTTGTCAAACTACAACTGTTCTTGTCCGTTCTTGATTTTAAATATAAAAATGAAAATAAAATAAAAACACTCATATTTATTTCACTAATGTCATACAAATAAGGTAGAAAGAAGACAGTATGAATAAACAACATTTCATTAAATCATAGATTAATAATTGTTTATTATATAAAATTCCACTTGCTCCAAGAATTTGTTTACAATGGTTTGAGAAATATTATAAATTTGCAAATTCAGTTTGCTAGTTCAGTGCTAGATCAAGAAATTGGGTTTAATCCAAGGTTTCAGTCCACTGAAAGAAGCCCCAAGAGGAGGACTACCAGGATTAGACAGAGATTGGTTAACGAAGATTCGGCCCTGCTGTTACCAGATGGAAGGTGACTGGTTTTTCTTCCATTTTGATCCAGTTGGTTCCGTACTTGCTTGTTAAATGGAATGTCATCAATATCCAGATCATAATCCAAATCTAGCAGGAAGAGAGAAAAGACAAAAGAATGAGGATGTTCTAGATTTTCAACAAGCCGCTGATATTGTATTTGACATTGTCCAATATAAAGGAAGGATGGAAAGACAAAGAATAAAATGTTTTGTTTCTCAAACTGTTTCCAGAACGGTACCACTAGGTGTAGATTAATAAACCCTCATGCAAGGTAACCCTAATAAATTTTGATAAATATTATTATTATTATTATTATGATGTTATTATTTATAGAGCGCCAACAAATTCCACAGCGCTTTACAATGGGTGGACGAACACACATGTAGTTGTAACCAGACAAGTTGGACACACAGGAAAAAATGGTTAACTCAAATGCTATTAACTTGTAAAATTAGGCAGGGCCTGAAGTACCTCTTGATAGCATCATGGGAAAACAAAAATTTCCATTCAAGTTTAGCATTATGGGAAAACAAAACTTTCCATTCAAGTCAACTATGTGGCAATATCCTCTTCAGATTGAGGATTACCGTGCGCTTGCCTGAAACCTCTTCATTTAAAATGAATGATCTCCTATACTAAAAAATCATGGGTAGGACTGGGGTTCCCCTTATCCCCTCTATTCATTAATCTGGCGCAAAGTCTCTATATCTTTCATAGCATGTCGTTTTCCAGGGCATTGTAATTTACTCCTCCCTTCTTAAACTCACTGATTTGTTGATATTCTTTTATAACCTGAAAACCCTAGGAGATTGTGGCCGTAATTATTGAAATTATAGAGAGATATGGAATCATCATGGGATTATGATAAATTGTTCTAAATTAAGGGCCTAATTTCTCACCCCCCCTCGAGAGTGCACCTAACTCCCCTACTTTCAATCTCACATGGGAGCTGGATCATCTTACATATTTGGGTACCTTAATTTCCAAAACTATTAACTAGTCCATTCCATTAATATCCAAAACATTACTGATAACATCGAACATGTTCAGGATCAACAGCAGTAATATAGTGGTGGGTTGTTACTTCACTTTGCCATCCACCAAAACCAGAATCTGACAATTAATATATATAAGAAAGAAAACGTGAACAAATGCCCTAAGGGTGATTATTCACAGGTAGGACAAGAGTCATATATAAATAAAACTAAATTCTTTATTAATACAGAGCACTAGGATTATGGATAAGGAAGAGCATAAACACACAAACAGTAAGATTAAAAAAAATATATAAACCTGGATACTCCTGTATATGAGCTATTTTGTTTTACAATTATCTAGGATTCCTTTTTGTATTCCCACGCTTAAGCTCTTCTACCTTATTAACAGGGCTTTTATTATAGGGCTCCGGCTTCCTTCTATATGTACTTATACAATTATTTTATCTCAATGTTTATGTGTGCATTCACTTCTGTATCTGGGATCCTAGTGCTCTGAATTATTATTCAATTACCCAAATAAAGATTTTTGTTTTTGTTTTTACTGCTTATATACAACCCTTCTCCTATAAGTGAATACTCACCTTTAGGGTGTTTTTTTTTTTAATCTCCTTAGCTGTCAAATTTATTTATTTATAAAAAAAAATGTAACCAGTAAAGATACATTGAGTTTTCTCTCGTTTTCAAGTACCGTATGTCCTGGGTCCACAAAACATTGCATTGATACATTATGGTACAATAAAATACAAAAACAATATTAAATACATAATACATACAAAATTTTACATAGAACAGGTAGGAAATATATAATCAACCATGACACGTGCACTCTGTTTTGAGGTATGTAGAGAGGGATCTCTTAAAAGACTTTAGGCTTGGGGAAGATTTTAAAGTGTGCGGGAGGTCGTTCCACAATTGTGGCGCTCTGTAGGAGAAGGAGGATCGGGCTGCTTTCTTTTTGTATTGAGGTAGACTAAAAAAAGTGCTGGTACTGGATCGGAGGTTATAGGAGGTGGGAACTGCCGAGGAGAGCAATTTGCTCAGGTAGGGCGGGAGTTTCCCAGAAAAGCTTTTAAACACAAGACTGGAAAGATGAAGGGTGCGTCTGGATTCCAGCGACAGACAGTTTAGTTAATTTAGCATGTCACAATAGTGAGTCCTGTAATTACATTGTAGCACAAATCGGCAGAACGAGTTATACAATGTATTGAGTTTATTAATGTGGGATTGTGATGCAGATGCATATACTACATCCCCATAATCAATAATTGGCATCAGCATTTGCTGTACAATCTTTTCCTTTACTGTAGGGCTTAGACAGGATTTGTTTCTATAAAAGGCACCTAGTTTTGGATAAAGTTTAGATGCAAGTTTTTCTATGTGGAGGCCAAAAGATAGATTGGGGTCTACCAACATACCTAAGTATTTGAAAGAGTGGACTGCGGTCAGTGTGCTATTTGAATTTGTTTTGTTGGATAGGTGGCAATTGTGTAATTTGTGTAATTTAGGTACTGTTCCAAAGATCATTGTGACAGATCAGTTTTAGGAAGAGTTTGTTATCCGCTATCCACTTTTCTACCTCTGTAAACTGGTCTTGGAGCACAGCCTTAAGCTGCCGTAGATAGGATTCAGGGTTATGTCCTAGTTTTAGGATCAAGGGTTCTAGCAAAATTTGTTGTGTTTTTCTCGCTTTTTGTGCTGTATCAAAAATAAAATTCCCTATAAGGCATAGTAGATGTTTGACAAATGCGCCAAGCTACTGGGCATTTTGCAGAAAGCAAAAACCATCTATTTTTTTTTTTTACATCAGTCATACCCTAACTATATAGGTAAATGCATGCATAGGCGTGCGCAGCCTATTGCATTAGGGTGTGCACCCTAAAGCACAAGCACACGCGGCGTATATATATATATATGTGTGTATATGTATGTATGTATATATGTATATATATATATATACACATATATACACACACAGACACAAAGCTGTGTGTGTGTGCTGTGTGAGGGTGCTGTTAGTGTGATGTGTGTGTGAGGGTGCTGGTAGTGTACTATGTGGGTGTTTGTGTGTGCGTGCTTGTGAGGGTGCTGTGAATGTACTGTGTGTCAGGGTGCTGTTTGTGTGTGTGTGTGCACTTGTGAGGGTGCTGTAAATGTACTGTGTGTGAGGGTGATGTTTGTGTGTGAGGGTACTGGTAGTGTGCTGTGTGTGTTTGTTAGGGTCCTGTTTGTGTTTGTGAGGGTACTGTTAGTGTGCTGTGTGAGTGTGAGAGTGCTGTTTGTGTAATGTGTGTGAGAGTGCTGTGTGTTTGTGAGGGTGCTGTGTGTGTGGGTGCTGTATGTGTGTGTGGGTGCTGTATGTGTGTTGGTACTGTGTATGTGTGTTGGTGCTGTGTGGGTAATGTGTATGTGTGTGGGTGCTGTGTATGTCTGTGGGTGCTGTATGTGTGTATGTGCTGTGTATGTCTGTGGGTGCTGTATGTGTGTGTGTGTTGTGTGTGTGTGGGTGCTGTATGTGTGTGGGTGCTGTATGTGTGTAGGTGCTGTATGTGTGTAGGTGCTGTGTATGTATGTGTGTAGGTGCTGTGTATGTGTGTGGGTGCTGTGTATGTCTGTGGGTGCTGTGTATGTGTGTGTGTGCTGTGCATGTCTATGGGTGCTGTGTATGTCTGTGGGTGCTGTGTATGTCTGTGGGTGCTGTATGTGTGTGAGTGCTGTATGTGTGTTGGTGCTGTGTATGTCTGTGGGTGCTGTGTATGTCTGTGGGTATGTCTGTGGGTGTCTGTGGGTGCTGTGTATGTGTGTGGGTGCTGTATGTTTGTTGGTGCTGTGTATGTGTGTGTGGGGGTGATTGTGGGGGGTGGAGGTGCCGGTACATTACTTAATATCCCCCCTCCCTTCTTACTTTATGTAGGGAGGGGAGATCCTTCACTGCTGCCTTCCCTGGTGGTCCAGTGGAGGTGGGGGCAGATCAGTTATCCCCCCTCCCTTCTTACCTTATGCCTGGGAGGGGGGATCCTGCGTCTGCCATCCATCCCTGGTGGTCCAGTGGAGAGTGAACTCTAGCCCCGCAGGGCTACAGTTCACTCACGCGAGATCTGAGCGTTGCCGCGGCAACGCTCAGATCTCGCGAGAGGAACCCGGCGGAGCTGCTGGCAATAGCTCCCCGGGTCCTCTCCTGCCTCCCTCCCTGCCTGTGAGCCGGTGATAGCCGGTGATAGCGCCGGCTCTGCATGAGCCGGCAGGAGAGATCCTGAGATCTCCCCTGCCGGTCTCAATACATAGGCGTGCCGCAGGGATTAGGGTGTGCCCAGGCACACCCGGCACACCCCGTGCGCACGCCTATGAATGCATGGTCTATATCGTTACCGTATGGGGTAATTTGCTGCAATCTTTTGGCATTGAGTAGCCTGGGTTGTAAATTACATCTCACGTGGGACTCTCAAAGTCCTGTTCAAGATATTTTGATTAAACAAAACCAAATGTTAAAAAGAAAAAAAAACACCTACTCTTTTTGTGTGCCTTTGTGAAATGATTAGATATCAATCTACATTGCCTGTAGGTCACTAAAATAAAAAAAATAAAAAATAAAATGTTTTCGTTTGGGCTTTGTGTTCATCAATCTCCAACCCAAGTTCTGAAGACAATCTAGATTATTCAGCAACCAGGGTTGTTTTTTTAGTTTTTCAAATGCATCATAGATCTGTTTATCCCCAATGTCAATTCACACAAGCCTGATCATACCTTTTATCTCAATACTTTGCATGCAAAGCTTAGATAACCATGCTAAATGGCTCATTTATTGTATACCTAATTGAATTAATTTAATCTCACTGGGTTAGGGAATGCTACTTTAGAAGACAATACATCAAAGCGGTAATACAACAAGCAGAAGTAACATGAATTATTATATTTTAATGTATATTTATTACTGAATGTAAGAATCTCAGTTCAAACACAATTCATTATATACAGGTAATGGCTACGAACTAGATCATTCACTGTGACCTTAATATATATTTGTAAAACAATCCTGGATTAAGATAAAATTTGACCTATCATGTAAGTCAAATCATTCTCATCCTCAAACATAATTACAGACATGCTCCTCTCAACCAGAAAGTGACCATCAATAATATATATATATACACATATATATTGGGTGATGTAATCTATTGGGTGTATATATATATATATATATATATATATATATATATAAATAGAGATGATTTAGGCACTAACCCTTAAAAGACTTTAGGTTATCTTGCCAAGGTGCTACCAGCGTCAGAGATATGTAGCCAAAGGTGAAATAGGAGCACTCAGAAGGACTTTTTCCGTGTATTTAATGTGGTAAAAAAGTTTACAACAGAGTGTAACGCATCAAATCAATCGACGTTTCGACCCCTAAGGATCTTTTTCAAGATCTTGAAAAAGACCCTTAGGGGTCGAAACGTCGATTGATTTGATGCGTTACACTCTGTTGTAAACTTTTTTACCACATTAAATACACGGAAAAAGTCCTTCTGAGTGCTCCTATTTCACCTTTGGCTATATATATATATATATATATATATATATATATATATATATATATATATATATATATATACACACACTTAAGTCAAGTCCCGTGAGTGTTCTCTTGTGTTGCGTTTTTTGGCTGGAGTTTACTTCCTAGGGAAGGAATTGTATTGTAGAGCCTTCAATAGTCTTGCTCATGTTTATATATATATTTCAGAACATTTATACCTTTTTAGAATCTTCAGACTCTTAAGTGGATGGCATTTTTTTTACTGCTGCCCTTACGTATTCTATAAGTCCCTAATAATTAAAACCGAATCAAAGATAATCCATGTTAAAAAAAGTATAATTAGATACATCAAACACTTTCGCTTGCTTGCTCTACTTTAGGTGAGGAAATCAGCCATATATTATTGCTGCCAGTATTTTTAGGTTACTAGGAATACGCTGGGCGATCTTGCTGCCCTCTGAGCTGATCTAGTTCAGACATGTTCAGCATCATTCTTTTACTGGTTCAGTTTCATTAAAAGGTCATCTCCCGCATTCCAAACAAGAAAACAAGAGAAGACCCTTTCAGTTTTCTGTTATTTATTCTCTGAAACTGCACTAAAAAAAAGTTCAAAATGACTCAGTATAGTCAGTATAATCTTCTCTACGCATGGGTGGCTGAGATAAATGTCTTCCAGAGAGTCCAGTTCAGAACAGTTCACAAAACTCCAATTTCAAGGAAATGTTGAGTTCTTGGGGATTCTTTTTTCCATGAAAAATGATAGGACCATCCTTTTTTATGAGTAGCAAAATGTGTGCAGATCTAATATGCACCATCCTGCTGTATAGTTTGAGGCCTGTATGTTTACATGATGTTTTCCGTCAGTGCATTTACCATTTTTTAACATATCTCCCTATCCGATCCAGCAATGCTACCGATCAGCTACAGAAACCATGCAACTGTGTGCCTACAATGACATCTGCACTTGTTGAAGCTGCTCTGTGTGCTACAATTCTGCAGGTAGCAAAATTCATGGATTTCTGGACGAAAAGGCATGGGCGTGTTGAGTACATGCTCTGTCATGGACATGGTGTATACATCGTGCCTGAAAATATGCTGGGCGTTTCCTTCCAAACTTAACTACTGAGCATTATACGACCAATGTGCCTTGGTCCCTGATAAAACTCCATCCCTTTAAACCTGTAATCACATTATTGCAAAAATACTGATTGAAGGGCCACATGCCTAGTGTACTCATCAAATAACTAGTTTTACTTGTACTGAGCATTTGTTCAGTACAGATCACAAGCGTCAGCTTAAGTTCCATATTTTGCTCTCTTCTTGTGTCGCTCACCTCGATATGTACGTCCTGCCACGTTTCCTCCCTCACCCCAGCAACAATTTCTCCTTTACCCCCAGAAACATTTCCACTCTCAACCCACAACTCATCCGGCCCAATTTACTCTCACACTTACAGACACATTTCAATCATCCATCCCTTCTCCCTAGCCACATTACCAACCAAAATAAATGCCTTGTTTATCAACTAAAAACAGCAATTTTTCTTCTCAAAAACATTCTCCACACTCACATGCTTTCTAATCTCCTTTCACCCCATTTTGATGGGCATTGGATTACCCTGAACCTAAATACCAAATAGCCGTATTACTAATCAGCAAATCTTTCCTTATCATAGGGATAAAATATTTCACTAAATAGGGGTTTTCCTGACGGAAATATAAGCTGCTAAAGAGATCTAAGGTAAGCCAGGTTCATTTCTTGCAAGTACAGACAGAAATGCTTATATTTTCAGTATTTTTCTTTTTAACTAGACATATTTTTAAATGGTTGTGCACACAGAACACCATAGCAAATACAAAAACAGCTACAGTTGCCCTTTAAGCTGCAGTGTAATCACAGAAATGTCATATTGTGTCTTTAGTAACCTTTTAACAATTCCTTGATGATAAGATTATATCACCCAATTTACAAGGTAACACCTTAAAGGACCACTCTAGGCACCCAGACCACTTCAGCTTAATGAAGTGGTATGGGTGCCAGGTCCAGCTAGGGTTAACTAATTTTTTTATAAACATAGCAGTTTCAGAGAAACTGCTATGTTTATCAATTAGTTAAGCCTTCCCCTTTTTCCTCTAGTGGCTGTCTCACTGACAGCCGCTAGAGGCGCTTGCGTGATTCTCACTGTGAAAATCACAGTGAGAGCACGCAAGCGTCCATAGGAAAGCATTATGAATGCTTTCCTATGCGACCGGCTGAATGCGCGCGCAGCTCTTGCCGCGCGTGCGCATTCAGCCGACGGGGAGGAACGGAGGCGGAGAGGAGGAGGAGAGCTCTCTGCCCAGCGCTGGAAAAAGGTAAGTTTTAACCCTTTTCCCCTTTCCAGAGCCGGGCGGGAGGGGGTCCCTGAGGGTGGGGGCACCCTCAGGGCACTCTAGTGCCAGGAAAACGAGTATGCTTTCCTGGCACTAGAGTGGTCCTTTAAAAGAACTGAAACCAACATTATTCAATGATGTAAACCATGTTTGAACTGTTGGTTAAATATTTTAGGGTCTACAACACAATTAAGAGACAATGATTCTAAAATGATCTTAACTAAGATATAGAATGTAGCAAAAATTAAAAGGAACTTTTATCTGCACAGTCAGTATTTCTTTTATGAATATTTAGAGTAGTATTAATATGATGCACAAGTTTTTACTAAAAAATATTTTAGCAAGAAAAATAAATTGTGATTTTGCTTGTTTGTAGTTTCGAAGACCCACTGATAAACTATTACGTACTTTAAAAATGCAAATTAAGTATTAGAGAATTATTTATAAAACTGCTAATTGCTGGGAATTTACAGTGAAATAAAAATGAATTTCAAATTATATTAAAAAAAAATGCTGACATTTAAAAATTCAGTTGTGTTTTTAGGTCAACTATTTTAGTCTAAGATTTCAAATTTACTTTGAATTCCTTACAATTCACACTTTAGTGAAGAAGCCTGTTAGTATTTTAATTCTAAATGGAAAGAGAAGCAGATTAATCTATAAATGGATTACAAACGTACACAGATACACTGACAAATAGACCAAAACATGTTCTGAGAAAAGCTCTAATCCTACAGCTTAGTTCTATGTTAGAAGGTAATGTGAAGCCCTGTTGCTTTGAGATATATGGCTTTTATAAGCTCCATCTATCTTATAGCAGATAAGATCACTTTGTGTTAGTTTTTAGGGGGGTCATTTATCAAGGTGTCTGACATCAGTCAAACAAAACAACATTTCACAAGTTGATATTATCTCCATATAAAATAACACTGGTGAAGAAATATTCCCCATTACATGTTACATAGTTACATAGCTCAAAAGAGACTTGCGTCCATGATTTTCAGCCTTTCACACACGTTTCTGCTGTTGATCCAGAAGAAGGCAAAAATACCAATTTGAAGCACTTCCAATTTTGCAACAAGCTATGAAAAATATCTTTGTTGAACCCAGAATGGTAACCCAATCTCTATTTGAATCAAGACGCTATAAGCCCACTAATTAAAAATGATATTCTTAAATATTATGTTTTTGCAAGTATTTGTCCAATTGCTGTTTAAACATCTATACAGACTCTGATAAAACCACCTTTTCAGGCAGAGAATTCCACACCCTTATTGCTCTTACTGTAAAAAAAACTTTCCTTTGCTTTAGAATAAGTCTTCTTTTTTTTCCAGTCTAAATGTCTGACCTTATGTCCTATGTCCTGTTTATGAATAGATTTCCAATTTTTTTGTATTGGCCCTAAATATATTTGAATAAGGCCCTCTGAGGCACCATATTGCCAAACTAAAGAGATTTCTATTTGTTAACCTTTCTTGCTAATTAAAATTTTCCATTACTTTTATTAATTTTGTAATGGGCGTTTACAAAACGTTTGCACGTTTGCTAATGCCATAAAATACCTTCTTTAGAACAGGTGCCCAAAATTGCATAGCATATTAAAGGAGTGGTCTCACCAGTGATTTATAAAGAGGCAAAATGATATTTTCATTGGGAGAATGCCTACATAGAAAGCGTAGGCAGCAACTGATTCAGTAGGAATCCATACAAAAGTTATCCATATTGGTAAGTACTGTTATTAAAGCTGTCTGACACGTTATTTAGCAAAAAGTGAAAATTTGGAAAATGTTTGAAATGATTAGTGTTGCATTCTAAACTAGAGTTTTCACCAGTATCTCTAACTCTCTATGGCTGATTAGAACATCTCCACTTATTGTAACCCCCATATTGCTTCATTAATAGAATAGGATAGAGTAGTCCACAAGGCAGTTACGATTAAGGATTGTGAACATTTTGTGTGTATAAAGGCCCGTGCCATATAATCTCATTAAATATAACAGGACTATAATACTTTTAGGGGACACAACCATAGAAAGTAGCTAGCTTTAGTTTCCATGGAAAAAAAGGAAATATCCAGGCACACCTGAGGTTTCTTCTAAAAGGCAGTCTTTATTTAAAACAAGGAAGTGGAGACAACGTTTCAGCTCCTCTCTGAGCCTTTATCAAGCTCAGAGAGGAGCCAAAGTGTTGTCTCCACTTCCTTGTTTTAAATAAAGGCTGCCTTTTAGAAGAAACCTCAGGTGTGCCTGGATATTTATTTTTTTTCCATTTGATGTCTTCAGGGATTGTCCCTCCCTTTCTGGAGCGCCCTGCAGGAAGTATTCCCCCCTTTTTTAGTGTGTGCATTTTACTCTTGTTTTTTTTTTGCAAACATCTTTAGTTCCTAGTCAGCTCAACTTCAGAGCGATAAACTCCTTAGTAACAGAAAATCAGAACACCCCAGTGAAGGAGCACAGAGAGAATCCAGTCAGGCTAAAAATACCACCGAAAGACCTGACAGCAGTTTTTCCAAATGCCCCACAGCCATATATAGATGGTACATATTTAGGTGGTACATATTTTAGGTGCTACATATTTTTACAATGAGAATAAAGGGAATAACTGCCCCTTTGCCAAGCAAGGATTCCACTAAAAGCATTCTTAGAAAACTGTGACTTTATTTCAAAATATAAATATACTAATCACCTGACAGCATCTAGGCCTACCAGCTTGTCTAAAGTGGGTGGTGCATTTGCTAAAACTAATTTCTTACTTGTAACATGATACCCTTGAATATGTGGTTGACTTTGCATTATGGGAAATCCAAAACTGTCCCCCAGGCCATTTTGGATTTTAGAAAAAAGTCTGGAGCACAGAATGTGCATTAGAAATCACTGAAAAATTCAACTAGGTCTACTATAAAATATAAATTATTTGAGGGATTTACCAAAGTGTTCTATACTAAAAATGCATCTAAAGTACTAAAAGTGGGGCAGTTGTCAGGTAAACCAGTAGAATCAGCAGGTACTTCAGTTGATGACTAATACCCTTTAATATTTTTACACCACTTTTTAGAGCAGGATACTTTGATAAATCTCCCCCATAGACACTGCCCATTCTACAAGTATTTTGAGCTCTGGATACATCTACCATGAATTGAAAGTTCTTCAAACTTATCAAAGCAAATGGGATGTATACATGTCCAACCTAACAACTTAAATAAAAGATGATTCTAAATTCAGTGCTAGCAAATTCAATTCCTTTTGGCCTGTCAGGTAGGTCCCTCAAATTGCAATCAATAAAATTACTTAATTACTTAATTATGTAAAAATATTACATAAATATGCACGTAGAATTTAAATATGTATAAATATTTATATATTTGAAGTCTACGTGTATATTTATGAAATTATTGATGTAATATAGTTATTATATATATTATATATATATATATATATGTGTGTGTAATTATATATATATATGTGTGTAATTTAATTATACGTGTATTTTTATATTAATATATGTATATATTAATATAAAAATACACTTAGTATGTCATTATATATATATATATATATAAGATATACAGATATATATATATTATATATATATATATATATATATAATATATGTATATATATATTTATATATATATATAAATATATATATAAAATTATATTTTGATTTAATAAATTTTTATTTTATTTTACAGATGCAGGGAGACTGTCTATCAGTTTAGACAGTCCCCCTGCAGGCAGCACTATTGACCCCTATTGCGGCCATGTGATGGCTCTTTCAGAGCCATCACATGGCCCGCAGGTGCCTAATTTGCCGAGGGGGAACTGTCTGGGCTGTCATTGATCGCCGGCAGGGGATCGGTGGCAATCGGGTAAGTAATAAGGAATGCCGCGGACGTTCCTTAAAGGAACACTATAGCGTTAGGAATACAAATATGTATTCCTAACGCTATACAGCCCTAGTGACATAAACTTTGACTAGGGCCCTGTTCCGCGGCAAATAAATGGTTAATTAACTATTTATTTGCTTACCTTAATCCAGCACCGGGCTCCCTCGGCATTGGTAACCTCTCCTCCTCCATCGACATCAGCTACTGAATGGAGCCAAATGCGCATGCGCGGCTAGAGGTGCGCGGGCATTCAAACCCGCCCATAGGAAAGCATTACTCAATGCTTTCCTACTGGAATCTTTTTTGATGCTGGAGATCGTGAAAGCACCTCTAGTGGCTGTCAGGGAGACAGCCACTAGAGGCTAGATTAACCCTGCAGTGTAAACATAGCAGTTTCTCTGAAACTGCTATGTTTTCAGCTACAGGGTTTAAACTAGGGGGACCTGGCACCCAGACCATTTCATTGAGCTGAAGTGGTCTGGGTGCCTATAGTGGTCCTTTAAAGACTGCTTTTGTCGGACGTACCTAGTACGTCCGCAGTCCTTAAGGAGTTAAAGGAACACTATAGTGACCAAAACAACTTTAGCTTAATGAAGCAGTTTTGGTGTATAGACCATGCTTCTGAAGTCTCATTGCTCAATTCACTGCCATTTAGGAGTTAAATCACTTATGTTTCTGTCCATGCAGCCCTCCTCTGGCTGTGACTCACACAACCCGCATTAAAACAAAATGGTTTCATTTTCAATCAGATGTTAACTTGCTTTAGAAGTTTTTATCTCCTGCTCTGTAAATTGAACATTAATCACACGCTGGAGACTCCTGTAGGGTCTAGCAAGCTATTAACAGTGCAGGAGACAAGACAATTTAAATTAAACAACGTGATTTAACTCATAATTGGCAGAGAACTGTGCAGTGAGACTACAGGGACATAATCAGAATAAATAAAACACAGGAGACTCCAATAGGTAACTGCCACTATTAGATTGTTAGAGTTCTCCATTCTTAAAGGAGGCACTTTACATGTTTATATAATTAGGGTAAAATAAAGGAATACTCATGCACCATAACCACTAGAGCCCACTGCAGTATTTATGGCTCCAAGAGTGTCCTGGCACTGTTCCACAGTAAGTGGTCAAACTATTTTAGCACACTTTGATAACTTACTAGGACCCATCAAGCTCCTGCATTGTAGCCCTGGCTTCTGGGCCGTCCTTGGCAGAAGAATCCAGCTAGCTGTCCAGAGCTCAGCTAGGATAGCAGCACTGCACTCATCGGCTGGGGCATTAGCTGTATTTTCTAGGAAAATGAGACTAGTCCTTGATTATTATTATTTCTATAGCGCCAACAAATTCCACAGCACTGTACAATGGGATTGGTCATGCTTATGTCTACAGAGACATCGGCCCTGTGGACTATCAACTCGTACTAAATCAGTTCGACTATTTACAATGGAATGGCATGAGGGCACTCTAGGCACAAAAGCCATTACAGTGGGCTACAGTTGGTATGGCGCTTGGAGTGTCCCTTATTCTCTGAATTTATTTGTGAGATATATATCCTATAGATATTTGTGGCAAAAAAAATACTGTCAGGTTTCCTCGGGTCCACGCTTAATGTCAGTTTACGTCCGTCTCCAATAATAAATTTGCAATCAGCTGAGCCATTTGAAGTTGCTTTTTTCTTAGCTTTTTCATATTTAAAGTATTTCTTTCTTCCCCCTTTCTACCAAGGTTATTGAATGTTGGTTAATTAAACAAAGAAGCACGTTTACATTCTTAATTGCTGAATAAAAAAAGTCCAATCTAAACCTATTGATAGGTGAGTAAATCTTTTATTCATATAGTAACAGGTGGTAATTTTGACCATTTAGCATGCAAACCAGGTGTTACTTAGCATTTGGCAACTCCTATTAATCTCTTTAGGAGATGTTAGAACTATCACCAGTCACTAATTACCAGTCACTTTAGTGATTTCTGACTCATCAGTAAATGATTGTAACAATCATGGAAATAAGAGTTAAGTCAGATAGATTTTCAATGTCACCTATAAAGTATATTTGCGCTAGAAGGAAGACGTATAAAGTGTGGATTTGCTACGTAATCCACATTGAACAGATTGGAAGAAAATATGAACCAATAATGTGGTCTGTAGAATTTTTTTAAAAATCACACTCTGTATTTTGTAACCTTCAGTTTCTTTGACATGATATCTAGTCCTTCAAAAATGAAAATGCTAATTATTATTATTATTTTATTATTTATTTAATGCCAGCAAAATTCCATAGCTCTGTACAATGGGTGGACTAACAGACACGTAATTGTAACCAGACAAATGGACGCACAGGAACAGAGGGTTGAGGGCCCCTTGAGCTTACATGCTAGAGGGAGTGGGGTATAGTGAGACAAAGGGTATAAGTAGGGGTAATGAAATAGGATGCTAGAAATGTATTCACAGGGAACTTAGTAGGTTATTTTTGACAGTTGCAGAAGAGGAGTTATGGGGGGGCAATGAAAATCCGCTAACAGTTTAAATTATATGCTTTTCTGAAGAAGTGTGTTTTCAAAGATTTTTTTTAAGGAGTGGAGACTGGGTGAAAGTATAATGGAGAAGGGAAAGGAGTTCCACAGAAAAGGTGCAGCCCTGGAGAAGTCTTGGAGGCGAGCATCAGATTTGGGAGTATGGGCAGAGGATAGATGTAGGACTTCGGCAGAGTGCAGGGACCTCAACGGGACATACTTGTTTATTAGGGAGGATAGGTAGGTTGGATCAGCATTATGTAGGGACTTGTAAGCAGGCATCAGAATCTTAAATTGAGCCCTATATCTAACTGGAAGCCAATGTAGGGACTGACAGAGGGGGGAGGCGTGGGAGGTGCGGGCGGACAGGAAAATGAGCCTTGCCGCCGCGTTCATAATAGATTGCAGCCGTGCAATCTGGGAACACGTAAGACCACTGAGAAGGGGATTACAGTAGTCATGACGAGAAAGAACAACAGCATGGACCAGTACCCTAGCCGCGTCTGGTGCTAAATAGGGGCGGATGCAAGCTATGCTTTTACTCGTAGACTGAGATTATGGAGAATGAGAAAAAGCTGTTTATGATCAACAGTGTCAAAGGCAGCAGAAAGATCATGGAGAATTAGGATAGAGTAATGGCTGCGAGATTTAGCAGCGATTAAACCGTTAGATACTTTGGTCACAGCTGTTTCAACAGAGTGACGAGCGCAGAATCCAGACTGGAGCGGGGCAAGCCAAGAGTTGGATTTGAAGAAGTCTGTCAATCTCACATACACAACTCTCTCAAGGATCTTGGAGGCAAACGGTAGTAGCGATATAGGGTGGTAGTTGGATGGGGAGTTGGGGTCGAGGCTTTTTCAGAATTGGCGTTATGGTTGAAGGGTGAAGGAAATGTGCCTGAGGAAAGGGAGAGATTGAAAACTTTAGTGAGAGGAGGAGCAAGAGAGGGAGACAGAGTGCGGATGAGATATGAGGGAATAGGATCGAGGGAACAGGTGGTGGAGCGGGAGGACCGGAGCAGTGCGGAAACCTCTTCTGTTGTAGTAGGTGCGAATGAGCATACAACAGTGGAGTGAGTGGGATTGGGTGATGTATTGGAAGATGTATTGCAAGGGGAGGGAGAGAGATTAGAGATATTTTCCCTGATTGTAGAAATCTTCTCAGTGAAGTGAGTTGCAAAGTTTAAAGCGGACAGGGTGGTAGGAGGAGGGTGAGCATGGCCCCAAAAAATGAGAAGACGTAATTAATTTGGTCATGTGCAACAAATGAGTTTAATGCACCTATTGGTATTCTGTTTGAAAATTGAAAACTGGTCCTTTAATCTTGATAATGACCAAACAAGCATTTAATGTGCTTAAGAAAGTCATGCCACCCAAGTGGTGTCTGCCCTGCTGCATGCCAGGAATAGTCAGAAAGAGACTAACTTGGAGCAGTGCTTTCCAATTTGGTACTTGTAGAAATGGACTAAGGGCATAGAAGGCCAGCAGCTGTAGGCAATGCAATGCTTTCTAGTTTTGCTGTTCTTGAAGCGGTCTATTTTAAGATATTTCCGCCTTCTTTTACTATTAGACTGACACAGAGAAATAGAACCATGCTAATTAACTAATAGCCAAAACACAACCTGTGGGAGTCTTACCCTCAAAATTATATAAATAGAACTATTTGTACTATTTTGATGGTTAGACTCCAGATGGTTGTCGTTTGTCTTGGTTTTTTAATGCATGTTTTATTAGAGCGTGCAAGGCAATTACAAGGCATGGTCATTGTATGAGAGCAATGAATAAGAGGAAAATAAAATACAAATGCAAATAGTCAAAATAATACCATACAAGTTTTCTAATATGCATATGGAGTGCAAAATAGTGCCGTAACACTATAGTGCACTGGTGACTTTTTAGGTTACCAGCCCCCACCCACAGGAAGCAAAAACATACTTTTATTTACCCTTTCTCCTTTGCTAGTTTCTGCACTGCTATCCCACCTCCTTGGCTGAGATCGCAGAGATCGATTGTCTTAGCTAATCCATGGCTTTCCCAAAGGAAAGCATTGGGAGGCTAGTGTGCTTGTGCAGCAAAGCGTTATGCTTAACCAATCAGATTGTCCTTATGAGACCATTTGATTGAAATAGCAGAGTCTTACTCTGTTATTTCTGCAGGAGCACCTCTAGTGGCTCTCTGAGTGGTAGCAACTAAGGCATTTTAACCCTGAAATTATAAAATTTCTATTTGAAGACTACAAATTTGGAGCGGGACATTCAGGCCACTTCATTGAGATTAAGTGTTCTGGGTGCCTATACTGTCCCTTTAAGGCAAGCCTTGTCCTGTTTATTTTTAATTGTTTTAACTTTTATGAGAATAAAGTTTATTACATTTATTACATTTAATTTTAGTTCCTGTTTCTTCTGGGTATCCTTCAGCTCCAGTGGGACTCATCTATAACCATCCATCCCTATTGTGGATGAATTGCATCTATAGTTAAGAGCCAATATTTAAAGGGATACTCCAGGCACCCAGACCACTTCTGCCCATTGGAGTGGTCTGGGTGCCAACTCCCACTACCCTTAACCCTGCAAGTGTAATTATTGCAGTTTTCATAAACTGCCATATTTATCTTGCAGGGTTAAGTCCTCCTCTAGTGGCTGTCTATCAGACAGCCACTAGAGGGACTTCCATGTTCTTAGAGTGTGTTATACGACGCTGGACATCCTCACACTATGTGAGGACCTCTAACGTTGCTGAAATCCCCCTAGGAAAGCATTGAATAATGCTTTCCTATTTGGAGGTCTAATGCGCGTGCGCGGCCATTGCCGCGCATGCGCATTAGGTCTCCCCCACCAGCTGACATCGGCGGGGGAGGAGGGTAGGCGCTGGACTCCGGTAAGTCACTGAAGGGGTTTTAACCCCTTCAGCATCTTGGGATGTTGGGTGGGAGGGAGAGGGGCACTACTGGAGAATCCCTTTAAAATGGCTCTGTAAATTGTGAGTGTTCTATTTTAACCTTACCACCTTAATATTGTTTTTTTTTTACATATTACACTATGATCCTTTTATGCTCATACAATACAGGGTCTGCTGATACATTTTATTGAAAACATATATCTATCATATACTAAAAAGGTAGAATAGAATTAACATGTGCGCTTTCACTTCCTGTACTTGGTTTTATCTGTTTATTGAGTGTATTTAGTGATAATACATTCTGGTGCTTTTTGCTGCACTTACATATATATATATATTTTTTTTTTTTTTTTTTTTTAAATAGCGCCACTTATTCCTTATCTATCTTTTCTGTAAGTCCTTACAAGGCTTATATCTGACCAGGTGTATTCAGACATCACAGCCTTGAAGCACATTGAAGTTTAAGAACCATACAAGTAAGGAACTATTGTATCACCCTCCCTTTTATTTTAGTAACTGTTCTAAAACAAGCAATTCTACTGTCACCCTATTACTACTGAACAGTAAAAGTGAAATACGATGCTGAGCAGTGATATAGTAAGATTTTACACCTTCTTGTTTTTCAGTAAGATCATAAATTGAGAAGTGGATGAATACAAGAGCATAGATTCATTCAAACCAGCATCAAATTAGTTTTTATTGTTGATTGATAGTTTATAACCTACCTGTGACTGGCACTGAAAGAACAAGAAGAATACGGAGTGGCATGCAGGCTGCACTAATTCTGACACTTACATTCATGCGGAAAACATATTCATGCACGGTGATACACACGTTTGCCGTGAAAGGGCAATTTTGTCTTGAGTATGCAGGAGGGAGCGAATTCCTCTCATCAAAAGGCAAAGAGAACATCAAAGGCTTCTTTGTGTTTGCTACTGTAGGGCTCATCCCAGTATTGTAGGCAGGACTGCCCAGGAAGCAAGGAAAGGGGCCAGAGAAGATCAGCTTGGGAGATGCCAGAGTTTGGGAATGTCATTTCGAGCCAGGCATTTGGACTTCTTAGTTGCCAAGCCTGTACCAGCAGATGGCCTAGCACTCAACCCAATATAGTAACAGTGAAACCGCAACTAAAGCCATCAGAGTGGGTCCGCGCTCACTGCCAATCTGTGATATGGGGGTGGAAATGACTTGAAAGGGTATTTTGGATGTTTGATATCACAGGTGGCCAAATGTGGTTCAAAGAGTCTGGGAGCTGGTCAGTTTTTTTTTTTTTTCTATTACATATCCTCAATCTTTACAGACCTAATCAATTAGAGGAACAGTGGATAATTTAAGAGAGAATTGTTAAATATAGGTCGAAATAGCCTAACTGGAAAATTAGCCATATACATTTTCCACGTTAAATATTTTTGGACTAAATATCGCAATTCCCTTTTCAGTTATCCTGTTCTCCACGTCTAGTCTACAAGACCCGCGCGTTACTTTTACAACGCATTGAGGTTTTGATATCTTTACAAGAGCCCTTCAAGACACATACTTGGCTACATAATTCTTATATAAAGATTGGTACTGACTGAATAGGAAAAATAACATATTAATGGAACAGAATAACTCATTCATACAAAGCATTTACAGAATCTAATGTGAGACTTGTGGAAATGAATATTCAGAGCATTTCGAACTGTCAGGGTGTTTGATTCTGAGATGCTGTATTGAAATATCACTAAATGGGAGCGGGAATTCATCTTACTTAAGCAATCTATACCACTTACCCAAACACTCCATCCAGGAGGGGTTCATGAAACACATTTTCACAATTTAAAGCCATTTCCACTGAAAGGCTGTATACTTACCATGTCATATTTGTGATCTGTGTTCCCTAGAGTTGTTTAACGTACAGCTTTATATATCCTAATATCCATTCATATTAAACTCATGTAACCCTTTCTTAACTTAGTATTACCTTGTATAAATTCAAGAGTAAAGGATAATAAAATACAGACTTTCATACATAAGTTCTCTATTTAATTTGTTTTTAATTAAAATCAGGGGAAATTAGATTAAAGCGATCTCATCAGTCACTTTTATGGTGTGCATCTAAAAACACCAAACATATTTTTCCTCCTTACAAAAACAAGGTTAAGCAGCCTATAGCTCCCTACATGTTGTGTAACTACCATTTCCATGATCCCCTATGAAACAGATGCCTACCAAGCAACAGACTTATTTTGCTTATAATAGTTTATCTCAGTGTGACGTTATTTTATTTATTTATTTATAAAAAAGCTTACTTATTTTACTTTCTCTCACTTGTCTACTGTCTCTCTTTCTCCATTTATTTAATCTACCATTGGATGCTAAATTGCAATGAACATCTACGCCTTGACTAGAAGTAACTAGAGCAGGCCCAATCGTATATTTCAAAGGTAACAGTTGGTTCCTAGCGCTTATTATATGATGAGAAAGGCAGGAAGAGGAAAGTAGCACCTTTTAAAATGTCCCCAATACAGGTATATCTAACTAGAAAAGAGGACAAGGTGTGGAATATAGTGTAGTATGCTACTTACTGAAAGAAGAAAAAAACTAAAGAAATGCACTTACAGTATATGGAGCTAGTATTTATCTCCAATTGAGTATGCCTGGGTGGTACAATCCCCACCTATGGATATATGGTAAGTGTCTTAATATTAGAGTATGTAAAAGAAACAGAAAATAGTACCAATATAGTGTAGTATTGTAGATATACTGAATGAAGTGGATATATATATATATAAATGTAAGTGCACACTCACCTTAATTTATATCCACTCCATCCAGTTATCGCTACTCCATTAGTCTGAGTGTGCACATATATATATATATACAGTACACACACACACACACACACACACACACACACACACACACACACACACACACATAACCATTCCATCCAGTTATAGCCACTCCATTAATGTAAGTGTTAACTTGTATATCCACTCCATCCAGTATATATACAATACTAAACTATATTGGGGTTATTTTCTGCCTATGGATGTAGGTGGGGACTGTACCACCCAGGCGTACTAAATTAGAGCTAAATACTAGCTCTATTCACTGTAAGTGCATTTCTTTTATTTTTTTTCCTACTCGTTTTTTCTTTTTTCTTCCTTCCTCATTGAGGCACTTTCTTATTATTGCTCATTGTGTGAGGAGTCAAGCCTTTATTACTAATTATACAAATATTACGATTAAGGTAAAAGAGGAGTTTAGATCAGGAGTGTTCAACCATCCAGTTGTTGTTTTTGTACTACAACATTTCCCAGAATTCTCTGACAGTAACTGTAGTTTAACAGCTGCTATAGCTGATTTAGGAAAAATAGAATAGTAGCCCAAAAAGAGCTGGAAGTTAAAGGATGAATGCCCCTGCATTAGATACCTAACAAAACTATTTATATAATCCATAATTTAATAATAACGTAATAATAATGACGCGAGTGGGGCATATATGCTAAACAGTGAGCAGCCAGTGGCTACCCGCTATAATAAATCTTTGTGCTTCGGGTGGGGGCTTCAATTAAAGAATGGGTGTTGGACAGTTTACTGACCACCCCTGTGCTCCCACAGTGGACTATTAATTAACTGAATGAAGTAGAAGGGACATTAATTAATATTATGTGTGGGACATAGTTTCCCCCCATGTCCTAACCTGTGACATGCAGCCTGTGGGGGCTATATTTGAAATTAATAAGAAAGGACTTAAGTGTGATCAGCCAGTGGGGACACTAATTAATAAACCAAGAGTGGTGGGGGCTCTAATGTTGATATTCATCAGTGAAAGTGCAGTTTTTGTGTGAAAAATGCAACAAAAAATATGAGTGCTAACTTCGGCTAGGGATTGTGACTGTCTACTAAAAAAAGACATACTCCATTTTAAATACCCTGGGTTGTCTACGTTTGCAAATGGTATGCCATAATGGGGTAATTCACATTCCTAGGCTGCCGTATGGTGTCAAAGGGCAACATAGGCCAATCTGGCAAACTGAAATAGGCAAGCCGTATATTGACCCTGTAACTTTCCAAAACACCATGAAACCTGTACATGGGGGGATACTGTTGTAACCAGGAGGCTTCGCTGAACACAAATATTATGTTTTAAAGCAGTAAAATGTATAATGTTGATATCATTGGTGAAAAGCATTTTTTTGTGAAAAATGCAAAAAAAACAAATATGAAGGCTAACTTTGGCCAGGGTTTTTGACTAAGTGGCTACTAAAAAAGACTGGACATACCCTTTTTGAATACCTGATGGTATGCCATTATGGAGTTAATTTTCATTCCTGGGCTGCCAACAAACCAATCTGGCAAATTTCAATGTGCAAACATGTAAAAGGGGAAAGCCCTATATTTGACCCTGTAAGTTTCCAAAACCCCATGGGGTTTACTGCTGTACTTGTGAGATATTGCTGAATACAAATATGTGTATTTTATTACAGTAAAAACTAACAGTATTATGATATTCACAGCTAAAATGTCATGCAGAAGTTTAAATGCGCACGCGGCTCTGGCCGTGCATGCGCATTCGGTTCCACTCAGGAGCTGACGTCGGAGGGGGAGGAGAGGACACCAGTGCCGAGGGAGCCCGGCGCTGGATAAAGGTAAGTGGTTTTAACCCCTTCAGCCTAGCGGGAGGGGGGCCCTGAGGGTGGGGGGGACCTAAGGACTATATAGTACCAGGAAAACGAGTTTGTTTTCCTGGCCCTATAGTGGTCCTTTAAAGTTGCATTAAATCATTAAATATTCTTCTTCGAATTGCTCTTGACAAATGAAATAAAGAATAAGCATTTTTTTCGAAAAGCACTCATAAGCAGACAGGATGCAAAAATAACAGCAAAACCATCTAATTTCTGACAGTTCTGATAGATGTCTCTCTGTGTACTGGTCATCCTGTTTGGCCCACATTTTTCTTTCTGTAGACAACACTGCTTGGATAAGCAAAAATTCCCAGAGAATGAGGTCGGAATCACAAGGAATGGAAATAGCACAAAAACCACAAGACACGAGGCATGTGAACAGGGATAAGTAACTTCTAGCATTGTGAGTGCTGTGCAGATTGCTACTCTCATTATGTATAGCCAGCTCAATTTTTCTTCAACAGTGCTGTCAGTGTAATCAGTTTTAATTCATGTGACGCTCGCTAATCTCCTGTGGTTTTATTTTATCTCAAAGAGGATTCTTTACAGTGGACTGCCCTATATTTAGGAAATTCATGGACAAGCCCATAGCTTACTAAAATGTAGCTCTCTAACTGTTTTCTATACATTTAAAACAGTTATCACACTTCTATATTATTAACAGATTCCGTAGCGCTTTACAATATTATGAGAGGGAGGATTTAACTATAAATAGGACAATTAGAAGAAAACTTACAGGAACGATATGTTGAAGAGGACCCTGCTCAAACAAGCTTATTGGAATTTTCCTTTTCATAAACTTAATACACAATACACAAGTGATATAGAGCATACAGGAGACTGCAATATGACGATGCTTGAAAATTGATAAAAAAAATATAGTTGTCTTCTTACTTACAGGGTAATTTACTAAAGTGAGAATTTAAAGTGAATTTCATATTTAAGGCCAAAGTAGCTGAGCTGAAAGAACTGACTTAGAGATCTTTTACAGTTCAGCTACTTTGACCTTAAAGGGACCCTATGTTCACCAGAACAACTACAGCTTAATGTAGTTGTTCTGGTGAGTATAATAGCTCCCTTCAGGACTTTTTCATGTAAACACTGCCTTTTCAGAGAAAAGGCAGTGTTTACATTGCCCCTAGGGACACCTCCAAGTGGCCACTCCTCAGATGGCCATGGAGGGGCTTCCTGGCTCATGGCTGCACAGTAAGGAGACCTGCCATTCAGCTTCCCCACCCTCTGCATGGAGACACTGAATTTTCCTCATAGAAATGCATTGATTCAATGCATATGACTTCCTATGAGGAAGCCCTGATTGGCCAAAACGGCATTTGGCCCCCGCCTCGGTGCCGATTTTAGCCAATCCAATGCTTTCCCTATGGGAAAACATTGGATTAGCTAAAAATTGGCCATCTTGATGATGTCACAAAGGGTCCGGAGCCAGCGCTGATGGACCCGCGCGGCACTGGAAATAAAGTGAGTTTTAAACTTTTATAGGGGAACTAAGGGAAGGCAAGGCACCTAAATGGTGGGTTAACATGTTTGGTGGGTTAAAATGGGTTAACATGGTGGGTTAACATGGGTTAACATGTTTGTGTTCCTGATCCTATAGTGATCCTTTAAATTAGATTTTTTTTTATGGCCTTATCATATTTCAGCAGAACAGGTACAGATACCCTGAAAAGTAGATTGCTGTAAACTAATATAATTTCACTTTTTTAGGGATCTGAATCCTTTCATTTTGTTTTGTCATAATTCCAAATGCTATGCATCCCCACTACCATTACCGTTACCATTTTTTTCTTTCCTAAAACTCAGAAGTGAAGGGGTTAAAAGTATCTTTCTCTAGCTCCCAGGTCAGAAATGGGTAAACCAGTTTATGTGAAATCTTGTGGGTGCCATTCGTAAAACTAAAATTCCGGGGGAAAATGATAGAAATACACAAGACGGAAGCAGAAAACATTTTTTTTTGCACAGCTATAAGTACCATCATTGCATTTATTGTTCTGATTTATCTGTTCTTGTAAATGGACCAGCACTGAAATAGTTAGGAGACGAACCTTCAATTTATCCATTGGTATCAATGCCTTTTTGTTTCTATGTAAACTAAAGAATCTAATTGCTATAAAGAATAATTTCTTGACAACATCAGCAATACACAGCTTGCTTAAAAAGCTGAGAGAAAGTATTGAGTGCAATTGCTTAGAAACATGAATCCCATTGCTCTCTGCAGGTGACACTCAAAGGGGGTTACAAAGGACCTCCAGACACTACTCTTTTTCTCTAATGATATATAAGCCACACTCGGACTATGGCAAACCACCAAATGGATATTATTGTGGAACTGTGTCAGTATCCCTGCTCATCCCCAATGCTCAGTTCAAAAGATTTTTCCTGTCACACCATGATAGGTTTTGAGGTCCGTGGCAGCTGGAGTGTCGGTTACTGCGTGTCCAGCGTCCCTTGACGGCCATTTTCAAGACAAAGCAGGCCATGCTATAAGTCAATGTGCAGCATATTCCAAGTTCAATCTATCCCACATCTGTAACATATTTCATGACAGAAAATAAAGTTTTTACTGTCAGGGGAACATGCTTTTTGGCCAATACATAGCTATTTCCGTTTTAATTTTGTAAAGGCCCGAATACACACACAAAAAAAAAACCTATATATAAATGTATAAATGATATTAAGCAAGCTTCCCAGAGAGCATTTCATAGAACTTGCATCACATTTCTGTTATCTGATAGTTATCGAGGCTAAAGGCAATCGGTCGGAGTTGTTATGAATTTGTAGACTGTAATACATTTTAAGGGACACCATAAAAATGTTGTGCTTTCCTAAATAAACATTGTCTAATTTACAGTTAAGCTATTTAAGAGTAAAATAGCGGTTTGATTTAATTAAAGCTTAATTAATATTTAAATGTTTTCTTAGGACATAACTTATGTATAGAACTCCTTTATTTTGCTAAGTAAAAAGCTAAATCTCTATTGTTTTAATTTTGTTGAAAGTTTAAACAGATGTAAATGAAGACTTATCAAAGTGTTGCAGAGTTTTGCAACTCTTTTTTTCATAGAAAAGGCAGTGTTTACAGTTTCACCTCCATCTTCAGATTGCCTCTGGAGGCACAGTAGGCAACACTGCTGTTCAGCGTCTCCAGAAATGTCCTCATGGAGATGCATTGATTCATGAGGAGATGCTGATTGGCCAAGACGGCGTTTGGTCTCGCCTCCTTGCCGATTTCAGCAAATCAAATGCTTTCCCTATAGAAAGCCTTGGATTGGCTAAAAACCATAAATTCTGATGATGTCAGAAAGGAAGCAGATCAGGGGCGGGTTGCCCTAACAAAATTCATAGGTTACATGCTTCATACAAAACTTGCTCATTAGAAAATTCAATTGACATTTTTTTTTACACAAATTAATAGTAAATACTGGCAAATAATTCATCCTGCACAAATAGGACATAGGAAGCATAACACACAAATGCAGCATCAACCTGGAATAATCAGAGGAGACTTGTCAACGGTGGGAAAGTGATGGAATTTAAGATTAAAAAAGATCTCTTTAATAAATACAAACAGGGTCCAGACCAAAAATGAAAGACGCTTTGCAGTTGACTTTGATACATTTCCCCTAGTGTACCATCAAAGAGATATTACTGATTATACAATGTTTATAGCAAAGTAGTTAGATAAGATTTAGCTGACTGTGAAAGACACAAAGAGATATAAACACATGTAACGTATATATTTACATAAACATTGAAAAGTATTAAATTCATCATCATTTTGTTTTAGAAATATATTACAATAATCTGTGCTTTAAATAAAAGAGCATTATTTAAAACCCCCAAGATAGTGTTTGATTAATTAATTGTTTCAATTGAATGGAATTCATTCTGTGATATCAACATACCGTAATCCAAAAAATTATTTTAGAACTTAGAATCTCTGTGAAGCTAACCAGTGGTGTTACAATCCCATTAAAGAGGCGTACATAGAAACATCACACTTTCAGATGACCCAACACTGGCTGGGTGTCGGAGTGTGATCTATCCTCACAATGAGGAAGTGTCACATTGAGATCAGCCAACTTGAAAGGGTTGTGAGTTCCATGTAATCTTCATGTGAGTGCCTTTTGTGTCTGTAGAGGGGTGAAGTCACATGCTGGAGTTTTGACATAGTTGATCTTTAACTTTGTGGGAGAGCGGATTTGTCCATTTAACCCTTACAATCATAAAAGCTTCCTATGTACATAGAGACAACTTTTGGAGTAGAGCAAAGCCTCTCTCCTTCACCCACTAATAAGAAGCAGAACAAAAACAACACTCTCAAGACTATTCAGAGGAATTTCAGATTTAAGACCAAATTACTGAGAACTTTACTAATCCAACTCATTTTCCAGCTTGGTTATTTGGCATATATAGTTTTGAGTATCATCATCAATTAAAAACAAAACAACATTTTCTAATGCTCTGAGTAAACTTTTTTTTTTTTTTTTTTTTAAACAATATTTTGTCAATAATGACCATGGTCCACTCTAGAGTAATACTAATAATTCATTTGCATTGAAAGAAAACATGAGATACCTGTGATGTTATACCACAGAAGTGGTTAGGGTTGGGTCCAAGAAGTTCCTATGAAATGCTGCACATACAGAGATTAATCCGTCTGCTGCCAGAGGTGTAATGCAATCTGCAGCAGCATCATTAGCCAGTTAACTAGAGTTCCAGGCTAACTAACATCATTTCTGTGCAAAATTGGGTCTGACTCCAACACTCACAGTACCGTATATACTCGTGTGTAAGTCGATCTCATGTATCTCATGTATAAGTCGAGTGCAGTTTTGTGACCAACAATTGTGAAATATGCTATGCCTCGAGGATAAATCGAGGGTAAAACTCGGGGCTATGAAATTCTGTGATTTTTATAATTATATACACACACACTCATACAAACACACACACTGCATTATATACACACACACTCATACAAACGCACACTCTGTATTATATACACACACTCATACAAACACACAGTCGGTGTGTATATAATGCATAGTGTGTGTGTTTGTGTGAATGCAGTGTGTGTGTGTGTGTGTGTGTGTATAATGCAGAGTGTGTGTTTGTATGAGTGTGTGTGTATATAATGCAGAGTGTGTGTGTTTGTGTGAATGCAGAGTGTGTGTGTGTGTATAATGCAGAGTGTGTGTTTGTATGAGTGTGTGTGTATATAATGCAGAGTGTGTGTGTTTGTGTGAATGCAGAGTGTGTGTGTGTGTGTATATATATAATGCAGAGTGTGTGTTTGTATGAGTGTGTGTGTATATAATGCAGAGTGTGTGTGTAGTGTGTGTGTAGTGTGTGTGAACTGGGTGGGGGAGGGCACTTTTATTATTTTTAATTTTAATTTTTAATTTTATTTTAATATTATTATTTTTTTATTAATTTTTTTTGTCCCCCCTCCCTGCTTGTTAACTGGTCAGGGACGGGGGCTATCTTATTCCCTGGTGGTCCTGTGGCATGGGCTGTGCAGGGGGGGAGCAGGCACTAAGCGTTTACTTACCTTTCCTGCAGCTCCTGTCAGCTACATGCAGCTCCCCTGTCAGCTCACAGTGTAAATCTCGCGGCCAACGACTGAGGTGAGAACATGGCCTTGGCACTGGCAAAAACATACGTTCAAGCTGGTTTTTTTTTTGTTTTTTTTGGTGAAAACACTGTTTTTTGGCTGCAGTAACCTTTTAAAGGGTTACACCAAGCATTATAACAACTACAGTCCACCACAGTGGTTATGATGCCAGAAATAGCCTGGTGCCTTTTGATGGTAATGGGATATACCATTTTCCAAAGGTTTGCTCAATTACAGGCTTGACAAGGTCCAGTGTGGTAGAATAAAATTCTTAAATCTGGTGTTGCAGCCTTTTTCTTTCAATTTCAATTTCATAGATCTTGCCAGGTCCTAAGCCTCCTATAATTTAGAGTGATGCGCATCCAGCTTTCGCAGAGCTGCAGGAGCCAAATGCTGAATCCACCAGTCATTCCCAATCCCCTTGAATGTAAGCTTGTTTGAACAGGGCCCTTCAGAGCCTCTGTACGTCCAACTTTTGTTGATGCAACTTTTGGTTTGCCAGTCCACCTAGTCTAACGCAGCGGAATGCGTTGGCGGTTTGTTATTACTATTATTTTTAAACATTGCAATGTTTAAAAATAATATTATATTGAAACATTGCACATACATTGCACATACAAACTCCTAGAATCATGGTCACTTCAAATCTCTTTAATTACTAACCCTATAAATACTAACCCAGAACCCTAGACCTAAATATTCTACCCTAACCTTAAATATACATTTTACTTTGGTATCATCTCATTTAGATGATATTTATACAACTGTAGACACAGAAACTTCCCTTTCCCCCAAAGGCAAGTCATCAATGCACCGCAGTGTAGATAGGTAGCACACTATTTATTAATCATTAGGCTTGTTGAGCATCACGAGAAACAAAAAGGAGTGTCAAAGGTTAGCATGACTTATTTCCTAGTCCCAGTACCAATACTTTGGTTTTCTTACACGTCACAGTTACACAGCACTGTGTCACTGACAGGAACAGGACCTCCATTGAGTCATAAACACCAATAAATCATTTCAATGAGGAGAAGAGGAAGACCAAACACGACTGGAAATAACCCAGTAACACACAGTTGTTCACTCACTTACCAAATCTGGGGTCAGCTAAATAAAAAAAAGGGTGCAAGAATGCCTTAAATTATTTATTATTCTTAAAGGAGAATTGACATGTCTTGATTGGGACAGCAGATGTTGAAATGTGATGAGTTGGAAGGAAAGTTTGTATATGTAAATCAAGACATTAAAGTGTTTTTACACAGCATTATTAGGTAACTTGACAGTGCATTCATCTTACTAAACTGTCCATGATTTTACAGAATGAGCTTGTCCAAACATTTGCGAAGTATTGTAATGACATAATTAGCCAAATATAACAACATTGGTAATTCTATGTCACTCGACTATTTAGAGACTCTTTGTAACACGCCTGGGCAGCGTTGATTGGTATTTTGTATGTATAAAGACAAAACCAACAAATATCCTGTGTAAAGACTGATGGATTTATTCACTAAAGTGTGAAATGCCGGGAATACAAAGTAAATCCGAAATGTTTCCAGTTTGGCTGTTTTGGACTTATATTTAACATTTACTTTTAATTCAATTTTAATTCCTGACAATTTAGACTTAAATTAATAATCCTGCCTATTAAACCTTTAGTAGAACATCACAAAGGTCTTATTATTATGTGCGTTGTTGTAAAACATAGCTTCTAATATTGATTTACTTTACTTGCGCTTATATTCTCAGTTGAGTTATCTATTTTCAAATGCTGGGAATTTATCTATGAAATACTAGTGATTAAAAACAACAAAGGAAGACTTGAAATTCTAAACCATTATAGCAAATAAAACAGTCAAATCTAGATTGAAAAACCTTAAGGTTCTGCCTAATTACCCTAACACCCTAGATTTAGACTAAGGCCCTATGAATGAAAACCCTAGGTATTGAAGATCGCCACTGTGCATCGAAGACCTCCAGAGTCCAGGACTACTAACATACATCATCCATTGTTTGGCTAAGGATGATGGAATGGGGTAAGTTGTAAGCCATAAGGCTGTTTGAGTGCTACAGGTTTGCTAGCCAGGTTCCACAGTACCTACTCTACACAAAGGATGTGTGAAAGTGTGTGGGGGAGGGGGTTGAAGA
Source organism: Pelobates fuscus (assembly GCF_036172605.1). Taxonomy (NCBI): domain Eukaryota; kingdom Metazoa; phylum Chordata; class Amphibia; order Anura; family Pelobatidae; genus Pelobates; species Pelobates fuscus. The sequence goes on along the minus strand of NC_086325.1, from coordinate 66,114,704 downwards.
GGGATACCATGCAAGGTCATATAACCACAGGGAGTCATCAGTCAAGCAGTCATCTGCTGTGAATTTAGCCTCTGCCTTGTTCCTTCTGTCATTTGCAAAAGCTAAATACTGTAGTTAATAGGAGCAAGTGGCAGGTCACTTTGCTCTCCTCATTGTCTCAGACATTCCACAATTAATAAAGAACTGAATGAAAGAACTAGGATTTTCGGTGCCTCATTAAGACATTCTTGGAAGTTAAAAAAAACAACACATTTTTTTCTTCCTCGCTTGAATCCAGTATTGCCCTGTCTGAATTGCAATGTGAAATTTTCCCAAAACATCTGCACACTTTCTATCACTGGGCTCTTAAATATAATATAGATTGACTAGTTTTCTGTATTATACATATATATTAAACGTGGGCCAAGTACTACTCTTCTCTTAGGTGGTTAAACATCCTGCAATGCAGGAACATATAGTTCATAATAATATCTAAAAGTTTTTTTCCATGAAGATAGATAGATCGATAGATCGATAGATAGATAGATAGATAGACAGACAGACAGATAGATAGATAGATAGATAGATGCTAGACTATTTTAGTCAACCCTTGTTGTTTGTACATGATCTTTTTTTTTTTGTTAAAAGATATAAAGGACCTGGATTCCTGAGACACCTTCACAGTACTAGACTCTTAAAGGAAAACTATAGTGCCAGAAAAACAAAGTTGTTTGACTGGCGCTATAGCTCCCTATAGTTGCCCCCTCCCTCCCGTCACCTCCCTCCACCACCATTGTGCAGAAGGAGTTAAAAACACCTTTGTTACTCAGTGCTGGTTCAGGCTCCACCTCCGCTCCTCGCACTCGCATTAGGACTTCCCCCATAAGAAAGCATTGTATAATGCTTTCCTATGGGGTTTTGGGTGATGCTGGATGTCGTGTACAGTGTGAGAACATCTAGTGTCAGTTAGGCGATCAAAAGTCGACTAATGACCCAGAAGTCCATCTAGGGGCTTTGCTCGTGTACAGTGTCCTCGTGTACAGTGTGAGAACATCTAGTGTCAGTTCGCCTTATGACCCATAAGTCCATCTAGTGGCTGTTTGGTAGACAGCCATTAGAGGTGGAGTTAACCCTCAATGGTAATTACCTTACCAATAATTACCTTTACTACTACTACTACTCCAGGCCTGTAATGTAACAGTGGAGATAAATTGCATGGGGTTTTATGTGATGCTGGATGTCCTCATGCATTGCGTGAGGATGTCTAGTATCAGTTAGTTCGACCAAAAGTCACCTAATGACCTGGAAGCCCTTCTAGTGGCTGTTGAGTAGACAGCTACTAGAGATGAAGTTAAGCCTCAAAGATAATTATTGCAGTTTACTAAAAACTGCAAAAATTACCTTTGCACAATTAAGGGACTTGGGGCACTGAGCCCAGACCACTTCAATGAGCTGAAGAGGTCTGGATGCATATAGTGTTCCTTTGAACCCTACACTAAACCTAATGAACCTTCCCAAAAAAACATTTTTTTTGTTGTTGTCATGTTTCCACTTATAACATAATACATTCCCCTTGCCACAGCTAAAGTAAAATGTTTATTCCATTAAATATGTACTATATGTAATTCCCTATGCCACATTTACTTGTATATGGTCTAGTGTTAATTCAATATTTTGCTACATCTTATTCCTTTGTTAATGTATAGTATTTTCTATATGTAATCTCATGATGGTATATGTCTGCATTCTACGATCCCAGACTTTCCAAAAGATTCTGATTTCATATTTTATCCCAAATTCCATCCAATTTTATTCCACATTTCTCTAAATAGTTTATAAAGCATTCCCAGATTTGCCATATCTTTCATATTCCACAAGACATTCCATTCAGTTTCATCCCATGACCCCATGTTTAACCTCCATTTCCTTTCATTATGACCTCCTACAAGGGTCTCTACCTCAGAGTCATCAAGAGGACTACTACTCCAAGCCTGTAATGTAACAGTGGAGATAAATTTCATGGTGAAATGTTTCATCCAAATCAATACAGTTAGCCCTTCATTGTTACAAAACTCCACAAACCAGTGTTCTATCTCAATCGAGTAGCAGGTGACAATAGGGAACTCTTAAGATGGAACTCTTTAGTGCTTCGACGTTACAGTACTAAAAACCCTTTCTATTTCATGTCACCCCCTCACCACATGTAGACAGTTATAACAGGGCCATAAAAACTTTATATTTTTTCATGATTTTATTCCACCTTATTCATTTTCTATTTTTCAGTTATATTTAAATTTTTTATTTTTTTTTTATTTTTATTGCATTTCATTTTTCCTATTTCATTCATTTTAAACTTTCATTAACCAATCTTGTTTCCACATTATCACTCATGTTATGTTGTTTGAGGCTACTCTGCGCTTTAAATCAATTTATTCTTTTTATCTTTGTATCTTTTGCAATCACTATTTTCACACATTAAACTTGTATTAGTTCTACGTCTTTTTTTCTGATATTCTCTGTTTATACGTCTGTTATCAGTTAGTCATCTATAATCGGATCAATGTTTACGTACTCAAGTGGATCATATACTGAAATAGTGATTTTTTTCTGTTATCTACACTTTCTATAAGAGCAGTAATTAAATTTGTTGTTGTTTTTTACAGCTTTAGTTTGAGGTCATAAATGTGGTTTTGAGATTGCTAATAGCAGAGATGTAGAGTGTAGTGTTTAGAGTCCATGAGAACACTGTGTGCTTGTGTACAGGAGGAAATCGTTGAAACATTAAAATCATTACCAGATATTCCAACGGCAGAATGTTCCCATAACAGACTCTGGTGATGGAATCATGGCAAACCTTCAACTAGCACAACAGCCTCAATTTACAGAGCACACTGGCATTAGCTGGACACACTTTGTACTGTGTTCCCTTATCAATCAACTCTTGGACATTAAGACGTGTCCTTAAATCCACATTTTTAAATAAAGTAGAAAAGAAGGAATGAATATGAAAGGAACACAAAATAATCAAGTAGATATAATGTGTTTATAGTGTGGAGGTGGATCATATTTACTTTATTTGAACATCTGTTGAGTTCCAAGTTAATGGATACACAAGAAAACATTTAAAAAATATATTTAGTGTCACCCCTTGTAAATGTTTGGGTGGCAAGCTTACCAGTTCCAGTAGATGTCATTTAATGTATACATTGTGCTGGCAAACTTTGTCTGGAAGCTTGTATCCATTCACCATGCCCCCCCCCCCCCCCCAACCCCCCTTCCTTCTCCCCCATTGACCTGGGATGTATAGTTTACTGCTGGCGTGCACAGTGATGACACAGTTTTTGTTTCATTATGATATATAATAATGACTGTTGTTTGCTGAGCTTCTCCTAAGCCCTCCCAATCCAGTTTCTACCAAAACCATTCATACATTTTAAAAAGATAATAAAAAGATAATAACATTTTTAAACCATTTATTTTTTTTCAATGTAATATTCCAGCAAATATGAAAAAGTAAGAGAAAAGCTGAACTGGATTAAAAAGATATTCTAACTGCTGATTAGGTAAATATTTATTAGCCGTACACCAGTATCCTTTTACAAATGTATTTCAAAACCCACGAATACAAGACAGTTTTAAGATAGTAATATGGGACCGGTTCACTTATGGTTGTTGTATAGTAATCGTGGTTCCCAATGAATAATGCATTATTTAGTACATTTACAGGTTCAAAGAAGAATTTACAAAGTTTTGTTTCATTTAAAAATGTGTTTGATCTTTAGAATGCAAAAATGTCAAGGTCTCACATTGGGATGTGCTTGCCCTCTAGTGGTACACTTGAGAATTTTGTTTGCAAACAAACTGCTATCCATTGTTGCCACATGCATTCTATAGAGGTGGATATATCAAGTAAAGAATATTATGTTAATAAACATTAACCTGAGAGGCAGAAAAAAAAACCAATATGGTAGTCGTAAGAGCCATGGTAAAGACTAAGTAGCTTAGAGGATTACAAGTGAGGTGTAGGGTGAAAGGGTGCCATCATATTTCTGGGAATTACACCACTGAATATTTGAATAACAGATTGAAAATATAATTTAAAAGTATAGAGAGGTGACAATTCTGCTTTAAGATAAGTGTATAAAAGGGAAAGTGAGTATTGTAGCTCACTAGATGGACATTCTCAAATAATGGTAATAAAAAAAAATAAAAATAAAAAAAGTAACAAATATCTCTATAGCTCCAATCTATTTTGTATTAATTTTGGTTTCTTAGGTTCAACTTCAGTTAATTTTAATAATTATCCCCAAACTATCTCTCACTCTCTATGTCTGTCTGTCTCTCTCTCTCTCACAGCAACTATTCATTCCCTCCCCCACATGATTAGCCTTTACAATAGTTTTAAACTAGCCATAACTGTCTTCTTTTAGAAAAAAAAATCTTGTCTTAACCTTGTTCCCACACTTACTCACCTTAAACAATGTTGTGTATTTTACAAAAAAAAATGTAACAGAGCTAAATGCTCTGTAAGAGGTCTTTATCTCTGAGACCCCCATAGAACCTTGAATTCTACACATGGGGGATTTATTTTTCTTATGTTATTTAAAATATCAAATTACCAGTTGGTTTTACAGAGGTTTGGCTTTCATGTTTTCTGTTACTGTCCTACTATCTATCCCTCTTCCCATATCTATCTATCTGGACGTTAAATAACAAGGTAAACTATTATTGTACATGAAAGTAAAATTGAAGTGTATGTTAGGTTAAAATTAAAGATCACAAAATTTCAAAACATGCATTATCCTTGCAGATGTATAAATGTGTCATTAAATGTATAAAGAGATAAGATCCTTACTTAATATCTTTTACCAATTTATTCTGGCATAACCCTATATTCTGAGAACTGAGTCACAGGGGAGAACTGTAAACCCCTGTTTTAGGTAGTTGTCCTGCTCTCCATCGTAACATCTACAGTTCCTGTAGTGGTGGTGAGGGTAGCAGTGAGATGGTCTTAACTTCGGGGGAACACGCATAAATACAACATGATTGCTTTAGAAAATGTTATAAATTTAACTGAACACTTTAATGACAGATTTTGTTAAGATACATGTCACTCTTTGAAAAGTCAAGCAACCTACAGTCAGATTCAGAAAAAGGAATATTATACATGATAGATCTGCATTAAACATGACTAGATGCTATTCTAGTCAAATGTTTTTTGGTTGTTTTTTTTTTTTTTTTAAGATTTTTCAAAATTCTATGATTTAAACCTAGTATTGATGGGAACCATGAAAACTAAAATCATAATTTTAGGAACAAATGCATATTAAACCCAGATATTTTAATTGCTACATTTAAATTATTATCTTAATTTCACATTCAATAAATGGGTATCTCTTTGTATCCCACACAATCCAGGATCTGGTAACTAATTGCAGTATTCTTTTTGTAAATGATAGAATAGGGTGGATGGAACATAACTATCCAAAATATGAGGTAGTACACATCTTTCCTATTTGACATCTTTATAGGGTGGGTCATAGGGCTTAAAGATGTATATGCTCTTGAGCTAGACTGTATCAAAACACTGATATCATGTGTTTAATCTTGCAATGTTCTCATACAGGATGGGACCATAGACAAGCCCTTGTGGAAGACATCTGGGTTTCTTTTCCCAAATCCTTAATCCATTAGACATCACTGTAACTCTAACAACCCTTTTGGAATTGGTAATCAAACGTCATAACCCACTGTATCATCTCTTATTGTTTTTTTTTTTCTGTCTCCCTTTGTAACAGAGGTTCTTCGTAGGATACACCATCCCCTGTAGTGACTACAAACATGGATTTCCTACATTGCACCTCTAGAAGTTGATGACTTTTCCTTTATTTTCCAGACCTGTGGCAACTGTTGTGTTTTAAAAGCAAGTAGGGATAAGGCTGATTACACTTATCACAAAGTGTTTAAAATTTCTAATTCATACATTATACCTCTTTTTGGAAAATTATTTTTTTTATAGTCTCCAGGATTTATAATACGATTTTAATAAAATAATATAAATGGCAATAATAATAATAATGAAAATAAATTAATAATATTTGAGAGAAATGTTTATGTTCGTATTGTTTGACAGCATCCTTCAGTCAGCCTGTATCAATTAAGGGCTCATATACAACCTTTTCAGTCGTCTCTCGTAACCGTACATAGCTTGGTTGCTGCTTCTAAGTGCTGCTACAAAGTGTGTGCTTGGAGATATTCTGGAGATAAACCGGAGGTAATCTGAGGTATACAGTAGGGCATTCAAAAAAAAGTTACGATTTTTTTTATTTAACTTACTCACCTCATTAAAATGGCAGACTTAGTTCAGTCTAATACAGGGAGTGCAGAATTATTAGGCAAATTAGTATTTTGACCACATCATCCTCTTTATGCATGTTGTCTTACTCCAAGCTGTATAGGCTCGAAAGCCTACTACCAATTAAGCATATTAGGTGATGTGCATCTCTGTAATGAGAAGGGGTGTGGTCTAATGACATCAACACCCTATATCAGGTGTGCATAATTATTAGGCAACTTCCTTTCCTTTTGCAAAATGGGTCAAAAAAAGGACTTGACAGGCTCAGAAAAGTAAAAAATAGTGAGATATCTTGCAGAGGGATGCAGCACTCTTAAAATTGCAAAGCTTCTGAAGCGTGATCATCGAACAATCAAGCGTTTCATTCAAAATAGTCAACAGGGTCGCAAGAAGCGTGTGGAGAAACCAAGGCGCAAAATAACTGCCCATGAACTGAGAAAAGTCAAGCGTGCAGCTGCCAAGATGCCACTTGCCACCAGTTTGGCCATATTTCAGAGCTGTAACATCACTGGAGTGCCCAAAAGCACAAGGTGTGCAATACTCAGAGACATGGCCAAGGTAAGAAAGGCTGAAAGACGACCACCACTGAACAAGACACACAAGCTGAAACGTCAAGACTGGGCCAAGAAATATCTCAAGACTGATTTTTCTAAGGTTTTATGGACTGATGAAATGAGAGTGAGTCTTGATGGGCCAGATGGATGTATTGGTAAAGGGCAGAGAGCTCCAGTCCGACTCAGACGCCAGCAAGGTGGAGGTGGAGTTCTGGTTTGGGCTGGTATCATCAAAGATGAGCTTGTGGGGCCTTTTCGGGTTGAGGATGGAGTCAAGCTCAATTCCCAGTCCTACTGCCAGTTTCTGGAAGACACCTTCTTCAAGCAGTGGTACAGGAAGAAGTCTGCATCCTTCAAGAAAAACATGATTTTCATGCAGGACAATGCTCCATCACACGCGTCCAAGTACTCCACAGCGTGGCTGGCAAGAAAGGGTATAAAAGAAGAAAATCTAATGACATGGCCTCCTTGTTCATCTGATCTGAACCCCATTGAGAACCTGTGGTCCATCATCAAATGTGAGATTTACAAGGAGGGAAAACAGTACACCTCTCTGAACAGTGTCTGGGAGGCTGTGGTTGCTGCTGCATGCAATGTTGATGGTGAACAGATCAAAACACTGACAGAATCCATGGATGGCAGGCTTTTGAGTGTCCTTGCAAAGAAAGGTGGCTATATTGGTCACTGATTTGTTTTTGTTATGTTTTTGAATGTCAGAAATGTATATTTGTGAATGTTGAGATGTTATATTGGTTTCACTGGTAAAAATAAATAATTGAAATGGGTATATATTTGTTTTTTGTTAAGTTGCCTAATAATTATGCACAGTAATAGTCACCTGCACACACAGATATCCCCCTAAAATAGCTATAACTAAAAACAAACTAAAAACTACTTCCAAAAATATTCAGCTTTGATATTAATGAGTTTTTTGGGTTCATTGAGAACATGGTTGTTGTTCAATAATAAAATTAATCCTCAAAAATACAACTTGCCGGGGGCGGAGCCTGCGCCTGAACCGGAGCGGACGCAAGCCGCGGTAGCTCCGAGCCAAACGGGGAGAAAAACCCCTAAAACTACCCCTAAAAAGCCGCAGCACCAAGCGACTCACCCGGGGGCACCGAGACCACGCACCCGGCAAGACATATGCCGTTCTTCCAAGCGGCCAAAGCGCCAAAGAAAAAGAGGAAGACCGGAGCCTACCACGCTACCCAGAGCCTGGACCTGGAGGCTCTGTTTGGTGCCTTCACTACACCAGGTACAGCGGGAGAGCAGGGGCTGGCAGGGCAGGCCACAACAGCCGCAGGGATGGGACGCAGACCCCCAAAATCGCCCCCACACACACCATCAGGGGCACAGCACATCGGGCACATGCTTCAGCGGCAGCCTGCTCCTAAAATGGCGCCGCCCGGGTACAACAGGGCAGTGGAAACGCCAGAGAGTCCCCCACAGACTGACTCCAATACACAGCCAGTCCAGCCCTGCACAGAGCCCACCACACAAACTACAGGGGATGGGTCAGCCCCAGTCACCCAAAGGGACTTCCAAAACTTAGTAGGAGAAATAAAAAACCTACTGGCAACTAACATGGCAGCCATCAAGGCAGATATACAGAGCGTCAATGACAGAGTGAGCACAACCAGGGCCGTCTTTAACGCGGGGCAAACGGGGCAGCTGCCCCGGGCCCAGTTACTCAGGGGGGCCCAAAGCAGCTGCCCCGTGGGCCCTGCTGCCCTCTACTATTTTTCTTTTTTCCCCCCAGAAGACTAAGAAGGCTCACCGGGTGGCCCATGCACTGACGGCCACCCGGTGGGGCTTTGTAAGCAGGAGTCCGGTCGCACGCTGTGTCCCTTTAACAGCGCGACCTGCCCCATGCTTTTCGGCAGCACTGGGAGGAAACGGCCGAGCGTCACTTCCTCCCAGTGAAAACATAGAGCCGCGCGGGAGAGATCAAGGAGGCAGTGAGGAGGGGGGTTGGGCTGCGAAAGCCAGCCCCTAACTCACAACAGCCTCAGCCACCAATCTGGACACCATGGAAGGCACCCTTCAAGGTTGGAAACAGAAGGTAGGTTAAAAGTATATTGTGTGCATGTGAATGTGTGTCAGTATGTCTGTCAGTGTGTGTGTGTTAGTATTTGTCAGTATGTCTGTCAGTGTGTGTGTGTTAGCATTTGTCAGTGTGTGTGTCAGTATGTCTGTCAGTGTGTGTGTGTGTGTGTGTTAGTATGTCTGTCAGTGTGTGTGTGTGTGTGTTAGTATTTGTCAGTGTGTGTGTCAGTATGTCTGTCAGTGTGTGTGTGTGTGTGTGTGTGTGTGTGTGTTAGTATTTGTCAGTGTGTGCGTGTGTCAGTATGTCTGTCAGTGTATGTGTGTGTGTGTTAGTATTTGTCAGTGTGTGTCAGTATGTCTGTCAGTTTGTGTGTATGTCCATCACCAACGCAGTCAGTGGATGTTTCTGTGTGTGTCAATATGTCTGTCAGTATGTGTCAGTATATCTGTTACTGTGTGTGTCAGCATGTCTGTCAGTATATGTGTGTGTCCGTATGTCTGTTTGTGTCTGTATGTCTGTCTGTGTGTGTTAGTATGTGTGTGTCAATATATCTGTCAGTAAATATATGTATGTCAGTATGTTTGTGTGTACGTATCAGTATGTCAGTGTACATGTTTGTGTAAGTATGTCTTGTACCTCTCTACTTTAGTTCCCCCACTGTGTCATGGTGAAATGTGTGATTGCCCGCCAGGGAGTGGGGGCTGGTGGGGGGAAAGAGGGCAGAGTACAGGGGGCCCAAGAAAATTATTTGCCCAGGGTCCAATTAATATTATAGACGGCTCTGAGCACAACAGAGGGGGATATTGCTGACCTCAAACAAGGCATGAATCCTACACAAGAAACCGTCCACCACCTACAAACCATGCAACAAGCACTCTCCATACATCTAGCCACACTGGATGATAGGTCCAGAAGAAACCATCTTAAGATAAGGGGCATACCGGACTCGGTAACTCCAGAAGAACTCCCCCACTATGTGAGGCGCCTGGTGGCCACCATCTTGCCGGCCGCACAGGCCAAAAAAGTCACTCTAGATGGAACGTACCGCCTGCCTAAGTCCAGCAAGGCCCCAGCGACGGCAGTACAAGACGCCATAGTGCGATACTCACACTCACAAGACAAAATCGCCATCTGGTCAGCGCTGCAGGGCAAGACGCCGCTCACCTTCGAAGGCGCTAACCTTACCTTCTACCAGGACCTCACAAGGTCCACCCTGCAGTGGCGAAGATCCTTACAACCTCTCACAACCAAGCTGAGATCGGCAGGGATTAAATACCGCTGGATGTCACCCAGGCTACTGGTGGTTAACCACAAAGGGACAGTACACAAACTCTCATCGCTCTCGGAAGCCCCAACTTTCCTCACAACACTGGGTCTACCACCTCATGTAGAGACCGACGACAGACGGGCGAACCCTCATGCTTGGAAACCCTCCCGAATAAACCCGTTCGTGCCCAACGCTGGCACGGCCACCCACCCAGGGACCTGAACTCTGGAAAGACTGTATACCTACCTGCAAAGTTGCAAAGTAGACTTCCAGACACTGTTACAAAACGTTCTTAACTAACAATATGTAAATATGTTACTGCACCACACACATGTGAGCCCCCCAGGGAAGACCCACCACCCCACGACGGATAGAACCTGGTAAAGGGGCACTACTGGACAGGTGCTCAGCTCCACACAGGCTAACTCTCCCCCCCCCCGCCACCCCTTAGGTCAGGGGTGCCACCTAAGACGGGCCAATTTACCCACCCTCCATAGCTACACAACACACTATCAGAAGATAGAGCTATATCGAACGGCCCGGACCGACACAATCCTAACACGGATCTAGATTAAAAACCACACTTCCACATACCACACGCTCGCAACCACCTCTACAAGCCATCCTGGAAACACAACAACACACAAGGTCACACAATATAAAAACTGTGCAAGACAATTACTGTTATAACTGTTTTAACTATGCTAATAATATCTGTTGGTCAATCCCCGCTGCAGCTGTTGGGGCGCAGCGGTACAAAATGTTTATTGTTACCTATCACATGCACAACAAAAATAAAGAATTAACAAAAAAAAAAAAAAAATACAACTTGCCTAATAATTCTGCACTCCCTGTAGTTGTTATGCATTTGTTTCACATTCCACTTTTTGGAGATTTCGATGCTGTCTAATATGTAGACAGTTCTCTATATTGCGGCAGGAGATTGTATTTTTTAAGTCTAAGATTTGTAAATTATCCGGTAAACAAACTCAGGCTGGAACTGTTGCAAAGCCACTGCTGTAGAGACATCCTAGGAATGGCAGATGGATTACTGTAGGATCTGATAGACTTAGAGTTGTGGATAAAAGGCATATTGCACAGTCTGTTGCTCTACATAATTCATATTTAGCACTTTCAGAGTGCAATGGTGTTGTGGAGACAGGCTCAGGCACCGAGTGTAGTGGTGTTGTGGAGACAGGCGCAGGCACAGAGTGTAGTGGTGTTATGGAGACAGGCTCGGAGACTATGGTGAGGCCTGATAGAAAGTTGTTGTTTGGGGATTCTATCATAAGAGGTGTGGAGCTGGACAATATAAGTTTTGTGAGATGAGTTCACGGAGCTACTGCTCACAGAGACAGGAGAAGTATTTGGAATATTGTTAAGCGTGCAAAGCAGGAAGGAGAATTGGATGTACTTGTCCATCTTGGGACATATGACTTGGCTTGCAATGACGTTTTAGAGGTAAAGGAAGTTTTTTGTGTTTTTGCCAATGATATACAGCAGGTTGCTTCCACGCTGTCATTCTCTGAAGTTCTGCCTGTGCATAAAACTCAGAATGACAGGTGGATGCGTATTAGGGACTTTAACTTGTGGCTTTGTGAATGGTGTCGGGAGCAAGGATTTGGCTTTATTCCTCATGGTAGCTCTGTTTGGAATGGAAATAAACTGTACAAAAAGATGGTTTGCATCTTTCTCAAAAGGGAACAAATGTTCTCAGTGAGCAGTTCCCAGGTTTTGCTAGGATGTATTTAAACTAGGAGGGGGGGCAAACGGGTGATAAAATATCAATCCAATTGCCCCCCAAAACAAGGACAAAAGGTGCCTGTAGCAAATGTGTTAAAAAATGATAAGCTTAGAGTCATATCTACAAATGCTCACAGTTTAGGGAATAAGATCCATGAACTTGTGGCAATAATGGCAACTGATAATGTAGATTTAGTCCCTGTTACTGAGACATGGTATAATGAGAAAAATGACTGGGACATAGCAATACCAGGGTACTCTTTATATAGAAAAGACAGGGAAGGCAAGAAAGGGGAGGTCCTGTATGTGAAGGATAGGATAAAAATCTAGCCTAATAAAAGTTAGTGAGGTGAACATAGAGTCCGTTTGGGTTACGTTAGAATTTGGTAATCACACAGTAACTCGTGTAGGTGTTATTTAAAGCCCCCCTCCCCCCCCACCCCCCAAGGACAAATAGAAGAGAAAGATACTCTACTAGTTGAGGAAATAGCTAAAATGACAATGAAGGGGGAAGTTATCATCATGGGTGACTTTAATCTTCCTGATGTGAATTGGGAAACCAAAATTGCTGCTTGTGCCAGGAGCACACATATTCTAAACTTCCTACTGGGATTGTCTCTAAAACAAGTCATTGAGGAGCCAACTTGTAAAGAGGCCATACTGAATTCCGTGTTAAAAAATGGAGATTTGGTATCAGATATTACTGTAGGTGAACATTTAGGATCCAGTGATCATCAGTCAGTGTGGTTTAATATAAGAACAGTGACTGAGTCACGCCACACAAAAACAATCGGTTTAGACTTTAGAAAAACAGACTTCTCTAAAATTAAAATATGTGTAAAGGAGTCATTATCAGACTGTAACAGTTTAAATGGAGTCCAAGAGAAATGGGATTATTTAAAAGTAGCACTACTAAAAGCAACAGAAAATTGCATTAGGCTTGTCAGTAAAAGCCAAAAAAGTACTGCGCAGATGTGGCCAAAATAGTGAAAAACAAAAAGTTAGCAGAGTGAGGAAGATAGACAGATCTATAAGATTAGGCAGAAAGAGGCTTAGTAAGTTATAAGAGCTTCAAAATTACACACAGAAAATAGCACAGTCAGTAAAAAAAGGGACCAATTTTATTTTTAGATACATAAGCCAAATGACAAATGATTTAGGTAAACTAGAAAAATGGAGTTAAGGGCAGCTGACATTTAATGTGGATAAGTTCAAGATAATGCATCTTGGACGTAAAAACCCAAGGGCAGAGTACAGAATATTTCATAGAGTCCTAACCCTTAACATCTGAGGAAAGGGATTTATGGGTAATTATTTCTGATGACTTAAAAGTAGAAAGACAATGTAATAGAGCAGCAGGAAATGCTAGCAGAATGCTTGGTTGTATAGGGAGAGGTATTAGCAGTATAAAGAGGGAAGTGCTCATGCCATTGTACAGAACACTGGTGAGACATCACTTGGAGTACTGTACACAGTACTGGAGACCATATCTCCAGAAGAATATTGATACTCTAGAGAGAGTTCAGAGAAGGGCTACTAAAATGGTTCATGGATTGCATGATAAAACGTACAAGGAAAGGTTAGAGGATCTTAACATGTATAGCTTGGAGGAAAGACGAGACATGGGGGATATGATAGAAACATTTGAATACATAAAGGGAAGTAACACAGTAAAGAAGGAGACTATATTGGGAGGAAGAAAAACTACCCCAACAAGAGGACATAGTCTTAAATTAGAGGGGCAAAGGTTTAAAAATAATATCAGGAAGTATTAATTTACTATGAGCGTAGTGGACACATGGAATAGCCTTCCAGCTGAAGGGGTATAGGTTAACACAGTGAAGGAGTTTAAGCGTGCGTAGGTTAGGCGTAAGGCTATCCTAGCTATAAGATTAGGCAAGATGGTCCGAATGGGTCTTATCTGCCGTCACATTCTATGTTTCTGCTTACATGTGGCTACTGTTAGCAACAGTTAGTTACCACCTGCCACGTACGAAAGCTGGTCGCTAAGTAAAAACTAACCGCCTTCATTATTTCCATAGTAACTGCTAACCACAACTTTTTTTTCAACCATATTGCTAGGCATTACCGAGCTGCCAATGTTAACCCAAAAAACTTACCACCATCATCTGGACTTGTGTAAAGATGTTAACAACAGCTTTATCTCTATAGATAATATCGAAACAAAAATCTTGTTCCAACTTTGTCACCAGCCATCTGCAACTTGCCTGTTGCTAATGGCTACACAGAGTGAGGAGTACACGCTAAGGTGTGTGTTTCTGTTCTTTACCAGCAGGCCGCTTATATGCGAGTGGTTGGTATTTGTAGTGGCAGCTGTTATTAACAATAGGATACAAAGATTTAGCAACAAGCTAGGAAACCCTGTAGCAGCTAGAGAAGCTAATTAATGGCAAGGTTGTAGAGTAGCTCTAACAAGACAGAATTGTTAGCCTGCCTGATAAATCATGTGATCCTCATGTTTATTTGTTTGTTTAACTTTGGATTCTTTCACTTAAAAATATGATGACCATGTTCCTTTGTAGGAAATAAAAGCATTTCAAACATTTGGGAAGTAGAGTAAACCAAATCCAAAGCATTTATTGGGAAATTGAATGCCAGCTTTGCAAGACAGGCATTCCAAACATTTTTTCAAACAATACAATCCCGTTTTTTCTCTTGAAAAGGTTACGAAATGTCACCAAAGGCAGGGATTTTGAACATTACACTTCATCTCGAGGGTAATACCCACAGGATAATTATAAAGCAGACTCTGTAGTAAAAACAGCAAAACAGCCTATTCAAAAGGCAACCAAGTAAAACTCTGATCCATGTCCTTTCTAGTGTTACAAACAAAGACTCTGTTGAGTAGAACTCTATTTAAGCTTAACAGAGACTCCGGTTAGAACTCTACTTAATTCTAAACTTGTAGATGAGATGGGGCTTGGTGTCCAGGAAAAAGACAGTAATGCAAGTAAAATCTGCAAAAAAAACAACAACAAATAATGCCCTTCCTTCATGACGATGACTTTGTGCATATATAATGTATTTACAAAAGGCAGAAATATGTAAGATGTTGAGTTTCTGCTCCTATCTTGGACAAACAGAAAGACTCAGAAAATATATACACACACACAAACACACACACAAACACAAACACACACACACTCTGGAGCAAAAAAGAACAAAAACAAACCCCCAAAAACATAGAACAAACATGTGTACAAAGAAATACATATATACTCTTAATGTGGCATCCTTATGCTATAACGGCTTAAATTATATATATTTTTCACATCAATCTGCATTTAATACCCTATAATGTCAAAGCAAAACCATATTTGACACCATTGCAAATATATTAAATAGGAAAACCTGAAATATCACATTATAAGTAAACTCAGTTTTTAGTTAAAACACCTATGGCAGCGATTACATTAAAAAATAATTGATAGTGATCACAATATAGTGTTCTTTGAAATAAAGTAAAAAAACAAAAGCATATGGGGTATACTAAAACATATCATTTTAAAACGCTTTACAATATATTGACTGGCATAAACTCTTTAGTGAAAAGAACACTGAGGATAAATGAAACATCTTCCAACAAATATTAGAAAGGTACATTTCTTAGTATGTACCATTGGGTAATAAATATAAAAGAGACAAATTGAAACCAATGTGGCTTAGTAGAGAAGTAAAACAAGAGATTAAAAATAAGAAAATAAGAAAAGGGCATTTAAAGCATTTAAATCAGACAAATCAGAGGTATTCTATAAAAGATATAAGGAAGCCAATAAACGTCAAAATGAAAAAAAGTATAGCCAAAGAGAGCAAAACCAACCAAGGCATTTTTTAAGCACATAAATTCTAAAAAAATGAAAGTGTAGGTATACTAAAAACTGGGATGGGGGTGTTAATTAAAGAGGACCAGAAAAAGGCAGAAATTTTAAATAACTATTTCTCCTCTGTATATATTAAAAAAGAACCCATGGCAATGGATGTGCAAATGATTGATGCTAAAAATTTGGCGAAAAATTGTAATTGGTTAATAGACATGTGCAATTCGTTTCGGTCCGAATATGAATTCCGACGAATTTCGGACAATTCAGACATTCGGTTACTTCCGAATGTCCGAATTGTCGAAGTGCCGAATTGCCGAATTACCGAGGTCCCGAAGTTCCGAAATTACAGAATTTCCGAAGTGGCGAAGTGCCGAAGTGTCAAAGTGCCGAAGTTCCGAAGCACAGTATTGCCTAAGTACTAATATACTTACCCAGTGAAAGAAGAAACATGTTACATTGTAAACAATTTTAAATAAAAAGTATACAAACATAGCCAGGATTCAGCTGTAAGCATTTGCAACACTTACAACAATCAAGTAACACATTCATATAAAATGTAAGTTACTTGGCCAGTCAATGTAATGACAGGAATGAATAAGTAGATAACTCCCTAATTCCCACGGTATTAGGCAGCTATCTACTAAAAGGCTGAAAGACCTAAATTGGTCTTTCAGCCAAATTTACTAATACTAAGTAAAGATTACTTAGTATTAGTAAATTATGCCCCTACGCGCTATGCCGCATGTCTATGAAACAGTGAGCAGCCTGTGGCTGCTCACTGTGAAAAAAAAAAAATAAGGTCCCCCCCGGCCCCCACCCCTGAGCGGTGGGTGGGGGCCCTAAATCAGAATAAGGGGGGGACCTAATGTCCTCCCCCCTGAGCGGTGGGTGGGGGCCCTAAATTATAATAAGGGGGGGACCTTATGTCCTCCCCCCCTGGCCCCCACCCCTGAGCGGTGGGTGGGGGCCCTACAGTAAAATAAGGGGGGGACCCTAATGTCCTCCCCCTGCCCCCCACCCCTGAGCGGTAGGTGGGGGCCCTAAATACTAATAAAGGGGGGGACCTAATGTCTTCCCCTCTGGCCCCCACCCCTGAGCGGTGGGTGGCGGTCTAAGTATATATATACACAAATACATACACGCACATACACTGTCTAGGTGTATTTTACTATTAATATATATATATAATTATATATACATATATTAATATCAAATTACACGTAGACTGATACTGATTAAATATATATATAATTATTGTTATATATATATTTATTTATAATGTAAAAAAAAATTAAATACATAAAAGAATAAAATTAAAAAAATAATTAAAAATAAATAATTAAATATATATAGATGTGTGTTATTTCGTTCTAACTGTATTGTGATATTAATATATATATATATATTTATATCAAAATACACGTAGAACGAAATAATATATATATATCTATATACATAAATATATACGTATATATCACTATATATATACCTATATATAAATAAAAATATTTTAAAAAAATTATATATATATATATATATACATATATATATATACACATATGTATATATATACATATATTAATTCTACACATATATTTATGTAATATTTTTACATAATTAGGTATCCTAATTAATTACAATTAGCGGGACCTGCCTGACAACCCATGCCAAAAGTATAGGGAATTTAATTTGCTAGCACTATATTTAACCCTATAACTTTCCAAGACACCATACAACCTGTACATGGGGGGGCACTGTTTTACTCGGGAGACTTCGCTGAACACAAATATTAGTGATTCAAAACAGTAAAATATATTACAACGATTATATCGCCAGTAAATGTGAAGTTTTTTGCATTTTTCACGCACAAACAGCACTTACGCGGACGATATTATTGCTGTGATACTTTTTAATGTTTTGAAACACAAATATTTGTGTTCAGCGAAGTCTCCCGAGTACAACAGTACCCCTCATGTACAGGTTTTATGGTGTTTTCAAAAATTACAGCGTCAAATATAAGTCTTGTGTTTCATTTTTTTCACATTAAAATTCACCAGAGTGCTTATGTTGCCTTTGTGACCCTATGGTAGCCCAAGAATGAAAATTACCTTATGATGGCATACCATTTGCAATAGTAGACAACCCAAGGTATTGCAAATGGGGTATGTCCAGTCTTTTTTAGTAGCCACTTAGTCACAAACTTAGTCACAAACACTGGCCAAAATTTGCGTTTGTGGAATTTTTCACATACAAACAAATACAAAAGCTAACTTTGGCCAGTGTTTGTGACCAAATGGCTACTAAAAAAGACTGGACATACCCCATTGCAATACCTTGGGTTGTCTACTATTGCAAATAGTATGCCATTATGGGTGTAAATTTATTTCCTGGGCTACTATACAGTCTCAAAGGCAACGTAACCAATCTGGCGAATTTCAATTTCAAATGTAACATGCTATATTTGACCCTGTAACTTCCCAAAACACCATAAAACCTGTACATAGGGGGTACTGTTTTACACGTGAGACTTTGCTGAATACAAATATGTGTATTTTATTGCAGTAAAAGCAAACAGTATTATGACATTGACAGTTAAAATGTCATGTAGAACTAAACAAAATAACAAAATTTCTTATTTTCTCCCATTTTTTTCATATTAAATTATGTTGCATAGCGTACCCACAGAATAATAATTAAGCCTCATTTTTTATTATATTTAGAATGGATATGCACCATCTTCTAAACAATCCCAAACATGATTGGCATGACCTAACCATATGGGAAGGGATTCAAAATGCCCACTATATTGGGTCACAAGTAAGAAGTGTGAAATATCTATGGAATGGAGAAATGGTAACAAATGCAATTATTATTTCTGTGGCAAGTACAAAAGAGGAGATCAAAGAAAAAGTTTCTATTAGGATTGATGTGGGTCTGGAACACAAGGATGTGGTCACTTATTGTCTCTATAGGTACGCCAAGGGACGTTTTAGCCGCGAGGCAAACAAGGCATTTGCCTTGGGCGGCATTTTCCAGGGGGCGGCAAAAAAAGCCGCCCCCAAATGCCCAAGGCAAATGTCTTGTTAGTCTTGCGGCTAACAGAGATGCCGGCGGGCTGCTGGGCGGTCGGGGGGTTCTGGCGGGCAGCTGGCGAGGTAGCACTTCCTCTGAGCTGTCTGTTCAGCTCCCTCGCGTGCCGCAGAGTGAGGCTGGGAGCCGGAATATGACGTCATATTCTGACTCCCAGCCTCACTCTGCGGCGTGCGAGGGAGCTGAGCAGAGTGCTCAGAGGAATTGTTCCCTCGCCAGCCGCCCGCCAGCGCTTCCGACCGCCCAGCAGCCACTGGACCACCAGGGAGAAAGATGACCTCCCCCAGCATTCCCAAAGGTAAGGAGGCTGGGGGGGTTAAAGTAAAAAAGTGTTAATGTGAGTGAGTGTGTGTGTCTGTTAGTGTGTGTGTGTGTGTCTGTGAGTGTGTGTGTGTGTGTATGTTAGTGTGTGTGTCTGTTAATGTGTGTGTCTGTTAGTGTGTGTGTGTGTCTGTTAGTGTGTGTGTCTGTTAGTGTGTGTGTGTGTCTGTTAGTGTGTGTGTGTGTGTGTGTCTGTTAGTGTGTGTGTGTGTTAGTGGGTGTGTGGGTCTGTGAGTGTGTGTGTGTCTGTTAGTGTGTGTGTCTGTTAATGTGTGTCTGTTAGTGTGTGTGTGTCTGTTAGTGTGTCTGTTAGTGTGTGTGTGTGTCTGTTAGTGTGTATGTCTGTTAGTGTGTGTGTGTGTGTGTGAGAGTGTGTGTGTGTGTCTGTTAGTGTGTGTGTCTGTTAATGTGTGTGTCTGTTAGTGTGTGTGTGTGTGTGTGTGTGTGTCTGTTAGTGTGTGTGTGTGTGTGTCTGTTAGTGTGTCTGTTAGTGTGTGTGTGTGGGTCTGTTAGTGTGTGTGTCTGTTAGTGTGTGAGTGTCTGTTAGTCAGTGTGTGTTTCTGTTAGTGTATGCGTATCTGTCAGTGAATGGGTGTGTGTGTGTATTTAGAAGGCGGGGCGGGGGGAAGGGTTTAGTGGGGGTGGCGTGGGGGGGAGGGGGGCGCCTGAGTTTTGTCCTGCCTAGGGCAGCACAAAACCAGGATACACCACTGGGTACGCCTTAACTTCACCTCTAGGCCAGTCTTGGTAATCCACAGGGTATATATCCAATGATACTGAAATGTGTATTAAACTTGCTTGGGGGCCAGAATCTAATTTCAAGTGAGTCACCACCTTTCTTACCAGAGCCCCCTGGGTAGAAGTTTTACTTTGAAAACCTGAGGAAGTGATTAGGACTTCTGTTATTCTATCCCTTTTGTTTTTATCTGTTGTTGGTGTAACTAGTTTGATTGTCATCTATATTTTCGGATGCAGCGTTAAGATTAGGTGTGGGTGATGTTAAGTGGGATTTTATCATTATTTTTGGTTTAGTGCAGACAAATAGTGAACTTTAACCCTTTCACCACCACAACTACGTCACGCACACTCTTGAAGTACGGTGCATTCGTGACATTTACCAATAAGCTTGTCTGTTTGTGTCAGTTAGATTGTCTGTCAGTGAGCCTATTTGTGTGCATCCGTAGGCTTGTTATTTATTTATTTATGTATTTATTTATTATGTGTTTATATATTACTCAATAATATATCTGTGAGATATATATATATATATATATATATATATTATTTGTGAGATATATATATATATATATTATGTGTTGATATATTACTCAATCATCTGGATGGGCAAGACATAGCCTTATTTACGTGGCAATACATGGCACAATGACTTATGGGGTTGGCATTGTTTGCTTGAGTAGATAGCAAGTTGATAGTGTATACCTCTGTCTGTGAATGAGCTTGTCTGAATGTGTGCATTTTCACTAGTGTCTTTACATGTTTCTCTGTGAAAGGGTGTTTTGGGGAAATGGCAGGGGGTGGCATTAATAGAAATTTCATTGGAATTTTTGAGTTGTGGAAAATGGCATATAGATGGAAATTGGACAGAAATGTCAGTAAGTGGGCATTGAGCAAACTGGATATGAGCTAGGAACTGGGGGAAAAGACAATGGGGAAAATTGGCTTAAGAAAAAATAATTCTGGGAATAAGGTCAGGAGTTATGAAGTGGTGGAGTTTGAAACTCAAGGGATGAATTGTGGGTGCATTGGTAGGGGATGAATTAGGATGTAGGGGGTTTACAGTCTATAAATCAATGTATGACACTAAAAGGAGAGGGAATCGCAATGGATCTCGGTGTGGGAATGCAGAGGAAGTGAAATAACAGAGTGGCTGAGGTCATTTTATGAATTTGTAATATAATGGGTGTGAAAAGTGAATTCTTTGGGCGTTGTTTCACAAAGTGTTTTCTTTTTATGGGTTGGACAGCATTTTTCCTCTGGACCCTGCTGTTCGTTGACCTCTACAAATAAAATGACAGTGTCAGAGTGAATCTGGATCAAATTATCTTACTGGAGTCTCTGTGGTATATATCCACACACTTTTATTGACCAGCTTTCCAGGATTGGCATAATTCTTGCACTCACTTTCTCTTCTATACAGTAAATATCAGCAGAGCAGCTGTTAATTCAACAAAACAGGCACCAGCACAAATGGACACTAAGGTAAAGAGACTAAGCAGGTGGATATATTGCACAGTTGTAGACCAACATGGGAAAAGAAATAATAAATGGCAGTATAGAAGAACAAACAACTTTCTGCTGCCCATGCCAGCATAATAATACATATGAACATCACTGTATCTCCTTTAGGACAAATGGCAATTTAGTATTTGATGCTAAACAAGCAAACATTATTTCAGTGATACAATGATTATGTTCCCACTGAAAGAAAGTTCTTGAGACAACCTACACCAGAGGAACCATTGGGATATTGTGGTCCTTATCCAATGAAAGCCCAAAAGTGAAAAAAAAAAACATAATATAGAATCTAAGCTCTGTTCCAGAGCCCATAGAGCAGATGCAATCTAGGATGAAAATATTTAAATAGAGCACAATTAGGATAATACAACTTATGGTATGATATACAACATGATGATGCCTAAAGTCTGTAGGTAATGGTTTACTTTGTCAGGGAAAATGTTACTATGAATTTTACAAAGTCTGTGAACACAATCTTCCATTTCTCTGATGGAATCAGTGGAGGTGAAGAGGGTGACCAGCCGGTCTCATGTAAGAGTTCAAACCTTTCTAACATGTAGTAGTTATGGTTCTAGGAGTGTTCCGTTAGCAAGTAACTGCTGATCAGTAAAATTCAGTGCATTGCAAAGTAAAGAATAGTAACAATCATGTAATCACTGTTTCCAAATCCAAAGAATAGTAACTAATGAGAATGCAACTAGATGTACAATGTTTCAATATATAATATCTTCACCTTTCAAATACATATAGTCATACACACTTGGGCCATAATTTTACATTTTTAGATACATTTTTTAAATATTTTTTCAAAATGTTAAAATATTAAAACAAAGATCACAAAAATATATCAACATATCAAAAATTTTAAAATATATTTAAAGGAGCACTATAGGGACAGGAACACAAACATGTATTCCTGACCCTATAGGGTTGAAACCGCCATCTAGCCCTCCTGGCCCCCTTATGCCAAACTAAAAATAGTAAAACTTACTTGTATTCAAGTCTGCAGCTGCATATTTTGTCCCTGTTTCCTTTAGACCTGCCCACTGCCTGCTGACATCAGCAGAAGTGGTAGCCTGATCCAATCACAATGCTTCCCCATAGGTTTGGCTGAGACTGACAAAGAGGCAGATCAGGGACAGAGCCAGCACAATTTAAACACAGCCCTGGCCAATCAGCATATCTTCATAGAGATTAATTGAATCAATGAATCTCTCTGAGGAAAGTTCAGTGTCTGCATGCAGACTGAGGAGATACTGAATGTTTGGATGCATTTTAGGCAGCCATGACACAGGAAGGATCTCTAACAGCTATCTGAGGAGTGGCAGATAGCTATCACTAGGCTGTAATGTAAACAATGCATTTTCTCTGAAAAGACTGTGTTTACAGCAAAAAGCCTGAAGGTAATAATTCTACTAAATTCAATAAGCTGTAGTTGTTCGGGTGACTATAGTGTCCCTTTAATAATATGAAATCATTTTTAAAGTTTATCCAAAAATATAAAATAATTTGGGAAGCTTATCCAACAATATTAAATCGAAGTCTAAATATTAAAGGTGTATGATTTGTATTGCACATTTTTGGCTATCTACGTGTGTATGTATATGAGTATTTGAGAGGTGAATATTGAAACATTGTACGTCTAGTTGCATTCTCATTAGTTACTATTCTTTGGGTTTGGTGATTTTTGGAACAGTGATTAAATGATAGCTGTAATGATGAAAGACTGAGCAAGGATAAAAAGATAGATGACAAAGAACCGCTAGAGATGTTGGAGAATATTAACACAGAAAAGGAGTCCACACTTTCATAATGTTTTTTTTTTCTTATTTTGGATCAGCAGCATCACAGGTCAGGAAGTGCATACTTGTATTAAGTAACTGGTACTTCGATATGTATTAAAACAGCTTACAAAGGTTTGCTGGTGATTGTTATGCCCAATAAATATGTCAGTGAAAGCAGTAAAACTATATGAGCCATCTCTATGTTGCTCCTGGGATTTTCTTCCTTTGCTCTACACGAGAGAAGCAGTAAGGCCAACCTGCTATCACAGTACCTGCTAGATTCGTGCCTCACTCTGGTGCCTTTATTGACGCAGTCCATAAATTCTGCATCAATTCGGACACTGGCACTCCTACCGTACATGCGGCATCATTTTAGACACTGCTTACTTCTAACCTGTGCCAACTTCTGACACTGAAACCTTGCGTCATTTCTGGTGCACGCACAACTGAATCATTTCTCTGACACAACTCATGCACAATTTGGCATTTCATTCTAGCCATTTTTAAGCCCTTCTTGCATTCCTAGCTTTGTCCTGGTTTCAATTGCGATGATCCGAGAGTGTGCTTAATTAGTTTACTGATTCCTGTTTTTTGTTTTTTTTCACTTTGGCTTGTCCCTGACCTTTCTCCTTTATGTTATCCTTGACTTTGGCTTTTCTATTCATTATCGGGACCTTCTATTGTCCTCGACCTTGGCTACATCTTGACCATTCTCTAACCTTTTACTAATGTGTAGCCTGTCCAATTCTAAGGACCGGTAACATGCCTCTGCCCATTTCTACCTATATCTTAGCTAAGTTTGACTTAAGCTCAGAGTGCTGGATCTGCTGTAGTCATGACAACTGCAGGCTTTAGCTCTTATACTCAATGCTTATGTTGATAGATGGACTGAGGGAACCAAGCTGACATGGTTAAAAAAAAAAAAAGCCAAAACTGGTTTTAGAGAAAGAATGCAAGGCAAAACAAACAAATGCAGGGAATCTTTTGAAAAGTTGAAACATGGCTTACAAACAAAAGAAGGAGCATAATTGTACCAAACCTATTATTCCAACTTTGAAAGCACCTGCCTGTAATGTTATTCCATTAATTGCCAACAAAGAAGAAATGTTTCACTGTTTGAGAAGTCTTTAAAGTATCTTTGGAATAGTGAATAATCCTACAATTCATGCAATATTTGCTAGTAGCACTTGGCCGTCAGAAGAAAGATTTGCCTTTTACAGCTTTTCCTAAATTCATTGGCAAATGCATGGTAACCGTAAAATAAAACTGAAGTAAATTGAGCCAGAGGTTTTATTTCATGAGTAATTTCCAAAATTGTAACCATTTGAAGTTTTAACTCTAAAGTGCATGATCAGAATTAGAAACATAGAAAGACAAGTAACGTATTATAAAAAAACACCCGTTGGACGCCCCTTGACAGTCTTCAAATTAATCTCTTGAATTGAGTTTAACCCAATGTATTACCTGTCCCTCTTGTACTCAGAATGCTAAGATTCAAGTTCATTAATGGCTACTGTCTTTTAGAGGCTAAGGAGTTAAATTTCCAAAGAACATTGAAATTGTAATTGTGGGAAGGTTCATTCGGTAGATTTTCAAACTCATTTATCAGTTTGAATTACTGAAATTAGCAAGGCTAATTTACTGTCACAATTGAAAATTGAGCAGATTTGGAATTTCTTAATGGTCTTAGAAAGCAAGTCATTGTACCCGTCTCAATTCCAGGTTCTTTCTCTCGTCGAAAGTCCTGCTTATAATTTTTTTTTTTTTTTTCTTTTTTTGTGAATGCAAAGTTTTGTAGCCAACACAAACTGTGAGCTGAAAAATAATGTAAGAAACTGGGAATGAAGAGAGATTAGCTGTTCACTGCTCCTGTTATTTTAAAGCAGAAATAACTTTGGCTTCTACACATTCGTAGACAAAGAAAGTTTGAAATGCAAAGCATGTTCAAGTCTCTCTCGTTTCAGCATGAAAGGCCTTAAAATATGCCAGAACGCCAGTAATGGACTTATTAAAAGGATAAAGAAGGGCAACTTTCAACGGAATTCTTGGATCTTAAACAGTGTCGTATCATCAATCTCAGTAAAGAATTCTATTCTGTATACATTTTCCTTTTTTGTGTGCAAATTGCCATTAAAGCAATTGGTACAATCCAATTCACTGTGCAGAGTCTGCAAGAGAATTATACAATGCCAAGCGAGAACAAAGTGAGCCGCGAGCAGCGTTCTTTCGATCTAGAAAAATAAGTGAAGAAAATCTTAAAAAATAAGAATCAAGCCTTCCTTTTGTAATGCAAACCAAAGGGCTAAAACATATTAAAAAAACATATTATGCAAAATGATAAGAAATGCAAAAGAAAAAAAAAGGATAATATAAATGGGTTTTTAAATGTTTATTTGATATCGAAAATGTCACACCTCACATTAAGTAAATCACTAAGGTCTGCGTGCACAATTCAGAATTAGCTCTACTTATTAATTAATAGAGAATGGACGCATCCAGTAGCAAATTAAACTTTTCAGCAGAAAAAAATATTCGTCTGGATTCACAGAATTAAAAAAATGCACTACTATTGGAAACATAATAAGTATACTTACTATGCAATTATACCTGAACTCCTGTAGAATACAAAGCTTGGCTTCTTTCCCTTCCATGTTTTTGTGATGATGTCATAGCATGAACATTTTAAGCTGTGAGGTGATAGCTAATATGTGGAGCAGAATGGAGCAATAAAATGGAGCAGTAAAAAAAGGACCCCTTTTTAAAAGATGTTACACGGCACAAAAGTCTATTTAAATGTTTTTTTAAAAAAAAATTGCCATTCTCTTTTTTATTTGAGTCAATGAGAAAGCACAAAGTAATTGAAGTAATTGAAACATACATAATGATGTGTAAAAAAAACTTTGCATGACAAATAACATGAGAACTGCATGGCTTATAAGATTCTACTTCTGGCTAAATCTGCCTCATTTTAAGTAGACAAGATGGCAAGCATAAGGAACAAAGAAAAGGTCAGTGAAACACGGCTGCCATGAAGTTATAGGAACCCCCCTAGCACCTAGCACCCTAAACTATGCTTAGGCAATCAGGCCACCCCCACCACCGGGAGGGCAGAGTCCAACATGGTAAACGTAGGCCTTCAAGCCTCCCGCTTACTCCAATATTGCCTGTACTGAACTGAGCTTACTGGGACCATCCTGGTCTTATGCTTGCACTGTTGTGAAGGTTGTTCCGGTGGTGTTAAGGAGCATGCTTAGTCCGAGGTATATGGAACAGCCGAGAGTGAGGGACTCCTGCTGTTGATCTTTGAGGCTTGTGACGCCGTGTGGGGCCTGCTTCTGGGGTGGAATACATGACCTCTAATAAGATACTTCAGCGGGCATCAGCTCTTTTACAAGCCTGTTGAGCCCCACCAGAGTGTGGAGTTGTGGGCCTTATGGACACGAGGCAGTCGCCATCTTAGATGGGACTCTGCACCAGAGTTGGTTCCTGACAATGCTGCATCCTGTCCCAAGGTTATAGTGTGCCATGATATCCTTCACTGAAGGGGCAGGGAACGATGGGGCACAACCAGGAGTGCCGCATAAAGGTTGCCTGGAGCTTCCACAGTTGATATTCCGGTACTAAAGTTGGTACTACTGCTCCCAGAAACAGGGTAAAACCTACAGTGCTTGCAGGTTTATTAATCACGAGTTTAGAGTCTGCATAGTAAGTAGTTTGCACAATGCTGTACGGAGTTCAGTCAGTGTGCGACCGCTCAGTTCGGCATGCATACCCTCCTTCCCCCAAGTGTCTATTTTATTACATTGGTTCATGAGGAAAAAAACAACATGCAAAGTAAAAGAATTTTGTAAAAGAAAGGCAAAGAAAAGTGAGAGACAATTGGTATTGATGGGTTGATTTTCAGAAAATTAAACAGGATTTTACAGACCATATAACTTGTGCGTTTTGTCTATGGAAAGCAAAGGTTTATAAAGGTTCTTTTGGAAAATGTAGCATACACTGATTATCCTGGGCTGATTAACCCCTTAAGGACCAACCTTCTGTAATGTCATGTGTCCTTAAAGGACCACTCTAGTGCCAGGAAAACATACTCGTTTTTGCTGGCACTAGAGTACCCTGAGGGTGCCCCCACCCTCAGGGACCCCCTCCCGCCGGGCTCTGGAGAGAGGAAGGGGTTAAACTTACCTCTTTTTCCAGCGCCGGGCGGGGAGCTTTCCTCCTCCTCTCCATCTTGATCGCGACGTCATCGGCTGAATGCGCATGCGCGGCAGGAGCCGCGCTCGCATTCAGCCGGTCGCATAGGAAAGCATTTACAATGCTTTCCTATGGACGCTTGCGTGCTCTCACTGTGATTTTCACAGTGAGAAGCACGCAAGCGCCTCTAGCGGCTGTCAATGAGACAGCCACTAGAGGATTTGGAGGCTGGATTAACCCTCATTATAAACATAGCAGTTTCTCTGAAACTGCTATGTTTAGAAAAAAAAAGGGTTAATCCTAGAGGTACCTGGCACCCAGACCACTTCATTAAGCTGAAGTCGTCTGGGTGCCTAGAGTGGTCCTTTAAGGGCTTAAAATAGTTATTTGTAATTTTTGTTTATTTTTCTTGCAAAAAGATTGGCTGTTCTATAAAACCTCCTGAAGACGCCAGAGAAAAATCATCAAATGCACTTGTGAAGTACAAGGGTTATGGCAGGGATTGACTCATATTGGCAGCTCTTTGGCTGACTTGCAGGGCCACCTGTCAATCCGGCATGCAGGTACACTAAGCTTACATACCTCGTTTAGCATTATATCCCTGGTATGCCTCCAATCCACCCAAAGCCATTTTCCTATCCTGATATCCTAACTCCCAATATTAGGAGTTACACATTCTTGGACCACACTAGCTGTCTTTACATTCAGAGAGATAATTGCAGGAGATAGCTTTCTTATTTGCTTGCTTATTTGGGGTTAGGGGGAAAATGTGCATGATAGTGCATTGGAGCTTGAAGATTTTGATGTATGGCAATTTATTTTATCTATCTCTAAAATAAAATATAAAAAGACTAAATAGTTTTGATCTTTCCAAAACAGACATATTGCTCTGGAAATATAACGACTGGTGATATTGCACCTACACCAAATATATATACTTACTGCTCTGGAATATGAAGAATTGAGCTATTAAAACCGAACACAACATATTTTTAGAAGCCTATTCTAATGCAGCAAAGTCCTTCATTCTATCAGTCCAGTTAGCTTGTGTCATAGCACGCCAGCTTACAATTAACATGCTCCAAGATAAGTTTTAATGGGGCACAAACTGAAAAACCTAATGAATTGTTTTTGAGTAGGGTCTAGTGCTCTAGGAAATAAATGATAACAAAAATAATGTTGATTCTTGATTCTAAAAGTGATCAATTCGAAAAGGTAAGAGGAACAACCATTTACTAGCCATAGATCCAACTGCCCCAGGAATATTATCTTTTGACTACAAAATTACTGCTAATTTTACCAGAGCTTCTCTGTTATTAACCCCTTAAGGACCAAACTTCTGGAATAAAAGGGAATTATGACGTGTCAGACATGTCATGTGTCCTTAAGGGGTTAATCTTAAATATTCTGCAATTAGGAGATTCCTGTTGATTTATGTGTCAGCATCAAGTCTTCTCAACATATTGCGATCTCAGTAGTCGGTCTCTTTAGAATCTATAACACTTTGTGTATATTTAGAGGTCAGGTTTCTAATTACCTTTAACCCTTGGAGATGCTTCACCCTCATTCAGGAAATGATAAGATATTTCATCACCAAATCACGAAAATGGCGTAATTTAATATGGTTGGACCACAATCCCATAATTTTCTGTAAGAAGTCTATGAGCTGTTTTTTTACATGCTGTAGCACTATACTGTGGCTTATAGAGAATTATAGGTGTTATATTCCAACCAGTGTCAAAAGGCCACAGTTTTACTTCACTGCACAACATATGGTACATCTGATAGCGTTCATTCTAGCAAGATAAGTTTTGCAGGTGTTTGGCATACTAGAGAATATTCACATCAACATGAAACTTTACATATTTGGGTTATCAATGTATACAATATCAATGTTGTGGCAATGT
This sequence comes from Pelobates fuscus, assembly GCF_036172605.1. Lineage (NCBI taxonomy): Eukaryota > Metazoa > Chordata > Amphibia > Anura > Pelobatidae > Pelobates > Pelobates fuscus. The sequence goes on along the minus strand of NC_086325.1, from coordinate 66,085,362 downwards.
TTCTATTTTTAGAGAAAAATCTCTCTAATTCAACATGCCTTAGGGGGTGATTGGTTCTTAACCAGAGTTCAAATTCCACTAATGGGTCAGTGTTTTCTAGGTATCCAATTCTGTTCCAATAGGGAGATCAATTAAACCTGAATTGCTGCTGGTGATTGAAGACTGGCTTGAGAACACATACATGATTGCATCTCTCTATTCCTGGGATTATTGCACTTTCTCTCTACTGGTGACCTTTCAAAGTATGCAACTTTCAATGGAGTATAATTAATGTTGTATATAGAGGTTTATCCAGAAGGTAGCCCTGTGGTTGTAATACTGCTCTCCTAGAACAGAGAGCTGTCCTCACAAAAACCTAAGCCCTCGGATTGAAAGATATCTTTAGAGAAACCCTAAACTCTCAAGAATGAACAATATCCTTTATTATGTTCCCTGTATCTTAGCTATGAGATAGAAGTAACTTGATAATCTAGGTATTCCTTAAGACCTCAGACAGGAGTAAACTCAAACATAGTTTCACCTTTTTGTCGTTTTATTGCATATATATTGACAATTCTTGTTAACTCAGGACTGTCTTCTCAAGGAAACACGCACAGTCACCCTATATATATTGACCATATAAGTCTTTTGGGAATATAATCTATCAAGCTTCACACACACACAAGCACGCTATACCTTTTATACCGTAGGACTGTCCACTGAAACAGAGATATAGAGCCACCGAATAACATGACAAAAAATATTCTTTTGGGATGCTGATATGTCAATCAATATTTTATTTTTTTTTATGCTTTTTGACTCTTTTGAAATTTCCCGTGGAAAAAGCGGTCCACTAAAACCGCACACGAACTTGACCAGTACCTTAAATATCTCCTGTCCATTTGGTTCTGCAGAAAAGTGTTCTACTTGCCTGGTAGTAGAAGAACCTCTTTATAAACCAATGGCTTCAAAATAAAATAAGACAAAAAAATACAATCTGTAGAGTGAAGCATTGTACGGCACTGAAAGAGTTATGATATTAGTATTTATTCCTCTTCTTTCTATGTGCGTTCCGTCTCCATTTATCAGTATTTGGGAAAACTATGCCACGTTTTCTCTCCAAAGCATGGTACATTTCTGGAATAACAAGGTTTAAATTCCTTCTTTTAAATTTTGTGGTAGTTCAGTTTTCTTGGCTCTCCATTTCCTTTCACAAGGTCCCTGGAGCTATTAATCCTGCAAAAGTCTGCACCGCGCACACAGGCTTCAATTGATACCTTGTTTAAAGTGACTCAACACCTTTTTGTTTCAATCCCAAACTTACTGACACACGAGCCACTTATGAGCGCCATGCACATACTCAATATATGTACACACAGACATATTTTTTCATGACACTAAAAAAATAGAGAGAGAGAGAAGGAGGGAGAAAAAACACCTAACAAAAACCAGGCAGCGTTTCATGATTTTACCCCTTAACTTCTGTAAAGGCCAATAAGATTTTAAAAAGCAAAAAAAATAAAAAAAAGAGTGAAAGCAATTCAGGACTAGTCCGGAAATATGACGTATCAAACCAGCTTTGAGATCATGGCCAAATATTTGCTTTAAATGTGATGTTAAGCAGGTGCAAAAACAAAACTCCCTTGATATAACAAGTCTTTTGATACCATACTTTTTATATGTATTTACATATACTTGTTCAGTTGCTATGGAGATGCGGATATGCTTACACTTATAGAAACATTAGGGAGAGTTTTCTCACCCTCACCCCAAATGAAATATACATGAGACCCTTTAACAGTGGTGGTGGCATTACCATATAAGCAGCTGATTAGACCTCTTGTAATCACTGTCATAATACAAACTAACCCTGTTAAACTCTCGGTGTTCCACAGCTTAACCAGCACACACTTTCACATTTTGTTGAGATGTGAACTCTTGTGGAAACCCATCATACAAGCAAAACTACAGATGGTGGATGACAAAATAAGTGAACTGGCAGCCATAAACAGGTGAGTAGCATGGAGGCACCTTATTCCAGATTACAAAATGCCAATGCTTCAAAACCTGAAATAAACCTTTGACAAGCCATCTGTAATATGGATTAACATGTCTCCATGTTATTCACCTGTTTTATATATATATATATGTATATATATATATATATATATATATATATATATATATAATAACTTTGCTGCACAAAAAAAATAATTATGATTGTTTATCATAGAAACATAGAATGTGACGGCAGATAAGAACCATTCGGCCCATCTAGTCTGCCCAGTTTTCTAAATACTTTCATTAGTCCCTGGCCTTATCTTATAGTTAGGATAGCCTTATGCCTATCCCACGCATGCTTAAACTCCTTCACTGTGCTAACCTCTACCACTTCAGCTGGAAGGCTATTCCATGCATCCACTACCCTCTCTGTAAAGTAAATTACATACCAAATTACATATCAAACTTGAATAATTGCTATCCTGAATCCTAAATACATGACTTGTCCTAAAAGTACCAATTGTTTATAATTGGTTTGTTTTTCAATATACTCAGAATGCCATGTAAATTAGCATGTTAGGATTGAAATTAAATACTGTCTAACCACAGTGTTGTGCCCTGTTGGGGCTCTTCAGCACGATGTTGTCTTATATCTAAATATAAATGAATATGAGAGGTACATTGACTGTAAGAGAATACTGTTGTTAGAGTAGAATATGTATATTAATGAGCAGATTTTTAACAAGGTGCATTCTTCCAATCTTGCTCATAAATTCAAATTGTTTTAATTACTATTTATAATGCTAATTTTATACAGCAATAAAAGAAAAACAATACTACAAATCACACATGTGAAGATAATTTGGACATGCTTACAATGATTAATTAATACTATGTAACTAATTTATTCTAAGCATATGCTCATTATATACAAATAATTACAATAAGTTATAAGTTTATTTTTATTTCAAAACACATGCATAAAATATTGCTGATTAAAATTACCTATTCTCAATAAATAATATCAAAAAGAATTTTCGATTACATAGGAATTCTAATGGTTTTATTTGGAGTTTCAATTTGGGGCTTTAATTCCTGTTTTATGGTGTGTTTGACACAAACCGACTTTTTAAATGAACATTGTTAAGAAGACATTTGAAAACTTACCTTCCAGAAAATCTAAAGAAGAAAAAGGCAAATGTAGTTTGTTATGTTAACACTTTACAAATACGTATTTTCATTTTACCTTTTTAAAAATTATTTTAGAGGTTTGAGGTCATTGGGTTTTCATATAACAAGTTCCCATGTAGAATTTATCAGAAAAATAAAAAGTTTAAATTACAAAGGTCACTGCGTGGCCCGAAGTCTGGGGGAGGCGTCAGATCCTCGACACAGGACATGCTCTTCCGAGAGGCACAACTGTAGTCCTGCTACCCCCCGTCCCTTCGGACCGGCAGTGGTTATGCCGGTCCCCGCTGGCTATACTTGCCTTCACGCCAGGGGAGAATGTACAGCAGCTGCGAGATTCACCCAAGGTGGCTGCCCCTCCATAACCTCTGCAGAAACTTTCTGGATCTCCTGGATGGCAAGCTGACTTCTCCACCAAGCTGGACGCACTATTTGCAGACTTTTGGTGGCAAGGTCAAGCAGACAATGGTGGCCAGGCCCGTATTGCAGCGCTATTATACCAGACCACCTGGACGTACCTCTGCCCCTAAGTCTCAGAGCAGAGTCGATTCCATTTGGAAATATATACGACCCACTGACCATATACCCAGAGGGGTCTCCAGAAACCGGGGCTGCTGTGGACCCATGGTCCATCACACGTCGCAGGGGGATCCAGGGTCACGGGGTAGTGATTCCCATGTGGGCCCGGGCTCGAGGTTATGGGCCGACGCAGTACTACAGCTCAAGACCAAGATGTATTCTGGCGGCCTAACGTCTCCTGAGGAATCCTGAATTGGCAAGGGGATGCCGAGCATCTGGCATGGCGATGAACTCTATGCCATGGCAAATCTGTGGTGTTGGCTGACCGTCAACTGCAGTCCTTAATCATCAACAGTTTCCAGTGTTGTGGAGCTCTATTGCTTTCTCTGTCCCTCTCTCTACTATCCAGCAGAATAAACATAATGTACTTGGCAAGTTTATTAATCTAAATGTTTAACTAGTAAGCTATGTCAGGAAACATGTTACTTATTCTACTGTATAAACAAAACATGAGGCTCGTTTATACAGGAACCTATTGTGTTGTGCATATTACTCCTATTTTAATTGTGTTACCACCTGCAATAACTCATTTTCTAAATTGTATCTTTTTAAAACTCAAAAAATAAAGATTGACAAAAAAAAATTAAAAAGGTCTTAATGTCATTTTAAAAAATATATTTTTACTTGGTATGCACAATCATTTGGTACTAGGCTACAAACTGCATGGCCTTATACAGGTTGTTGATGTCTGTCTTGAGAAGACTGAAATTGCTGGTAATCAGCTGAATGTGTCAATCATACTTGATATGTAGAATAAGCCATCCAGCCTTCATGACTCCCCAACAGGCCGTTATCTGTCATTTGTACTTGAAGTCGTATGAGTCAGCATGGAAGGTTATGATACAGTTACATAGTGATTCTATAATCCAGTCCTCAAATCCTCTGAACAGTGCATTAGTGAAAGGCAGCTATGAGAGACCAGGAGTGTTGTAGATCTTGGATAGAGCACAGCAGACTATTGGGCGACTATTTAGTCAGATAGAAACATAAGAAGAGTAGAGGATTTGTATTACTGGTATTTCTTATTGAGTCAGGACATCGTGAACTGAATTTTGGAACGAGTAGGGTAGGAAAGTTTGGATTAGCTAATGTTTATAATAATTAAGTTTTGCAGGAAGTTAAGTAGAGTTTTAATATATTTATTCACTAAAAGATATTATCAAATTTATTTCGGATTCATACAGATGTACAGTAATTGGAAAGAATTTCTGCTTAAAGATAAAAGAACGGCCGCATATAACTGCTTTGGTAGCAAAATATAGATGAGGATTTTTGGCCAGGGGGGCCACAGAGGGAGGCTTCAAACGTGCAAAAAGAAAATAAATATACAAACCAAGAGAAAATCATGGATCTGAATACACCCTTACACCTCTGTGATATTGCAAGACAAACCGATAAGCAAATTAACTTTAATAACTGCAAGTCGTTAATATGCATGTGGATCTACATGGTAACGTCATAAATTGGGTGGTTATGCGATTTTTCTGAGATCAATCAGCAGGAAGCAAGCATTTACCTGTTTTTAGCAGCCCTACATTAAAGACACCTCTGAAGGTGGGAGAGACAGACTGCCAATCCCAACATTTATAAAGAATGGATGAAGAATTGAGTAGACAGTCCCTGATTTGGGAACATTTTGTCCCCTAATCACAAATAGAGGAGTCCACTGCAAAGCTGTCGAATAAAGTATGTTTATTTTTATACATCAATAAACAGGGTTCATTGACTAAACACAAAGTAATAATGATTTCAGAATACATTTATACAGAAATTTCCAAACAGTACTTTTTGCCAAAATATTGCAAGCTAGTTGTCACTTTACTTATATCCAGTGCTTAATTAAAAAAAAAACAATATGTTGAAATATGATCTTAAGCTGCTAGTACACCTACTATTGGGCTGCTCACTCTCTTGGAGTGCAATATGACTCTGGTTCCCGTAATTCAGTAGCAGTTATAGATACAAAGAAATATGTCCATTGTTCAAAATGATGAAGTGCAGTGCTCCAAATTTAATAAGGTTCCATAATAGCAAGCAAAGTTTCCAGATAAAGTTTTTGTCAACCTTGACAATGATATTATCATTGTTCAATACCTCCCAACACTGAGAAGTATGGAGTCAAAATGAATGGACGGGCCTTCAGGGAGCATCACCAGGGTGTCACTAATAACAGCCACAATTGCTGACCCTGCCTGGAAAGTGGGCAGGTCGGCCCTGGCCTCAAGTCCACAAGGCTGTCAGACAGCCCTGGTCAGCCCACAACCTACAGGAGTATGCAGGGAGTGTTGCTGCAGTGCTATCGGCATGGTGCTAGTGCCAACTGTATGCGTTAGGGCATCTAATAATGCGTTCACGCTTTATTTCCTGGGGACAGTTCCCTGGTGTCCCTGGATACAAGACACTGGGGAACAAAATTGGGATGGTCCCTAAAATAGGGACTGTCCTATTGAAATTGAGACCGTTGGGAGGACCTAGGGTTTAATTCAATGCTTGCTATTTTGGAACTTTTATAAATGCGGAGTATTTCATTCACAACTGCAAAGTATGATCTAAGGCAGAGATGCCTAAAAGGTAGATTACCAGATATTTTAAAACTACAACTTCCATGATGCGGAGCATCAAGGGGGTTGTAGTTCTACAACATACATTTTGGGCACCCCTGATCTAAGGCCTTAAAAAGATATATTATTTTAAGTCTCAAATTGAACCATCATGACAACCTACAGATATATATATTTTTATGTTTGGGAATCCTAGCTTTACATGTTTGAATTTAGTACTTTGTATCATTTTCTTTTAGAGAAAAGTTACAAGGGTAAAATGTTCCTTTTCCTTGAACATCAAATATGATTATAAAATCCTGAATGAAGCCGGTTTGGAAGGCTAACTGGAGCTTAGTGAAGGGACATTAGATTCAGATGTATTTAGTCTGGTGTATTTATTACTATAATATTGACAGACAGATGGAAGATATGATTAGGGATCAAGTGGATACGAATCTTTTTTTTACCACACAGCGTGTAATGGCACAAAGAAAAAAAAAAACAAGCATTAAATATCTTTTATATCCACTTTCCCCCTGTGTGTCTTGTTTAACATGAATGTTAGCCAATTTAACAGCTGCTTCAAAAGAATCTTATAATAATGTGGAAAAATAACGTTTAGGCCGTCTACATTCAACAGTGTTCACTCCTTTAGTAAGAGACCTAGAGAGGGGAAAAGTCTGCATCAAGGCAGACATCATTTGGCCTACAAAGGGTTAATGTCAAATCCTCTCAATGTTATGTCTCTCTTGAGACAGTGATCGACAGCCTTGGGAGGTAGTAGGGCATAATCAGACCTCTGTTCTACATGCAGAGGTAAAGTAATAGCTTCATACTGTACAAACTTAATGACAATACTAATGAGGTACTAAAGTCAAGTCAGTCCATTTTCAATGTGTTGTGTTTCATAAACTAGCTACCTTTTTATAACATTTTCAGGACAATATTTGATACTTATAGTAACAAGAAAAAAAGTGGGAAAACGCCCAGAAATTACAATACAATTGAATACAACCTGGGAGGATGAACCAGGGTAATATTGAGTGTTAATATAAATCTGTAATGATAATAAACACTACACGGCATAATACAGTAAAAGTGAAATAAGTGGTGTGCTCTATAAGAATTGCACTCACAAACACACCTGTTTATTTTAATAAACAGTTTATTTTAATACATCCCAATGTCTGTTTATTTTCTTTAATAGCTCCCAATTGACTGCTTGCTGTTTAGTAGTCATGCCCTTGCTCACAACTTGGCAGATAGTGGCATAAGGAAGGATTTAACCTCTCTTATTTACTAATACTAGATATTTTTTTTACTTATTAGTAAAGTTAAGTTTAAGAAAGGGCTTTTCATAATTTTCAGCTTCTTGGTAGATAGCTGCCTAATCGTTGTGGGATTGCCATAAGTATACCAAAAAAGAGCTATCCAGTACACAGCTCCCTAATTTGGTACCCTTAAATATAGCAATCCCACAAGGGTACCAATTTAGGGAATTATCTACTAAATGGCTGCAAGATGCAACCGCGAGCCACGGCACAGCTCAGAATTTCATTTGTCTGCATGGAAATGAATTAACAAGTGAATGAAATTCTGTTCAGACAAAACTATTTTTTTTTCCATCTGAACATGTTCGGCCAATTGAGAAGTCTAACAAATTCTACCTCCCAAGATTTAAATTATTATGTTTACCTATCTCCATATTTAACAAATGTATATTTTTTTACATATGGAAATTGAAATTAAATGTAAAAATTCAGATGTCTTTATCCTACAACTGGTTGCCTCTACCTTAGCTCCCTTTTAATCATTGTTATTAGCTCTGTCCTTTGCACCTGGGAGGGAAGCGTACAGGGAAGAGGAGAAATTAAACCATGTTTCTATTTCATCTCTTGATTTGCAATGTTTGCCTTGTTTTAAATAGATCGTGATGTAATTTGTAACATTTTAATGTAAATTATAAAGAACACAGAGCATAAGGGGTCCTAAGGGAAGAAAAACAGAAAAAAAAAAAACATGACAGTGCTGCTTTACGCAATTCATATCAGTTGTGGTGATAAAATATGTAAATTACTAACAAGCTGTGTAATAGTCATTTCTGCTTTCCCCATACCTTCATATATCATAAAGGCACAAAAGGGAGTGACAGTCAGTAACAGCCAGCCATATATGCATATGCCATACCACGATAAGCCAGCTATGAATATGCAGGGCTGTAGGTATATATGCTGCACATTAGAGGAATCACTGACAATTTTATATTTACCTAATTTGAACTTGTTTTAATAAGCGTTCCATGTAATTCAATACTGTTAGAAACGTTTTCCAAGTTTGACATACGGTAGTCACCATTAAAATCTTTGGTAATTTTTTGTAGATAACTCTTTTAAAACTATTTAAATAATCTTGAAAGCTTATTAAAATCAAGGCCATTGTTAGACATAGAACCCTAATTGTGACTTTTGAAATCATTTTAGCTTCCTCATCCATGGTTCTTTGTGAAGAACTGTTAAGTGTGACTGATCTATATATATATATAAAAAATAAATATATATATTTAAATATTTTGCTTATATTTTAGACTGGAAGAAAGGAGATTTAGTCTAAGGCAAAGGAAAGTTGTTGTTTGTACAGTAAGAATAAGGATGTGGAATTCTCTGCCTGAAGAGGTGGTTTTATCAGAGTCCGTACAGATGCTTAAACAGCAACTGGATGAATACTTGCAAACATTTAAAGGACCACTATAGTGCCAGGAAAACATACTCGTTTTCCTGGCACTGTAGTGCCCAGAGGGTGCCCCCACCCTCAGGGTCCCACTCCCTTTCTCCAGCGACGGGCCTCAGTGCTGGAGACTCTCCTCCTCCTTTCCACGTGATCGGCTGAATGCACATGCGCAGCAAGAGTTGCGCGCGCATTAAGCCAGTCCCACAGGAAAGCATTCTCAATGATTTCCTATGGACGGCAGCGTCTTCTCACTGTGAAAATCACAGTGAGAAGCGCGGAAGCGCCTCTAGCGGCTGTCAATGAGACAACAACTAGAGGCTGGATTAACCCTAAAGTTTTATGCCTTCTTTTGGATCTACAGCAAAAACAGATGTGAGAAAGTCTGAACCCGATGGATGCATGTCTCTTATCAGCATGTAATTCATTTTTAAAATTCTGTGACTGCAGCCAGCATTCATATTCAAGATATATGTCTGGAACCTAAAGAGGTATTGAACTAAAATATTTGGATCTGCCCCACAGTTTGTCTTGTTTTTAGGATTAAGTTGAATTAATTTAGAAATGTTAATGTTGGTAAGTAGCTAAACCTTTTGTCTCATCTGCCCGTGCCTTTCACCCCCGCCCTATTTTATTCCCTATTTTACTTGTTAGATTTTTGTTTGAAATTGTATTTAAGAATTTTTAATAAGAAAGAATTTGAAAAGAAACAAACTGCACATTTTGAGAAAATAGCTGAATTGTCAACCTGACAAGGGAATAACAAAACTGTCTGCATATATAAACGTTTTGCAGCAGTACAGTACACAGCGCCAAGACTATTTTTTTTTTAGCTTTTCGTTTATTTTTATGCAACGTTAAAGCGTACTGATAAATATTACATCACTGGGTGAATGATTTTATGATAGTATGCCAAAAACAGCAGCAGTGAACAAGGTGAAGGATCCCTGGACTGCACAGGGACAGAGCTCGGGGAATCCATTTTTATTTTCAATACTGTCCTTGGTTGCTCTAAAAATGTTACAGAATTGACACCAGACTGAAACCTGTTTTAGGCTGTCTAACGGGCAGGATAATGTAATGCTCTTAAAAAAAACTCTCAAAGATGAACTGTCACTTTTTGTTTTTTTCTCCGAAGCCAAACTTCAATCTCTCTAAAAGGTTTTGGCATTCAGAAAATGTTTATGAATTTTACAAATATTTGGGAAATCAGAAACATCTGTTTTGACACATTTGTTCTGAAAAGGAAACTTTTTTTAAACAAAGGCATTAAGCTAAAATGTAAATTGGGCACATCTGCTTTTGCGTTCTAACTCAAAGTACGAGAATTGGGCTCTGGTTATCTCCTGTGAGTGGCTCTGTGTGCTTTCGGCTCCCAGTCTGGGAGTAGGTCTGTTTACATAACATTTACTGAATAAACTCAGAGCGAAAGCGTCACAATCGAGCATATTAACATAGTCCATGTAAGAGCACATTTATTTACAGAAGTCAGAAATAAATACCCAGCATAGCATGGATTGTCAGGTCTGACCTAGCTTAATTACTCGTTAGTCCATGTAGCAGATAATATGAATATCTGCACATACAGAGCAGATAACAGGGTCTTTCACAAAGTAAACATCCATCGACAGCGAATGTAATCTTAACCAAAGACTCTGTGATTGATGGATGTCCAGACACCTTTCAAGTCTTTTATGAAAAATAATTACCAGATAGAAATAGACAGCGGCTGCTATAAAGGTTTGTAATACTGATTGGACAAACGCAGATCATCTGGCTATTTATCTCTGTCAAAGTGTTTAATGAGCACTAAGTGTTCATATCTCCCAAGTGTTTTGGATCTGGGCAATTTGGGGTCCATGTTCAGTAATTCCAGGATATTACAGTTGCAATCTAATCGCCATAAAAGATCCCAATGCAGTGATTATGGTGACAGGAGTGCCATTGCATCATCCCCCAATAAGAGTAAAAAACCTTTGGGAATGCTTTGACACTAAACTAGGCACCTACACAGTCTCTTTCCACAAGACATTCACACTATCCATTGCTCTTCCAGTTGGTGTACCGCATGGCTTATTATTGGCTGCCTCCACTTTTCCCTCTACACCACACCTGGTCTAACTCATCTCCTCTCATGGCTAATTAGCCAATTCATTTGAAGACAACATGATCATCTTTCCTTCTACGCCTGACCTCTCCTCCTGCATCTTTTCTTGCCTTACTGTTATGACTTAACGAATGTCCTCACATTTACTGCAAATAAACCCACCTAAAACAGAAGTGTATTTAAAATCTGTTCCATCTCTATCACCCACCCCTCCATCTATTCTCTTCCATCCTTTACACATTTCCCCCTCTCCCACAGCACATATACGTATCATATTTACTACTCTTTGAAAAATATATCAGCTACATATATCCAAACTCTATTCCAATTGTCATATTCACCTCCTAAATATTCAGACTCTATCCACCGAATCATCTCTACCAGGCTAAACTACTGCACTCCACCGTAGCAAATTCAAACTGCTGTCTGCATTCTTCTCAACCTGCCCAAGTATGCCTATGCAAGTATTTTGAATACTCAGGTGTGCTGTAGTGGTTATGGTACCATGAGTGCCTTAGTGCACTCCTAGTGTAAGTAAACTATTTAAGTACAGTTCGAAAACTTGTCTGGGATCTGCTATGTACATATAAGTAGTTTAACCATTTCTGAATGATTTGAAAACTTGTCTGCGATCTGCTACAAGCTAATAACCTCCTCCTGCGCAGCTTAAAAGGTGCAACAAATTCAGCACTGCATGGCTTAGCTCATTGGCTGAGAGCACAGTTGATGCTTTAAGGTAAGTTGTCAAAGCATTCACAAACAGTTTGACTTACACCGGGACCGTGCCAGGTGTCAGGATTTTCGCCTTGACCTCCAGACTGCCAGACGGGGTCGCCCTTTTATTGCCCGAAGAGGGATTTGAACCTGTATACTTGGCAGTTCTGAACCTGCTCTTTAACCTCTGAGCCATTTCAGGACTTGGGATAACTCCTGTTTTATCTTGTATTGCCTGCAGCACTAAGGGGCTGGACTTCACCTGGCTCAGACCTGTCGATCACTCTCCAGCTGAACCTGATATACTAATCATCAAGGTATAAGACACTGCTCCTCCCTAAGGGCAGTGTCAGTTCAATGACTCTGGTTAGAGAGTTGCTACTCCACGTACTAAGTATACGCCTGACCTTGGATTGTGACTCGTATCTCCTGAATTCTGGCATCCTTTGACCTTGGCTTGTTACTCGTATCCCCTGATTTCCGGCACCCTCTGACCATTGGCTTACCTACGACTACTCTCCTGGATTTCCTTGTCTGTACTGCGACTACAAGCATTTACCTGCACAGCCCCCGTGCACAGATTCACAGGCCAGGTGAGTTCTACCTTGACCACCTTGGCCTGTGTCTAAATGCAAGGGTGAGCTTTTATCTCTGCATGTTGGACTCCCAGCAAGGTAAGCCTGACATATTGAACTGACCATTATGGAGTCCACAGAGATAATGCTCACCTCACTTGCTCAGCAAGTGTCCAGCCTGACCCAGACTGTTTCGGAACTGCAGCAAGAACTTTTATCTCTTAAAGGCACAGTACGCCCAGTTCCAGAACCGTTTGTTGTGATGCCTGACCGCTTTGATGGTTCCCGTACCTCCTTCACAGCATTCAGACTGGATTGTGAACTTCTTTTTGCTCTCAAGCCTAATACTTACAACAGTGACTTTGTCAAGGTCCGTTCGGCCATCAACTTACTTGTCGGACGGATCAAGGAGTGGGCATACCGGAAGCTAAAGGAGAAAAGCACTGTCTTGGACAGTTGGGAGTCATTTATGTCCGCAATGGACTCTCAGAGCTCTGCCTCCAGGAAAGCTACTCCCAAGCCTGCTCCATCTAACCGCAGATCGCTGTTGCCTAAAGAAAAGGACTCCTACCAAGTCCCCATAAGGTCACAACGCAAACCCTCCTCCAGTAAACCTCCTTGTACCCCTGTTTTCCCTCAAGCTAGCTATGAAACTCCAATGGACATGGAGGAACCGCCTTGTGACCCTGGTTTTCCTCTAGCTAGCTGTGAATCTCCAGTGGACAGGGAGGAACCCATGGAGATATGCTTCGTCCGCTCTAAAACAAGACTGCCATCTAGAGAAAGAAATCGAAGGAGGGCGCGTTGTCTCTGTTTTTATTGTGGTGGAAAAGGGCACTTTATCTCTCACTGCCCTATTCGCCCAACTCGGCCTGAACCTCTTCAAGTGGGTACAATTCAGCTGCACCCTGTTATTCCGGCAACACGACCTAAAAAATGTCAAAGGTGCTGTCGGATATTTCCACGTTCCGTGATGCAGAAGAGTACCCAGACTACGATGGCTGCTGATGCCAGTGGATCTCAAGACCACAAGAAATCACTACTTCCAGAAAACTCACCGATGGGAAATAGTTCAGATAATATGGTTGGTGGGACTAAGTTTATTTCCGCCTGCACCAGGTCTCTGAATGGCCCAGACCTTTCTCCACCAGTACCCGACACTGATACCCCAAGGTCCCCGACTGAGGGACTCCACTCTGGATACTTCGATTACAAGGACTTCCTCAGTGATACGGAGTCCGAAGACGAGGAATACAGTTCCCAAAAGGAACCTGTTCACGCCCAGAGTGCGTTCTTAAGGGGAGGGTACTGTCAGGATTTTCGCCTTGACCTCCAGACTGCCAGACGGGGTCGCCCTTTTATTGCCCGAAGAGGGATTTGAACCTGTATACTTGGCAGTTCTGAACCTGCTCTTTAACCTCTGAGCCATTTCAGGACTTGGGATAACTCCTGTTTTATCTTGTATTGCCTGCAGCACTAAGGGGCTGGACTTCACCTGGCTCAGACCTGTCGATCACTCTCCAGCTGAACCTGATATACTAATCATCAAGGTATAAGACACTGCTCCTCCCTAAGGGCAGTGTCAGTTCAATGACTCTGGTTAGAGAGTTGCTACTCCACGTACTAAGTATACGCCTGACCTTGGATTGTGACTCGTATCTCCTGAATTCTGGCATCCTTTGACCTTGGCTTGTTACTCGTATCCCCTGATTTCCGGCACCCTCTGACCATTGGCTTACCTACGACTACTCTCCTGGATTTCCTTGTCTGTACTGCGACTACAAGCATTTACCTGCACAGCCCCCGTGCACAGATTCACAGGCCAGGTGAGTTCTACCTTGACCACCTTGGCCTGTGTCTAAATGCAAGGGTGAGCTTTTATCTCTGCATGTTGGACTCCCAGCAAGGTAAGCCTGACACCAGGCCAATCTGGCACATAATCACCACAGCGGGCTGTAATGGTTATCATGCTTGGAGTGAACATTTAAGTGGTGGCTTTTTGGTTTTTCACGCTATATTGTGCTCTGACTTGAATTTTTGAGCATCCAGATGACTATATCTTATATAAACATTAAAAAAATTACAAAAACATTGCATTCATTCTAGAACATTCCACATTCCAAGGATATTATTGCTTTTGAATACAGAAATAGATTCTAATTTGACAGTTTGTGTTATCGAACAGATGCATGTAAATAAAAATCATACATTACCTCTTTCTTTTTATCTTATTTACAATGTACGATGAACCAAGGTTTAATTTTGTAATTTCCATGATTTAAGATCTGGAAGAGGTTATCATATATATTGTGATATTATGACCACCCCATAAAAAAAATGAGAAAAACAACACTATGGAAATGTTCTAAATACATAAATGCACAATTACAAGAGTTGAGCAGGAATTCAAAATAATTTAACGTTATTGTCAGCAAGTTAATCGGTAATGACTGCACTGCTTCGATACCTGACATAGGTTATCACATTGCCATGGCAAGGGTTATCCTGTAAACTAGAGGTTATGTCAGAGAGGATATCAGCATATAATGTTTCAGAGTTATTCAATAAACTGTGAATTGTCAGGAATTAAAAGGACATTTACAAATTTAGCCATGAAAAGCTCCAAATCCTCTCCAAGGCAACTATGTTGTCAGTTTGTGTATTTTGGCCCCCAAAAATTAATTCACTTTAAATTCCTGATGTAAAATAGTATATAATTGACCTAATTTCTGATGTCCCCCCCCCCCCCCCCCCCCAAAAAAAAAAAATGTAATGCATTTCACTACTGGACTATAAGAGGTCGTTCTATTCCACTATACTGTATTTATTTACATGCTATGTATTTAACTAGTATCATATGTGCTAATTTAATGCTTTATTGTTTCTTTGAAGTCTCCTCAAAGAGAGAGATAATTTCCAGCCGCACTTTCTTTTCAAAGTATTGGGAACAAAACCTTAAAGGGATAGTGCCAGGAATACAAAGCTGTATTTGTGACACTATGGCTCCCTCTCCCCTCACACGCGCCCCCGTCGCGGTGAATAAAGGTTAAAAATTCTTTATTTACTTTCCTGATTCCAGCACTGATGTTCCTTGGTGCTGGGTAGTGGCTCCACCTCTTCCTGCCGTCACTCAATGAGGAGACGTTAAAGTGCATGCTCGGCAGGTGGAGTGCGCGCATTAGGCTTCCCCATAAGAAAGCATTGAGGATGTGAGGATGTCCAGCACCAGTTACCGGACCAAAAGTTTGCTAACATTTCAGAAACGCCTCTAGTGGCTGTCTGGTAGATAGTCAATAGAGGCTGCCTTAGTGCTTCCCTAAAATTGCAATGCTTTACATTGCAGCACTAAGGCCAATAGGGACACTGTACCCAGACCACTTCAATTAACTGAAGTGGTCTGGGGTGCCTATAGTGTCCCTTTAACACTTCTTTTAAAGGGTCAGAGTCAGTATCAATTCATCAATGGAAACACAAGTTATCTTAAATCATCTCTTCACTCTTCTTCATTAATGTCCTTTTTTTTTTTTTACCTTCCTAGCTCACTCTTATCTACCAGCCCACTTTTAGCCAGTATTTCATGTTTAATTTTATGACCTGAATATATCTTATGCTGATTAAAATCATACACTTGTCTTATGTATTATATCACCTCAAATTATATGTGTAAAAATGTATTTGTATTTGCTCTCCAGGACATATTTGAAAATGACAGAAATCTCACCGTATACTTCCTTGTAAAATATTTTATAAATAAATTAATAAATAACATTGCCAAGACAATCATGAGACAGAATTGCTATACAGTGAGGGGAAAGTATTTGATCCCCTGCTGATTTTGAACGTTAGCCCACTGACACAGAAATGATCAGTCTATAATGTTAATGGTAGGTTTATTTTAACAGTGACAGAAAGAACAACAACAAAAAAATCCAGTAAAACTCATGTAAAAAAAATGACATATCTCCAACCACACTTAGAAGCAACACTTGAAGCAACACTAGAAGCAAACACCATGTTTGACGGTGGCATGGTGTTCTTGGGGTCATAGGCAGCATTCCTCCTCCTCTAAACATGGCGAGTTGAGTTGATGCCAAAAAACTTGATTTTGGTCTCATCTGACCACAATACTTTCACCCAGTTCTCCTCTGAATCATTCAGATGTTCATTGGCAAACTTCAGACGGGCCTGTACATGTGCTTTCTTGAGCAGGGGGACCTTGCGGGTGCTGCAGGATTTCAGTCCTTCACGACGTAGTGTGTTACCAATTGTTTTCTTGGTGACTATAGTCCCAGCTGCCTTGAGATCATAAACAAGATCCTCCCGTGTAGTTCTGGGATGATTCATCACCGATCATTGAAACTCCACAAGGTGAGATCGTGCATGAGATCTTGCATGGAGCACCAGACCAAGGGAGACTGACAGTTTTTTTGTGTTTCTTCCATTTGCGAATAATCGCACCAACTGTTGTCACCTTCTCACCAATCTGATTGGCGATGGTCTTGTAGCCCATTGTGTGGGCTACAATCTTGACATCCTTGGATAGCTCTTTGGTCTTGGCAATGGTGGAGAGTTTGGAATCTGATTAATCGATTGCTTCTGTGGACAGGTGTCTTTTATACAGGTAACGAGCTGAGATTAGGAGCACTCCCTTTAATAGAGTGCTCCTAATCTCAGCTTGTTACCTGTATAAAAGACACCTGGGAGCCAGACATCTTGCTGATTGATAGGGGATCAAATAATACTTATTTCACTCATTGACATGCAAATCAATTTAAAACTCTTCTGACATGCATTTTTCTGGATTTTTTGTTATTCTGTCTCTCACTGTTAAAATACACCTACCATTAAAATTATATACTGATCATTTCACATCCTTATCTGCTCAGTCAAATATTTGTACACCATGCGCATGCTATAATAATGCTGATCTCCCCGGAGAGGCTCCTTCAGAGCTTACTGTGTATAAATTCCAACTTGCCTGACAGAAGACTGCACCACCTATACATGACTGTATCAGTCAGCTCCTCCAAAAGACTATGAAGGGAGCTGCCAGTGACACATTAGCAACGGAAGAGAAGTTGATATGAGCTTAGGCATCATTTCCATTTATCCTATGTCATGGGTGCCCAAAGAGTAGATCCCCAGATTTTTAAAACTACATCTTTTATGACGTTTCTTCATTCTGAAGGCATGCAAAGCATTATGGGAGTTGTAGATCTACAACATCTGGGGATCTACATTTTGGGCACCCCTGTCCTACGTGATGATCCCCAACTGCTTAACCATGTATCACATAATCAACTGCTGGGGTGTCTCTTTCATAATGTTCTCTTTCAGCTAACAATGTTCAACTCTGCAGCAATGTGTACTGAACTCCAAAATTCGCCAACAGTCCATTTGATTTAAAAAAAGTTTTATGACATAAAACCTTCCAAGTCAAAGGAGCAGTAAAGCCAAAATAAATTCCTACAAAGGAAATAATTGAGTCTTCATTTCCTACAAAGATGCGTGATCCAGAAATTCTCATCAAGTTCCCATCACTCTGCTTCCTCTGATGTCATGAGTTCTATGAACAAATCCTTTGACATGTAGAAAAGAGAGCCATTACACTGGGATCCTATATATCCATGTTGCAGAAAGAATAGTACAGGGGGGCGTTTATTTAAAAAATTAGATATATTGCCCTGAAAATAATGAACTTGGGTTCCAATTGTATTTTAATTCAATGGAACTTAAATAATTTGTTTGTCAAATCCTTTGAAAGCATACTTATTTGTATAGTTGTCTTTACATCACAGATAAAACCACTGTTACACTGTATTGTAACCAATAGAGTCCGTTTACACTCATGGTTACATATGCTAAATTATTGAAATATATTGAAACTGACAGAAATAAACTTGTTAAAAAATAAATCTGGTTTCAATGTTCTTTAATCTTTACAAAGAAAAGGGGGCGGTTTTGACCATTACACAGCTCAGTTTTAAAACTGTCAAACTTGGAAAAGCTTAAAAATACACAAGATGTAGAAACAAAGTTCATAATTAAAATAAATTCTATAATTAAGATTGCTAACAGAGAGGCATTTTTAGACATTCCAGCTGTGGAATACAACTCCTATAATCGTTTGTTGTCTGCTGAACTAGCCCAACACAGTTTACACCTCATGATGACAGCTATTGATCTTGAGAATTCATATATGAGAAATTAGCAGATCTCCCGTAGACGCTTGACAGCTAATTGTCGCAATATGAGGGCAGGGGAGTCATGGCTAACTCAACCAACACATTTCCGACTCCACCACTAAACATCAGCCCATCCCCACTCTAAAAAAACATATATCCTCACTTTTTTGGTGTCTGCTATCCAATCTGGTGCTTGGATGAAAAAAATGTATTATACATATACAAAGCACAATGCTAAAATACAAGCTGTCTATACAATAAATTACATTTTTCAGGTCAATTGAGGCTGGAGTGCTGATTTATTATATATACAACCTGTCAGTGGTGTATCCTGATTTTGTGCTGTCCTAGGCAGGACAAAACTCAGGCGCTCCCCTCCCTCGCCACCCCCACCCAACCCTTCCCCCCGCCCCACCTTCTAAATACACACACACACACACATTCACTGACAGATACGCATACACTAACAGAAACACACACTCACTAACAGACACTCACTAACAGACACACACACACTAACAGACACACACACACACTAACAGACACACACACACACTAACAGACACACACACACACTAACAGACACACACACACACACACACACTAACAGACACACACACACTCACACACTCACACACTGACACACACACACACACACTAACATACACACACACACTCACACACTAACAGACACACACACTAACAGACACACACACACGCACACACACTAACAGACAGACACACACACACACACACACTCACATTAACACTTTTTTACTTTAACCCCCCCAGCCTCCTGTCAGGATCGGGACAGGGATCCAACACGCAGAGTACAAACAGTAGCCAGATACGTATACCGGACCTTAGAATGGCCGGACTAACGTAAGTAGTACAGTATAGAATGGTCAAAGACAAGCCGAGGTCGAGGGTAACAGAAGACAGGTAAGCGAGAGACAAGCCGAATCAAGGGTAACAGAGATAAGCAGAGTAAGGTAAACAAGCCAGGTCAAAACCAAAAGGGATAATAGAATACACAAGCACTGAGTGACTAGAACAAGCTAGAACCACGACAGGGCAATGAGCTAATGAAAGAAGCTCTGTTAAATACCCTGTTCAGAGCAGTAACCACGCCTCCGAGGCGTCCTGATTGGTCCTGCAGCAATTGAGTGACAGGTCGTTCCGGAGGAGTGTCCTGATGACAACTTCCTGCCTAGATGCTGTAAAAGGCAGTCACTCCCTCGCGGCCGGCCTTGCATGACCGGATAGACCGTGGGGAAGGGAGCCATCAGGCCGTCTGGATGGAGGAACAGCTAAGTCTCTACCTCTTTCGGAGGTAGAGACCACAGGTACCCTGACACCTCCTTACCTTTGGGAATGCTGGGGGGGATCATCTTTCTCCCTGGTGGTCCAGTGGCTGCTGGGCGGTCGGAAGCGCTGGCGGGCGGCTGGCGAGGGAGCACTTCCTCTGAGCACTCTGCTCAGCTCCCTCGCGCACCGCAGAGTGAGGCTGGGAGCTGGAATATGACGTCATATTCCGGCTCCCAGCCTCACTCTGCGGCGTGCGAGGGAGCTGCGCAGACAGCTCAGAGGAAGTGCTCCCTCGCCAGCTGCCCGCCAGCGCCCCCCGACCGGCCAGCAGCCCGCCGGCATCTCTGTTAGCCGCAAGACACACACATTAACAGACACACACATTAACAGACACACACACCAACAGACACACACACACACTAACAGACACACACACTAACAGACACACACACACACACTAACAGACACACACACACTCACTCACATTAACACTTTTTTACTTTAACCCCCCCCAGCCTCCTTACCTTTGGGAATGCTGGGGGGGGTCACCTTTCTCCCTGGTGGTCCAGTGGCTGCTGGGCGGTCATATTCCGGCTCCCAGCCTCACTCTGCGGCGCGCGAGGGAGCTGAGCAGACAGCTCAGGGGAAGTGCTCCCTCGCCAGCGCCGCCTGCCAGCGCCGCCCGACCGCCCAGCAGCCCACCGGCATGTCTGTTAGCCGCAAGGCTAACAAGACATTTGCCTTGGGCATTTGGGGGCGGCTTTTTTTGCCGCCCCCTGGAAAATGCCACCCAAGGCAAATGCCTTGTTTGCCTCGCGGCTAAAACGTCCCTGCAACCTGTATTATGGCATAATATAAAATTTGGTGCAATACTTACCTCCTTAATTTTCTCCTTGAGTGTGCTTTGTTATGCTATCATATATATTTTGCCCCAGTTTTGCACATGGGTAACTTTCGAATACGAATGTCAAGCGTGAGGTCAACAGATTTATATATATATAATAATGCATCAATAATATAAGTGCATAGCATGCACAGAATTGCGATATATTATAGGTATCCTGATAGCTTTCAATTGAAGCTCATCACACAAACGTGTATAAAAGAAATCTATTATTAATACCAGAATATTGCCTGATTAGAGCATATTTCTTCATATACGTATGCCAGTAACAGTAAAATAAACACTCTGATCTCTAATTGCTTGTTAATAACTACAAGATGTATGTACGGGAAAGGTCTTTGCAAGCAGTTTTGGTCTTGTAATCCCCCCAGCCCCATTTCACTTAATTAGAGGAATTAGCATGACATTATTTAATCGGCAGTGCTTAATCTGTAATACAGACTTTTTCTCATGAACTCTAGGTCAGGTGTAATTAAATAAGAATCTCTGATTTCAGTTTGTTCTTACTTTGAGTAGAAATATTGCGTAAAATTAGCCATACGCAGACAGAGAGACAGACACATTAGGTGCTTCTTGCAGACAATTAAACAAGAATGCTTAATAGAGGTCAAAGCATTTAGA
This sequence comes from Pelobates fuscus, assembly GCF_036172605.1. NCBI lineage: Eukaryota > Metazoa > Chordata > Amphibia > Anura > Pelobatidae > Pelobates > Pelobates fuscus. Next base: position 66,063,934 of record NC_086325.1, on the reverse strand, counting down.
ATGTCCAAAGGCAATATTATAATACTTAAATAGTTTTTCAATCCAATTACAGACTTCGTTTAGAGGGATTGTCCTTCTTTGAATGCCCAAATACATTCACAACTCTCTACTACTTAAGTGATCCTTTCCTCCCAACGCTCTCTATGTCTGGTGTGTATGAAAGTAGTAGCAGAAAGTATCACAGAGCTTCTCAACAATACATGTTAAAATGATCTGTGTATAGACCACAGCATATGTTTTAGTGTTTATTAATGGATTTGAGCAAGTAAAATAACTCTCGACGGGCTTGGTGTCGATAACATCTAAGCTTCAGTAGTCCAACATTTCCTGGGGCTAAGGATCATGGGAAAACAGACACACCACCTGGACTGACAAAGATTAGCCATCACTTTCCTGCATCTGCTGGACCAGTATCTGCTAAGGATACAATTGATTTTGTTATGTTGGTGATGCTGTGAAATTAATAATTTAGATGGGTAATTTCCTGGGTCCAAGATAAATACTTGAAAATGTTGAACCAGCTATTTAGAATTATACAAATAATTAAAAGATCTATGCATGCTTGCCTAATTTCCTGATGCGTTCTGGAAGCTATGTGTGTTATCTACATCCACACATGGGGTGCACAGACGTACGACAATTCTTACAAGGGGCCAACAAAGTATGGTACAATTTCATTGGAGAAAAGTGTGAGAGCCAAAAATCACTGTCTTTTGTTGATGTATGGACTCCTCGCTGTAGCTCCTCACACTATCTCAGCAGCCAATCCATGCTCCCAGATAATTTGTTAGTATTAAAGGGACACTATAGTCACCTAAACAACTTCAGCTCAATGAGGTTGTTCAGGTGAGAACTATAGCTCCCTGCAGCCTTTCTCATGTAAACACTGTATTTTCTGAGAAAATACAGTGTTTACATTGAAAGCTAGGAACACCTCCAGTTGCAGTTACTCAGAGTGAACCAGAGGGACTTCGGGGTTAATGGAGGCATAATTTGCCTCCATCCACTCAGATCTGCTGTCAGCAGAGCACAGGACAGCACTGTGCACAGCATCCTGTGATTCAGTATCTCCTCCCTCTGCATGCTGACACTGAACTTTCCTCATAGAGATTCATTGATTCAATTCATCTCTATGAGGAGATGCTGATTGACCAGGGCTGTGTTTGAATCATGCTGGCTCTGTCCCCGATCTGCCTCTTTGTCAGTCTCAGCCAATCCTATGGGGAAGCCCTGTGATCGGATCAGGCCACCACTTCTGATGATGTCAGCAGACTGCTTGTTTTTCTGAGTCTAACAGCATGCAGATTTACAGCTTCAGGCTTGAATACAGTAAGATTTTTACTATATTCATGGAGGCATCAAGGGCCCAGGGGGGCTAGATGGTGGTGTTAACATTATAGGGTCAGGAATACATGTCTGTGTTCCTGACCTTATAGTGATCCATTGTAAGTTTTAGAATCCTGTTTTATTGCTTTTTGTTTTTATTCCCTTTAACTATAATTGTTTCCTGTATTGTTGCCCTTTTTTCTTAAATCTTAATTTAATTACTCCTGGATGATTGTATGCTCACGTGGTTAGTGACACACCACACAAACTTGTTTTGTTGTTATATTGCCGTAACTATCATGTATCTATAATGTGCTTTTTTAAAAGCTTTTTTTTTTTTTTAAAGCGATGGATTTTTTTTTTTTTACACATCAGCTATTTTTGCCTCAGTTTTGAAAGTCAGTTTGTAATTCCGTATAATTCAGAGTTTAATGGATAACCTGCCGACGGGCTTTTAGTTTTGCTTCATCAATTTACATGTGGCTTTTTTTTTTACTAAAAATGTTAAGTATGGTTCATGAAAGCATCTCAATAAATCGCTATAATGTTTGTGGTTTTGGCAAAGAAATCATTTTCCTTATGATCTTATCGAAAGATGACCTTGACCAGAAATATTATTCTAATACTATTGAAAGCAGTCTATACTCTTGCTTTATTTCCCACTGATTTCAAACTGGGTGAAGCACAAAATGAATGCTAACTATTAAGTGTTACAATAATGCCTTTTGACTTCATTGGCTCAGCTCCCGACAGCTTGAATAAACTACAGACGACTAACAAGACAGCTTCACACACTAAGATGATTTCATGACAAAGGGTTATGACATGATGCTGGTCATAAAAAAATATTTTTAAACATTACACGAAAGATGTTCAGAAATTTGAAACCATGGCAAGAATGGCAAGGATTCTAGATGTGGTCAAATAGCGGAGAGTTTTCATGCAAGACTAATACAATGAATCTACATGGGGAAATTCAAAGTCTTGGCATGCCTTAAAATAATATTTCCTTCCTTTATTTGTTTTGGGATAAAGTTAATCATCTAAATGCTCAAGATTGGAATAGCGAGATTCCAAGATACATGTAACGTATAGCGTGCAGGAAATCCATTCCCACAGCTAATCAATTGCTAGATGTGTGAGCGGGAAACGTTATTGGAGGGAATGTACCGCAAAAACCTAGAAAATAGTGAAAGTGATATATTTGTGTAAATGGACACCTAATTCCCACAGGCATTGCGTTCAAGAAAGTAGAATTATTAAAACACTGTCAGTCATAACTATCTGTCTAAGAGCATGTCCGTTACAGCTGTAAATCTCACATTAGCACTGTATGTTAATGGTCCAGATTTCAGGATTACTCAATAAAGGGAATATCTTTACAAACAACACTAGCTGGTGCATTTTCAGTCATATGAGGAGCGATCGTGGCCAAGTTTGGTGACTATTATATCGGTTGAGCACTCTGAAGCCAATAAACCCCCCTAAAGCAACATTGTAATGTTTGATGATGCTATCACAGGACAAAGAAACAGGAAGTTATAGAGAGCCATGATCGGATCTAGCAGAAATGCCTTCAATGAGGGAGTAAGAAAGGCCTGCCAACAGGTAACTTGCATTAACAGAGACAAACCATGGTCAAACACAGAAATCGGACTCATGCAAAGATGGTCCTGGTGCAAGAAATGTTTGGGGGCCAAAAGGTAGATTCCATCTGTCGTGCAACTTTCATGATGCTATGCCAGCTGGGGATTTACCATTTGCCCATCCTTGCAGGGTTTGTATTTGTGAGCAGTGTTTGTGTGTTTGCATGTTTTTGTATGGGTATGTGTGTACATGTAGGGGTGTATTTGTATGTACTATTGCCATTGGATTGCAGTGGTGTGCTTTTGTCTGTAGTGTTGGGGTATTATTTAAGGCGTGTTTGTATAGAATTTGGGAGTTTTAATATATGGGTGTGTTTGTATGTAATGTTTGCGTTTGATTGCAGGGATTTGTTTGTATGTAGTGTGGCTTTTAAATGCGGTTGTACATTTGTGTGTAGTGTTAGTGTTTGAGTGAAGTGGTGTCTTGATATATAATTTTGGTGTGTTTTTTATGTAATGTTTGCATTTGATTGCACATATACACAAACACATTGACACACACTCAGATAAACACATATACATACACTTACACATACATACACACTCAGATACACAAATATACATACACTTACACATACATACACACTCAGATACACAAATATACATACATTAACACATACACACATACTGACTGACACGTATACACATTGACACACACAAAGATACACACATATCTACTTGACTCCATGACTTGAGTTTCTTTATACATCTATACATTGTATAATGAAAGAAAAGTCACATCACAGTACTGCAGCCTTATATAGACCATTTCATGGGTACGTGATATGTGCTGATGATTACAGAGGTGTGCAAAGGAGCTGGCATCAGTCAGCTGATCAGCACTAGTAAGGTCAAGCTGGTTAATGTCTGTGTTTTTACTAGCAATTGGTCACTGAAGATGAAGGTGCAGCCCTGTGTAGGAAAAATGCATTAAAGAATAGTATCATATTGCACAAAACTGACCACAATGCTGGACCAGTAGGTGGGCTCCCTATATAGCTCTTTCATACAGTAGGGAGCGTTGTCAGAGACCACAGCCAACACAAATTTCAGTGTTCACTTTTCTATATTTGGGGAGCAAGCTATATATATTATTGATACATTGTAATTCGAGGTTAAAAACAAACTTCAGAACATAGAAGAACATTTTCCCCAGCACAAATTGTAAGTGGTTGAATACATATTATAGCGTTGTAAAACCTGATCTTATTATGGTTGTGAAGCTCTGTGGATCATATAGACTTTTCACCTGTTACACCAGATTTACTAGTTGGTAAAAAAAAAAAGGTGCAAATGGACACCTATTCAATAACAGGACATTTGATACACTTCAATTCTTTAACAAAAATCCATCAAAGATTTGCGAGCAGGGTCAGGACAAAATACAATACAATAAACAAACAGAAATGCTCAAGGAATATGCTAGCTAATTCTTGACATTAGATCTGCCGTGCCAAGATGACTTTGTGCCATTTAAGACATGTAATATGTATGTTTTACTAGCCAAATAGATTAGGCATGCATAGATCAAAAGTTATTTCTATTTATTATTCTTGAAAGAGAAACTACAGTGCCAGGAAAACACCCCCGGTACACACGACTTTAGCAGCCTTGGACTCTCTTCCGGACTGCCAAATGTCAATTCAGTGTATATTTTACGACTCTCGTCAGCGTGCCAGCAACTGGCATAATCATTTTCTACCTTGCAGGCAGAGTAACTGCAATAGGAAGGTTGATGTTGCATCAATCCCTCCCACCTCCCTCCACTAGTTACATCCCTCTTTCATTTTCCCTCTCCTTTTGTTGGCTCAGAAAGTGCACATGCTCTCTGAGCTCGTAAAACGGTACAATCACAAGCTTTTCTAAAGAGAAGCCTGTGATTAGGTGCTGAACGGACGGCGCGGAGGAGGAGGAAACTGACAGGAGCTGCAGGAGAGGTAAGTAAACTCTCTGACAGCCCCCACAGCCCCTGTCTGTATTATGGCAATGCAAATTGCCATAATACAGACTATTGACTCAAGTATAAGCCGTTGGGGTTTTTCAGCACAAAAAATGTGCTGAAAAACTCGGCTTATACTCGATTATATACGGTAATAATAATAATATGAGGTTGTGCAAACTCCAAGTTCTAAAGTAAACACTCTGTTGAAGTTCAGCTAAACATAAGATAGGACAGGGCTGCTTAAATAAAGTAGTTTAACTCCTAAATGGCAGAGCATTAAGCTGTGAGGCTACAGAGGAATGATTTATGTACCAAAACTACTTTACTATGCTAAAGTGGTTTGGGTCCTTAGACTAACCCTTGAAAAGTGATGCTTGCACATTTTTTCTTAAACCTCATTTACTATATAATTCTCACTTGTCAACCATCTGGTGATGAAATACAAATATATGGCTTTATTCACGAAACAAGTGAAATTGGGATCATTGAAAAACAAATTACCAAAAAATTGCAAAACTAGTTAATTAACCACCATCAACTGAAGGTAATCTTTGCTGTCCTTTATTTTTCAGCAGAGGTAAGTATTACGTTTTAATAGTAAGTACATCTGAAAAATAAGTACACACATTTTATAATACAGGATAAGATAAAATTTGGAGATAGAATTTGGAGCAATAATTCTCAATAATACTAATAATACTATTGTTTCACAAATCTATTTCTTGATGAATTATTGCTGTATGTACTATACAAAGGTTTAAGGAGGGTGATCTATATGTTGGTCCTTGATACCGGTCTGCATTTATTTTTGTACAGATTTCTTTTTTTATTTCATTAATATCATTGTCTTAGTGGTGGCACTTGTAGACACTTTTATAATAGTTATCACTTTGTATTTCAGCATATCCCTGAAATGGAACATTTTTGCAACTTTTTGCCATTTTTATATATTTTTTCTGTAAAAAAAAACAAACAACATTTCTGAGCATCCTATAATCTGTGCTGTGATAATACTTGAGTGAGTGCGGTACCATAGCTCTATATAATACAATGACTAGTGCAGAACAGTAAATACGGAGAGAGAGAAAACAGGACAGCCTTATAACAAAGTAAAGACAGTTGGCAGTCTAAATTACAGCTACTCTGAAAAGTGTCAAGAAGTGGCATGACCTGTTATTTTTACAAATTTTGTTAAAATTATTCCATAGTCCCTTCTATCCAATAGCTAATGTAGAGTTAATTGTAGATGTAGTAGTTTGTTAAACCTCTACTTTAGGACTGTTAAGTGTGTGAACAATTTTCCCATCAAATTCATTTACATACAAAGGAGGAACTATTTCATTATTTAAATGCGTTGAATATAAATATATATTTAAAGAAAATATATATTTAAAGGATAGAGAAAACATTTAGCTGATACACGGACCAGAAAATGGTTCATAAGTAAAATAAACTACACATTCCACTGTAAAAAAACAAGTTAAAGCAAACATTTTGCATGGAAACACCAATAAATCGTTGAAGCATTGAAAGGATTCGCAATGTGATCATTGTAAGTAAGAGTGAGGAATAACAAACTTGGGACGATCCTTTGTGAGTGTTACTTGTGTGAAATAAGAATGAGGCCCAAGGGCGTAGTGTTAGCAAAAGCAATCAGTCAGATTGGAGCAGAATATGGAAGAGAAGTTCTGAGCTTGTATCCACAAACTGTTTGATTTAACAAAGCACTTCTGGAAAACAGACAGCATATTCTTTTACTGAGAAATCACGCTTAGTCACATAGTTTTCGGAGTCGTAATTGAGAGCACATGTTTAAATGGATAACATGAGACCGTTTATTAAAGAATAGGAATTTAACGAGATCAATGTTTATATGACGTATAAACTTTAATAAAGAATAAAATGCCTTTACATGACAAAAAAACATAAAGTATACGATTATCACGATAGTTAGGGGTTAAGCACCGCAGGGAATTTTTACAAAACCAGTTTTACAATTTTATGGAGCTGTTAAGCAGAATCAGACTTTAGAGATGTTTTAAATAAAATGATTTGGTAAGTCATACTTGCCAAATGTCCTGATTTGCACAGCCAGCCCTGGTTATCGTCTTCCTATCCTGCTATATAATTGTCCCAGGATTCTATCCCACAGATAAAAATGTCATCAAAACATTTAATTGGACGAATAAAATATTATAGTAAAATAATCATGGGGCTTATTTCCAATGTTGTTGTTCCTTTTTACTGACTACCAACTGGTGAGCATGGTCAAACCTTCTGTAAACTCGTTTGAGTAGGGCCTTCTTTGCCTCGTGTCTCTGTTAATACTGTGTATGTAAATTCATTGTTGTCAATTATCCCTATTCTACTATTGAATAAAACTGCGGAATATGTTGGCACTATGTAAATGTCGCTGCTAATCATAAGCTGCCTACTTGATTGCTTTGAAGTGTCTATTCATTTTTTGTAGGTAACTGTATATACTATGTCTATTCCATATATAATACAACTATTTTTTTTTCTTTGCAAATTATAAGCGTGCTGCTATTTAATTTAGAAGTGGGTGATGACAATGATATATCCATTACATAAAAATACATGTACACCTGTCAATGAGGTCTTGATGGCTAAATTTTTCCTTCAACTATTAGGCTTAGGCATAGTTTCACTTTACAAACAGACCTCAGACAATTGGTACAGGTCATGTACATTGACCTTGGTTAAAGGATAGAGAGCAGGGGATGGTTCTAAGGGGAAAATAGATATGTAGCAGAAATTTAAGCAGAATGCCTTTAAGTTCTGTCCTTTAAATTAAACATTTTTTTGTTTTTCATAATTTCCTACACAGAATCTAATCTATGATCTTCACACAATAAGGATGCTTCCAAAGACAATTAAAAGAAAAAAAAAACGTATTATTTTTTTAATTGGAGAAAGAGAATCTTATTTAAAAAAAAAAAATTCTAGCAGTGTTCAGTCCAGTGCGTACTAATTTATGTGTATTTTCAAAAAAGTTGAATACAATAAAAAATTCTGGTCATTAATATTTTATTAGGTGTTGGGAGGGATTAATTCCCATTGGTTTCGGTAACCTGTGCCATCTTTCAAAGGGATGTGTTCCTTCGTGTTGGTTATCAAGAAATTGGCCAACAAATTCTTTAAGATAATTTTCCATATCATCATGATTTATGTTTTCTGGTATTCCTTTTATTCGGATATTATTTCTTCTCGATCTGTCCTCTATTTCCGTTAGTTTTTGTTCGGGACACAGGCTCATTTGTTTGTATGAATGTGTGCATCAGGGGTATACGGAGAGGGAATTGGAGGGATGTTTTTAGAACTACTATAGATTATAAAGGACCAGAAAAGACCCATGAATATGGTTAGGGTACTATCTATTAATGCCCAGGGATTAAATACCCCTCAAAAGAGAGGATATCTATATGATACAATCAGAAAGAATAAAATAGATCTATGCTTCGTTCAGGAGACACACTGGCACAAACAGAATATCAATTACTGGAAATTTTCTAAATTCCCAGTAATTTTCACATCAAATTATAACAAAAAGAAGAGAGGAGTTGCAATAATAATCTCAGCATATACTAAATTTGAACTTATTATGGAAAGAAAAGATAATCAAGGTAGAAGTTTGATTCTGATCTGTAAACTAGATGAAGAACTATATACATTAGTAAACTTATACGCGCCAAATATATATTCTGGTAAATTTTTTAAATCACTGTTTAAAGAAATTGAAAAAAATAAAAAAGGAACTTTATTAATAGCTGGGGATATGAATGTTACACCAGATGTAAAAATGGATAGAACAGTAACTAGTAAGAACAATCGATATTCCAGAAAAATAATTAATAATGCCAGATCATTTAGTAATATTATGATAGAACACGATCTTTATGATATCTGGAGGGTTCATCATCCTAACAATAGAGATTATTCGTATTTTTCTCATGTACATAAAACATATTCTAGAATAGATATTTATTTAACAAATTCGTATAATTTACAGAAGTTCGAGAATTCTAATATCGATAACATATCTTGGTCAGACCATGCACCAATAATAATTAATATTAAACAAAAAAATCATACTAAGGTAACTATACCCTGGAGGATGAAAGACGAAATTCTAGATTCAGTACCTGGTCTAAAATATTTGGAAGATCAAGCAGAAGAATTTATAAGATTCAATGATAATAAAGAAGTATCTAATAGCACCCTTTGGTGTACATACAAATGTTTTATGAGGGGAAATTTTATAAAAGTTGGAGCAAAACTGGAAAAAGATCGGGGGAAAAACGGATCTTCACATAGAATTAGCTATACTTGAAAATATTAATAAAAAAGACTTTAGTACAGTAACATTAAACAAAATTAAACAAATACAAACTCAAATAAAAACTAGTTTATCAAATAAAGTGAACAATGCTATTATAAGGTTAAAACAACTATGGTACCACGGAGAAAATAGAACGAGTAAAATCTTTACTGATAAATTAAAATTCAAAAAAAGACAACAAAGGATTATAAAGATTAAATATAATAAAAAAGATCATTTGTCACCAAATGAAATAGGGGAAGTATTTGGTCAATACTATAAGTCATTATATAATTTACCCGAGATTACCAAAACAACTGACGAGATAGACACCTTTCTATCCACTTGCAAATTACCAAAAATTAATGCAGAACAGATCCAAGACCTGGAATCTCCTATATCCATAACAGAAATTACCCACGCTATAAAATCACTCCGTAAAGGGAAAGCTCCTGGACCAGATGGTCTAACGGATTCCTTTTATAAAAAATTCCTTATCCCTATAGCCTCTCTTCTTTTCAAAGTTTATAACGAAGTGAGAATTTTAAAAAAATTCCCTAAGGAAATGTTACAAACAATGATTACTCCTATCTTAAAACCAGAGAAAGACCCACATTTTGTATCAAACTATAGACCTATTTCGCTATTAAACATTGATATAAAGATCTTTTCAAGGATACTAGCTGATAGAATAAAAAAAATCATTCCGACGTTAATTCACCCAGATCAAGCTGGATTTATAATAGGTAGAAAAGGAGCTCACAATGTCCGTAGGCTTTTAAACCTAACACAAGTAATAGAAGATAATAAAATTCCATCAATATTCGTCGCAGTTGATGCAGAGAAGGCCTTCGACAGGGTAAACTGGTTGTTCCTGTCGAGGGTCCTCAAAGCATTTGGGTTCCAGGATTTTATATACGACTTAATCTGGTCTCTCTATACCAACCCTACAGCAAGGGTTATGGGTAGGGGTATTACATCAGACTGGTTTGACGTAAATAACGGCACACGCCAGGGCTGTCCCCTGGCCCCATTGTTGTACGCCCTAACTATAGAACCACTCGCCTCAGCCATCAGACTGGACCGGAAAATCCAAGGGATCCAACTAGCCGGTAAACAAGTTAGGGTTCTATTATATGCAGACGACATAATTTTGACACTAACAGACTGTGAGGAATCATTATACCAATTTATGGAACTAATTGAAAATTATAGATCTATCTCTAATTATAAAATAAATGTAAATAAAACACAGGTAATATATACTAACATACCTGAACAACAACTTTTAACTTTAAAATCTAAATTCCCATTCACTTGGTCGAGGGAGAGCATAAAATATTTAGGAGTTAAAATAAGCTTCGATTGGAATCAAATAATTCAAATTAATTATCACCCATTACTTAAGGATATGAAAGATACGTTACTTAAATGGAACAACTTATATGTATCATGGATAGGGAAATCAAATGCGGTTAGACATTACTTACTACCTAAACTTGAATATATAATGAGAACCATTCCCATGAAAGTCCCAAAAGATATATTAAAAGAGTATCAAAAAATATTCTCACAATACCTTTGGGGGAAAAAAAAATCAAGAATAGCCCTGAAATATATAACTACAAAATTTAGGGACGGTGGAATATCATTCCCAGATGTAAATCAAGTACATGACGCAATCATGTTTTCCCATATCCTAGAATGGAATAACTATAACAATCAGGATAATATGTGGATAGATCAAGAACAAATCTCGAGTAATATTTCGGATATTAAACTATTATATTGGATTGATCCTCCAACATTTCACAAATTAAACATTAAAAATAAGATAATACTGGACATTTTTTCTAATTTACAAACTTTAAAGAAAAAGTTACAGATTAAAGAATATCTAACTATAAATTCACCAATTGAAATAATACAAATATATATAGAGGACATTAACATTAAAAAATGGAAAGATAATGGTTTCATAAAATTAGCAGACATTCTGAAACCAGATCTTAAAATAAAAACGTTTCAACAAATTCTTATAAATACAGTAGGTTTTGATAATGAACTGTTCACATATATCAGAATCAAACATTTTTTACAATCTAATCCAATTCACAATATTTCACTTATAGATAATATTCTTAATATAGAACAGAAGAATAATATGGTTTCAAAAATAAATAAGGTTCTATATAATAGATACAATAAGGGAAAAATTAAATCTATGCTCAAATGGGAAAATGATATCGGAAAGGAGTTCTCATTGGACCAATGGAAGGAATCATTTAATTTGCTCACGAAGCGATACATAGTATAAGTTTGTATGAATTACAGATTAAATTGGTCCATAGGTGGTATATGGTTCCAGCGAGAGTTGCAAGAGTAAGGCTTCAGACAAGCAAGCTATCACTGGTCACCAACTGTCAGTAAGGCTCCAGACAAGCAAGCTATCACTGGCCACCAACTGTCAGTAAGGCTCCAGACAAGCAAGCTATCACTGGCCACCAACTGTCAGTAAGGCTCCAGACAAGCAAGCTATCACTGGCCACCAACTGTCAGTAAGGCTCCAGACAAGCAAGCTATCACTGGCCACCAACTGTCAGTAAGGCTTCAGACAAGCAAGCTATCACTGGCCACCAACTGTCAGTAAGGCTTCAGACAAGCAAGCTATCACTGGCCACCAACTGTCAGTAAGGCTTTAGACAAGCAAGCTATCACTGGCCACCAACTGTCAGTAAGGCTTTAGACAAGCAAGCTACCACTGGCCACCAACTGTCAGTAAGGCTTGAGAACGATCTACTGAAGTTCCGCCGGAGCTTAAAAACAGCTTTATTTGCTCAGGCGTACGGGATGACATGAAAATTTTTAACTTGGTCCAAATGCATGTGATTATAATGCTGTTGTTTGCTGGATATTGTTTTGTCTGTTTTTTATTGCTGGTATGCGCATCGAGACCCTATGGGTAATAAGACTGCGTTTCTTAAGAATTTTTAATAAATAAATAATAAATAAATAAGATTCCACTCTCCTACAGATCCTCTTTGCTGGAGATGCTTAAGATGTGAAGGAACATTTAGACATATATGGTGGGATTGTCATGCTCTCGATCCTTTAAAACGAGCGACATCAACAATAATTAATACTATTCTTAAAAAAACGGTGGACCTTTCTCCACAATTATTTCTCCTACATATGAATATCCCTACCAAAACTAAAAACACAAAATATTTAATAATTCATATCTTAATGGCAGTTAAAACCTGTATGACTCGATATTGGAAAACTATAAATATACCCTCATGGAAAGAGGTGGAATATCAAATAGCATACCAACGTCTAATGGAGAAACAGATATATAGAAATCTTGATATGACAAGCAAATATATCAAGATCTGGGAACCCTGGGCAACTGAGATATCCATTAACCAATAATTAATAATATTCTAAAAGAAAACTGGTCTTTAACACTATGAGTTTTTATTTATTTTCTTTCCCCTTCTCTTAATGCCCCTGATGCACTGTGTGAATGAGTACGTCGTTTTTTATGTTCTTGTTTTTTTTTTTTTCTTCTTTATGTATGTTTTTCGTATAGTCTGATAAGATACGGTTAGGGGAGCTATGTACCAATTTATTGGTTAACATAGAATACGATAACTACCAGATATGGATCCTCCATGGCCGGTCTTACGTTAATAATAATAATACAAATAAATTGAATATAAATGAAAAAAAAATATATATATTTTATTAGGTATTAATAGATTAAGCAGCAGGATAGACTATATAACGGTTTTTAAATTGTTTTTATGTAAGTTAGAACTGTTTTGGAAAAATGTTTGTGCTTAAAATAATTATTTTTTTTAAAATACAAAACACAATTTATCACACACTATTAATCCAATACGGTAGGGTTTGAGCGTGCATCCTGGAAGTTGAAATTACAGATATATACTCTGGTTTAATGTTGGGGTGCACGCACGTTTCAATAGAAAATAGAGCACAAAAAGTCAAAAGTGGAAACAAACAAAACAAAAATCTGCCTTGTGCATCACTCATTAAGTTTAAGTATAACATTGGTCAAATTTTGTGCAACACGTGCAATAATCAAGACCCTTCAAGCCTCTCTATTATATTATGTAATGTATCCCACCAATTCCCAGTTACGAGATGTGTCCCTTAAAGAAGCTGTCCCAACTGGATTAGTATTTTTCCAGCTGTTCCTGGTATTTAAGGGGCTTATACAGGATTGTTGTAAAAGCAGGAACATCTTAATTCATTCTAGAAGAGCTAACTGAAATCAGAAGCAATTGCCAGCAGCTGGTAGAGTTCTCTGCGGTACACTGGCAACTGGAGATTGAGGCAGTGAATGCTATTTAAAAAAAGGGATTAAATGGCCAATAGTCCTGACAAAATGGTTCAATATCCATTCATAGCAAAGTAGTGCCCGTACTTCTAGTTCAGATCCTTGACCATTTTTAAGCCACAGAACCACCAGTTCTTCCTGATATGGAAACATATACATGCTCTGTATGTGTAACAACATTGTGCATAAATACTTCTCTCTCATGTCATATAGGAACATGCATACATCAACACAACTGACTATTGGGTCAATACAGAGTAATTACTTTACTTAACAGCACCTATTCTTGGAGACCCTGGATTGCTCTATGTTAAAGGAACAAAAACTCTAGTGCTGGACTGTTTAAGTACCCATCTTCCACTGATTGGAGGAAAAAGGCATTTCCGAGCCTTTTCTCCAACACCACGCAGGTCTTACCTTGGCATTTAATGTGGCTTTTGACAACACCATGGGGATTTTTCATAAGTATTGGCCCATTTTGACCAAAGACCCTTGGCTATCTTTTTGTATTTCAGAATCTCCTAGGGTCACATTTAGGAAAGCTCCCAACCTAAAGAATATTCTAGATCCTTCTAAGTTACGGCACCCTAATGAGAGAAAAATGAGAGCCACAAAAGAGTGTCCTACCAACAAACGCTGTGGCCATACTAAGTGTCTTACCTGTGGCTTTATTTGTCATCTTGTTTCTAGATTTAGCCCTTACAATAGCCCAGAGGTATTTTCAGTGCAATCTGTAATTACCTGTAACACTCCATTTGTAGTGTACCTTTTAATTTGCCCGTGTGATCGGCAGTATGTGGGCCAAACCACCAGGCCCCTGAAATGCAGGTTCCGCGAACATAGAACAGCTATAATTCGCAACAATACTAAGTCTTCAGTAGCCCGACATTTTGCTATGTACCATGAGAAAAATCCATTGGGTATTAAGCTATTGGGTCTGACACATATCCCCCCATATCAGGATGGAGCACTAAGGAAAAGGGAATTAATCAAGTCTGAGTCCATGTGGATTTTTAAGCTAAATACTATGACACCTAACGTCTTAAATGAGGAGCTGGATTTATTTTAAGCCATTTAATATTGGTTTATTCTATGTAGCAATATAACTTTTAATATTGCGTGTACTCTTGGGTTAATTTTTGGGGGTCTATCCTGTATATACTCTCATATTTGTGTGTATATGCACTTACCTTGGTTATCTAGTATGGACCATGTGATAGCATACACATCTCCACACACCTTTATGTCTACAGTTTGAGATCTGATTTTGGGTCTTCTTGCATATTCCCAATATTTTTGGACAATTTGTTGTCTGTTTGTTTGTTTGTCTGTTTGTTTGTTTTGCTCTTCATTTGATATATAACTTGTGTTCCCCACTTTTTTTCTTTCTGATATTAACAATCTTTTTGGTGGCTTAACTTCAATGTATGAATTTTATTTTTATTTTTTTATTTCATTCATTTATTATTATTATTTATAATTATTATATTTTTCATTCATTTATTAATTTTTATTTATTTATATATTTTTTATTTTTATTTACTTATTTGTTTTTTCAATTTGACACTTATATATATATATATATATAGCTATTATGAAAGTAATAGTCCTTATACACATAGGATTATGATATATGAAAAGTTTCTTATTACATATCTTTGTTGTCAATGAATAAAGTTTATTTTGGATCCAGTCCAGGACTTACTCTTTGCTCAGGTTTATTGAGTTATGCCCTGGCTATTTAAACCTTGATCTGTGGCAACTCCCTTGTCTTGAAAAAGTCCTGTGGGAGGGACGAAACGCGTCAATGAGTTGCAGCTGATTTCGTGACGTCCTGCTCTGTTGCTGCGGGGAGTTATAGCTGTTTGCCGGTATCCTGTCAGGAGTTGGTTTTCATCACACCGCGGTCTATTTCGAAGACACCGATACCCGCCAACACGCCATACCCAGCCTGAGAGTGAGTCTTTGCCCCACTGGAGGAGTGCTTTTCATCTACACCGCGGTCTTTTTTGAAGATCCTGACCGCGGTGCAACGTTCTATTTTTCTCCAGCTGTTTTTTTTCAATTTGTGGCCACTGCTATTCCTCTCCATCTACACCTCGGTGGGGGCCCCCACCGAGGCAAGGTACTTTTACTATGTTTGTGTGATACTTATGTCCTTTGTATCATATTGTTAGCATTTGTTACACCTCCAGATACTTTGTTTCATATCCCGCTGTCCTAGTATCTGTTAGGTGTTTATCCTGTTTTTTTATTATTCACCAGGATTTGTATATTCATTTGATTTTTTATTTGCCATTTACCTTTTAGCAACAGATCAATTCTGTCATGTTTTCATATGTTTTTTAAATTTCTTGATCAAATAGATTTTTTTACTTATTAAATATATGTTTGTACTATAAGTGTCATTTTTATTTTTTAGGAGCGCACATATATTTTTTCATATTTTGAGCATACACTCTATTTAGGTCGCTTGTAGTTATATGTTGCAGCCCATTTGATTGCTTGTCTTAAATTACACCTTTCCATTAGTTTCTTACCTTGGCAGGTCCTGCCTCCGTGGCTGATATAATCAATCTTGATGATCTAAGCAAATTCAATGCTTTCCCATAGGAAAGCGTTGGGCGCCTATTGCACATGAGGTGGTCCTAGGCAGCAATGCAAACACTGTCTTTTCTCTGAAAAGATAGCGTTTACATTTCTCAGCCTGCAGGGACATGTTATAGACACCAGAACTTCCAGCTGAAGTGGTAGCTTCCACCTGAAGTGGTAGAGGTTAATACAGTGAAGGAGTTTAAGCATGCGTGGGATAGACATAAGGCTATCCTAGATATAAAAGACTAATGAAAGTATTTTAGAAAATTGGGCAGACTAGATGGGCCGAATGGTTCTTATCTGCCGTCACATGTTTCTATGTTTCAGAACCACTACATTAAGCTGTTGTGGTGCTGGTGACTATAGTGTTCCATTAAGAGTCTTACAAATGATCTAATTAAAGGGGACAATGTACATATGATGCTTGTCTGTTGATACTTATCAAGATTCCGTGTGTTCTTCTTCCTTGCTGTACTAGAAGTTGATTGTGATTGAAAAGGCTATATTTATGGAGAGTATCCAGTGAATAGATATAATGATTGTAATTACATTTAAAACAATTTTTAATTTACATTTCCACCAAAAAACTACTGAAATACAAATGTTGCACTGCAATATATATAACCCAATCTACACACACACACACACACACACACACACACACACACACACACACACACACACATATGTATAATATATACACACATAATGTATATTACACAAAGGAAGTTGAAAGTGTTATTTTCAAGTTGCCCAGTGACATAAAAGCCTTTTTATCACACATTTTAACTCTCATAGGGGAATTTAAGAGTGATACACACAACGTCCTTGAAAGCCCCATTTGAATATTTCCTACTCGTGATTGACATTCTCTGAGGGTGAGTCAAAGCAAAACGCTTTTTCTCTGAGGAGTGATGTGTTCCACATGTTTATTTTAAGCGAGAAAATATTGCACAGGCTTAAAACTGGCAATTTAAATGACATCTAAAAAGCGAAAAGAGGACTGAGTGTGTAGGCAGCAACTAATTACTTACATAACAGCCCCAGTCACTTCAGCGACTACGCCATTTATTTTACATAATGCTCGTTTGGAAGCACCTGTAAATGTTGACTTTGTTTGGTGCAAGTTTATATTAACACCTTTAGAAAGTTTCTTGGATTTACACTTATCGCTCCACATATAATACTCTAATTTTATTCAGATGACAAATGTGTGAACAGTATACTTCTTGTACTGTGCGCCACTAAGTGATTTGGCACTTGATGACAGGAATAATTTACATGGCCCACCTACCCTGCCCATTTTAATCTTTTTATTTATAGATGAACGATTTGTGCCTTGGATTCTTGTTACAGTACAATATAACCTTGTGTCTGTTCCATCCCAAGTATCCTACTTGGAGACATAAAAGCTTCTACGAAATGTCTCTATCCTGGTAGTTTTCTATTCAACACTTGATTTGCACAATGAGTTTCACAAAAATAAAAACAAATTTCAAAACCATCTATATTAACAGAATATCCCTTTAAAAGAACAGTTCTTCTTAACGACCAAAAAATCCCTCGCCTCTCTTTCGTAATCCTTATGTCCCTCTTTTCTAAGAATATTAAAAAACAATGTGTGTATGAATGTATCACAGAGCTAGTTAGTAATAAAAACTAACCATAATATGTATCCTGTTTACTTTAATAATTGATTTGTGCTAATAAAAATAGTCTGTGTTTTTTCTTGGCTGGTCATTAAATTAAATACAAATTCCACACTTGGCTGTATCTTGAGCTACAGTCCTAAAAACATCAAACTCCTTTGGCCATTGGACATTTTGGAAATGTGCAACAGATGCTATTAATGTAGGGTGATAGTTGCATATGTATATATATGTGTGTGTGTGTGTGTGTATATTTGATGCATTCAATGACATGGTTAATATTTCTAAGTTAAAAAAAATAACAACAGAAAAACAAATTGTTATGTCTGCAAAATTAAACACAAAACTGTTGGGTCTTGATCTTTGAAGAAGACTTCCCTTTTTATATAAACGAAAGCTAGTTCTGAATACTTCCCTTTTTGTATAATGAAACCTAGTTATGCTAAATTAACACATCTTTGTTGAAATCTTTATAAATGTAATGAGCTACAGCAAATCTTTTGAGAAATGCATTATATTCATGATGACCATCTGATATGAATAGCTAATGCCGTTTTACTTTACGTACAAGAAAATTTGGATCAATCTAGATGATCAATACTGCTTCTAAACAAGAATACACAACTGAACTAATCTGGAAGAATCTAATTTGTTATTTGTTTCTCATCTGTAGCAACTATAAGAACCCAGAACCCATTACTCTCCATGTAGGAGAGGGCTGACATTGTCACTCACCCCCAAAAAACATCCTGCCAAGAAAAATGATTTATTCCAAAATAACTTCCCCTGTTCGTAATAAAAACAAGAACTCACAAGCCAACAGCAATTTACCGTTCTATAGACTCGTGATTTTTTTTGTAACACACTTTACACACTTTCTGTATTTTAAACAGATTATTTTGTGAATATTTCCCATGCTACCTATAGCTTCTGATAAATCTATATATATATATATATATATATAATGTTTCCCTGTGTTTATTACATTTTTAATCGGAGACCTAGTAATCAACCAGCCAGTAGCTATTCACTAGAGGGAGATAATTCATTTAAAGAATGGAGGCCTCAGAAATGTGTCCACCAAGTCAATCAACACTCTATATTGTTATCAAACTCTAATACAAATGTCCCTTTGTAAGCCTTGTGCATGAGTACAATGAGCCCAGCTCACTGTGGCAAGTTATCTTGTCAATCCCTTAGCGCGCACCACCTGCCCGGCATTTGTTTGAAATATCTCTCCATTGTCCGAAAAATGCTCCTTTTTTTCTCCTCCAGATCTTATCTCCCAAAAAGAAAGTTGTGGAAGTAAAATATTTACTTTCATTTGATGGTCATAAGAAAGCAAGTAATCTCCTTCAAGGAGGTTCATGATATGGCGTTGTTGAAAACAATTCTGGTAGTTGAGACATTCCTTGCCACTTCACATTTCTCAGATTTTTGTAAATGTTCTGCCATTGTGATCACAAGCTAGAAACTGAAATGTTTTGCTCTGAAAATGCTAAATTTTCACTTTTTATTTTACATTTTACTGCTCTAAAACACTCTTATTTGTGTTCAGCGATATTTCATGTGCATAACAGCACCACCATGTACAGGATTTATGAGGTTTTGAAAAGTTACAGGGTCAAATAAAGGACTTGCAAATTAAATACTCTGGACTTTCTTCCTGGGTTGTCAGACAGGTCCCCCAATATATAATATAAGTAATACAATCACATACCTAAATATGCACGTAGAATAACATTTTCTATATATAAAATGTAATCCTAAGTGTATTTTGATATAAAGATATATATATATATATATCCTTGTACTTCTGCAACAGCCAGGATCTATCTTTGATCTTTCCACCTCTGTTAAGTTAATCTAGTTTGATTGGACCTGCCTGTGGGAGATACCACAAAGGGTAGTCGAGAATGACAGGGCTAAGATCCTGTTGGACTACAAGGTCCAGACAGACAAGCAAGTGCTGGCCAACCAACCCGACATTGTGGTGGTAGACAAGGAACGGAAGACTGCAGTCGTGGTGGATGTGACAATACCCAGTGTGGTGAAAATAACCTCGCCACTGGGTTTTGGAGGGGCCTATTTGCCAGCCTTTTACCTCAGGATTATGGCCCATATGCTAAAACTTTTTTTCCTCCCAGTAAAAAGGCTTGTTCGTGCCTTTTTACTATGTGGTTTGTTAAATGGAACTTACCGAACAAACTACCGAACAGCCGGACCACACACAAGTGGAGTTTGCAGACAATTTACCTCCCAGGTTGGTGGTTAACTGCAAGCTAATTGACGAACAGCTGGGTGGTCACCGTTCGTATAGTCGAACACGTCGCGGCGGCCATCTTGTTTAGTTGAACGCAGTCAGTGGTGTTTTTCTGTCGAGCTCATGGAACTAAAATCGGACACGCAACGGCATGAACACCGCTGAACCTTACCTTCTTTGAAACTTCAACGCTTCGGCGGGAGTCGAACGGTGTTCGACAATTCGATAGCCACTTTAACATTGGCTATTTGCACGAACGGCCCCGTTCATGCATTCAAACTGCATTTGAACTATGTGAACTAGACTGGCCGCACAGCCTAAATCCCTGGAACTATTTTGGGCATGAAAGCCATGCTTGCAGTCGGTCAAATATGACTTCCAGGAATCCTCCTGCTCTCATCTGGGTGATTTTTGGATATGTTGTTCACCCAGATCAGGGCTATGCAGGGGTGTATGATTTATGGGGATATGTGGTGTTTGGAGGGTGTTTTATGTGTTTTGTGTAAAATGTGTTTTTTCTGCTTGGGGATAATTGAGTTAATACAGTATATTACTCAATTATCTCCCAAGCAGAGTGGGAGTGTCTAAATGTACAAGACTGTTCTGATTGGTTTCTGTAACTTTGTATCCTGTGTTCCACGTGGGTGGTAACCTTGTGGGAAAACCTGTATATAAGACACAATAAACTCTCAGACTGCGGAGTTCCTGTTTTACCCTCAACATAGAGCCTCGTCTCATGTGTGGGGGAAAAGGCTGCATCTACACTGGGGATTGCTATACGCTGTATACTGCCCTGGCTATAATAACTAAGCTCTTTTAAGAGCTTGTTCCTGCTTCACTCTCTGAAGGAAGGGAGGTTCACCCACTGGAGCCTGGAGCCTTGTCGTAAGTCCAGGGTGGGTAGGAGATGGCGAGACCCCAACTAAGCTGCGGCGGTTCGTGGGATCTGCAGTGCTTATTGTGTCAAGTGCTTGGAACCCTCGAGAAGCACTAGGAGCATCCATCAATGGAGGTACCCAGTCAGGGTGCCAGGTGATCCGTTACACCCAGTGACTATAACATCAGGAAGAAGGAACATGAGAAGGTGGAGAAATACCAAGGACAGAAAGAAGAACTAGAAAGGATGTTGAAAGTGAAGGCAGTAGTAGTCCCAGTTGTGATAGGAGCACTCGGGGCTGTAACTCCCAAGTTGGGGGAGTGACTTCAACAGATTCCAGGTGGGACATCTGAGATCGCTGTCCAGAAGAGTGCAGTTCTAGATAACAGCTAAGATACTGTGCAGATCCCTCAAAGTCCCAGGCCTCTGGTAGCGGACCCGAGAATGAGGAATAAACATACCTATATATACACCCTGTTCCAAATTATTATGCAAATTATATTTTTATCATTTACCTAAATAATTGATGTAAATAACAGTCAGCATAATTCTCATGTTATCAACTATTAAGAGTACAATTCAAATTTTATTGAACAAACCTCCTAATGATAACACTATTTTTTTAAACATAAAAAACGTACAATGCACTGTTCCAAATTATTACGCACAGTAAGTTTCAAAACACTTTATAGGTTGTAAAGAACAGAAAATAGTCATTTGTTGTTTTTGCAGCATATTTACTAAAATCAAAAGCTATTTCAATCAAACTTATACAACATTTTAACTTTTTAAACATTTTAACAGGTCACGTTACATTTTAACATAGGACCCCTCATTTGATAGCAGCTTCACAAGTCTTGCATCCATTGACCTTGTGAGTTTTTGAACAGTTTCTGCTTAGATTTGTTTTCAAGATGTCAGAATAGCCAGAATAGCCTCCCAGAGCCATGGCAACACTCCGGATCTCGCGAGAGTGAACTCTAGCCCTGGAGACCGGGGCTAGAGTTCACTCTCACCACATGGACCACCAGGGATTCCCCACCGGACCACCAGTGATCGAGAAATGTCCCCCCTCCTCCCTAAACAAAGGTAAGAAGGGAGGGGGGACATTATGTATATTTTAACTAAATGAAACATTTTTTTAATTAAATTTAAAAAAAAAAACATTAAAAAAGCCCCCCATCCTTATCACACACATACCCTACACACACACACATTGCTCCCCACATACATAGACTGCCCCCATACACGCACACTGCCCCCACATACATACACTGCCCCCATACACACACATTGCCCCCACATACATACACGGCCCCATACACACACATACACTGCCCCATACACGTACACTGCCCCCATACACGTACACTGCCCCATACACATACACTGCCCCCACATACATACACTGCCCCCATACACACACATTGCCCCCACACACTCACATTGCCCCCACATACATACACTGCCCCCATACACACACATTGCCCCCACATACATACAATGCCCCATACACACACAGACACTGCCCCCATACACATACACTGCCCCCATACACACACACTGCCCCCACATACATACACTGCCCCATACACACACATTGCCCCCACACACATACACTGCCCCCATACACATACACTGCCCCCACATACATACACTGCCCCCATACACATACACTGCCCCATTACACACATACTGCCCCCACATACATACACTGCCCCCACACACACACATTGCCCCACATACATACACTTCCCCCATACACACACATTGCCCACATACACTGCCCCCAATACACACACACATTGACCCCCACACACATACACTGCCCCATACACACAAACTTCCCCCCATACACACACTGCCCCCCATACACACATACATTGTCCCCCACTCACACTGCCCCCGTAACACACACTGCCGTCCTCACGTACACACTGCAACTTTCACACACACACACTGCTCACACAGTCCTTCTTACACAAACACACACACACTGCACCTCTGCTCCTATGCCCTACTACAGCCCCATTTCCAAGCAGACCTCAGGTAAGTTGTCAAACTGTTCTTAATCGGTTTGACTACTTACTCTGGGAGGGGGTCTCGGCACTACTGGCACCATAACCACTACACTGAGCTGTAGTGGGTATTGTGTCTGGATTATTTATCTAAATAATCTGCAAGTGCCCCTCCCGAGGTCAGGCTCTGGATCCGCCACTGGATGGTGCATTGTCATGCATGAAGATGATTTTATTACGGAAAGCATAGTTCTTCCTTCTGTACCAGGGAAGCAAGTGGTCAGTCAGAAACTCCACATACTTTGCAGAGGTCATCTTTACACCTTTGGGGACCCTAAAGGGGCCAACCAGCTCTATTCCCATGATTCCGGCCCAAAGCATGACTCCAGCACCGCCTTGCTGACGTCGTAGCCTTGTTGGAACAGGGTGGCCGTCCACCAACCATCCACTACTCCATCCATCTGGACCATCCAGGGTTGCACGGCACTCATCAGTGAACAGGACTGTTTAAAAATTAGTCTTCATGTATTTTTCTGCCCAATGCAGCTGTTTCTGCTTGTGAGCAGGTTAGTGGTGGCCGAATAGAAGGTTTATGCACAGTTGCAAGACTCTGGAGGACTCTACACCTTGATGTCCGTGGGACTCCAGACGCACCAGCAGCTTCAAATATCTGTTTGCTGCTATGTAATGGTATTTTAGCAGCTGCTCTCTTGATCCGATGCATGGATCTGGCAGAATTCTTCCTAAATGTGCCTTTATCTGCACGAACCCGTGCTCTGAATCAGCCACAAATCTCTTAATAGTGCGATGATCACGCTTAGGTTTTCATGAAATATCTAATGTTTTCATACCTCATCCAAGGCATTGAACTATTACACTCTTTTCAGCAGCAGAGAGATCCTTTTTCTTCCTTATATTGCATGAAAATGGTGCTCTGCATAATAATGTGGAACACCCTCCTTTAGTAGTTTTTCCTTAAATTGGGCTCACCTGGCAATCTAATTATCACAGGTGTCCGAGATTGTTTTCAGTGATCAAAAGAGCCCTGAGGCACAATGCCATCCATGAGTTAAACTGAAAAACAAAATATTTAATCTTTGTGACACTTAAATAGAATTTGCATAATAATTTGGAAAAGGGTGTATATATATATATATATATATATATATATATATATATACACAATTATAACCCAGGTAGTCCCCAGGTATATAATTATAACCCAGGTAGTTAATCTGTCAATCATGTAAATCTGTAAATCTGTTAATCATGTTAATCGGATCGGCGGGACTTGCTGAAGGGGGACTGCCATGGTTGGAGCTAGTAACATGTCAGAGTTAATAGCATGACCTCTACAAATATACACGGTAGACAGCCACTAGAGGAGGAGTTAACCCTAGCAGATAATTATTGCAGTTCATAAAAACTGCAATAATTACATGTTCAGGGTTAAGGGTGATGGCAATTAGCACCCAGACCACTTCAATGAGCTGAAGTGATCTGGGTTCTTACAGTGTCCCTTTAATGAGTATCTTTAATTGTGAGATAGTGTCAGGGTTCTTCAATAAAATGATATTTCAAAATACATTTCAAAATTAGGGGCAAAATAGCAGAACTGAGAAAATACGCTTTCAGTTTAGCTACTATGGCCTAAATTTCTCTTTGAATTCACTCTGAATGCTCATGTTATTGAATAACCTTGTAAGTATCTATTATTGTATGTTACCTGTGGAGGTGGGTGCAGAGCCTAGTAAACTGTACTTGCCAACTTTTCTTTACATTTTCTCTGACCTCATAGCATATCTTATTACCGTCTTACTTCGACATGTACTATGCACTGGCACACATGACTTATTACACATATTGATCATATAATGAAATTTGGTTACAGAAATTATGCGCGGAACACATTATTTGTTTTTAAAAGTGTATTTTCCAGTTGAACAGCTGTAACAGCTCATTGAAATCATCATGTTGTCTTTGTTAGACATGTCTGCACACGGTATGGAGGTGGAGGCATAAAAAGCCATTAGCTATCACGTCGTATCAGTCTGTTTCTTTTATTTCTTTAAGGGTCGGAATGCACTTTAAATATATAACGCTGCCTTTGTTTGCCACAAGACCGTTTAAACCTTTTAAGTTGCAAAAAAACTTAAAACAATAAGTAGCATTACATCCAACCTGCAGAACAAAGTAAGACTGCAGAAAATACAAGACGTTCTTTGTTTTTAGACAACTTTGTTTTAAGTTTATCAGGAAAGAGAAATAACTAAAGCTTTGAGAAGAATTGAAGTATCTCGAGTCAGCAGTAAGGAAGAACGTATGGTCTGGTGCTAGCGGTTCCAGCAAACACACCTATGATATCTGATCTGGACGACAGATGTTCTATTTACACTCTATTGCTTTGAGTGGTGATGCACTAACAAGATGAGTGGGTGACTCGTAGGTCTGCAGCTATAGAAGGACTACAATTACCATAATGCTATCATGAAGGCAATAAAAAGAAACATATGTGGCCAATCCACAATGAAGATACGTTAAAAAAATTTTTAAAAAAAATTCACCAAATAAACAGGGGACTGGTGTGAAGCTAAGAGTAACAAAGAGCATTGTTCGATTGATGTATTCAGAATTTGTTAGGACACAGCTACTATTCCAGCTTGAATGCCACTGTCCCCACGGAAGGCTTGTAATATACGGAGAATTACAAATCAAGACTAATGGAAAGGGGACTCCATGTTGTTGTTTTGCCATCTGCCTCACTCTGAGGCAATGCTGGGTCAGCTTTGTTTTGGGCAAGATATCTGTACCTTTATTTTAAAACAAATTTATTGGCATGACGCGATCAAACAGTACTCTAAGATCGGTGGGTTCAAGCATAACAAATCCCCATCTTATACTTCAGATTCCATTCCCTGAATTACCCTCTCACCCCCAGTCTCAAAGCCCTGGCTTCTCCTAACGTCCCCTTCAGACAACCATTTTTGCCTAAACCTCTCCCCCTCTATCTTTGTACTTTGTGTTAGCCTGTTTTACAAGTTTTTGCTAATCTCCTTCTTGGAATGTTTGCACTGTCAGTCTATGTCTTTAAAATAAAAACATGTTTAAAAATAAAAGCAAAACAAAACATGTATTTGAGGATATCAAGAGAAGTTTAGAGTATTTAAGTAAAGCAAATTTGAATGTCCATGTACAGCATATTCGAATATTCAAGAGGAAATTAACCATTGTCTTCCTATGTGCATTAGCTAGCTTTGTTCAGGAGCAATCTCTAAGTAGTAACTTGTTATATATCATATGGGTTCTTATCTGATAGCTGTATTATACTATATTAGCATATAATGTCAGTTCATGTATATAAGAGCTTGGCATGTGTCTATCTACGCACAGGACAAATGTGGTGGTCTGTTATGGTTGTACAGAGTTGCATATCCTTCTGCAGGGGATTTAAAAAAAATATTATTTTCAGTTAACTATCTAATTTCTGTGTTCACGTGTTTTTCTTGTTTAAACCCCTTTTAAAACCAGAATCTGAGTGCTCACATATTGACTTCTGTTTGTTCCTGGCTGTTTACCTGAACCAGAAATCCATCCTTACCACTGTTGACTTCAAACTGTCTTTTTCTGTTTGTTGCCAGATTCTTGAATTCAACTACTTTGTACATACCCTTGCCACTTCCCAACTGTGTAAATCAGTAATCCAGTTTCAAGTACCAGTTTCAAACTTCTCCAGTCTTTGAGAACCTGATATGCCTGACCAAGGCTCAGACATTTTTGTAGAATTGTCACATTTGCACAAAGAGTCCAGTTCTACAATGTTTGTTCCAGGGGACTTTACAACAGAGATGACAAAATGTGGACATTATATGTTCTAAATCAGGGCTGTCCAACCTGCGGCCCCCCAGATGTTGCTGAACTACAACTCCCACGATTCCCTGTCTGTCCTTTTGAATTGAAAGAATCATGGGAGTTGTAGTTCAGCAACATCTGGGGGGCCGCAGGTTGGACAGCCCTGTTCTAAATCAATGTTCTCCAACCCAGTCCACATGGACCACCAACAGGCCAGATGTTTCAGTATCTCCATTGGAATAAAACAGAGAAATACATAAATCCTGGACTTTTGGTGGTCCATGAAGACTGGGTTGGGGAACACTGTTCTAAATGGTTGTTACTTTCAGTTGCTCTCAGTTTTTATTTACAGTTTATCATTTTATTAAGGAATGTCATAGTTTACATACTTTACATTTACATTTGTTGATACATTTAATTTTATATTTATTTATTATCATTCATTATAGATATTTGGATTTATTTCTTCCACAAACATCAGATTTATTGGAATTATGTCCTAACTATGAAACATATATAAAGTACATTATTTGCACTTTAACAGATTATTGATTTTTGGTATTGCTGTTTATATGATACATTGTTTTATTTTCTATATTGTTATTTGAACAGTGTTTAACACATTTACTCCACACATTTTTGATCTTCTATATTGTTCTTGTAATAAACTAGACACGAATGGGGTGGATGAACACGACAAATATGAAAACAGAAACACAATGAGAACATTCAGATATCTTAGTGATAATTTAAGCATTCATAAATACAGAAGGTTGACAGATGTGTGAATTAAGAAAGAGAGGCCTAAATAATAAAAAAAAGTATTTAACCAGGAAAGGTACATTCAGATTTCTCTGGTTTCCAAGTGCATCCTGGGGGTGTTACTTTTTTGCCCAACATCCATGGAATGTTACTATAACCCAATTTAATGATACTAATTTTATCTACCTCGGAAGGATGAGTCAACGCTGCCAGGGTTTGAACCTACAACCCTCAAGGGTTGAACAGATTCTACTCATGATGCATTCGCCCTTTGAGCTAGCTCAATGACTATAAACACTGAGTAAATAAAAAATATCCCAACATATACCTGAACTACTCTCAGAATTACTCTCCAGTTTACTTGGCATAGTTTTAGATACAAGTTTAGATATAAAGAAACAAGTTACTGATATATCTTTCACATGACCTACACTATGTATGTGTAATGAAAACAGGAGGGATTTTGTTCTTCACACAATGGTAGAAAATTCCAACTTTATAGCATTTTTAATGCCTGGATTTTGAATATCCAAGCATTAGATCCGATATCACACCATGTTTGTTTGATCTGATGTTCCACGACCATTGTCCTTTTCTTTTACCTTATTTGTTGTGCCCATCTATCATACCGTGTCCATTTCCATTCCATTTTTGCATTTCTAGGGCATTCATAGAGTTCCATAAATAGGGTTTTAATTAAGGTAATTAACGCTAATGAATATCTGTGATTCATCTAGCACATTATGTTTTGTAATTGTTGCCAGTATAACACGTTATTATATTTTCACATTTGTTTGAGTGAATTGCAACACATTTTATCCCTACACAAGATAAATTTTTTTGTATTGTTGTTGACATATATTATATACATAATTCCAATACTGCTGTATGAGCACTGTGTACATCTTTTATATTTTAGAAAAAAATATGGTTTAATAGGTATAATATTCTTGGTGATTATATAGCAAATTAGCTTTGCAGGCATACATAATGCTACCTTTGCCTTGTGATTGTCAGAAGAGCAGATTGTCAGTGCATTGCTGAATTAATATATAATATACAACATTCCACGGAAGGATACCAAACTATCCAAAACCCAGCTGCTTTCTATTTGGGGCCTTTTTTATGTTTTAGATTTGCAATATTGAATATGCAAGGTCATCTTACTCTGTCAATTCACTAGCTTGGGAGGATGGAGATCATAGTGTATTTATTGCGGTATATACCAAGGGTTACCCATCTCCAATTTCAAACATGCAAGCAATTTTAGTGTTTTTTTGATCAAGCCATGGAATGTGATTCATTGAGATGATCCACGGTTATAAAAATGGCAATATTTATTGCTTCCTTCAAAGTGTTGAATAAAACATGATTGTACATATTGCATTGCAAAATAAACCAGTAGCTCCCTAGACCTTCACTTCACTGTGTTTTCTAATATATGAAAGGGGCAGTCTATGTGTCATAACCACTAAGGCTGCAGTGGTTATGGTGCCAATAGCTTCCTAGTGCTATCCCACTGTTAAGAGTCAAACTGTCTAAAGCTTTCCTGGCCCCCCTTAACAAAGCTACCAATTCTGCCAGTAAGTCCATTCTCAGCCAATTAATTAAAGGGACACTTCAAACCCCTTAACACTTCAGCTTTTATTATATGAAAAGTGTCCTTTTTCATATAACAAAAAGTTCAGATTTAAGAAATTAGAAATTGGCACTTTTATAAATTAACATTGTTACATCTCCCCAGCTGTCAATCAGACAAACAGTAATTATACTTTCCTATTGTTTAGCGTGGACATGCAATTGCTCACAAGACTTGCATTCTCATTAGGCTGCATTGCAAAGTCTGTAATTGGACAGCCATAGAAAATCTGGGTGGGGTTAGAAGGGGAGGGCTTGCAAAGGCTTCAGACAATAGATCTGCAGCTTTTTACAAGCTGCATTTAGGTATACCCCAATGGGGAAAAAAATGCATAATTAAATGCATGCATGTTTTCATTGTGGTAATATCTGCTAAAGAGTGATTTTTTTATTTTGCGTTTTGGCAGTGGAGTGTTCTTTTAACCCCTTAAGGACCAAACTTCTGGAATAAAAGGGAATCATGACATGTCACACATGTCATGTGTCCTTAAGGGGTTAATAGGGACAAAATTGATATATCTAATGTGGAAGAAGAACTTTCACGTTGCTAATATCTGTGATGAAGGGTCAGACTCCTGGCACCCAAGGATTCTTTTGATGTGTGAAACAGTTTGAAAATACAGTATTCTACAGTGGTTATAGTGCTTGGAATGCCCCTTTAAAATATGATATCAACTTCAAATTAATTAATATATGAAAAAAAAAAAAAAAACACAACAGGAAATATGATATATTTACCGAGTTGAAAACCATAGAGAGGTCCCATAAACATTTGCAGTGAATATGAGAAAATTAAAGATTTTAAAAATATAGTTAATAAATGCTGCCATCTACAGTTCTGGTAGACGAAATGCAGATGCAAATGTGTAATATGAAATGTTTTTTTATGTACCTTTAGCAGAGTGTTTTCAGTGCCCTAACCCAACAATTATAAAAACTACGGTGAGTAAAACATAGAAGAAAACTTTTTTTTCTCTTATTTAAACATGTAGAAATGCAGGAAATATGTTACTGTTCCTTGGATTTAGCAGGTTAGCTGAGGCTCAAATGGTGGGAAACAAGATCTCACCATACCCCCTTTGTTCTAGAGTTTATGCTGGTACACCAATCAGAGAAAGATTTAAAGGGATACTAAACACCTTAACAACTTTTGCATAAAGGACCACTAAAGTGCCAGGAGAACAAACTAGTTTTCCTGGCACTATATAATCCTTAGGTCCCCCCACCCTCATGGCCCCCCTCCCGCTGGGCTGAAGGAGTTAAAATCCCTTCAGCCACTTACCTTTCTCCAGCGCCAGGCTCCCTCTGCTCTGGTGACCTCTCCTCCTCCTGCCGACATCAGCGCCGAATGTGCATGCGCGGCAAGAGCCACGCGTGCATTCAAACCGCCCATAGGAAAGCATTACTCAATGCTTTCCTATGGACGTTAGCGTCTTCTCACTTTGATTTTCACAGTGAGAATCGCGAGAGTCAGTGAGAGTCAGTGAGACAGCCACCAGAGGCTGGATTAACTCTCAGTGTAAACATAGCAGTTTCTCTTAAACTGCTATGTTTTCAGCTGCAGGGTTAAAACTAGAGGGACCTGGCACCCAGACCACTTCATTGAACTTAAGTGGTCAGGGTGCCTATAGTGGTCCTTTAATGAAGTGTTTTTTGTGCAGGGAGCATGTGCCTGTAAACTCACTCAATTCTCTCAATTCTCAGCCATTTAGGAGTTAGAGCCCTTTGTTTATGTAGGCCTAGTCACACCTCCCTGCCTGTGACTTACACAGAATTCCGAAATACTTCCTGTAAAGAGAGTTTTAATTGAGTCTGTTTCATTTAGAGTTTTCTATGCCCTGCTTTATAAATGGTCTGCTAGAGTATGCAGAAGCCTCCTGCATACCTCCCAACACTTCAAATGGATAAAGATTGATACTTTGATTTTAATGTCATGACCAGGGGTATGACCAGGGGTGGTTGCAAGATCTGCCTGAAAATGAATTTAGTTTTCATGCAGGCTATGTCAGTCACAGCCAGGAAAGGTGTGACTAGGGCTGCAAAAACAGAAACAAAAGTGATTTAACTCATAAATGGCAAAAAATTGAGCAGTGAGATTGAGCAGTGAGACTCTAGAGGCATGATCTACACCACAACTGCTTCATTAAGTAAAAGTGATTTTGGTGCTTAGAGTAGTCCTTTAACTTTGGGAAAGTCACTGTACATTACTATTATTATTATTATTATTATCGACATTTATAAAGGGTATAACAGTTACAATATATATTATAATAATGCAATTTGGTAAACTATGTTTAAAGTTAAATTGACTGCTTCAGTTTCTAAGACGAATGGTTTTGTGTATCCTCTGATGAAAAAGAAGAATATAAAATTGAATCTATTTTGGATTATCCCAATTTAAGGAGAAGCTCAGAACTGTCAGCTAACACAGACAAATTTCATGCAGAAAAACAAATTATACTTTTGATGTGCTCGAAATATTGAAGAGATAAACTTTGAACAACATAAACCATCTTAATGGTGGTAAGCAATTCTTAATTGGGTCAAATGAGATTTTTTTTTTTTATCAAGCTAAATCATCTACTTATAAATAAGGCTTATATAAATAATATTCTTCTTCGTGACGGGAACTTGATTAATAATCTGCCAGTGTTTGTATTAAGATAAATTTATTTGATTTCCGACTCATAACAGATTTTGAAGGGATATTAATTGTATCTTTGCTTTTACTTTTTTGTTTTTTAAGATTGCAGAGATTATCTGTCCTGGATACTCAATAATGTTTTGCAGATGTGTCAAATAGTATAAAATTCATCATAAAAATGACTCCATGCTTTGTTTTTGCACAAGGGTAACATAATAATGAATTTACTAGCATATTCAACTCCCTCGCATATGTTTATAGTCACTTACAAACTTTTAGACTTGACACTTTACAAGTATGCTTAAATCATTAAATTTAAGGTGTCCCCAATGTTTTACTAGGTTCTTATAAAAGGGACACAAAGGTTACACTTGATACCGCAGCAGATAAATCAAGCCTTTAATGCCTTGGGAAATGCTTTTGTGATTGTTTTGCTTACTAGCTTTCAAACTGCAGATTTTAGCGACATATGGTGGACTAGGTGTTGGGTGAAATGTACATGAACAGGCTAACGATCAGCAGACCCAAAAGGAATATATTGGTACAAATATTTGATGGTTGTTGGAGAGTTGAAAATGCATGTTGCTCTGAAGTTTGACAGATTGGGTATTGGGAAACATTTTCATACCTTTAATAGTATATGTACACACACATGTTACCCAATTCAGGATGCTCGATCTTTTGTAGAAGCATTACAATTCTTTTCATTGAGATTGAACGTATTGCATTAGAATTTTTGTCAAACTAATTTGAATTAGTTTAACAAAAAAACAGAGCTTTCCCAAGCACTCAAAGTCTAGACCACCTTCAACTCCACTGATAACGTAAAAACTACACGATCACATGTGGTTGGCTATGTGTCAAAATTTGACAAAATAGCACTTGATAACGTGGGCTTACCAGTTACACATTAGTGTGGTTTTAGGGAGAAAAGCTAAAGGTGCCAGGAAGAGCTCTGTTTTTGTCAAACCACTCCTAAACTGAGAGATGGTATTTATAGAGTTATAGCACCATAACCACCATAATGATCCATAGTGGTTATGGTGATTTGAGTGCACCTTTTATACGTAAAGTTCAAACATATTCCTAATTAGTGTTGTCACGAACCCGAAATTTTCGGTTCGCGAACGGCGAACGCGAACTTCCGCAAATGTTCGCGAACCGGCGAACCGCGCGAACCGCCATTGACTTCAATGGGCAGGCGAATTTTAAAACCAACAGGGACTCTTTCTGGCCACAAAAGTGATGGAAAAGTTGTTTCAAGGGGACTAACACCTGGACTGTGGCATGCCGGAGGGGGATCCATGGCAAAACTCCCATGGAAAATTACACAGTTGATGCAGAGTCTGCTTTTAATCCATAAAGGGCAGAAATCACCTAACATTCCTAAATCATAATGGATATGGATTGACACCTGACATATGACATATTGACACCTTGACATATGGATTGACACCTGTCCTCAGAGACCCTAATACACACTGACACAGAGCAGAATAGAGACTGTTCCCCGTCCACAGAGACCATGATACACACTGACACAGAGCAGAATAGAGACTGTTCCTCGTCCACAGAGACCATGATACACACTGACACAGAAGCTGGCAGGCAGGCAACTGCTCTTCTATTACAGTGAAAACAAATTATTTATTTTAAATCTAAAGCTTAACCAATTGTTAAAACAGATATGAGTGGTGGCACTGGGCAAGTAGGCACAGTATCCAATGTGAACCTCACACAGAAGCTGGCAGGCAGGCACCTGCAATTACATTACACAGGAAAAAAAAAAAAAGCAGCC
Source organism: Pelobates fuscus (assembly GCF_036172605.1). NCBI lineage: Eukaryota > Metazoa > Chordata > Amphibia > Anura > Pelobatidae > Pelobates > Pelobates fuscus. The sequence continues at coordinate 66,030,225 of NC_086325.1, read as the reverse complement.
TGATGTTCTAGCCCTAAAAAGGGCTTTTTGGGGTGCTGTCCTTACAGCAGAGATCAGATGAGTCCTTCAGGATTGTAGTGGACACTGAATACTCTAGCCTAGCTATCAATTTCCCTATCTAATCAGCAGCAGCTAAACTTTCCCTCCTCTCACTAAGCATGCAGCTTCAGAATGAATCGAAAATGGATGCTGGGAGGGAGGTTGGAGGGTGTGGAAGGGAGGGAGTGCTGCTGATTGGCTGGAATGTGTCTGCTGACCGAGAGGCACAGGGTCAAAGTTTGCCCAATGATGACGAATAGGGGGCGGATCGAACTGCGCATGTGTCCGCCCGCCGCGGCAAACGCGAACACGCTAAGTTCGCCGAGAACAGTTCGCCGGCGGACAGTTCGGTACATCACTATTCCTAATGTTTAATCATAAAGGAGGTGCCCTAGAATGTGCAAGAACAACAGGGCAATCATACAGAAAATTAGGTAATATTTTTTAATTAAAATTGAATTTGCAGATGAATACATTGTTTGTTACATATATGTTGTGCTTTTTGTCAGTACAGTCTTTTCACTGGGAAGTTGCTTTTCTAAGTAACTATCTTCCAGCTAGAGTGCTTTGTTGTATTCTCAAGTGAGATTCTTGCTCAGTTGTGGTGTCTGTGGTTCTGACTGCGATTACAGCTATTTAATATTTTTAGATGTATTTTCCAATTTTCTTTTTATAATTAATATATTAATATTATGATAATTTAACATTATGAATCCTATTTTTATTTGATAATATTATATTCTTGATATGATATGTTTTGATATTTTAATATGTTGAATAGGTAAATTGAAAGGTTCACCCAAAAATATTAAATCATTTGTAAAGCTTATCTATCAATATTAAATTGAATAAAACAGTCTTGTCTTGTTTTGTCTACCCTGTTCCAGTCCTTCAGCCAACCCAAGCATAATGATTTTTAATCAAGCTAAGAAAGTTATCTTGGCCAGTTGGTACCCAGAACTATTTAGATGTCCATTTTCCTACCAGGTTTTGTCTGGCTCTTTTATCCCATGGATAACCTGGCCAACAGCAATTTTAAACTGAGGACTTAGCCTGCAAGTAGTTAGTTGCAAAGGGGATGGCACAGATGGCACATTCTACTGCCCTGTGAATGCACATCCAACCTCTAAACCCACAGTTTATAGCTCTCTAACTGGTATCTCACAAGTATGATTGTTCGATTTTTTCCAAGTTAAGCCACCAACTGCTCCTAGGCAACCCATGAATTCTAATTAAACATATAGAATCGGTGTCCAATTACGTACTTCTTTATCATACAGATCTGACCACCCCCAAAAATGTTTGACATCATTGCACAAGGTTCTACTCAAACAATAGCCATAGTACAATTATTTTCAGAAATAATTTAATATGTATCGTGGATTAATTTATGCATGCTGTTTCTATGTATAAGGTATAGATGGGGGCCTTGGGTTGCTCAGTTGATAAAGCCCTTATAAGACTACATTTCTTAAAAGTTTAAACACGGTCTGATGCTAAATCAGACCTACATTAAGAAAATTAGCTAGATTTAGAAACCAAAACAATATGCATATTTATCTGTCCATTAAAGGTTAAAAAAACTAATTCTGTAAAGAGAATCGAACCCTATGTAAACATTGTATAATATTCAATTGCTTATTTTTTTTTTTAAAAAAGAAACCGTGAACACAAGGATCATTTGGTGAAGAGTCTGTTTTACCTGGTATAAGACGCAGTTGGTTCCTAATTCTCAGTCCTTCCCGTCCGGATCCACCTTCACATTCATCTTCATCATCACAATCACCACTCATTTGCTCCTCCTCGGCGATAGTTCTACCCATGTGTTTCCGTCGTTGTGTTGACATTCCTTTCAAAAGCTGAAAGAGACACAGCAGAGTAAATCAACCTTATCCATATGACTTTTTTCTCAATAGGATCGTGATAGCGTGTTAAGAGACTGTTTTCTACTCCTGCGACATTGACCGTGAAATACTATCACAAATCAAATTGTAATCAAACAAACTTTTTACATATGAGATATTTGCTAATTATTATTATTTTTTATTAAATATGAAATGTGATCACAATCTAAATACATCACTCACAAACAACGAGAATACGATTCTGTTATGCCTTAAGCACCAAATTATTACATGCCAAGATTACTCCAAGTCAAGAGGTAAAAAATTTTTTTCGAGGTGTAAGATCAACCAAAATGGACCAGGAACATAGAAACCCCATTCCAACATTGACCCCTACCAATGCTTCATGCATGGCTGGAGAAAGCAACTAACCACAGGAAAATGAAATTATATTGTTCATTACTGGCAGAAAGTTTAAGGCTTCCCTTTTTGTCGGCACCATACCTGGACAGTAGTGGCAGATACATAGTCTACATAGTCCCCTACACTTTAGTCTTATGCATGTTTCTTACTAGAGTCTTTAGTGAAACCCAACTCTTTTACCACTGCATGGGGGTTTTAGAAAGGTTCTCATATTGCCACAGTGTGTTTTGTTTTATCCTTTAGATTGTAAGCTCGTTTGAGCAGGGTCCTCATCAGCCTATTTTTCCTGTAACATTTTATAATTGTCTCATTTATTATTAAATTTCCCCCATTATAACATTGTAAAGTGCGGTGGAATAAGTTGGTGTCACATAAATGCAAATCATAATAATAACGTAAACTTTGGTGCTTATTCATTAACCCCTTAAGGACCGGACTTTTTTTGCGATGTTGTACATTTGCGACCAGAGGCGGCTCTAGACTTTATGAGGCCTTAGGCGAAACGCAAACATGAGGCCCCACTAACAAAAAAGTGTCACATATACACATTGACGCACTGTCTACCTGTGTATGTGCCTGAGAGTGTGTCTGACAGAGAGTATCCTTGTGTGTGCGAATGTATGTCTCTGTGAGCATGTTTGTGTTTTTGTCTGAGACCCTATGTGTATGGGGTAGCTGATGGTGAGAGGGAGCGGGGGGTGTGATGGTGAGAGGGAGTGGAGGGTGATGGTGAAAGGGAGCGGGGGGTTGATGGTAATGAGAGGGAGCAGGGGGTGATAGTAATGTGAGAGTGAGAGGGGTTAATGTGAGAGTGAGGGGGGTAATGTGAGAGTGAGGGGGGTTAATGTGAGAGTGAGAGGGGGGTTAATGTGAGAGTGAGAGGGGGGTAATGTGAGAGTGAGAGGGGGGTAATGTGAGAGTGAGAGGGGGGTAATGTGAGAGTGAGAGGGGGGTTAATGTGAGAGTGAGAGGGGGGTAATGTGAGAGTGAGAGGGGGGTAATGTGAGAGTGAGAGGGGGGTAATGTGAGAGTGAGAGGGGGGTAATGTGAGAGTGAGAGGGGGGTAATGTGAGAGTGAGAGGGGGGTAATGTGAGAGTGAGGGGGGGTAATGTGAGAGTGGGGGGGGTAATGTGAGAGTGGGGGGGTAATGTGAGAGTGAGAGGGGGCGTAATGTGAGAGTGAGAGGGGGCGTAATGTGAGAGTGAGTAATGTGAGAGTGAGAGGGGGTAATGTGAGAGTGAGAGGGGGTAATGTGAGAGTGAGAGGGGGGTAATGTGAGAGTGAGAGGGGGGTAATGCGAGAGTGAGAGGGGGGTAATGCGAGAGTGAGAGGGGGGTAATGCGAGAGTGAGAGGGGGTAATGTGAGAGTGAGAGGGGGGTAATGTGAGAGTGAGAGGGGGTAATGTGAGAGTGGGGGGGTAATGTGTGAGAATGGGGGGGTAATGTGTGAGAGTGGGGGGGCTAATGTGAGAGTGAGAGGGGGTAATGTGAGAGGGGGTAATGTGAGAGTGAGTAATGTGAGAGTGAGAGGGAGTAATGTGAGAGTGAGGGGGGGTAATGTGAGAGTGGGGGGTAATGTGAGAGTGGGGGGGGTAATGTGAGAGTGGGGGGGTAATGTGAGAGTGAGAGGGGGCGTAATGTGAGAGTGAGAGGGGGCGTAATGTGAGAGTGAGTAATGTGAGAGTGAGAGGGGGTAATGTGAGAGTGAGAGGGGGTAATGTGAGAGTGAGAGGGGGTAATGTGAGAGTGAGAGGGGGGTAATGTGAGAGTGAGAGGGGGGTAATGTGAGAGTGAGAGGGGGTAATGTGAGAGTGAGAGGGGGGTAATGTGAGAGTGAGAGGGGGTAATGTGAGAGTGGGGGGGTAATGTGTGAGAATGGGGGGGTAATGTGTGAGAGTGGGGGGGCTAATGTGAGAGTGAGAGGGGGTAATGTGAGAGGGGGTAATGTGAGAGTGGGTAATGTGAGAAGGAGGGGGTGATGGTGAGTGGGGGGAAGCTGAGGGTGGTGACGGATGGTTATGCTGAGGGTGGTGATGCTGAGGGTGGTGGGGGGTAATGCTGAGGGTGGTGATGCTGAGGGTGGTGGGGGTGATGCTGAGGGGGGTAAGGGGGGTGATGCTAAAGGTGGTGGGGGGAGTGATGCTGAGGGGTGGTGAAGCTGAGGGTGGGGTGAGGCTGAGGGTGGTGGGGGGTTATGGGGATGGTGAGGCTGAGGGTGGTGGGGGGTGAGGCTGAGGGTGAAGGGGTAATGCTGAGGGTGGTGGGGGGGTGAAGCTGAGGGTGGTGGGGGTGATGGTGGGTGTAGCTGAGGGTGGTGGGGGTGAGGCTGAGGGTGGTGGGGGTGATGGTGGGGAGGGGTGATGGTGAGGGGTGATGGTGGTGGGGGTGAAGCTGAGGGTGGTGGGGGGTGAGGCTGAGGGTGGTGATGGTGGGTGATGGTGGTGGGGAATGAGGCTGAGGTTGGTGGGGGGTGATGGTGACGGTGGTGGGGGGGTGAAGCTGATGGTGGTGGTGGGTGTAGCTGAGGGTGGTGGGGGTGAGGCTGAGGGTGGTGGGGGTGATGGTGGGGAGGGGTGATGGTGAGGGTGGTGGGGGTGGATGGTGAGGCTGAGGGTGGTGGGGGGTGAGGCTGAGGGTGGGGAGATGGTGGTGGGGGTGATGGTGGTGGTGGGGGGTGAGGCTGAGGGTGGTGGGGGTGATGGTGGTGGGGGTGAGGCTGAGGGTGGTGGGGGTGATGGTGGTGGGGGTGAGGCTGGTGGGGGTGATGGTGGTGGGGGTGATGGTGGTGGGGGGTGAAGCTGAGGGTGGGGTGGTGGGGGTGAGGCTGAGGGTGGTGGGGGTGATGGTGGTGGGGGGTGATGGTGGTGGGTGAAGCTGAGGGTGGTGGGGGGTGATGGTGGTGGTGGGGGGTGAAGCTGAGGGTGGTGGGGGTGATGGTGGTGGGGGTGAGGCTAAGGGTATTGGGGTGATGGTGGTGGGGGGTGAAGCTAAGGGTGGTGGGGGTGATGGTGGTGGGTGAGGCTGAGGGTGGTGGGGGGTTATGGTGGTCGGGGGTGAGCCTGAGTGTGGTGGGGGGTGATGGGGAGGGAAAGCCTACCTTTCCCTGGTGGTCCAGTGGGCTCCCTGGTGGTCCGGTGGCCACTGCTCACGGTCTGCAGCTCCACAGAGCTGCAGACCGTGTAATCTCGCGAGATTTCAGAGCGTTGCCGTGGTAACCCGCGGCAACGCTCTGATTGGCCAATTCTCGCGAGTCACATGGTCTGCAGCTCTGCACACTGCGGAGCTGCAGACCAGTGTCTGCGGTGGCCGGCCTGGCAGCCAGGAGGGGCCTCACACCCGGCGGCATACTGGGCAAGCCGCAGGGCCCCCTCCTGGTGTCAGGTCCTCGGTCACTGACCGAGGACCTGACACACTCTGCCAACAGGCGGTTTAGGCGGCCGCGAGGCCCCAGCCAGCGCGAGGCCTTAGGCGGCCGCCTAAACCGCCTAATTAGAGAGCCGCCTCTGTTTGCGACCAGGCATCTTTTTGACACTTTTGTGGTGTTTGTGTTTAGCTGTAATTTTCCGCTCTCTCATTTACTGTTCCCATACAAATTATATATTGTTTTTTTCAGGACAAAAGGGGCTTTCTTTACATACCATTATTTATATAATCTCATGTAATTTAATTTAAAAAAAATGAAAAAATATGATGAAAAATTGAAAAAAATACAAGTTTTTTGAATTTTATGTGAAAAATCTTTTACTCATCTACAAAAGCGATCGAAAAAAACTGCTAAATAGATTCAAAATGTTGTCCTGAGTTCAAAAATACCCAGTGTTTACATGCTTTTTGCTATTTTTTTGCATGTTATAGGGCTATAAGTACAAGTAGGATATTGCGGTTTCAAAACATACATTTTTAAAATGTATCAATAGTGACATTGTAACACTATTATCTGTCATAAATTGCTAAATAACACCCCACATGTACATATTTTTTTAAAAGTAGACAACCCAGGGTATTCAATATGGGGTATGTCCAGACTTTTTTAGTAGCCACTTAGTCGCAAACACTGGCCAAAGTTAGCGTTCATATTTGTTTGTGTGTGAAAAAAGTAAAAAACTAAATTGAACGCTAATTTTGGCCAGTGTTTGTGACTAAGTGGTTACTAAAAAAGACTGGACATAACCCAAGGTATTGCAAATGGGGTGTCTTCTTTTGCAAATGGTATGCCATCATGGGGGTAATTCTCATTCCTGGGCTACCATACGCTCTCAAAGGCAACGTAACCAACCTGGGCATTTTCAATGTAAAAATATTTGACCCATATATTTGACCCTGTAACTTTCAAAAACGCTATAAAACCTGTACATGGGGGGGTCCTGTTCTACTCAGGAGACTTTGCTGAACACAAATATTAGTGTTTCAAAACTGGAAAATGTATCACAACAATTATATCATCAGTAAAAGTGCTGTTTGTGTGTGAAAAATGCAAAAAAAGTCACTTTCACTGACAATATCATCGCTGTGATATGTTTTACTGTTTTGAATCACTAATATTTGTGTTCAGCGAAGTCTCCCGAGTAAAACAGTACCCCCCATGTACAGGTTTTAGGGTGTCGTAGAACGTTACAGGGTAAAATACAGTGATAGCAAATTAAATTCTCTGGACTTTCGGCCTGGGTTGGCAGGCAGGTCCCTTAAATTGCAATCAATAAAATAACTTAATTATGTAAAAATATTACATAAATACGCACGTAGAATTTAAATATATATGCATATTTATATATTTGAAGTCTACGTGTATATTTATATAATAATTTATGTAATTTTGTATATGGACATATAAATAGTTCGCATTCTTTTTATTTATTTATATATACATAGATATATATACAATTTCATTCTAAGTGTATTTTGATATAAATATATATATATTAATATCAAAATACAGTTAGAATAAAATTTTGTATAGATATATAATTTTTTTTAATTTTTATTATTATTTTAAATTTTTTTAATTTAATTTAAATTATTTATTATTCGTATTTTATAATAATATATATATACAATATATATAGTTATTATATATATTATATATATACGTGTGTAAATTAATTATAAGTGTATTTTTATATTAATATATGTACATATTAATATAAAAATACACTTAGCATGACATTATATATATGATATATAGACATATATTATATAGGTATAATATATGTCTATATATCATATATATATATACACATATATAATAATATATTTTTTTTATTAACTTTCACTTGAAATTTTTTTTTTTTATTTTACAGTTGCAGGGAGACTGCCTGTCAGCACAGACAGTCCCCCTGCAGGCAGACAGATGGACACCTATTGTGACCACGTGGTCGCCCTGTTGGGCGATCACATGGCCACAGGGGTCCTAAACCGCCATGGGGAGACTGTCTGGGCTGCAGGCAGTCTCCCCACACCGGGAGCACCGCCGATCGCCGCCGGGGGAACGACGGCGATCGGGTAAGTACATTTTAAATTTAGGACGGTTCAAGACCGTCGTCGGTCGGCAAGGGAAAAATGCAGATGACGGTCCTGAACCGTCTAGCGTCCTCAAGGGGTTAAACTGGAAATTGATAAGAATTGGCAATAAAATTACACATTTTGGGCCAGGAAAACTGGGAAAACAAATGTATTGGAAAACAATTCAGCTTGGTCATTTGGGTATAGTGACCATTCCCATTTAGTAAAAAGTGTTGATCTACTGTCACATAGATTTTTTTGTTACTAAATGAACTGCATTTTATTTATGTATTAATTCATTTTTTTCAGGTTTCTTACGACTATGCACGTATGCAGATCAAAGCTATCAATTTGAGCAGGGTCCTCTTCAACCTATCGTTCCTGTAAGTTTTCTTGTTATTGTCCTATTTATAGTTACATCCCCCCTCTCATAATATTGTAAAGCGCTACTGAATCTGTTGGCGCTATATAAATGGTAATAATAATAATAATTACATAGACATATATGACAGGAGAAAAGTTAAAGAAATGATAAGTGCAAAGATAAAAAGTAAATTCAATAATTAAACTGTGTGTTAATTTTTTATGAAGATGATGCACTTTCTACCTTCATAAGACTGAGATTTAGTGCACAGATGGGATTCGTATGTACAAAACCACCCCTTTGGCATCATGATCACCACGTAATTACAGTGTAAGGCCAGTAAGCCTTACTTCAGTAGTGGGGAAAGTGATGGAAACCATGTTAAAGGATAGGATTGTTGAACATCTAAAAACACATGGATTTCAAGACCAGAGACAACATGGGTTTACTTCAGGGAGATCATGCCAAACTAATCTTATTGATTTTTTTGATTGGGTAACTAAAATTATAGATCAGGGTGGTGCAGTAGACATTGCTTACTTAGATTTCAGTAAGGCTTTTGACACTGTTGCACATAGAAGGCTTATCAATAAACTACAATCTTTGAGTTTGGATTCGAATATTGTTGAATGGGTAAGGCAGTGGCTGAGTGACAGGCAACAGAGGGTTGTAGTCAATGGAGTATATTCGAAGCTTGGGCTTGTCACCAGTGGGGTACCTCAGGGATCTGTACTTGGACCCATTCTCTTTAATATTTTTATTAGTGATATTGCAGAAGGTCTTGATGGTAAGGTGTGTCTTTTTGCGGATGATACTAAGATATGTAACAGGGTTGATGTTCCAGGAGGGATAAGCCAAATGGAAAATGATTTAGGTAAACTAGAAAAATGGTCAGAGTTGTGGCAACTGACATTTAATGTGGATAAGTGCAAGATAATGCATCTTGGACGTAAAAACCCAAGGGTAGAGTACAAAATATTTGATAGAGTCCTAACCTCAACATCTGAGGAAAGGGATTTAGGGGTGATTATTTCTGATGACTTAAAGGTAGGCAGACAATGTAATAGAGCAGCAGGAAATGCTAGCAGAATGCTTGGTTGTATAGGGAGAGGTATTAGCAGTAGAAAGAGGGAAGTGCTCATGCCATTGTACAGAACACTGGTGAGACCTCACTTGGAGTACTGTACACAGTACTGGAGACCCTATCTTCAGAAGGATATTGATACCTTAGAGAGAGTTCAAAGAAGGGCTACTAAACTGGTTCATGGATTGCAGGATAAAACTTACCAGGAAAGGTTGAAGGATCTTAACATGTATAGCTTGGAGGAAAGACGAGACAGGGGGGATATGATAGAAACATTTAAATACATAAAGGGAATCAACACAGTAAAGGAGGAGAATATATTTAAAAGAAGAAAAACTACCACAACAAGAGGACATAGTCTTAAATTAGAGGGACAAAGGTTTAAAAATAATACCAGGAAGTATTACTTTACTGAGAGGGTAGTGGATGCATGGAATAGCCTTCCAGCTGAAGTGGTAGAGGTTAACACAGTAAAGGAGTTTAAGCATGCGTGGGATAGGCATAAGGCTATCCTAACTATAAGATAAGGCCAGGGACTAATGAAAGTATTTAGAAAACTGGGCAGACTAGATGGGCCGAATGGTTCTTATCTGCCGTCACATTCTATGTTTCTATGTTTCTATGTGTAGCAATGGGTTTTAAAATATGTAATTTTGATCATTTTAATCTATGTGACAATGGACCACAGCACAGAGAATGGACAGGGAGGTCGAGAACACCGTTCCAGTGAATAGGACAGCTGCTGTACTTCCATTTAAAAATCATTTTTAAACAAAATTGTTGTATTGAATTATCCTGATGATGTTTTTGGACAAGGAGCCAATGATATAATTTGACATTACAACAGATCTCTCACTTTTCAGTATTTCATAAAGATATCATCTTTATAAAATACAGATTAAGACCACGTTGGGATTTTATTGAAATGCCAACGCAATCCAAAGACACCAGAAGACAAAGTAAAGACTACTTTGTCTTGCGGTAAAGTCTGAGGTTGACAAAAATTGGCAAAAGGTGGAGCTCCTCTGTCAAATTTTGTCCAATCCCAACAACCATCACAAAGGATGGCCGAGGGATTCCTAACACTAAAGTGTTCCTTTAACACAGCCTCAACAAAGAAGTGTTCAACCCAGGCCCGGACTGGCCATCGGGCATACCGGGCAAATGCCCGGTGGACAGCGATGGCCGTGGGGCCGAGGCCGGCAGGGGAGATCACTATCCGAGCGCCGGCCCCGCTGTGTGCCTCCATGGGCCGGTGGGGAGAGCAAAGATCTCCCTCACCGGCCCACAGGCACTGTTACAGGCGGCCGGTGCTGGGGAGGGAGGCCGGCAGGAGGAGAGAACACCGCCGGAGCTCTAGCCAGCAGCTCTGCCGGGTCCTCTCGCGAGGTCTGAGCGTTGCCGCGGTTAACGCGGCAACGCTTAGATCTCGCGAGATCACCACTGGACCACCAGGGATCAGGCAGAACGGCACCCTCCATGACACCAGGCACCCCCCTATGGAAACCCGGCTTCCCACCACCTCCCAGGCTAAAGGTAAGAAGGGAGGGGGTGGGATACATAATTTTAGTTTTTATAAATAATGATAAAAAAAACATATTTATTCAATCATTGTGCTATATACACACACTAAGAGCACTCACACACAGCACACTCATACTAACATCACCATCAGACACAGACAGCACACACAGCACCCTCAGATACACACACAGCACCCTCAGACACACACACAGCACCCTCAGACACACACACACACACAGCACCCTTACACACACACACACACACACACACAGTACCCTCAGACACACACAGCACCTTCACTCACACAGCACCCTCAGACACACACACACAGCACCCTCAGACACACACAGCACCCTCAGACACACACACACACACACACACACACAGCACCCTCAGACACACACAGCACCTTCACTCACACAGCACCCTCAGACACACACACAGCACCCTCAGACACACACACAGCACCCTCAGACACACACACACACACACACAGCACCCTCAGACACACACACACAGCACCCTCAGACACACACAGCACCTTCACTCACACAGCACCCTCAGACACACACAGCACCCTCAGACACACACACACAGCACCCTCAGACACACACAGCACCTTCACACACACAGCACCCTCAGACACACACAGCACCCTCAGACACACACACACAGCACCCTCAGACACACACAGCACCTTCACTAACACAGCACCCTCAGACACTCACACAGCACCCTCAGACACACACACAGCACCCTCAGACACACACACACAGCACCCTCAGACACACACAGCACCCTCAGACACACACACAGCACCCTCAGACACACACAGCACCTTCACTCACACAGCACCCTCAGACACATACACAGCACCCTCAGACACACACAGCACCCTCAGACACACACACACACACACAGCACCCTCAGACACACACAGCACCTTCACTCACACAGCACCCTCAGACACACACATCACCTTCAGTCACACAACACACTCACACACAGCACACTCTCACACATATACAACACACACACGTATGTATAATATATAAAATAACACTCAGTAAGTTAACAGACAAAAAAAATAGAAACATAGAATGTCACAGTAGATAAGAACACCCTCACACACACACAGCACCCCTCTTACACACACACTACAATCCTCACACACATGCTGCACCCTTCACACATACACACAGCACACCCAACACACTGCGCCCTTCACACATACAATACGTCCAAATATATATATATGTGTTTGGACGTATTGTATGTGTGAAGGGTGCAGTGTGTTGGGTGTGCTGTGTGTATGTGTTAAGGGTGCAGCATGCATAATATTATTATTATTGCCATTTATATAGGACCAACAGATTCTGTAGCGCTTTACAATATTATATACTACACCACCACTACACACATTACCCTCCAGATGCATGCTAGATCCCTTACCCTATTTACACTCTGAATCCTCTATACAAACACACACACAATCTCCTATACACCCTCTGGGCCCTTTACACACAAGATCCCCTATACACACTGCACCACCTACACACACTACATTCCTGACATACAAACTCTGGATCCCCTATGCACACACTACATTCCTTGTAAGCAAACACATACTACATTCTCTAAACACACACTCTTTACAACCCCTACACACACTACAGCCCGTATGCACACACTCGCTACATCCCCTATACACACTATGCCCCCTATAAACACTCGCTACAGCCCCTAACCCCACATATTAGACCACAAACACAAATTAAATTGACCTATTTACACAATACCACACCACAATCAACTTACTCAACACACGCAATCCCACAAGCAGGCTCCAAACACATGCACCATACGCTTTTCTGGCCCTTTTTTCCTCTGGTATCCCACTTATGGAGACACCAGAGACAAGTTAAAAGCAAACACAGCGCAAGCTTGTTATTAAATTTGCTTCCACTGTGCAGAACAAATACAGGGCCTTTTTCTAAAGCTAGAGCTCCTCAGCGGGGCTCTGCGCATTGCACTAATATGCTCACTTTGAGAGGGGGTGTGCTTGTCATTATGTGATGTAATTCCAGTAAAATACAAGTTTAGCAGGCTAAGATTGCCACAAGGCATATGTATGTATATGTGTTTGTAGTATCAGTTAGTTAATTACACGTAGCTAAGATACTGTCATCACTGTACTGACCAGGTGCAGGAATGTAAGAACTGGAATTACGAGTCCCTCTCCTTTGTATCAGATGAGCCACGTGGTTAGACCGGATGGATGAGTTTAGACTCTATTCATTAAATAGGTTAAGGGTATGTGTGGGTGTAGTTAATTGTGGGAGGAGCTACAGTGCTATATAAGGAATGTACTCTATGTATTCAGTACTCAGACTTTGCTGTATTTTGGTGACGCTAGTCCCTCTGAGTCCCGATCGGTGATCCAATAAAGAATCTCTTCCTTCCTGAAGAAACCTGTGTCCATCTCTCTGTGCTTGGCTTCCGTCAGTTTCTCCGGTATCATTTGGTGCATTGGCCGGGAAGCTCATCGTTCAACGGTAGCTGAGAGGCAGAGGCGTGAGACGGTCTATCTTTGCCCACGTTCTCTACGGCTGCACCCCTGAACTTCTGCGTGGACCTCCCTTCGTCTCGGCGCCACTGGTCTGTTGTCCAGGAGATCATCGGCCTCTACGTAAGAAGTGCTGGGGTGTCCCCGTCGATGAGTGTGAACTCAGGTTCAGGAACGAGGAGGTAAGATAACTGCTGTTTTAGACGGCAGGACCCGCTAGGGGTATACCGATTGTGCGGTAGGCCCAAAGGGGTTTTTGAATCTGTATCTGCCCCCTCTGTCGGAGGGAAGGAGCGAAGGCGCACCGCTCGATCGAACGCTCTTTAGTCAGACCGTTTGATTTGGTTAGTCAGGCGGGGTCCTGGTGTAAATAGCCCTAGCCGGACACCGGTGTCTTGTCTAGACTAGCGTTCTAGGGTGTATATTACGTTCGCTAGGTCGGAGGGACCGGGAGACTAAGCGGCGCCTGTGTAAATTCGGTTCGCTAGTTCTCATCCTATCTGGGCTAAGTGGGAAGGCGTGTAAATTTGGAACCCACTAGACTTTTGATAGTACGACTAAGAGGCGCCTGTGTAAATTCGGATCTCTAGCTCGTTGTATAGTGCGACTAAGAGGCGCCTGTGTAAATTCGGATCTCTAGCTCGCTATGTATATGTGGTGATTGGGCAGTGTGGCTAACCAAAACGGGTGTATATAGTTTTAGGTAGTCCATTCAAGGTACTGGCCAATAGTTTAGTTGGGAATTGTAAATGTGTTAACGATTGTTTAGTAAAGTGTATATCTTGTTAGATAGCGCGAGCTCAGCCGTCTAGCGAGAGTGTTAATAGTGTGTTGCTGTATTATAGTGCACGGTACCATAACCCTGTATATTTACTGACACTGTATAATAAGTACTAATCATTGTCGTCCATTGCATGTTTAACACCATAACCACTAATAATTGTATTGTGACCTTAACTTGTGCTTTGACCTATGCTAACCGTACTGTAACCGCTATTTGTAAAAGACGATGTTACTGGGGTGTGTTATAGACGGGTAATTCGTATATAGAGAATTATAGCGTGGGTGACTGTGTAGTTACGCCAAAGGGCATAATATTGATTATATAGTGACTGGTGTAGCAGCTGTGTGTGTATGGGAATTCCCTGAGTGTTTATTGTTATTGTGTACGTTTCACTTGGTAACCGTACCACGTGGTGCTGTTGCCAGAGGAAACGGGTGTGACTGTTGAATAGTACGCGTGTATAGTATTCGTTGTCGACGACGTTCCATTGTTAAGTATGGGTGCGTCGCAGTCAACGATTCCGGATCCCTTAGGATGTATGGTTAAGAATTTTAAAAAGGGATTCAAAGTTTGTGATTTTGGGGTAAAGATGTCTCCTGTACGTTTGGTCACTTTGTGCACTAGGGAGTGGCCTACTTTGGTTGCGGCATGGCCGCCACGTGGCAGTTTGGATCCAACTCTGGTACAGCGCTTACACGTGGCTGTATCAGGTAGGCCTGAACTTTACGGCCAGTTTCCTTATATTGATTGTTGGAGACAGGCCGTAAATGACTCGCCAAAATGGCTCCGGACATGCCACGAGGAGCAGTGTCGCCTCATGGTAGCTAGGACTTGTTCGTCCACTAGGACTGGTGTTAGGCCCATTTTGGACACGCCCCCTGAGTCCGAGATCCCTTTGCCGCCCCCTTACTTTCCGTTAAGAAGAAGTGACGCAAACGCAGGAAGTCCTGTAACCCTTCCCTCACTACCCCCATCCACTTCCGCTTCCTCCTCCAGTGCAGGATCCACCCCCCCTCGTACTAAATCCCCCCTTCCGGAACCAGATAGACCAACCTCCATTAAAAGTGAATATCCTGATTTGGCGCCACTTCAGACTTCCGGTCAAGCTTCATCTAGCTCGGCCCGAAGTGTTCTATTCACTACCTTTTCCCAAAACCAACCTCCCACATCCCCATACCCTATATCTCCCCGACCGGAACCCATGACTGACGCTTCCCTACGTAGCCCCATCCAAACCCGACAGTTGACTGGTGCCCAACAATTAAAGCACTATCAGATGCCTCTTCGCTTAAATCCCGGGTCAGCTTATATCGATGCCGCAGGTCAAATGGCACACGCTGACCCTGTCTTCGTATATGTCCCTTTCACCACTACCGACCTTTTAAACTGGAAGACCCATAATTCCTCGTATACTGAGAAACCACAAGCCATGACTGATCTGTTCACCTCAATAGTACAGACACATAATCCGACATGGGCTGATTGCCAGCAGTTATTAATGACTTTATTTAACAATGAGGAAAGGACAAGAATAAATCAAGCAGCCATTAAAGCATTAGAAGATAGAGCCCGTGCTTTGAACCAAGCTAATCCAGCAGCATGGGCCGCAACACATTATCCCAACACTGATCCCGATTGGAACGTAAATGGTGCTGATATGGTTCAACTCAGAGCCTATAGAGACGCTATAATTGCTGGCATGAAAGCCGGAGGAAAGAAAGCCATTAACATGTCGAAGACAGTTGAGGTGATCCAGAAAAGCGATGAAGCGCCCAGTGTCTTTTATGACCGATTATTGGAGGCGTACCGCTTGTACACCCCCTTTAATCCGGAAGACGCAGACAATTCCCGAATGGTGAACTCCGCCTTTGTCAGCCAAGCTTACGGAGATATTAAGCGCAAGCTACAAAAGCTAGAAGGGTTTGCAGGTATGTCAATCACCCAACTAATGGAGGTAGCTAATAAGGTGTATATGAATAGGGAAACAGAAAGCAAGAAAGAGGAGGAGCGCAAGATGCGTAAAAAGGCTGATATGCTAGCGGTAGCGATCGCAGGCGTAGATAAACGGGGCCCAGATAGAGGCAATAATAGATGGAGTAGGGAGCCTTTGAGTAGGGATCAGTGTGCGTATTGCAAGGAAGAAGGGCATTGGAGGAACGAATGTCCGCAAAGAGAGCAGTACGAGAGAGACCAACCCAGGGCAGGCTACGGAAACTTTAGAGGCAGAGCGAGAGGTAGAGGAGGTCCCGGAGGGAGTAATGGTTATAGAGGGAGTAATGGGAACAGAGGAAGTGTTAGGGAAGACAGATATATTCCAGCAGCGCAAAGGTCCCGCGATAGAGAAGGTAGGGACTTCGTAGGATTGGCTGACACGGTCATGGAGGACTATTGATACCGACCGGGCTCCATCCCCCTTGGTCGAGCGGAGCCTATGGTCGATGTATCAATAGGGGGGAAAAGGAGTGCGTTCATGATCGACACTGGTGCTGAACATTCAGTGGTGACTAATCTAGTTGCTCCTCCATCCGGAAGGACTATTACTGTGATAGGAGCAACTGGAAGAAGTGCTGAAAAACCGGTTCTTAAAAGTCGACTCTGTACATTGGGAGGCCACGTAGTAAAACACCAATTCCTTTATATGCCTGAATGTCCAGTCCAATTGCTGGGACGTGATATGCTATCCAAATTACAAGCGCAGATTACGTTCCTACCAGATGGAACAACATCTTTAAAGTTTAATGGACCTTCAGGTATTATGACTTTATCCATACCAAAGGAAGAAGAGTGGCGACTTTATACAGTGTTGACTAGCCAAAACCCTAGGAGTGATGAGACATTATTTAACATACCAGGAGTTTGGGCAGAGAACAACCCACCAGGACTGGCCCGCAATATTCCACCTATAAAAATTGAACTTAAACATGGGGTTTATCCAGTGAGCCTGAGACAATATCACATCCCGCAGAAGGCTAAGAAGAACATCCAATCCTATCTGGATAAGTTCATACGGTATGGTATCCTAAAATTCTGTACTTCCCCCTGGAACACCCCATTGCTGCCTGTTCAAAAGCCCGGCACAGATGAGTATCGACCTGTGCAGGACTTAAGAGCAGTCAATGATGCGGTTGTTAGCATACATCCAGTTGTACCCAATCCATATAACCTGCTTGCTTTAATTCCGGGCGGGGCTACTTACTTCACAGTTTTAGACCTCAAAGATGCCTTCTTTTGCCTCCGAATTGCCGCAGAAAGTCAATGTATTTTCGCTTTCCAGTGGGAGAACGCTGTAACGGGCTCAAAACGCCAAATGACTTGGACAAGACTGCCCCAAGGGTTTAAAAATTCACCTACCCTATTTGGTTCAGCCCTAAGTCAAGATCTATTGGATTTCGAGTCCATCCCAGGAGAGTGTGTATTGTTACAATATGTAGATGACTTGTTGATAGCAGCAGTTACAAAAGAAATCTGTCAGCAAGCAACGCACGATCTACTACACATTCTCTGGAAGGCAGGATACAAGGTGTCTAGAAAGAAGGCTCAGTTGTGTTTGCCAACTGTCAAGTATCTGGGGTTCCATATCTCTGAAGGTCAAAGAATTATGGGGCCAGAGAGAAAAGAGGCTGTCTGCCAAATACCAATACCCAAGAATAGAAGACAAGTGCGAGAATTCTTGGGGGCAGCAGGCTTCTGTAGGATATGGATTCCCAGCTATGCGATACTGGCAAAACCTCTGTACGCAGCTATCAAAGGTACAGAGCACGACCCCTTCCTATGGACCCAAGAACAGCAAACGGCATTTGAAGATGTGAAGAAGGCTTTGATGAGTGCCCCAGCATTAGGTCTACCTGATCACACACGACCATTCTACCTGTATGTACACGAGCAAAGAAGAATGGCTGTGGGAGTATTGACACAGTACTTGGGATCATGGCAAAGACCTGTTGCCTACATGTCTAAACAATTGGATGCAGTGGCCAGCGGACTTCCACCTTGTCTAAGAGCCGTAGCTGCAGCCGCCCTGCTAGTAGCTGAAGCCGATAAACTCACTCTGGGTCAAGAACTTTATGTACGAGTCCCACATGCAGTACAGACGTTGTTGGATTACAAAGGAAATCATTGGTTTAGTAACAGCCGTATGACCAAGTATCAAGCAATGTTGTGTGAAAACCCAAGAGTGCATTTAGAGACTGTAAACACCTTAAATCCAGCTACCCTTTTGCCACAACCTACTGAAAGTCAACATGATTGTTTGGAAGTAATGGATGAAGTATTCTCAAGTAGACCAGATCTTCGTGATTTTCCCATCCAGAACCCCGATGTTCAATATTACACCGACGGCAGTAGTTATGTGAAAGAAGGGATCCGCTATGCAGGATATGCAGTGACAACAATAGACAAGGTGATAGAAGCTCGGCCACTGGCGAAAGGAACATCAGCACAAAAGGCAGAATTAATAGCACTAACACGAGCGTTACAATTGGCTGAAGGTTTAAGAGTGAATATCTATACGGACTCTAAGTATGCGTTTTTAACCACTCATGCCCACGGAGCTTTGTATAAAGAAAGAGGACTACTGAATTCAGAGGGCAAAGAAATCAAGTACGCAGCTGAAATCCTACAACTATTGGAAGCAGTGTGGGAGCCGAAAGAAGTCGGTATTATTCATTGTCGAGCACATCTGAGAGGTGATGGTGATGTAACCAAGGGAAATCGGATGGCAGACAGTGCAGCTAAGCGTGCTGCTGAATCAGGAAGACAGGAGTATGTGGGGCATATAGCTGCTCTTATACCAACTCCACTGTCCCAATGGACTCCAGTTTATACAGCTCAAGAAGAGGAGTGGTTAAAGACTGAACCGGGAAAGTATTTGGAGAACAAGTGGTATCAGCTAGAAGATGGAAGAATAGTTATACCAGCATCACTAGCAGTAGAAATTGTCCAAAACTATCATAACGGGACACATTCTGGGAGAGACAGTACTGAAGAATCTCTTAGAAAACATTTCTACATACCAAGATTGTCCAACTTGACTCAGGCCATTGTACGTAGATGTGTAACGTGTGCTAAAAATAATGCAAGACAAGGACCAGTAAAGCCACCAGGAGTCCAGTTTATGGGGGGACTCCCCATGTCCGATCTACAAATAGACTTTACAGTGATGCCTAAGTCGGGTGGACATCGTTACCTGCTGGTAATTGTGTGCACCTATTCAGGCTGGGTAGAAGCATGTCCTACTCGTACAGAGAAAGCAGGAGAAGTTGTGAGATTCCTGCTACGAGAAATAATACCCCGATATGGACTACCCTGTTCTATAGGATCGGACAATGGTCCAGCTTTTGTTCACCAGTGCCTACAACAACTGACTCATATGCTTGGTATAAAGTGGAGGCTTCATACTGCATATAGACCCCAGAGTTCTGGTAAGGTAGAGAGAATGAATAGAACTATAAAGAACCAGTTGGCTAAAATGTGTCAGGAAACCCAACTTAAGTGGAACGTTCTCTTACCCATAGCTTTATTGCGAATCCGCAGTACCCCTACCAGAAGGATGGGCCTCTCTCCTTTTGAAATCATGTATGGGCGACCACCTCCCGTACTTGGTAACTTAAGGGGGGACTTGAGTCAGTTGGGAGAAGGAATTACTCGGCAGCAGGTTGTAGAGTTGGGTAAAACTATGGAGGAGGTACAGAAATGGGTACAAGATAGATTACCTGTGAATATTTATCCCCCTGTTCATAGTTACCATCCAGGAGACCAAGTGTGGATTAAAGAGTGGAATACTGTACCGTTAGGGCCCAAGTGGAGAGGTCCTTATGTTGTTCTTTTGTCTACCCCTACAGCAATAAAAGTAGCAGAAGTGACTCCGTGGATACATCACTCCAGGGTTAAACCAGCAGCAGTCGATTCTTGGCAAGTTACAGCAGATCCAGAGAATCCCTGCAAGATCCGGTTAAAACGCACTACTCAGTCGGAGTAACGAGGAATTATTGTGGATTACAAATTTTATTGTTACAGGTGTGAGTGAGAAGGCCATAATAAAGCCTGTCCGCTTACCATCACATAGTGTATAAGCCAGGAAAGTCTCGAAGGGACACCTGTGAAGACGAGCAGAACTCCATTCCCTGCAGCCCTCACATCCTGGAAGCTGAGGTTCCATCGCACGGACGAAGACTGAGGATGACGGCGAAAGATGTGCTTTTGATTGTGTTTATTTACATGTGTTTTTATATTCAGGAAGGTAGAGGTACCGACACTCCTAGCTGTGAGGTATGCATTAAGACTACGAGAACAGGTAACCATATTTCCCAAACCCTAATTTGGCATTCACAATACGAGTGTAAAGGAGATGTATCGAGATGTAGATACTTAAATATAGATTATAGTGTGTGCCATTTAGGAGTAGGAGAACCTAAGTGCTTCAGTCCGGAGTATCAACCTCGTACAATTTGGTTGACTCTCAGGAATGGAGATCCTCAGGGGACCCTAATTAATAAAACGGTGTTAGAATCCGTACATTCTTCGGGTGTTCTGCTATTTGATGCGTGTAAAGCGATATCGAGTGGTAGAAAGCCGTGGAATGTATGTGGGGATCTTAGATGGGAGAGGACGTATGGGTCTAACGATAAATATATTTGTCCCAGTAGCAAAAATAAATATGTAAGTCCTAGATGCCCAAATAAAGACTATAACTTTTGTCCATATTGGTCTTGTGTGGGGTGGGCAACTTGGGGACAGACAGTAGACAAAGACATGATAGTGACTAAGTTGCCGACTAGCCCTTATTGTAAGTCTATGGAATGCAACCCAGTCCATATACTCATTAATAACCCCGACAAGTTCTTAGATAAGTATGGAAATTTATTTGGGTTTCAAATATACGGGACGGGTTTAGATCCTGGGACATTATTGTTTATAGGAATAGAGACTGATACGGTATCCTCCCAGACTCATCAAGTATACCATTCCTTTTACGAAGAGATGAGTATAGATAATAAGATCCCCCATAATGCTAAAAACCTGTTCATCGATTTAGCTGAAAGTATTGCCGGTAGTCTTAATGTTACCAACTGCTATGTGTGTGGAGGTACTAACATGGGAGACCAATGGCCTTGGGAAGCAAAGGAGGTAATGTCCGGTTCTGAGGCAGTTGACCAATTAATATCTACACAAGCCGATTATCATATGAGTGTTAGAGGTAAATCTGAGTGGAGATTAAAGACCTCCATCATAGGTTATGTTTGCATAGCAAGGAAAGGAATAATGTATAACACTTCTGTAGGAGAGTTAACTTGTCTAGGGCAAAAACCTTATGATGATGATACAAAGAATACAACTTGGTGGTCGGCTTCAAATGTCTCAGAACCATCAAACCCGTTTGCTAGATACGCCAATTTAAAGGATGTGTGGTTTGATCTATCCATCACATCTACCTGGAGAGCCCCAGCAAATTTGTACTGGATCTGTGGTAAGAAAGCCTATTCGGAGTTGCCACAGGACTGGGAAGGGGCATGTGTGTTGGGTATGCTCAAACCATCCTTCTTCTTGTTACCGATTGAAACAGGTGAGACTTTAGGTGTTAAAGTGTATGATGTGAATCATAGGAAGAAAAGGGGACCCATAGAGATAGGCACCTGGGAAGATAATGAATGGCCTCCCCAGCGTATCATAGATTATTATGGGCCAGCCACGTGGGCTGAGGATGGTACCTTTGGTTATAGAACCCCTATTTATATGCTCAACCGTATTATAAGGTTACAGGCGGTGGTTGAGATTATCACAAATGAGACATCACAAGCGCTCAATCTTCTAGCGAAGCATAACACCAGGATGAGGACAGCAGTATACCAAAATAGATTAGCCTTGGATTACCTTTTGGCAGTAGAGGGAGGTGTATGTGGGAAGTTTAACCTAAGCAATTGCTGTCTTCAAATAGATGACGAAGGGCAAGCAATAGCTGAGCTTACTAGCCATATGGTTAAACTAGCGCATGTGCCTACTCAGGTATGGAAAGGGTATAATCCAAGTAGTTGGTTTGGTAGCTGGTATGAGTGGTTTGGAGGGCTTAAGGCAGTGGTAGGTGGAGTCCTACTGATTTTACTGTTGTGTCTACTCCTGCCGTGTCTTATACCCTTAGTAGTTAGGTCTGTGCAAAGCCTGATAGGAAGTATAGCAGAGAGGAAGGCTGCTGCACAGATAATGGCCATATATAAGTATAAGGCTTTAGATCAGGGAGAAACTATGCAGGAAGATGAGTGTTGAAAAGATTCACATCATAAGAAAAGTCTGGTCTGGTTCATGGTAACCTGAGGTATATGCAAACCAAGGTTAAGTGATGCCTCAAGTAATTGTGAAATATCAGAGGCATCAAAGGGGGGAATGTGATGTAATTCCAGTAAAATACAAGTTTAGCAGGCTAAGATTGCCACAAGGCATATGTATGTATATGTGTTTGTAGTATCAGTTAGTTAATTACACGTAGCTAAGATACTGTCATCACTGTACTGACCAGGTGCAGGAATGTAAGAACTGGAATTACGAGTCCCTCTCCTTTGTATCAGATGAGCCACGTGGTTAGACCGGATGGATGAGTTTAGACTCTATTCATTAAATAGGTTAAGGGTATGTGTGGGTGTAGTTAATTGTGGGAGGAGCTACAGTGCTATATAAGGAATGTACTCTATGTATTCAGTACTCAGACTTTGCTGTATTTTGGTGACGCTAGTCCCTCTGAGTCCCGATCGGTGATCCAATAAAGAATCTCTTCCTTCCTGAAGAAACCTGTGTCCATCTCTCTGTGCTTGGCTTCCGTCAGTTTCTCCGGTATCAATTAGTGATGACAAAACATACCCTCTCTGGCCCCGCCCCTTTCTCAGGGGGCCGCTGTGATTGAAAAATGCCCGGGCTGAATTTTTTCCCAGTCCCTGGTTCAGCCAATCAGAATGCTGCAAATGTTTAATTTCAATGAAGCAGGTGAGAGCTGTACTTTGCTGTTCTCAGCCGCAGTCATGAAATTGTTGTTGGTTCTTGTGAGTGCTATTTAGTGCTTGTTAAATACAACTTCCCTGGAAAAGGCACATACCTAAGAGCAACCTTGATACAGGAGTTACATGCCCTAATAAAAACAAAATAATAAAGGGTTGTTCACTAAATTTAGAATGTTTGCAGTTTAAATTGAATGACTGAGGCAAAAAAACTTGTAGGTTTTAACTATGTTTGAGAATTTTCCAATATCAGTTTCTTTTGATTCAGTTTTCTATTTGGATTTTATTCAGTTTAGCGAATAATCCTGTAATGGCTGACAAGCAAATAAAAAAAAACAAAAACTGCATGTTTTTCTGAAAACAGCTAAATCGTCCTAATTGTTTTTTTGTTTTGTTTTTTCTTTTCTTTTTTATTCTTTATAGATAGTACAGTAAAATATACTTAAGGTAAATACAATATTTACATATCATTTTATCACTAACATATCCTGTTAGAGCCCCATATATTCAATATACATTCATATTAATATCTCACAAATGTTCCATTATTCACATTATATTGTACCAATTTTGTTTTTATAACAACAAATAATAATAATCCAATAAGAATCAGGGTTAAGATCGCCTAAATCAAGTTTAGGTTAGATGGGAATTTAACTACACTTTTTGATAGTTAGTTATTGCCTTATTATTTACATAATTATACAAGAATACTCAGTTAATTTCAGTTAATTCATAATTGTTTCTCCTCTTCCTTTGTCTTAGATCTATATTCTAAGCAGGGCCTCCATATTATAGTAAATTGAGAGCTCCAATCAGAAGCGTATGTCAATAATTCTTCCATACGTTTTATATTTATTTTATATTTATCCATTCAGTTATAGTCGGGATATGAGTTTTTTTCCAATACAGTGGTATCAGAGTTTTAGCCACTATTAAAATATATGTTAAGCATGCCTTCCTTAGTTTATTAATTGATATAGGAGTATGAAATAATAATATTTCCAATGGGTTCAAGGAGATGGGTAACTCAGAAACTGTGCTACTTAATGATACCCAGAATGTTTGTATCTGTGGACAATACCACTGAATGTGAAGAAGTGTACCGACAGCTACTCTGCACCTTCAACGCATTTTGCAGGTTTCAGAATTCCAGGCATGCAATTTTATGGCAAGACAGGAGGCTTCATATTTGCTTTATCTTTCTTTACTGAACCTCCCAGCAGCAAATGAACAGTTAACAGTAATGTAAAAAAGTTCAACCAATCAGAGTGTATAACAGTATTATATGATGTCATCAAACTCCTCCCATATCCTCTTTCATTGCTGCTTGCCTCCCAGGTGAGTCTGTTCCAATTACATAGCTCTTATTTTCTAGCCATTATACTATATTATAAACTTATAACTATCTTATTACTACTGTTTTTAAGGTTTATAACTATTCACAAATCATTTTAATGTGCCTGTTATCCTTTATTACACTTGCACTCAACATATAGAACTTATCCGAATTTATTGTTTTTTCCCCTTTAAAACCGAACTGGGCTAACCCCGCGAGTATATCGTTGCTTGCAGCCGCAATCTCTTCCGAGTGACCGCGGCTCTACTTCAACTCCTTTATTATTACCACGGACTCCATTTCCCAAGAGTCCGCGGCTCAATTCTGCGGCTCTTTTTCGCGCCCTTCGGGTTTCCCGCCCTTGCGCGTCTGTTTTTCTGACGCGATTCCTCCCGCCCTTTCTTCTGGCGGCGGCCATATTAAACCGCGGTTTTACCTCAAAAGGACACAGATCGCTTGTCCCAACGTTGGATTTGGTAAGTACCCTTACCTGATCGCTAATCAACAATTTAAAGTGCCTACTTGTATACTGAATTCTCATTATACTCATTTGTGTTTCATTAACAGGCTATATCTGCTGTATTCTCCATTTCTATTAATAAAGAAGGCCTTGTGGGTGAACCCCACCTTTTTTATCAGCTCTTGTTACTCATTTTATGTCTATTGTGGGTGACCCCCACTTTATTCTCTTATTATTCAATCTCTAACAGGTGTTTCCACACCATTACTTAAAGTGAGTGACCCTCATTTGTATAACATATATTGTTTAAAGTGCATCACACTTTACTACTGACAGATATACACCTTTTAATAAAGGGTCTAACTATTTGTGTGGTAACCCCACCATTTCTTTGGTACAGTGGTACAACCCACTTGAATAAAATTAGTGGTCTTCCCCACTATTGTGTGCCGCCCTTTACACCAACTGCTTTGATTTGGGTGACCCCCATTCATAATCCATTTAACACTTTGGGTGAACCCCATTGAAATCTGATCTCAGATTATTTGTTAATTCATTTATTTAAACTAAAACATGTCTGTCAATAATGAACCCGCAATGTCTCAAGAACTTAAAGCCTGGCTAGTCTCGACAATAGCCGAATCCATCCCTAAGGCGTTAGCAGCCTTCCATGAAAAAACTGGCGATATCAATCCCATCGCTCACATACCCTCTGACTCAGCCCTCAGACCAAGAACTAACTCGCAAACGCCCTTGGAAAGGGAGTAGTATTTCCGCGGGCAAGGGCAAGGCTCCTGCCAAGTCCCTAAAATTATCAATCGCCCAGCACAAGATATTTTTGACCCCTTGGAGGGTTCTACATCTCATAGGGGCGACGAAATTCAAGACTACTTTGGCTATTCTGATGAGGACCCCTCGGCGAATGTGCTAGGGGATACCTCATCGGAATTTGTCAAGGAGACCTTTATTACTCCAAAAGACACTGATACAATTATACAAAAGAAACCCAAATCAGACATCCTCCTGGATGCTTCAGGTGCCCCCTTATTCGACCCTAGGGTCATCAGACATCCACGGTCGGCCGGATGGGCCCCACCGGACCATATTTCAAATTTTTGCAAAATGTGGTTACGCAAACCACTTGAAAAAGAAATTAGGGCAAAACTCAGAGCCGAGTGCCCTAGACCTACCATTCCCAATAAGGTGGCTCTCACTCCAGAGTTTGATCCACTCTTTGTGACCTTCCTCACTAAGACGGGCAAAGATCCTCGCAAGGGCCTTGAACAAGGTCTTAAGACAGCCCAAGATAAACTCCTAGACATCGCAGGCCCTGTCATTCAAATTTTTATTTTAGCCGACGAAGCTATAAATAGCGGTGAGTTTGACCCAAATACTGTCAGAGAATGGGCCCAGAGAGCCTTATGTTTCCTAGGCAACGCAAATGTTGCCATATCCACTGAGAGACGCAGGGCGGCACTATATAAATTAGATGCTAAATTAGCTGATCTGAGCTCCCGAGAACTGGGACCAGAGGCCAACGGATTACTCTTCGGAGACTCATTCATGAACTACCTCTCCAAGCACGTAGCGGTATTCACTACCCTAAATAAGGCCCAATCCCCCTTAAGGAGAGTTTTTTCTGGGAGAGCTGGACGTTATAGAGGCCGAACGAACAGCAGAATTGCCTTCACAGGCTACAGGCCTCACCCGTCAGAAAATTATTGGCAGTCGGGACAACCCCGACCATACCACAGGCAGTTATTCACCAATAGAGGATCTATCCGCGGACGTGGTTCTGCCTCCTTATGCGGACGCCCTGCTCCAGGTAATAAACCTTCCCTCTTCCAATGTACCTATAGCAGGTCGACTAACCCATTTTTTCCAACAGTGGGAACTGATTTCACAAGACCTATGGATCCTAGACACAGTACAAGGGTTCAAAATAGACTTCCTTTCCATTCCCTTCCAAGACACTCCACCTACACCACTATGGATGTCTACACCAGACAACCTGACACTACAAACAGAATTACACAAGATGGTAAAAACAAGGGGCGATAGAAAAATCCCCTTTTCCACATACCTTTCTCAGCAACATTTTTCTGGTCCACAAAAAAACTGGAGACCTACGTCCAATTATCAATCTAAAGGACCTAAATCACTATGTCAGGTACCGCCACTTCAAGATGGAGGGCATCCATCTTCTCAGAGACCTCCTTTGCGTGGGAGATTGGTTCTCCAGATTCGATCTCAAAGACGCTTATCTCACAGTCCCCGTGGCTCACAATCATCGAGTTTTTCTTCAATTCCTCTGGCAAGAAGAGATTTGGCAGTTCACATGCCTTCCATTTGGTCTAAGTTCCGCACCATGGTGTTTCACAAAACTGATGAAACCAGTGATGGCGCTACTCCGATCACAAGGGATTTGGTCCATTATATATTTGGACAACATCCTGATAATGGCTCAAGATTTAGACCTCTTACGCCAACACACGGACATGACAACGACCTAGCTACAAAACCTAGGTTTTGTAATCAATTTTCAGAAATCGGCCCTGAAACCTTCTCAGAAGGTTCAGTTTCTCGTATTTCTCATAGATTCCGTACAGGCGATATTGCAATTACCCTCCACAAAAATCAAAACTATATCAACCCACCAGATTCGCTTACGCGATCTGGCCCATATCATAGGCCTACTGTCCACCTCTATCCAGGCCATTTACCCAGGACCTTTACATTACCGTGCCATGCAACGGCTCAAGACATACTATTCACACCGTTCCACCTCTTACGATCAATACATCCACCTAACAGACGAAGTTAGTATAGAACTTCATTGGTGGCTCCACAACATGGAAGCCTGGAATGGCAAAGCCATCTTCGGATCGCAACCGGATTTCATTCTGGAATCCGATGCCAGTCTCCTAGGTTGGGGCGCCACTTGCTCCGAACGGTCCACAGTGGGCCTGTGGTCCCCCTCCGAGAAAGCACTGCACATCAATTGCCTAGAATTGATCTCAGGATCTTTTGCAATTCGCAGTTTCGCAAAAGACTGTTTCAATTGCTCACTAGTACTACGCATGGACAACGTCTCTGCAGTACGTTATGTGAATCGTTTGGGAGGTTCCCGGTCCACGTTACTGTCGGACCTTACCAAGGAACTCTACCAATTCCGCCTAGAGAGAAACTTATCTATCAGAGCGGAATACCTTCCGGGCACGGACAACCTAGTCGCAGACTGGTTCTCCCGCCATTGGAGGGACGTAAGCGATTGGCAATTGGCCCCACACCTATTCTATCAAAATCACTGTCTTCGTGGCCCCCTCTCACTGGACCTATTCGCATCTCGGCTAAATCGCCAGACGGAAGCCTTTTTCAGCTGGCTCCCAGACCCCCAGTCCCGGGCAGTCGATGCATTTCTGCACCCTTGGCCGGTGACAGGTGCATATGCGTTCCCACCTTTCTTCATGATCCAATGCACCCTTTACAGGGTCAAAGCCCTAGTAGTAACGATAGTCATTGTCACTCCCCTATGGAGAGCCCAGACTTGGTTCCCAACCCTACTAGAATTATCTGCGAATTACCCAATTCTTCTACCTCGATTTCCCGACATCCTCAAAGACCCAACAGGGCTCTGTCACCCACTCGCCCTTCAAGGTCGACTCCAGCTTGTGGCTTGGACCGTTTCAGGGGATCCTAGAACGTGTCGGGACTTTCGGAGACAGCTCAAGCTCTCCTATGGGACTCATGGGCCCCAGGTACCAGACAAGCTTACCTCTCTGCATGGCGAACTTGGGCCGGCTGGTGTTTGGAAAGGGATACCGACCCCTTTTCAGCACCTCTGACCATTATTCTAAATTTCCTATCTACCCTTTTCGATCAGGGCAAGTCCTATAGATCTATTAATGTTTTTAGATCAGCCATCTCTGCGGCCCACAACCCTATTGATAATGCATCAATAGGAAAATACCCTTCAGTCTGTAGACTTTTACGAGGAATCAGGCTAGCCAGACCTCCCCATCCTAAATATTCTAATTTCTGGGCTGTCACTCAGGTTTCCCTTTTAGAATCCTGGCCCTCTAATGAGAATTTGACATTACGCCAAATTTCTGCCAAACTGGCCTTACTCCTATGTCTGGTATCTTTCCGTAGGGTCTCAGACATTCGAGCCTTCGGTTTCCACGCCATAACCTTCTCACCCGAAGGCGTTACCTTTCATATTACCAGGCGTACTAAGACTAATTCATCATCTGTCTTCTACCCCTATTTCCCGAATAGACAATCACTTTGTGTAGAGCTCTGCGTAAGGCATTATATAAATGCCACAACCTCTCTACGTCCCCCTACAGGACCCCTTCTCGTATTCTACGTCAAACCACACAAACCGGTGTCGACACATACCGTCGTACGGTGGATCAGATGGATACTAACCCAAGCAGGAATTGACCCTTCCTTCGGACCGCACTCGGTCAGAGGAGCAGCTGCATCCTCAGCCTTTCGTACAGGTAGTTCCCTGTCAGACATCCTGTCATCTGCGGAATGGTCTAGGGAGTCTACCTTTCGTACATTCTACTTCAATCCTATGTCACACGTTGCATCTTCTATCATTTAGGAGCGTTAAAACAGCAAATATGAAGCCTCCTGTCTTGCCATAAAATTAGGGATTATTCTAGCTTTAGTGACTGAATAATCTAAATTTTATTAACGACAGGAGGCGAATATTTTCCCTCCCTTCTTTATTCTCATTGTTATTATACCCGCCCAGGTAAGTTATTATATATGTTCCAGTCAATCTGTTCCACACAATTCATACACCATCTGCCATAGGTTCACGACACAACACTTCTAACCTAGTGTTTGAAATATTCAACATTATTTTACTAGAAGTTATTACAGTTATTGTTCTTACTCTCATGTTTTTTCTCTATTCCCTTAGTGTGAAAAATACCTACACTTGTATATATGGATTCTTCAAGCACGTTGAATATTTACATGGTTGACTACTTCAGGACTTCAACTTAGTCCACAGTTCATCGTTACGGTTTACACGGTTGACACTGATATATCATCGGCCACAGCAAGAAAGAGGATATGGGAGGAGTTTGATGACATCATATAATACTGTTATACAATCTGATTGGTTGAACTTTTTACATTACTGTTAACTGTTCCTTTGCTGCTGGGGGGTTCAGTAAAGAAAGATAAGGCAAATATTTGCCTCCTGTCGTTAATAACATTTAGATTATTCAGTCACTAAAGCTAGAATAATCCCTAATTTTGCTGGAGTTTGGTACCAACGGGTAATAAGTTTATATCCTGTCTCTTGCTTTTTAGAGCATGCTATTGAAGAGTGAATTAATTTAAATATTTTCCCTTATTGTTTATCATCTAAGTTAATATTGAGTTCAGACTCCCATTTTTCCATAAATTTTAATCTACCATCATATCTAGTTATGCCTAATTCTTTATACATATAAGAAAGCTATTTTTTATTGGTTTATATACATAAACCTAATTGTTTTTTTATAATCCTAATATTATGGAAGTGTAATAATTGTCTTTCAAGAAGGGTGGATAACAATGATATATTCTGCACTGTACGCTTCTTTGGCATACTGTACAGACAGTTTGGTAGGGTTGGTAATTTGGGCAGGAGGGTAATTGCTCCCCCTGGCCACTAACATGTAAGGATTGTGGGATACAGACTCAAACTATTATTCTCAAGCCAATAATAATTCTTCTGCTAATTAAAAGCAGTGGGACTTGTATTGGGATGTCTGTTGGCTGCATTATCTGGATTGTCAAGGCTGCCAGACTAAGATGAAATATGTATGAATTCCTTGGAGGCGTTTACAAAGGACCACAGTGACAATGCTCGTGGCATTTATATTGGTGGCATTCGAAACAGCGACAGTGTCAGATCTCTGTGAATACTCCATGCTGATGGTGTTTGCAGGGATATATGGCCTTCCATCTCCAGAAGAGTCCATCTATCTAACCTACTAGATGGTTCCACATAAGTAGGTCATCCACACAAAGGTTGTTAGGCCCCTAGGCCAAAAGTATCTAGGCCTCCCATGACAGAAGAGTACAATTTATTTATTAAGAACGATAGGGTGTAAACTAAAATTTCTTCACTAAATCTGTGGGAAAACAAGGTATTTATAGTTTTAACCATTAAACTGGTAACTGTGGGGAAGTGAGAGATGAAGTGCAAATTCTAGTCTAGAATAGCTGAGTTGGCAATATTCTCAAAATATGCTATTTTTGTAGCTCATCTATTATGGCCTTAAATATGCAACCACTAGTTAATTCTTCAGAATTCCCATTCAACAATGTCAAATATGTCCGATGCTGTTGTGGGAGTATTTACATAGGAAATTGTAACGATTACAAAATTCAACTTGCTGTCCTTGAATATTTTCGCCATAGAGGAATATAAATCTTTTTCGAACTGCGCTATGGACATACACATGTGCTGTAATCTAAACACATATTGTGTGTTTTTGGTGTGAGAGGCTTTTACTTCCTCCTGTTTTATGGCAATGAATAAAGTATCCAATCTGGTCCAAGCATGCATGGGTTTAATCAAAAGCAAATATTTCTGCGAATTGTTTTAGTAACAAAATATAGAATGTGTCCAACAATCTGGAAAAACAAATTTTAAATTGTCATTAAATTATATGCTTCTGAGAAACTCCCAGCTGTGGATTTGGAAGTTGTTTTCATAAGCAAGATTTGTGCACCGAAAGGAGTTTTTCTTCGTTTTTACCCTTTTAGTGCCAAAGGAGTGAGCGTATGCATTCTTACATAATACTTTCCTGATACCGCTACTGGTATTTAAATGGTTCAGACTTCACATCCTTTTTCAATGCAAATACAGAATGAACACCTTTAAGCTTCGTTAACCTCTTGTTTTTTTTTTTTGTAACATTTGTAAATTTTGATTCTAATTTGTTTTTATATCCCCACATTACAGCAGTGCGGAGTATGTTGGCGCTATATAAATGCCAATAATAATAACAATAACACAGTGAGAGTTGGATTCAGTAAATACTAGCCATGTCCACTACCAGGATTTTACAGGGAATTTGGACGGAGCTTTTCCAGGCTTAGATAATTTGAAATAAGGTATTTAGACTGATTCCAGTGGGATCCATAGCCAGATTATTTTTTCTCTGTGAAAGCAGAAAATGTTAACCTGAAAATATGCTGTTTCTTTATAATTGCACAGAACATTTCAGTTTTTGTTCCAGTACAAACAGATTAAATTGCTTAGTGTTGCTGAAGTTGTTTTTTTTTTTTCTCTCTCTTAAATCCATGTCTACTCTGTGTCTTCACCGGCTTTATTACCAGGAACAAGAATCAGAGCCAATGGGTTCTCTGTCTTTTATTCCTAACATACTCAGCTAATCTTTCACAATCACAAGGTAATCAGAGACTCTGGGACTTTGCAATATTATCACCGTACATGTAAGACTTTGCCAACACTTCCAGCTGTTATAGAGAAACAACTATCCCAAGAGTCCTTTCTAACCAATAGTCTATCAGCAGTCTCTGATTTGGCAGGCAGGCCATTTGTGACTTTAGGGACGCGTCCTAGGTTCTGGTAACAGAGAAAAGTTCCTGTAAAGTGAAGCGTATGTTTAAAGATGCTTGTGGTTGCATTCGGCAATTTGAGGGAATTCCTGCCTGTTTGGCTATTGTGCTGGGAAGCCTGTCTTCCTGATATAAAGCCTATTTGCAGGTGTTCAGATCACCAGTGATATAAACTTAATCAATGGCAAGCCCCCTTACTGTCTGTACTCCAACCGCCCCTCTCTCTGCAGAAGTACACATGCAAGTATTGACAAATTCTTAAATTAGAGATGTTTCAGTTATACAGCAGCTGAAAGGGATCCTATAACTATCCCAGATGTGTGACATATACTCCACTGACAGCTCTTTTAGATTGTTTATATATTCTTCTGTCTTAGCATTATGAATTTCTATTTTTATCCTCCCCATATAATATATTGTAAGCCAAGGCAAGACGTACCCCTTACATGTATTATTTATTGCATGTTACATCACAGCATGATAGGTGTTGCAATTCTAAAGATGATGGAGTACCTGGTAGCTACCACTACTAGATTAGGAGTACAATGTGATTAAGTAACAGTTTTCACATATATTATTTATGCAGCAATATGTAGGTTCAGTATTTATTTATCCTATTTTCAAGATTATTTATCATGAAATCTAAGCAGAGACATTTAGACTCACTGACAGATGCACACTCTCAGATACACATACACTGACACACATTGACACACACTTACAGACACACACATCCTCACTGATTTGACACACTCTGACAGACATACACACATTCACTCACTCACTCACTTACTCACTCACAGACACACACTGACAGCTACATGCACTCACTCACAGACATACACTCACTGATAGGCACAAACACACACACACTCACAATGGCACACACACTCACTCACAATGACAGACACAAACACACACTCACTGGCACGCACACATTCACTGACAGTCACAAACACACTCACTGACAGAGACACTCATACACACACACACACACACACATTTTCTTATACACTCACCAATTATTTAAATATTTTTTTATTTAAATTCACCCAGCCTCCCTACATTTGAGAGAGCTGGACTGGCTGCTGTCCCTGACAGCTGCGGGGCGGGCTCCTTGCTGCTCCTACTAACTGGGCTGGCTCTGCTAGGGCTGCTGGCTCTGTTGACTGGGCTTGCTCTGCTGTGGTTGGCCCTCAATGGAGGTGACGAGGGAACTGAGCTTTTCCTGCTCTGCTCCCTCGCGCACCTCTTAGTGATGCCGGGGCTGGAGTGACTTCATATTCCGGCTCCCGGCATCACAGAAAAGCGCGCAAGGGCAGAGGCAACCGGTTGGGTTGATTAGGGGCACTGATGGCTAAGGCGAACGTAGAATCGGCTTTCCGTTTATTGCTGGTCCATCCCGATTTTCACCACCTGTTGGGGTGTTTCTTTGGCGGGGCTTAATTCATAGACCTTTTTCTGCCCCATGGGCAACACGATCTCCTGTGCTTACTTTGAGAAGTTCAGTACCTTCTTGGAGTGGGTAGTGAAGGAAGAGACAGGGGTTCCCCTGTGGTACACTATCTCAACGATTTGTTGTGCATGGGCCCGGCTGGGTCTGATCGTTGTAGGCAGACGTTGAGAATACCATTACCGGCAGACAAGATGGTGGTGCCATTGACTTGCCTTAGTTTTCTGGGTTTGGAGATTGATTCAGTGTCTGGGGAATGGCGCTTGCCCGAGGACAAGCTGGCAGCACTCCTCTCGCTCATAGTATTTGTCAGGGGGCATTCGAGGTGACGCTGAGAGTACTGCAGTCACTGATGGGCAGCCTCAATTTCACTTGTAGAGTGATTCCGATGGGGAGGGTCTTCAGTAGATTCTTGGCCCGGGCTACTTGTGGGGTTGTTAAGGTTTACCTTGAACATACTTTGGGTTATTTATCCACAACAGGGTCCAGTTCCCGCATCATTATGTGCGGGTTACGGGACCCATGAAAGAGGATTTGGAAGTGTGGGATACTTTCCTCTGGGACTTCAATGGGAAAGTTTTTTTTGGGAGGCAACATCCTCGTCAGAAGATATGGAGCTATTTACAGATAGTAAATAGCCTCTGGTAGTATTGGGTTTGGAGCATATTTTGCGGGTCGGGGGTGTGCGGTGGGGTGGCTGGACGCCTGGCAAGGGAACACTTTCATGTGGAACTTGGCATTTTTGGAGTTAATCCCATTTACCAAGCTTAACCAAGCACTTCATAGTTCGGAAGGCTTTGCGGGGGTTTAGAAAGGGTAGGTGTCAGGGGACATGAGGAGGCCGCTGTCCTTCGAGGTCCTGCAAAGGTTGGTGGCAGTTCTCCCAACGATTTGTTTTTCACGGTATAAAGAGGTGCTATTCTTGGTGGCTTTTGTGTGGGCTTTCTTCAGAGCATTTCGGATTGGAGAACTGGTGAGAGTTAACAAAATCAGAGTCGGGGGAATTCAATGGTCAAATGTGGATGTGGGGTCAGACAGGGTGTTGATTCGGCTTCTGCGTTCCAAGACCAATGTGTTCGGGAAGGGCTGCTTAGTGCCTCTCTTTTCCCTGCCAGGCTCGGGTACATGCCCGGTGTCATGTACCTATACATATGTGGACATTCGCCCAAGGGTTGAGGGTTGTTTCTGTTACACGAGGATGGGTCCGCCCTGTCCCGTTTTCAGTTTTATCAGGTTTTTTGGCTGGGGCAACAAAGGATAGGTTTGGACCCCAGGCAGTTTGGAACCCACTGATTCAGGATTGGGGTGGCAACAGAAGCCTCTCGCTTAGGGTTCGGGTGGCCTGGTTGGTTGGCCACTTTTACGTTTACTGGGCACAGAAGAGAGCCAGAGTTCAGATGTGTGGAATGCAGCTGAGCTTTCCTCTGTAGCAAAATTTCACTAATGTGGTTTGGTTTTTGAGGTTTCAGTTGGCAAGGTGTCAGTGTGAAAATCTTTCAGAGGGTGATGAGGGGAGTGGCCCCAGATATATTGTTAAAGGAACACTATAGTCACCTAAATTACTTTAGCTAAATAAAGCAGTTTTAGTGTATAGATCATTCCCCTGCAATTTCACTGCTCAATTCACTGTCATTTAGGAGTTAAATCACTTTGTTTCTGTTTATGCAGCCCTAGCCACACCTCCCCTGGCTATGATTGACAGAGCCTGCATGAAAAAAAACAACTGGTTTCACTTTCAAACAGATGTAATTTACCTTAAATAATTGTATCTCAATCTCTAAATTGAACTTTAATCACATAGCAGGGAATGAGAAAATCTTAATTAAACAGAACTTGCAATAAAGAAAGCCTAAATAGGGCTCTCTTTACAGGAAGTGTTTATGGAAGGCTGTGCAAGTCACATGCAGGGAGGTGTGACTAGGGTTCATAAACAAAGGGATTTAACTCCTAAATGGCAGAGGATTGAGCAGTGAGGCTGCAGGGGCATGTTCTATACACCAAACCTGCTTCATTAAGCTAAAGTTGTTCAGGTGACTATAGTGTCCCTTTAATACATGCTGAGAGTAATGACCTAGGGCTGGTCCCTCAAAGAGTCTTGGTACAAGGGATTAAGAGGGATATGGACCGGCTACGGGAGCTGATCCCAGGTATGGTGATAGTGTGGTCTGAAATGGTTCCGCATTTCACTGGAGGTATGCTAGGGACCTGGCCGCAGTAGGGCAGTGTCGGGGGACAGTAAACAAGACAATGGCAATTTTTGTCAGGAAAATAAGGGGCATAGCGGTGAGACATTGGGATTTGGAAGGTATGCTTCCAGGGTACTTTGGGCGGGATGGGGTCCATCTATTAGATGTGGGGTATGACCTTCTTAACCTGGTGTCAGGATCCCGCGGGCGGCTGCGAGGGGAGGCTGCAGTCCGCTCGCGGCACTCACCCTCCAGCCGTCCGGGGGTCCTTTCCCGGCATACGCTCGCTGGGCGGCATCCTCTCAGTCTCGGATGCTGCCCGCGTCCTCCTCTCCGTCCCCCAGCGGCAGCATGCATGACGCTGAACGCTGGGGGACCGCCCACTATTATACACGCCGCGGTCAGCCACCTGACCCGGCGTTAAAGACACAGTATGACAATCACAGTGGGAGACATAGATATCTCCCACGTGTGATTGTTAAT
This sequence comes from Pelobates fuscus, assembly GCF_036172605.1. Taxonomy (NCBI): domain Eukaryota; kingdom Metazoa; phylum Chordata; class Amphibia; order Anura; family Pelobatidae; genus Pelobates; species Pelobates fuscus. The sequence continues at coordinate 65,993,596 of NC_086325.1, read as the reverse complement.
TCTGATTGGAAGTTATCCAATCAGAATTAACCACAGGGTTTAAATACTTACCTTTCCTGTTCCTCCCTGCCCTGTTGTGGTCTTTGCTTTATAGTATTGATTCTGAACGTGTGCTTTCTGGTTACGTACTCTCTGGCTTGTTATACTGACTTTGTGACTTTCTCCTACCCTTTGACCTCGGCTTGTTTCTCGTTATTCTGTTTTCTGGTTCCCCTTACTCGACTTGTCTCCTGACTATTCTGTGTGCGCTTAGCCCGGCCACTCTAAGGACCGGTACTGCACACTTTCTGTGTGTGTGTCTGTGTGTGTGTTAGCGTGTTGGGTTCCCCGAATCCTGATATTACAACAGGGCCATAATGGAACCTGCTGACATACCACAGCTCCTAGTTAATCAGGAGGCTAGAATGGATGGCTTGGACCACCGTATGGATCAGTTTGCTCAAGCTTTGCAAACCATACTGGCTCGTACTGCACACTTGCAGCCTGCCGTTCAGGAGGCTGCTGCTGCTGCTGTGCCCGAGCCCATTCCCACTCCGGTACCTGTTCCTGCTCATGTAGTGCATATGACGCCGCCACAGTGCTACAGCGGTGACCCAGCATTGTGTCGTGGTTTCCTCAACCAAATCGACATCCATTTGGTGATGAATCCACGTCCCTATCCCACTGACAGATCTAAAATAGCCTTTTTGATAAACCACTTGTCAGGGAGAGCTTTAGCATGGGCTAATCCCATGTGGGAGAATGCTTCCCCAATGTCCTTTGCAGACTTTTTGATCGCTTTCAAACGCACATTTGATCAACCCAGTAGGGTTGCTTCTGCTGGCAAAGCTCTGCTTAGGGTACGACAGGGTAATAGATCTGTAGCGGATTACACTATCGAATTCCGCACTCTAGCAGCTGAAGTGGTTTGGAACAATGACGCCCTTGTAACAGCCTTTCAGGAGGGTTTGGCCGCTTACATACTGGATGAAATAGCATCCAGGGAATTTCCTGTTCTTTTGGATGATGTTATAGACTATGTGATCCTTATTGATAACCGTATTAGAGAGAGGCGTAGTCAAAGACGGCTGGATACACAGGTGTTACCTGCACTACCCAGTACTGCATTACTAGCACTACCCGCTCCTAGGCCACCATCCCCTGAACCCATGCAATTGGGCGCTACGAGGTTAACTGAGGCTGAAAGAGCATACTGTAGAAGGGAGGGGTTATGCCTTTATTGTGGAAAGAGGGGGCACCACTGTAACGCCTGCCCTAAGGTACAGGGAAACTACAGCACCTAAGGCCTAGAGAGGGGTTGGCCTCGGGTGTTATGACTTTGTCCCCTCATGTGTCCATCTCCAGACCGTTTATTACGGTTTCTCTTTTGGTCAATAAAACCACCATAACAACTAAAGACTTGATTGATTCAGGTGCGGCAGACAACCTTATGGATGAGAACTTTGCCAAAACCGCAACCTTGACTTTGATCCAAAAGGCCACACCCTTGGCCGTTGAGGCCATAGATGGTAGACCGCTTGAGAAACATCTGGTAACCCATGAAACCCAAGAAATCATTATGTCTGTGGGTGCTTTGCACAAGGAAAGGTTAACCTTCCAAATAATTGACTCCCCTACTGCCTCCATCGTTCTGGGTTTTCCCTGGTTAGTTAAGCACAACCCGGTACTTGACTGGGGTTGTTTAGATATACTCTCCTGGGGGGAATCTTGTCAACGAGACTGTATGGCTCATGTACGCCCTGTTTGTTCACTCAATGTGCCCACGGCTAAACCACTTTCTGTTTCTGTCCCTTCTGTATATGCAGACCTTGCATTGGTTTTTGAGAAACAGGAGGCAGATAAGCTACCTCCACATCGGGAGTATGACTGTGCCATAAACCTGTTACCGGGTACTATGCCTCCTAGAGGTAAGGTCTACCCTCTTTCTGAGAAAGAAAACCAGATCATGGAGGAGTACATACGGGAGTCCTTAAGTAAAGGTTTTATTAGAAGGTCCTCCTCTCCTGCTGGGGCTGGTTTCTTTTTTGTGGCTAAGAAGGAAGGCAACTTGAGGCCATGTATAGACTACAGGGGTCTGAACAACATTACGATTAAAAACGCCTACCCTATCCCCCTCATCACTGAGTTGTTTGATCGTGTGAAATGTTCTAAGTTCTTCACTAAATTAGACCTCAGGGGGGCCTATAACCTTGTCCGTATAAAGGAGAATGACGAGTGGAAGACAGCGTTTAATACGCGCAGTGGTCATTACGAATATCTGGTCATGCCTTTTGGATTATGTAATGCTCCTGCTGTGTTTCAGGACCTCATAAACGATGTCCTTAGGGATATATTGCATGTCTGTGCCATGGTGTACCTTGACGACATACTTGTGTATTCTCCTGATTTGAAGACACACCATAACCACGTGAGGGTGGTGCTCAAGAAGTTATTACAGAACGGACTCTACTGTAAGTTAGAAAAATGTTTGTTCGATCAGACCTCTGTGCAGTTTCTTGGATACATAATTACCGAACAGGGTTTCAGTATGGATCCTGCTAAATTGGAAGCCATACTGTCCTGGCCACTTCCCCAAGGACTTAAGGCTATCTAGCGTTTTATAGGATTTGCCAACTATTATAGGAAATTTATAAAAAACTTCTCGACAATTATCTCTCCTATAACGAAGCTGACTAAAAAGGGTCTACACCCTAGGGTTTGGACTCCCGAAGCCCTTAAGGCATTGAAAACTCTCAAGAAGGCATTTGCCTCTGCTCCAGTGCTGCACCACCCTAATCCTTCTCTTCCCTTTGTTATGGAAGTAGACGCTTCTGAATCGGGTGTGGGAGCAGTACTGTCACAGAGGTTGTCGTATGACAAACCCCTCCATCCCTGTTGTTTCTTTTCAAAACGGTTGTCTGATCCAGAAAAGAACTATGATGTTGGGAACAGGGAACTACTAGCTATTGTGTTAGCTTTTAAGGAATGGAGGTACTTATTAGAGGGTTATAAACACAAAACCATGGTCATAACAGACCATAAGAACCTCTCCTATATAGCTGACGCTAGAAGGTTATCTGCCCGGCAGGCTAGATGGTCTCTATTTCTTTCACGTTTCCAATACGTTATTACCTATAGACCTGGTTGCCGTAATGCCAAAGCTGACCCTATCTCTCGACAGCATGAACCGTTAGAATTTGTTAACTCGACTCCTGTACCTATTGTTCCTGCGTCTCAGATAATAGCTGCTACCCGTTTGGTTGTTTCATCTCCTTTCCTTAATAGTATTAAGACTTACCAAACCCAAGCACCCCCTGAGACGCCGGCTGGTAAACTATACGTTAAAACTAAGGACAGAAAAAAGTTGTTAACTTTATTTCACACCGCCAAAACTGCTGGTCATCCGGGGGTTACCAAAACCTATAAGGGCCTCCTTCAACAGTTCTGGTGGCCTTCACTTAAGCAAGACGTAGTGGATTATGTACAGGCTTGTCGGGTCTGTACGCAGTGTAAGTCCCCTAATGTGAGACCCCAGGGTCTACTGATGCCTCTATCTATACCCAAGAAACCATGGACCCACTTATCCATGGATTTCATTGTAGACCTTCCTCTTTCTGATGGTCAGACAGTAATATTGACTGTGACGGATAGGTTCTCCAAAATGGCGCACTTTATCCCGCTTAAGAAGCTACCTTCTGCGGTTCAATTGGCTGAGGTGTTTGCCAAAGAAGTGTTCCGCTTGCATGGGGTACCTCAGGATATTGTGTCTGACAGGGGTCCTCAATTTGTCTCTCGGTTTTGGAGGGGCTTTTGTGCTGAGATGGGGGTCTCCTTGTCGTTCACTTCCTCCTATCACCCGCAATCTAATGGTGCGGCCGAACGTGCTAATCAGTCTGTGGAATTGTATTTGCGCTGCTTCACTAATGCGCACCAGGATGACTGGTCTCGCCTCCTTCCGTGGGCTGAGTTTGCCAGGAATACGGTGTCTCATTCGTCTACTGGCTTAAGTCCTTTTGAGGTTGCTTATGGGTTTCGACCTACTGTCCTTCCCGGTGCGTTCTCCGACAAGGGAATGCCCGCCTTGGACCAGCACCTCGCTTCTTTGCGGAAGATGTGGGACCAGGTCCATATAGCACTGTCTCGTTCAGCGGCTGCTCAGAAGAGGTTTGCTGATCGCCATAGAGGTGCGGCCCCTTCTTATGCTCCGGGTGATAGGGTGTGGTTGTCCTCCAGGAACCTCCGACTCAGGGTTCCCTCGATGAAGTTTGCTCCCCGGTTTCTTGGCCCCTACAAGGTGTTGCGTAGGGTTAACCCCGTTTCCTACTCCCTGGACTTGCCTCCTTCCATGCGTATTCCGAACACGTTTCACACCTCCCTTTTGAAGCCCTTACTGTGTAACCGGTTCTCTCGTCCCCTCGGACGGCCCGTTTCCCCTCGTGCTGTCTCTAGTGACGTGTACGAGGTGGCTGCCCTCCTCGACTCTCGTGTTTCCAGGGGTGGGTTGCAATATCTGGTGGATTGGAAGGGGTACGGTCCCGAGGAGCGGGTCTTGGGTTTCGGTCTCTGATTTGCACGCTCCCTCTCTGGTCTGCTCCTTTCATGCCCGGTTTCCTCTGAAGCCTTCTGCTTCCCGCCCTCCGTGCGGTCTTCGAAGGGCGGGTAATGTCAGGATCCTGCGGGCGGCTGCGAGGGGAGGCTGCAGTCCGTTCGCGGCACTCACCCTCCAGCCGTCCGCGGGTCCTTTCCCGGCATACGCTCACTGGGCGGCATCCTCTCAGTCTCGGACACTTACATAGTAATACAAAGCTCACTATTGGGAACTGTTACTTTATTTGTTACAGTCTCGGATGCCGCCCGCGTCCTCCTCTCCGTCCCCCAGCGGCAGCATGCATGACGCTGAACGCTGGGGGACCGCCCACTATTATACACGCCGTGGTCAGCCACCTGACCTGGCGTTAAAGACACAGTATGACAATCACAGTGGGAGACATAGATATCTCCCACGTGTGATTGTTAATTCTGATTGGAAGTTATCCAATCAGAATTAACCACAGGGTTTAAATACTTACCTTTCCTGTTCCTCCCTGCCCTGTTGTGGTCTTTGCTTTATAGTATTGATTCTGAACTTGTGCTTTCTGGTTACGTACCGTATATACTCGAGTATAAGCCGAGTTTTTCAGCACATTTTTTGTGCTGAAAAAAACCAACTCGGCTTATACTCGAGTCAGAGTCTGTATTATGGCAATTTGCATTGCCATAATACAGACTGGGGGGAGAGGGGGGCTCTCTCCTCCTCCGCGCCGTCCGTTCAGCACCTCGGTCAGCTCCCAGTGTAAATCTCGCGAGAGCCGCGGCTCTCGCGAGACTTACACTGGATGCTGACAGAGGGAGCTGCACAGACCGCGCAGAGGAGGAGAGAGCTGACAGGAGCTGCAGGACAGGTAGCCCCCCACTGAACTACCAATGACACTGGACCACCAGGGAAGGAGCCCCCCTCCCTGCTATGTATCAAGCAGGGAGGGGGGACGAAAAAAAAAAATAATAATAAAAAAAAATTAATAATTCAGTAAAATAATAAATAATAATAATACAAAATATAATAATATTACAAAATAAAAAATAAAATAATAATTAATAAAATAATTAATAATATATCAAAATGCCCACCCCCACCAACACATACACAAACACACAATGCATCACACACACTCACACTTCATTCATATACACACACACTGCACTCACACACACTGCATTCATACACACACACTGCATTCATACATACACACTGCATTCATACCCACACACTGCATTCATACCCACACACTGCATTCATACCCACACACTGCACTCATACACACACACTGCACTCATACATACACGCACTGCACTCATACACAGTGCACTCATACACACACACTGCATTCATTATATACACACACTGGAAATAAATATTCAATTAATATATACGCACACACACTGCACTCATACGCGCACACACACTGCACTCATACACACACACACACTGCACTCATACACACACACTGCACTCATACACACGCACTGCACTCATACGCACACACTGCATTCATTATATACACACACTGTAAATAAATATTCAATTAATATAATTTTTTTAGGATCTAATTTTATTTAGAAATTTACCAGTAGCTGCTGCATTTCCCACCCTAGTCTTATACTCGAGTCAATAAGTTTTCCCATTTTTGGGGGGTAAAATTAGGGGCCTCGGCTTATATTCGGGTCGGCTTATACTCGAGTATATACGGTACTCTCTGGCTTGTTATACTGACTTTGTGACTTTCTCCTACCCTTTGACCTCGGCTTGTTTCTCGTTATTCTGTTTTCTGGTTCCCCTTACTCGGCTTGTCTCCTGACTATTCTGTGTGTGCTTAGCCCGGCCACTCTAAGGACCGGTACTGCACACTTTCTGTGTGTGTGTCTGTGTGTGTGTTAGCGTGTTGGGTTCCCCGAATCGTGACACCTGGGCCCTGTTCTTGTGTGGTGGGGGCACTCAGTAACTTTAGGGGGTCACGTCCTGAGCTATGGCGTGGAATGGCAACGTAAATTGAGAGCTACCTGAAATAGGAAGGGGGGCATAGATTTGTTAAAGGTGATTTATGCAGGAGTTTACCTGGTTGGTAGGTTCGAGCTCTTTGGTAGCTACAAACCTGGTGGAGGAGTTTATGTGGTTGGCAGATTCGAGCTCTTTGGTGGCTCCGAACCTGGTGATGTAGGGGTGTCTCGGTACACCCCTGCAGTTTATTATTGGAAATGGGGTTGTATGGACGGCCATGTTATGTTTATATGTCATGTGTTATATATATTGTTATATAATGTTTATGATTGGGTCATTGCCAGGGGAGACTATGTATGGGGGGGATTATGTTTTTAATATGCCGTGATGGTTGTTGGAAATTACCCTAAATGTTATAATTTATGATATATATTTAATAAAGCTGTGGACAAATAATTCCAACAGTATAAAATGGTGTCTGTGGTTTATTGGGGTTTGGGTAATGGGTATAAACATGCCGTGATACGACGGTGCGCATGTCATGTATTTTAATTATTTATTGCACAAATATGTAATTTAGTATTACAAACACTCTTTGTAATACATAATCAAATCCATAATCACTGTTCCTCTTTAATCAAAATCCTTAAAGGGACACTATAGTCACCAAAACAACTTTAGCTTAATGAAGCAGTTTTGGTGTTTAGATCATGCCTCTGCAGTCTCACTGCTCAATTCACTGCCATTTAGGAGTTAAATAAATTTGTATATGCAGCCCTCCTTTGCATGTGCCTTTCTCAGCCTTCACAACACTTAATTTATGGCACAGTCTGTTTAATTTAGAATGTCTATCTGCGGTGTTAATAGCGTGCTAGTCCTTGCAAGTGCCTCCTGTGTGTAATTAAAATTCAATTTAAAGAACAGGAGGTAAAAACTTCTAAAGATAGTAATAATCTGATTGTAAATGAAACCATTTTTATGCAGGTTATGTGAGTCACAGTTAGGGGAGGTGTGGCTAGGGCTGCATGTACAGAAACAAAAATGATTCAACTCCTAAAAAATAGAGAATTGAGTCATGAGAGTTCAGAGGTATCATCCATACATAAAAACTGCTTAATTATGCTAAAATTGTTTGGTGACTATAGTGTCCCTTTAAAAAGAGAATTGCATAGTATTGAAGTCACTTAGAAGCCAAGTACTTTTATTTTTACTAGTCCAATTATTAAACAACCTGGCCTGTGTTCACCTCAAGGTGATGAATATTGAGTTAGCTCAAATTATTCATTTCAATGAGAAACTTAAAGGGACCCAGGAGAATGAATTTGTGAATTTGGCTGGACACCTTTGTACCTTAGACTCTGCCAAGTTCAACAGAAAGTCTGTGGAAGGCTGCTGAGTGCAGATAAACTCAGTTGGAATTCAGAATATGTGTTTGTAAGAGGATTTTTGTATGTTTATGAACAGGATATTATGTTGTATGGAATTTAACCATTTGAGAATCAGACAGATTGAGATAGCATTGCTGGGGAATGCCATCTTCACCCCTGGACCACTCAGGAACTCAAGTGATATTAAAATCTCTGCGATCTTTACACTAGGCAGAAAACTGCGAAGTGCTTCCTTAATTTGTTTTTTTCCTTAAATGCTGCTCATAATAGCATTTGGTTGGAGCGGGCAGCTGCAGCGGAGGGGTTTCGGCACTGAAAATGAGTTAAGTAATCTTTATTTAACTTAAATTTTTATCAGCAAAGTGGGATGGACAGTACTCACATTGATAGAAGGGAAGCACACCAACAAAATGGAGCTCCTAGAATTGAGGGACATTATGATAAAAAAGGGACAGATGAATTAGGGCAACAATAGGGGACTGTCCCTCCTAAATAGGTACACTTGAGATCTATGTATAATTAATTTAAGAAGTAATGCTGCCTGCTTTCCAATTTTTTCATATATATATATATATTTTTTTTTTTTTTTTCTAAACAGACATGATTTGGAGGGTTCTATAATATTCTGGTTAGTTTTTAAGTATTAAAGGAACACTATAGGCATCCAGACCACTTCATCTTATTGAAATGTTCTGGTTGCAATGTCACTGTTCCCCTCAGAGAAACTGCAATATTTACATGGCAGTGCTAAGGCTGCCCCTAGTGGCTGTCAATTAGACAGCCATTAGAGGCGTTTCCTGCTGTTTCACAGAGTTTAAATCTGTAAAATTATGCTGGACGTCCCTGTTCAAGAGAACATCCAACATCTACAAATTCCCCATTCAATGCTTTGCAATGGAGAAGGCCTTAATGTGCGCATGCACATTAGGGACCTCGGCGCTGGAATAAAGCAAGTGAGAAAAGTTTTTTTTTTAATACTTTAAATGCTATGGGAGTGGGGGGGGGATATGGCAGTGAGGCGGGGTGGGGGCACAGGGAAACTATGGTGTTAAGAATATAGCTTCTATTCATAACACTATAGTGTTCCTTTAATTTAATAGTTGTAGATTTTTTTTCCCCAGTGACGCCTATTTACAAATGCTACAGCTGCACCAAATCAATCATGAACAGTGAAACAAGGCTAGGTGGGGCATGGGCAAGCCTGAATACACCTGGTAGGGGATATTATGTGACCATTCCTATATCACTTCACATCTTCTGTACACATACTATTTCTGGATGTCTGCCTCGTGTTCATCAAGGTGAATTCTGAAACCAGTGATAAGTAACCTTTGGCACTGCAGCTGTTGTGGACAACAATCTATATGGCACTGAGCACACAGACGGCATTCTCCGGCAGTACAAAAGATTACTGCAAAAGGTACAGCGCTGTCACTTCAGACGTGCTTGTGATAAACTATTCACAGATAACGCAGGCTCCACCAAGCATGTAAAGAAGACAATAATGTAATTTGTCTATCCAAAGCAAACATATTTAGTTCTATTGCATTTCTGTTTCATACATTTTGTAGATTTTTTTTAATGATAATTGGATATTTTAGTAGAATATAAGACTTTACATTAGACTTTGCAAGTGAAATAGTTTGCTTAAAGCTGAACTTCTCTGGTAGAAACATTTCCTTGTTCCCTCGCCCTAGTAAAAGTTGAATCATTTACTGAGATGAACAGTACAGAAGAGATAAAAAAATAATAAAAAAAACACCTGTAAGGCACATTGGGAGGTAAGAACTCACAACTCACAAAGGGCTCAATTTAAGATCCTGGTACTGGCATACAAGTCCCTACATAACGCTGCTCCGACCTGCCTATCCTCACTAATACACAAATATGTCCCGTCTAGGCCCCTATCTTCTACCGAAGACCTACATCTAACCTCTGTCCGTACTCCCACCTCTGATGCTCACTTTAAACAATTCTCTAGGGCTGCACCATTCCTATGGAACACCTTTCCCCTCTTTATTAGACTTTCACCCAGTCTCCAATCCTTCTAAAAATCTTTGAAAACCTACTTCTTCAGGAAAGAGTATCAATTAAACTGTCATCAGCTTTCCCTGCCCACATCCTGATTCCTATCCTGCAACTGTCATCAAAACAAAACACTAAGCCCTCAGTGAATAATACCCTAACAACCTACTTCGTTACCCCTACCCTTACCTTTTGTGTCACTATACCCCACTCCCTCTAGCATGTAAGCTCATTGAGCAGGGCCCTCAATCCCTCTGTTCCTGTGTGTCCAACTCGTCTGGTTACAAATACCTGTCTGTAAGTCAACCCATTGTACAGCACCGCAGAATTTGTTGGTGCTTTATAAAGAATAATAATAATAATAAAAGGGTCAGAGAAGGGATCAAAAAGGGGGATCAAGATGTGAAAAGGGGATGGCCTGCAGGCTCATCGATAAAAAGGACCTGTCAGTCTTGTGGGTGTGCGTGGACATCAGGCTGACTCATAGCTGTTGTGGCCAGTCCTACTCAGAGCTGCACTAGTTCAGAGCACTTCTGGAGCACTCTAACCCTGGTTAAGTCCTGAGCCTGTCTCTTTCTAAAACGTATGGTCAACAGTGCTACCAATTTAAATGAAACATAGTGGTCGAGTTGGGGTGGTGCAGTGGAGCTTGAACGTACATTGTTTTGGCCATGGGCAAGTACCAACCTCCTGTTTCCTACTTTCTTTTACTCTTTCCTCTTTCTCCCGTCGTAATTTTTTTCCTTATGTCTTCCCTTGCTTGTTTGCTCTTTTCTACCCTTTTTCTTTGCTCCAATTTTGTTATTGTGATTTCTTGACCTGGTGTTTTTAGCCTTGTCCTGTTTCTGTATTGTGTCTCTTTGTATTGATGTTGTTCTTGTCCTTGTTCTTTGTTCTGATGTTTCCGGTGGGTACCTCTCAGTTTTTATATACCATGAAAGTTTTTTTTGAGAACGAGGGGGTACGACTTGGTATTTTCATTAGAATTTTGTAATATAATATACAAGTGTAATATCTTTTGTTATTGGCTGCTGTTTACTTTTCTGTTTACTTTTATATATACGTTATTTTATGTTACTCAGTCATAGGCTGTTCATCAGGTTTTATTTTATACGTCTTGATGCATGTAACCCTTTACACTTTCTCAATAAAACTGATCGTAAATAAAACATTATGGTCCAATATGCCAATGCATTTACTATGAAACACTGCCATATCATAAACGTGGTTATCGTAAAAGACATTGCACAGCTGTGAGGTTTTATCATTGATATGTGACAATACACATTACCCTTACCTAAAAGCCATATGCTAGAAGCCAGGTTTAAAGGGTCACTCCAACCTATTTTTAAATTAACATTTATTTTAAACAGTAATACTAACTGACTTGACCCCTGCCCCCTTAATGGTTAAAACTAAGTTAATGAAAAACGTACCTGTTATCCAGTGCTGGGAGAAGCTGCCCCCACTGGTTTCCAGTCCGATTCTAACATCACTGCTCCCTTGAGTAGTCCAATTGAATGCTTCTCATAGAGAAGCATTTGATTGGACTATTGAACCGTTTCAGAGAGCATGCATGCATTCTAAGCTGGTAAGGGGAAGGAATGGAGCTGATTAAGGGGATAAGGAGGATGGGACAGGGGCGAGGTTTCAGAAGGAAGGAGGGCAGGAGCGGTGATGCACACTTACCCTTACAGGAGTTGCCTCCAAGGGTAAAAAAACTCTGCATGTCTATTGCCAGAGCACTGTACACGCTGACGACAGACATATTTTTTGCACAAAATTGCCAGCCCGTAACAGTTTGTAACTAGCCCCCGGCACAAAAATTATATTATCTCTGGATGTGCAACGTTTTAAGCAGACTCCTATCACAATGACTACTTCAACAAGCAGAAGTGGTTATGGTGGTTGAAGTAACTCTTTAAATGTTACTCATCACTGCAAGCCTTCTCCTGTGTCAGGCCCCCCCTACTTTTGGTGATGTTGCGAACCCTGCATAGTAATCCTCTGAGTCAATTAATTGCCAAATAGCACCCATACCTGCATCAATACGCATGGCACTGTGCCCAGCGTTATTCCATCCATACAGGGATGAGGACGAGAAAGCAGGAAAGTTGGGGCATAAGGGTCCTAAGAAATAGCCAATGTTTTAATGCATGTAGCTGCTTGATCAACTGGTTTATTTATTTATTATGTATTAACTGTTTGTTTATTGTATTTTCTGTATTTAAAGGGTGAGTGTATCATATGGGGTTGAGGGGCATGGTGCATTGAAAAAGGGTTGTACCCGAAACGCTTGTTTATTATTCTGTCCTCCAATAAATTTTGGTAGCACTTTCTTTGTGCACATAGCAACATTTTGCGCAGCCTCTATTTGTTTGATTTGTACTGTAGATAACAGCCATTCTGTCACTTTTAATTAATTACTGTTTTCAAACAGCACTGGTAGACCTCAAAAACTATGGTGGGCATAGTACATTCAGCAGTTGCTAGTGGGAGAGTTGAAATTTAGAGACCTGCATAACATTGAAAAAACATTTACATTTAAAGTACATCTTTTTATGTCTAAATAGTCTATTTGTGCCCCTATTATTGCTCTTGGTCTAATAGTTTTTTTTAAGGAATTTACCTTATTTCTGTGTTTGCTCTTCATACTTTTAATATGAAGAGCAGGGATCACAATCCCGTCTTCAAGTACCCCCTTCTTCTTCTTTAAAAAAAAATCTTTATTAATGTTGTGCATAAAGTAGCAAACGAACTTGCAGCGCCACAACAGCAGCAGCAGGCATAGGCAAGCATAGTAAAACAGAGATGTGACATTTGAGATAACTGCACTTTTTTTTGCAAATTATAGACGTCAAGATAAGTGAGCAAAAGTATGTAGCGATAAAGTGTAAAGGCACAGACTATTGCATATTAGGTGCAACATAAGGTATGTGAAGAAGTGACAATACTCATGCCTAAACTAAAATTATAAATTAATAATACTAGCTAACTCAAGAAAGGCATCTACTACGTGTTGCACTTCTAGAAATTTGACAGGCTATGTTAATGTGCCTAAAACACTTAAGCAACTTACCACTGGATATGAGCCATTAAGTAAAATAAACAAAAGCCTAAATGCTTATCTCGCAGTGCCAATCATCCCACTCCACAGGCTGGCCAAGATAGAGAGTCCACCTGTATGCCATAAGCATTCTCCCGTCTCCCTGTCAGCGGGCAGTGTAGGTATTGCTAGGGATCCTGCTGCCAAGAGTAACGTGACCTGCAGTGCCTCAGCTCCACATAACGTCGGCCCCTGGCGTTGATGGGAGCCAGTGCCCTCTGTCCCTGCACCCCTCTTTTCTGAGTGGCATGGTCGTAGGTCCTTCAGGTTCTGGCAAATAAATGGCTGTTTGGAGGTGTCTCCGGTTGGAGGGGAGGCACTGGTATCTGAAGCTGTATTGTGATTCTGCTTTGCAGCAGGAGGGGTAAGTGGATCGGCTGGCGACTTGGCGCCAGAACTTCTGGCAGATTGCATTGAATTTGGCATTAAAGATATCCCTTTAGTTGTGGCCCTCTAGTCCCTCTAGGTATTCCAGCATGGCGGCCATCTTGCCGGCACCACGCGGCTTCCAAGGTGTCAGGGGATTCAGACCCGCTGTACACTCCTCGCGATCAGCTCTCTGCAGATTATAACATAGGACACCAGTGGGGACCGGGATAACCCCCAACAGCCCAAAGGGGTGGGGGGTGGGGCAGGGCCTAACCTGACACAGGAATCACCTACAGCAGAGGATCGCCCGCTTCCCCCTTCCCAAGCTTGTCTGCAGGCCACGAAATTAGTGATCTGGACACTGAGATCTGATGCAAGTCCCAGTAAGTCAGTTTACAGGCTGTATCTTTCTCCACATTTAGAGCCTCTGCTGCATTTAGAGCCTCTGCTGCCCCCCTTTTTCTTCTTCTTTTTTTTAAAAAAAAAAACACCTTAGACACAACCCTAAATCCTGGAATGTTAGGGGGTACTTGAGGACTGGGTTGTGAACCGCTGATGTAGTGCAAGATCTCTGGCAATTGGCAGTAAATAAGCAAGATTCTGCTTCAAATGCCAGCCTGAGATTCCTATAATCTATCAGTCTAATGTCTTTGATTAACACATATGCTAACATTGAATCACTTCTCGCAGGATTTCAAAATTAGGTTTTTTAAAAAGACACCAGGGAACAAAGTTGACAAGGCAGGAAAGGACCCCCAAAAAATCAGGAAATTGGGATGGTTAGGAGGTCTGTGCACACACACACAGAATAACCCTGCACACAGCATTGGGAGAGCAGTAAAGATTGCAGTGCCTGGGTATGCAGATCTGGCACAATAAAGAAGTAATCATCACACAGCATCATGTTTTGTAATTCTTTTTTAATTCGAATGAGCTACCCATGACCTGCATGGCCCTTTTTTATTTTTTATTTGTACCAGTTGACACCAATGACTCTGCCTCAGCAGTTCCTCACGTAAGCATAAATGTAAACTATTTCTCCAAGCTACATAAATATTAGCATCTAAATAATATTTTAGAAAGATCTCGTAAACCAGGATTAATGGCTTTCAAGTCCTGCCTAGACTGAAGATATTAAAAAATGCCCCAAAGAAACATATATAGCTGACACAGACTAAGCTAAATCCCTGAAAAATGCAATAAATCCCTATTTTGCAACCTCTGTCCATTCTCTTTTATGTTGTTTTTTTTCTCAATTAAAATAAGTACATATTAGGCAATTCAATTTATGGGTTCTTCTCTATAGACAGTACCCATGAACAAAAAGATTTTTATTTTTTTTGTTCCAATTTACAAAGTTATTTTTGGAAATAATAATATGTGTGGCACAAGGCAGGATGGAATAAAATATACAATTTTCATGTAGTTTAAATTTTTTTACTCTATCATACCAAAAAAACTATTTTTTATTAAAAAAAAACAACAAAAAAACAATGTGCAAGAGTTCACCGCTGCTGAAGGAATCCTTTCATAGTTTTTGCAACTTCACAGTTACATTAGTGTCACTGGGTTAAACTGCATCTTGTTCATTTCCTTGATCTACCCTTTAGTGTTTCTCAATCCACTCACATACATGTCAATCACGTAGTACCCACATCTCCCATAAAATACACATCAACTTTACAATAAAAGCAGTAAGATTATGCTATGTACCCCCTGGGTAGCAAGAGGTCGGCTAAATGCAGAGTAAAATAATTAGGAAAGCAAGATATGCAAACTCTGTAAAACAGTATGTGAAAAGTTCAACCCCAGCAATACAGTCCTAAAAAAAAAAAAAGAACAAGCAAGGACGGTATCTCGGTATAATTGACATCAGATTGACCTGTGGATTTTGTGTTTCCCTTCTGTGTTGGACTGTAGGAACACTTAAGCACCATGTGAAGGAATACCCCATCTTTTTCGGTTCGTTCCATATTTAATTTTACTTTGTTTGTTTTGTTTGGTTCCCGACCAAGACTACCCCAGAGACCCATTAGAACATAGAACGTTGAGTATCCTGTACGAAAACCGCAAAGGAAATAATTAATAGAATGCTCCACTGGGTGGCCGCCATTTCATGCATGCGAACACACGTGGTTGGAACAATGGATGATGGCCATTTTGTCTCCCGAACATTGGCAGTGCCTGGAACTCATTTCGGCGAGGCACTCCCGCGAACACCGGTCACCATGGATCTGCTGCCCGTTCTCGTTCCAGTTCACCTATATGAACGGCATTCGGGAGTTACAGATTGCCAAACACGGGGAGCATTCTACACAAATCAGCTTTTATCTACCTTTTGTGGTTTTCGTACAAAACCCCACAAACGGAGACCGTCTCTTGCCACAATTTCCCTGGAACTATTTTGGGCTTCAAACTCATGGCAGATCGGTCAGAACTCCCCGCGATGGTGATCCAAAACTACCAAACGGATCTGGGAGATTTTTGGATATATTGTTCGAACAGATCCATGCTATCCGGGGATGTGACTTTTGTGGGGTTTCCATGTATTTTAGGGGTACTTTTGGGGTGGTTAAGAAATTTATGATTTTTCTGTCCCTGAGAGATAATATAATTAGCTATGTGTATTCCGATAATTATCTCTAAGGTACAGAGGATAATGGGAGGGATTTCCCTGTTTTTAATCCTTGGCTCATGTGTGGGGGGTTATGGAACAGCCGTGATATTTTTACCTTTGTGTATTGGGAAAATGGAATCCGTGGCGGTGATATTCTGGCAGACCGCCGCACACCATACCAACTACATTGTTCTGTAGTGTTTATGATGCCACTACCCCCCTCAATATAAGGCATTGAACCGTTTAGTAACAGTGTAACTTACCTGGGGCCCACCTGACACCTGCCTGGCGCTGCTCCACACATATTCTTACTCTCTACTGAAAGGAAAAGAGAAAGCTCATAAGCAGAAGCATCTGTTAGCTCTCCTGAGCTAGGTCCTACAGTGCCAGTCCATTGGTTGAAAGTGTTAGCTGAGCACTCTCAGCCTCTCAGCCAATGAGCTGTGCCCTTACATCATCAGGCTTTGCACAATGAAGAGAACTTCTGCCAGAGAGAAGGTGTTGTGCAGCGCCAGATTGACCCCAAGTAAGAATTCAAACTGTTGTTTAATGCTCTCACTCCCTAAATTGAGGGGTACCAGGGCATTTCTCACATGATAACTACTAAAGTTATGGTGTTTGTTGTGTTCCTTTAGTAGATAAAGGGCCAAGGAAAGTGGTTTCAGGCTGACGGACAGGAGTTGTGGCCAGCCTTACTTAGGGCAGACCATACACAGAGCACTCCTAAAAGACTCTGCCCCGGGTGCCCTGAGGTTACTCAGTGTGGCACTAGTGTCTCCAATGATGCAATCACACTCTGATTGGAGTCATTTCCAGGACTGCTGGACAGAATCCGAGCCAAACCAAGGACAGTTGGGAGGTGTGCACCATTTGGCCATGTTGACACATTATTCATTAGCCAGCAGAACTGCATGTAATCTCAATAGAGGGGAGCACAGACATAATCCAGTCTACTTACTAAGTTTAGAATTCAGAAATTTGATTCCATTTGCCATTGTTGCTTGTGCATGTAAAAATAAACAGCTACAGCCAATCTCTGTTAAATAAAAACCCTGGGGCAATGTAATGCTTTTTCAAGTTACTCATGTATCATATAAGACAATTTAGAAAATATGACCTTACCAATTCCTCAATTGTTTATGGGAAAATTCTCTCCCCAACGCTGGTGTAATCAACATGAAACATTCTATTTGTTTCCATGGTGATTGATACACTGGAATAACTTTACCCTATATGTGAGTGGGACTAGCAATACTATGTTTGAAGAATCAAACTAACCTGTTTTGCAACATTTTGTTTAGCGGACATAAACATAAAAGGATTCCCCCCCAAAGATCACTGAAAATACACAAGCCCAACTTTTTTTTTTTTATAATCAGTATGCCCTCAACATTTTCTTGAGAGCATTTTCAAGATATTTATTATGTTCTTGAAAGCCATTTAAAAGAAATGTTGCAGGTACTTTATTTACAAGACTTGAAAGGAATTGTATAATCCCTACACTTATGTTTTGATTTATTTACCTTTTTTATTGTCCCGGCAAAAAGTAATTACACATGGAACTAGAGGAAAGATATGGTTAAACTATAAATCTTAGACTTTTTTAGGCTCTCAGGTCCCGTATATTAAAGGGACACTCCAGTGGCAGGAAAACAATCCGTTTTCCTGGCACTGCAGGTCCTCTCTTCCTCCCACCCCCCATCCACTTACTTGAGACCCCCGCCGATGTCCCTCGGCAGTGGTTTTGGCTCACCGCCGCTCCTCCTCTTCCTTACGTCAGCCGGTGGGCGAGACTGATCCCACCAACCGGCTGAGGAGACCTAATGCGCATTAGAGCTCTCCATTGAAAAGCATTGAAAATGCTTTCAATGCTTTCCTATGGGGAATTGAGCGACGCCGGAGGTCCCCACACAGCCTGAGGACATCCAGCGACGCTCTAGCACAGAAAACCTGTGCTTTAGAGCAGGAAGTGCCCTCTAGTGGCTGTCTAGAAGACAGCCACTAGGGGAGGACTTAACCCTGCAAGGTAATTATTGCAGTTTATAAAAAACTGCAATAATTACACTTGCAAGGTTAAGGGTAGTGGGAGTTGGCACCCAGACCACTCTAATGGGCAGAAGTGTCCCTTTAAGAATAATTGGAAAATAAAAATTGTCTTATTTTGCTGCAACAGAACATAATCTGTAAACATTTGGGAATATGAACTAGAGTAGGCAACATGCACAAACCCCACAGTCTGTATACATTACACTAATTATAGTTCAACTATAGTAGTCAAGTAATCTATCCTATGTTAAATATAGGATAGAAATTTGGCTTGACCAACGGCACATCCTGTTTACGTAAAAACACACAGTCCTCTGTTTAACTGGTGGTAAAAAAGGGGAAACATTTCTTTAAGAGTTTATTTATAAATTATAAATACATCATTTAAAGGTGGACAAATCTATTTATTGAATGCCCATGGCTATTTTGGTCTCATTTAATATGTGCCTTTCTCTGAAAAATGATGATTTCCATAGCTGTTTGTTTGAATGGCGCACATACATAGATGTCTAAACTCTTTCAAGAGATTTCTGCAAACATATCTCAATACAGAATGTACCTGTAATAATTGCTGGTTATGTTTGTTACCTGTTCTTTGTTAAATTTATATTTATATGTGTATTTTAATATTATTTAGCCATTTTAATAATATATTGTACCATCTTGTAACAATGGAATGTTTGTGGCCCCATCATATACTTGAAAACGAGAGAAATCTCACTGTATCCTTCCTGGTAAAATATTTTATAAATAAATAAAATACAATAAATTTACACCTGTGCAAGTAGGGTTATTAAAGACAGTTTTTAACTTTTAAATAAAACCTAATTTGCCAAACCTTACAGAAAATGAAATTATAAAACTGGTGCAAAGCTTCAGATGTCCATCAGGACTCTTACCAAGATAAGTAACCAACAGTCAAACATGATACCTTGGTACTCGTGTATCGTTCGGAAAAATGCTGTGTGCATGTACTCACCATTTTGTTCTTCAGTGGTTATGGTGCATGGCACTGCAAGAGTTAACTAATTTAAATATTTTGCCGGGCAATGCATGTATTGTAAATAAATAACCTATAAAGTGTTTACAAATTATTTTAGTAAACCCTTTTATTTATTTAGTTAACGATGAAACAGTTCCTCTTTAAGGAGCTGAGAAGTCTTTTTTTTTATTTATTATTATAACACAGTGTGTAATCAAGTGATATATTCCTGATGTGTAATTCCTCATAATCAGCAGATAACAGATCAACAAAATACAAAGCACAAATTCTTCTGACTGTCTAAAACAATGTTTTATGGGGTACATCGACAAGCTTAGAAAAAGCATTTCACATTACGCTGACACCATAACAATTCTTGGGCAGTGACTTAACTAATGTTTTAACATTATAATTAATAAATAATAGCTATCTGCCGCACGTTGACAATGGGTGGATTGACTTGGACGATCAGGTTTAAGATTAAAGAATTTGAAATGTGAAGACTCTTTCAAAGTTGGTGCAATTTGAGTTTTCTTATAGAAACAGTTTCAGGTTCCATTCCCAATTTTCTGCTCAAACACTTCTCTTCGCCTTAGCCATTAATTTTTAACAGGTATTGGTCTCTTAGAGGAACAAATAAAACCTGGAAGGGGGGGATTAACTACAAAGAGCTACTAGAAGAAAGAATTAGCCCTGTATCCTTTCACATGCTGGAAGTAACTAATGAAATCAAATCAAAATGGAATGGTCACAAGGCAATGACTGGGAACATACCAGCAGTTAATTGCTTTCGATAGGAAAACTCATTTTATGAAGGGAAAATATTGTTAAATATTTAGCACTTAACTCCAGGGTGGCCAACCTGCAGCCCTGTGGTAACTATTTTTATTTTATTTATTTTATACTTCTTTCTGTTCATGATTAAAAGTGGATGTAAAGCATTAATTTTTAGCACTATTTTTGGAAGTTGATTAAGATATATATCTATCTCTCTCTCTCTCTATAAATATATATATATATCACACCATCAAGATATCGTGGTGAAGATTAATACCACCTATCCACTTTTAGTAATGAGCAAAAAAACAAAAATAGTTCAAAATAAATAAATAATAATAAACAAAAAATTTTTACAAAACAAAGAAGCAATAATCAAAGTAATCAATGACATTGAGAGGTTCTGCTAAGATTATAATTCAGTCAATATTATGAATAGTTTACATGATTCCTCTAAAACTACAATTATGCCTATGTTTTCTTTGATTTTAGGGAACCACAGGAACATACATGTCGCTGCATAAAAACAAAAAAAAAAGGTTAAGTTAGAGTGTTCCTTAATAAAACAAAAACCTCAGTTCAAATAACATGTCAGAATATAGAAGTAGTTATGGTTCTAGGAGTCCCCCCCCCCCCATTGTAAATGGTGAAACTGTTTTAGAATGGTTGACTTCTTACCTGTAGTCCACTGGGCACTGCTCCCTGCCTGCACTACTTCTGCCAGACAGCCAGTAGCTCTGTCTGAGCTATGGCCACCTGTGCAGAGCTTAACCTATTGTCTGAGAGCGAGACAGAGAATGTGGAAAGTGAAGACAGTAGTAGTTCCAGTTGTAATAGGAGCACTCAGGGCTTTAAATCCCACGTTAAGAGAGTGGTATCAACAGATTCCAAGTGGGAAATCTTAGATCTCTCTCCAACACAGTCCTAGGAACAACAAAGATACTGTGCAGAACCCTCAGACTCCCAGGACTCTGGTAGAATGAGGAATACACAAAACACCACCCAGAGAGGTGCAAACCCCCCAACAATACAAAAGGTAGCGAGGAACTCTGAGCTTTCACTTCACACTACAGTTAAATTGTGTTAACATATACTGTAGTAATGCAACATTTAGAATGGAAAGAGCTAATGTTGACAAGGTATTTCATTACATACATTGCCTTGTATTCCCAACTGTATCAAACAGACTAGCAGACGGAGAGTCAGAGAGGGCAAATCCCATTGTTCATTAGCATATATCTGCTATGTTTGTATAATGGCTGTGGCATAGGATTAATCAAGTCATCCAAACCACATTACTCCACCATGTAATGATCTTCCCCTAGGTCTGCTCTCTTAATTCTTTGCTCTCCAGTGGGGAATAAGTTAATCTGCACAGTATGAATGCCACATTCACAATGAATATATATTCAAATTAAAATAGTGATTTCATTTCAGGAATTACTATACATGGAAAAAGGCAGAGTGACAGTGAAAATAAAATGGTAAATATAATAAATTGTCATACTACTTCTATTGACGTGGTGATTCAGTAAAACTAATAATTTCACTCCTGTAAACATTCTCCAACACATCAATTTTCCGATCTTGATTATTTAAGCATAGCTTTTCTCAAATACATTTCCAGTAAACCAAAATTACTTGTTTAATAAAATAAAAAAAAAGGCTTTCATTGTTGCATTCATCGTTACATAGTAATCCAGGTTAAAAAAAGACAAGTTTTCTCAAATACATTTCCAGTAAACCAAAATTACTTGTTTAATAAAATAAAAAAAAAGGCTTTCATTGTTGCATTCATCGTTACATAGTAATCCAGGTTAAAAAAAGACAAGTTCAAACTTTAAAACCTATCTTTTTATCCTGTCGATGCAAACAAAATGATATGTTATTAAAGGACCACTATAGGCACCCAGACTACTTCAGCTTAATGAAGTGGTCTGGGTGCCAGGTCCATCTAGGGTTAACCCTGCCTGCTGTAAACATAGCAGTTTCAGAAAAACTGCTATGTTTACTTTAGGGTTAATCCAGCCTCTAGTAGCTGTCTCATTGACAGCCGCTAGAGGCGCTTCCGTGCTTCTCAGTGTGATTTTCACAGTGAGAAGATGCCAGCATCCATAGGAAAGCATTGAGAAATGCTTTCCTATGGACTGACTGAATGCGCGCGCAGCTCTTGCCGCGCATGCGCATTCAGCGTATGACGTTGGAAGAGGGAGGAGTGTCCCCAGCGCCGAGGTAGTACGGCGCTGGAGAAAGGTAAGAGTTTAACCCCTTCCTCCCTTCAGCCCAGCAGGAGGGGGACCCAGAGGGTGGGGGGGGGGGGGACCTAAAGACCCTATGGAGCCAGGAAAAAGAGTTTGTTTTCCTGGCACTACAGTTGTCCTTTAAGCGATGGCCAAGTATGAAACACAAGAGAAAAAAATCCTTCTCTACATAATGGCAACAAAGCAAACTTGGATCAACAACCTGCATACATACCTATATCTTATTCTATTTTTCCAAATAAATATCTATCTGTCTGTCTGTCTGTCTGTCCACAAAAATATCTACATAATTTGATAAGACAACCTCTACCTCTTTAGGTAGTAAATTCCACATATTTTTAACATTATCTATCTGTCTGGAAAAAATCTTTTAGGAATTATTATGGATCCAAATAAAGATCTATCTATCTATCTATCCACAAAAAAATATCTACAGAATTTGATAAGACAACCTCTAGCTCTTAAGGTAGTAATTTCTACATCTTTTTAACATCTACTGTAAGTGAAAATATCTTTCTTCCAGTCTCAATGGGTGACCTCTTGTATTTTGTATAGTTCAGCTAATGAGCAGGTTAGCACCTCGCGATGTCTACCTAACTCCGTATACACTAGTCAATCACAACATTAAAACCACAGACAGGTGAAGTTAATAACATCGATACTATATCATTACAGTGGCTCCTGTCATGGGGTGGGATATATTATGTAGCAAGTGAACAGTCAGTTCTTGAATTTCATGTGTTGGAAGCAGGAAATTTGGACAAGCAAAAAGATCTGAGTGACTTTGACAAGGGCCAACTTTGATGACTGGGTCAGAGGACCGCCACAATGGAAAGTCTTGTGGGGTGTTCTTGGTATTCAGTGGTTAGTACCTACCAGATGTCCTTCCTTGTACCAGTGGTACAAGGAAGGACATCAGGAAGGACATCTGGCGAACTGGCATCAAGGTCATGGTCGCCCAAGAGTAATTGATTCTCGGGGGGAGTGAAGGCTAGTCTGTCTGGTCTGATCACATAGAAGAGCTACTGTATCTTAAACTGAAGAAAAACTTAATGCCAACTATGGCAGAAAGGTGTCAGAAAACACAGTGATTTGCAGTTTGCTGCATGTGGGGCTGTGTAGCCAAAGACCTGTCAGAGTGCCCATGATGTCCCCATGTCCACTACCAAAGCGCCTTCAAATGGGACGTTAGCCTCAGAATTGGACTATGGCGCAATGGAAGAAGGTTGCCTGCTCTGATGAATCACATCTTCTTTTATATCAAGTGGATGGCCAGATGAATGACCGGGAGTTGTTTATCTGGTAAAGAGATTGCATCAAGATGCACTATAGGAAGATAGGAAGAAGGCAGTGTGATGCTTTGGGCATTCATGTGTGTGTTACTTTGACGGGTGCCACCTACCGAGATATTGCTGCAGACAGCGTACACCACTTCATGGCAATGGTGTACGTGGCAGCGGGCTCTTTCAGAAGGATAATGCACCCTGACACACTGCAAAAAAAATTCAGGAATGGTTTGAGGAACATGGAAAAGAGTTTAAGGTGTTGCCATGGCCTCCAATCAGATGGAGCATCTGTGGGATGTGCTGGACCAGCAAATTCGATCCATGGAGGACCCTCCTTGCAACGTGCAGGACTTAAAGGACCTCCTGCTAATGTTTTGGTGCCATATACCAAAGGACATGTTCAGAGGTCTTATGGAGTCCACACCTCAAAACATCAAAGCTGTTTTGGCAACATAACGGAAACCTATATGAAATTAGGCAGGTGGTTTTAATGTTGTAGCTGATCAGAGTATATGTTTGTAGTGCTATCATATCTTCTCATATTCTACTTGCCTGCCTAGTCCCCCAATGTATCCAAATCTTTTGCAGACAAGTTAAATCATGTTCAGACTGTATTATCTAACCTAGGTTTTTATCATCTGCAAACACATAACTTTCAATGCCTACATCAAGATCATTTATAAACAGATTAAAGAAATGTGAATACAGGACAGAACCCTGACGCACTCCACTTGTCCAATTTTAACATTTTCCATTTACAACTCTCTGCACTCTATCTTTAACCTGAATTTTTTTTTATCCAAGAACAAGGTTTGTCATCTAAACCAACTGATTTCAGATTTACCAGTAATTTTTTTGTGTGGAACTGTATCAAAATAACTTTGCAAAGTACAAACAGATCACATGCACTGTAACACCCCTATCTATATTTTTACTAACGTCTTTAAAGAACACAAGTTAGTTTTGCATGAAACCATGTTAATAGCTACAAATGATACTGTTGCTAAAATGAATTCTTGAATATTATCCCTAACCGCCCTTTAAATAATGTCATAACCACAGATGTTTTGCTTACAGGCCTGTAGCTTTGGGGATGAACTTTTTAACCCTTTTTTTTTTTTTTTTTTTTTAAATATAGGGATCACATCTGTTTTTTTTTTCCAATACTCTGGTATGATTCCTCAAAAGATTCCTGAAAGATTAAAAACAGGCTTTTGTAACAGGGATTTGCATATCTACAGCTAAAGATGTTTCTTTGATACATACTGAATAATAATTTAGAATATCTGCCTTGATCTTATCTTTCTTGATTAACACAATCACTTCACATTCCAGTTGACCAACATTTCACTCCTACACTTGTTGCCATTAATATACCTAAAAACCTATTGGGGGGGTTCTTGTTCCCATTGGTTTTTAGATTGTAAGCTTGTTTGGGCAGGGCCTTCTTTTCTGCTGTTTCCCTACATCAAACATGTTTTGTTAGTCATGTTTTAACTATTGTAAAGCACTGAAGAATATATTGGTGCTATATAAATAATTGAAATTGTTATGATCTTTTGGCATGCTTATATTTGTTATAGGATGCTATTTACCCAGCTGATTTAAATGTTTTGAATGCCCTTTTCTTATTGTTTATTACTTGACTTTTTTACTGACTTTTTTACTAAGTCACATTGGTTTTAATTGCCTTCTTTTATATTGGTTTCCCAATGGTATGTATTGAAAATTGTTTAAAGAACTTCCAGTGAATAGTTCCTGCCAGACAATTTGTTGCAAAGATGCCCTTTTCCTATTTAAATAATCATTTTTAAAACTATAGGGGCACTATAGACTAATGTAGTGGCTCCTGGGAATATAGCATGTCCCTGCAGGCTGTGCATTGTAAACGCTGCCATTTCTGAGAAAAGACAGTGTTTCTAATGTTGCCTTTGACCACCTCTAGTGGCTGTCACTCGGACAGCCATTAGAAGTACTTCCTGAGTTCTGTCCTGGAAAAATTGCAGAACTAACATTCAGCGCTTAATTCAAAGTATTTCTTTGAGGCGTTACTGATTGACGCAGCTCTACAATTTGCCACACAAGCACACTAGTCTCCCAATACTTCCCTATGGGTAAGCAATAGGAATACATGGTTGCATTCCTAACACTATAGTGTTCCTTTAAGTGTTTTTTTATAGCCCATATCATTTTTTTTTTAGTTGATCTTAACTTATACCATATTATGGCCATTGGAGGATTCTGATTTTCCAACAAAGCATATATGTATTTTTGATTTTCTGGATTCCCATTTCTTCAATTTAGTGAACAACACAGCATTGTTTGTTTGGTAAAAGCGTAACACAATGTTCACATTTGACACTTTAGCGTTCAGAAAGATTGAAAATATGTTTGCTTTGAACCGTTCTGGTTCATAATTCTTTTTGTTATAACATATGAAACACTCTCCAGCATATTTTTGTTCAGCGTGAAAATAATATAGGATAATGTGATTTTTCCCAGCTTCACACTTGTGCTCTATCAATATAAAATGTGTCAATAAATGTAGTAAAAATGGTCAGCATCTACATACACCTATTTATATATTTCTGTAAGTTCCCCTTACAATCAACAAACTGACATTGGCGTATACTTTCCTAAATGCTATTTCCACCAAACAGATGCTTGTGCTAATATAGTGTCATTTCTAACTTAAATATACAAAAAATAAAGTATAATAACAAATTGCCAGTTAACACAATGTACTCATTCAACAAGTACCACGGAACTTAGCATTTTTGGTAAGATTGGGGTAATATATGGGTTTCTATATCACTATATATGAAAAAAAGGAGCATGCCATCACTGATATTATTTTAATTTTTTTCCAAAGAAAGCTATAGTATTGCCA
Organism: Pelobates fuscus; assembly: GCF_036172605.1. NCBI lineage: Eukaryota > Metazoa > Chordata > Amphibia > Anura > Pelobatidae > Pelobates > Pelobates fuscus. Next base: position 65,967,335 of record NC_086325.1, on the reverse strand, counting down.
TTATCCGAGACAAATTGAATAATGGCACCGGACCTTACACAGAGTGTATAGAGATAATTATACTTAGTGTGCGAGTATGCCCATTGACAATAACTCAAGTATTGGCTGATCCCAATGCCTAGTGGCGGTAACAGATATAACATCTGGTTTGCAATTGCTCTTAAGAATTTGAATTAAATATATTCACAAATGTAAATAATTGGCAAGTATCAGAGGTTCTAAAATCCCTAGGAGATAAAGCCATTGTGAGTCTGCTAAATTTCTGCCAGTTACATATAATGTACAGGATTTAGGGATGGTTATTTAAATTCATTTATACGTTTATCTTGAAAACAATGTAAAGACAGATTATTAATGGTTGTTGGCCAACTCATATCTATTGATCCACGTCTGTCAAATGCTAGGAATTCCACGGCTGAAAAAGTCAACATATTGTATTATCAATATTACAAATGATGAAAAGTAATAATACTGAAGCTATAGCTAGTGTGTGCGCCTCTGCATACTATAATAGGAATCACATCTCCAGATATTAAACCCTGGAGCAAAGAACCAGTGTAAACTGATCCATTTCATACATATTTAACATTTGTATCACTAAATTAAACATCACTAGGAAATTGCTTCATCATTCTATATATATGTTCATTAGCAGGAATATACAACAGAAAAACATTGCTGACAGTAAAGAAAAGGGACCGCAGTAAGAGCAATAAAGATGTGATATTATCTACTTAAAGAGGTTGTTTGATCAGAATATACACACACACACACTCTTAATAAAATTTATAAAGAGGCTGGAGTTTTCCTTCATGGCAACTTGTGTAGTTCAGTTGCAACTTTGTCTTTAAAAACTTAAAATATACAAGAAAACATACCTGTTTTATATAGAGTTTATATTGTTACATAACAACATAATTCGAAATAGCCATATCCAGTCTTCGAGAAAAAAAAAAAAGTTCTTAAAAAGCATTACCTATTAATATGCTAATGTCACATACTGACATATACAATAAATTGTGAGTCAACGGGATAAATATGCTTTTCAAGTAACAACTGTACTGAAGTTCAACTGATAGATGGCTACAAAATATATTTGTCTCGCAGAAGTTGCCACGATGCATTGTAAGAAGAGGATTGTAAGTTTATTTAACATACATAATACTCCTAGAGGTACAATATATCCTTAGGCATACATATATTGGAAAGGTAAAATAAACTTTAACGAGCTTACAGATATAAAAGTATATATAGGCCTTAGATATATGAGCTTATTGGAGCAGGGTCCTAGTTATCCTATTGCTCCTGTAACATTTTGTAATTGTCTAATTTATTGTTACATGTCCCTCCTTTATAATATTGTAACGCACTACAGAGTAAAGTGGCACTATATAAATGTCAATAATAATAATAATGATAATATTGAAAAAATATAAAACATAAAAAACATAAAAGAAGTAAAAATGAAGGTTGAAGTCACAGACCAAAAGCTACTAATAATTAATTATGCTTGGCATGTGGACCATTTAAATGTTGCAGCAGATCTTCTGCTGGTGAAAATTCTTCTAGCAAAGCAGAAAGTTCTACATCACCAAGGAAGAGGATGAACACACTTATTTACTAAAGTGTGAGAAGTGCAGAATCCAAAGTGGCTTCCTAGTGAATTTCATATCTTAACACACAATGGCCAAATTAGAAAAAAATCTCCAAATGCAGTTATGATTTCAGTCTTACTATTTTGGTCTACAATTTGACATTCATTCTGAATTCCAAACAATTCACACTTTAGTGAATAATCCGGGAAGCGGATCATGCACCTGTCCAACAGTAAACTTGGCACTCATATTTTATGTTTTTATGTTCATTCTGATGTATAAACACACCATTAAAGTTTAGAACCTAACACATCTTGTTTAGACCTTTGACAATGATGTCAAAACTGACAAACACAATCGGACAGTATGCAACTGAATAATCAGATACGGTGCTGATGTCGACAAACTCACTACCTTCCAGTGCAAGTGATATCACTTAATAAAAACATTGTGTTTTATCATACAGTGTGTTTACTTAATGGGATTGTAAATCTGACATGGGTTCTGAATTGCCATAAGATTTGTTTCAGAAAAGAAAGTTATTCCCAGCCATGATGACTTTACCTTGCAAGACATTCTCAGATTACTCAGGATTTTTGAAAAGAATTCCAAGAATTGCAATCTCTATTTTTGATCTTTTTTTATTAAATACTTTCCAGCATTCACATGAAATTAAATTAAAAATATTCTCAGCAAAATAATATGTATTTTAAACCTTAGCATCATTGTGCAGATCTGTACAAGTACACAACATGAATACAGCACTTTACAAATTTTATTTAAAATATTTTAGATAAAACAGTAAATAAAGAAATATTTGAAGTGCCATGTCACTACCTTAGCACATGCTAGGGCCTATTGTCTACAATATCTCTTGAATACAAAATGTTGCCTTTTTTCCAACACACTGGTAAAACAAAAATCTTCACGTTAAAGGACCACTATAGTGCCAGGAGAACAAACTTGTTTTCCTGGCACTACGGTAGGTCCCCCCCGGCTGGCAATGAGACAGCCACTAGAGTAAATCAAACCAGGAAACTACTTTCCCAAAATAGTTTGCAGCAAGCTTAGAGTCTAAACAAAATAATAATCAATATGCTACTAATTCTACTTTGTCTGCATATATAATCATATGCCTAAAATATTGTGTGTTTTATAGGCATTTGGTAAACATCAACCAATGAATTCAGTAGACGCTTACACAGAGCATTTTAACAATTAAGGCTTAGAAACAGAATGATTTCATGAACAGCATTTATATTTGAACTAGCTTTCCAACCGCAAGCATCACAAATAAATATTTTCTGATTAATACTTAATATACCTCGGAGCTCTAAGCCTACAAAATCAATTCCAGTAGCTTATGAAAAAAAGTGCAGGAATGTATGCTGTTTTTTCACCTGCTTTCAAAGAAAATTCTTGGCTAATAACCATAAAATCCTTTCTTAGTTCTGTCTACATAATATGTTATACGAGATTGGGGGATTTAAATGGCACAAACACAGATATTGATGCAACAGCGCCACCTAGCAACAGGTCATTTTATGCTCCATGACCTAACGTGTTGGAGGGTGTGGGTAGACTACCTCTATAGTTTATGAACCAACACTGCCGAATCACTTATTTAAACAAACCAGAGGAATGGACAAGAGGACAGGAAAATAAAGTGTAGTATGTCTTGTGCTTAAACTGTCTGTCTCTATGGATTTACAGTGCATTAACTGAGTAATCCCTGTTTATTTGTGCTTGGAACACTTAAAGAAACCTTGTAAGAAAAAAGAAACATTCAGAAATACACTGGCACTGATATTCAAAAAAAGTAAGAATTGTCTGGAATTCAAAGTGAATGTAATACGAATTGTATATTTACAGCCAAAACGGCCAAACTAGAATAAGATCTCAGCTATGCTTCCAGTTCAGCTTCTTTGGCATTAAATATTAAATTAACTTTATATTTCCAAAATCCTTCACTTTTGTGAATAACCCGGTTAGTGAAAGTACAGAAAGAGGGGAATGATAGCTATAGATATAGGACTGAGGTAGTGGTCACCACTTATGGAGTAGAAGCTGTCGAAGAACCATATCTTTAGTTTTTCTGAAATTAAGAATCATCCCCGATTTAAAGAGTTTAAAGGGACTCTATAGGCACCAAGACCACTTCAGCTCACTGAAGTGGTTTGGGTGCAGTGGCCCTGTCAGTTTAACCCTGAAATTGTAACTATTGAAGTTATTGGCCACCTCGAGTGGCATAGGCAGTAGGTCGCCCTAACTGAGCCTGACCCAGTGTTGACGTCCCTCAGGTAAATGACAAAAGTGATTTTAACCCTTTCTCCACTGTGGGAGATGCGAGCAAGAGGGGAAACTATAGGGCACTTTAATGCTAGGATAACGACTTTGTATTCCTAGAACTATAGTTTCCCTTTAAAGAGCATGAAAAGAGTGTTCCAGGGATGGGTCCATCCACTGATGTGGATTGACCTTTTTTTTATTATTATTTGTAAAACAGCTTCATCCTACATTTTCAGCAATAGTGTATTTAAAGTGCAGAAGTCCATTAAGTACAAACATCTCAAATGCCTGTGGGTATACCCAACCACAAATGTTTAATATGGAAATGTTCTTGGGAAGTGCATGGTGGATGTTTTTGCAATCTGCCCTCGCACAAATGCAGCAGGACGTGCATTCTATGATGGTTAATGGTTCATGACGGTTATAGTTTTAGGACTAAACATGCTGATGTAATCAAGAAATATTTAAAGATAAGACCACAAATACATATTTCTTCTTACAGTTTGGCTAGTAAAATTGATGTATTGGAATCATCTATTTTTTATGGTCGGTGCACTTTAGACATAGAGACGTCTCACTGAGCATTACTAGAGTTGAGAAGAAAAGCCAGATTCAAGGTCAGTCTTAACACAACTCAAAAGACATGGATTGCACCACACGTAGTACGTTTTCCCATAGCAGGGTTATTCAATAAAGTGAAAAATCCAAGTGAATTTCAAATTTAAGGTGATAAAAGCAGAAGTAAAAAAAAATTCAAAGCCAGTTATGTTTCCAGGTCAGCTACTTTGGACTTAAAATTTAAACTCACTTTGAATTCTCACTTCTGTAAATAATCAACGTAGGTTTTATGTCTGTTTTCCAATATGCAATAACGTTTGTTGAGTCCTAATTTACACTTCAAATTCAGGCAAACCTCGATATAACGATATCTAGGAAATAATATCACTGTTCTAATTTAATTTTCTTTTTAAATATGAAAACTCCCCACATCTATATTAGTAACGTCCATGTTATTAAAACAATTTGTCTGTTTTCATAAAAAAGACCAGCACGTGCTATAATAACTAAATGGTATACGTTATGGACTTTTATTTCATTTGGCTTTGTACTTAGGGAAATTAATTTTAAACTTAACATTAACTAAGAAGATAAAATACCTCCTACTAGGCCGTTTCTCTGTTCGTTATTTAAGTCTATATTCTATATGAATAACCATCTATAGTTCTAACTGTTCTGCATCTACCTCTTTTGCCAGTGGAAAGAATCAATTTTGCTCACTTTGAGCCTGATGTTGCAGTCTTCAATTATATCTCTGCTGTACTTAAAGAAGCAATGAACTCCATTATATTTGAAGTGTGGCATGCACTCATTCAAGGTTTTGCATTTCAAGGACCGTAATTAATCAGAAATCGTTTTCTGGAAGCAAGCCTGTTGCTACATCATTCAGTTCATGCACAACAGATATAACAAAAGGTCCAAAGGCCATTTTAGGTGCGAATTTGCATTAGAAGTCTGCTGTACTTTTCTCAACGTGGAGCAGAAAAGTGTGAATGACAGTAAAACAGGCAATCACAAGGCTGAAAAATCTGAATAAACTGATCAAAGACAAAACCAAACAATACAAATGTCCAACATGCAAATGTGTGGTACATGGTTAAAAATCAAGAACACAATATGAGCTCACAGTCGAGAACATCCTGGTATATTACAGACGTCTGCTGTAATGGATGAGTGGTAAATGCTTGAACATCTGAAGAAAATCCCAATTAACTAATATATATATATATCAAAAAAGTATACCTTCGAACATTTCAAGTTGGCAATGAGGGACATTTTCCGTTTAGGGGTGTGACTGAAGTCGTCATCATTCTGAGAAATTTTAGGTGACTTACTAATAATAATATATGCAACTATAATGTAATTTACAACAAGAACAATGTATTATTATTTACATATACTGATTTCTAAACACATTTATTGTAGTTTAAAGGCATATTAATGTGAGTATTATTACTGTGGAGCTCTCTTATACACTCAGACACACCAACAATACTTAGCTCAAAAAAAAAAAAAAAGGGACACATTAGGATACAAAAGAGAGACAGAGGGAATTGGGCCCGAAATAAGAACTGTCCATCCTATATAGGGACATTTGGAAGGTACTAAAACAATCTTTAAGATGTAGGCTCAGAAGTGTCAAAAATAGTAATAAGGAGAAGATTAACACCAGCATAACATCAAAAAGTTACCACAAGATGCAAATCACTGGAAAGAGTCTAGAACAAAATTGTTGGTTAAAGTTTGCTAAAGAATATATTTAGAACACTGTAGAATTCTAGAACAAATCCTCATTGGCACACATAACGAAGATTAAGCAGTAACAAGAGCGATGGAAATAGGAGTGGCACACGATCCATATATTACCTCATCTGTTAAACATGTTGGAGGTAGAGTTATGATTTGGCCATATTTTACTGCCAGCTAAGTAGTATCACATATGTTCATTGATTATATTACTGCTTACAGCTGCTTGGATTCCGAAGTACAAGTAAATGTTATTTGTTCAGATACAGCCCAATGTTTAAGAACTGATCGGAAAGCCCTTCGTCTTGCCGGAAGACAATGACTCGATATCTATTGTTAAAGCTACCAAGTTTCACAACACCAAAAATTGAAATGTGTTTGACTTGTCAGTCGGCTGATGTGAATTCAATAGGGCATGCACTTTACTTGATGATAACAAAAATGATTAGAAATTGTCCTAAAACAGGACTTGAGGGTAATTTCTATAGAGTCCTGACAGAGATTTGCCAAGTTAGATAGCCAGCAACTTTAGATATCTATAATTTACAAACTTCAGCCACCCATTAAAAGCAAATATTTTCAAACAAAATTTGACAAATTTGCTTAAGATTATGTTAAATTGTCCAATTACATTTAATCATCAAAAATAAAAGAACTATTTATAAATTCATACACAGTTTATATTTTATAGATACTCTCAAATTAAAGCTGACAGCTTACACTTTATCCTCTTAGCGATTTTTTAATTGTAAATCCAATTTATTTGCTTGAGCACAGAGCCAAAACAATATCACTTGAGTTGCTGTACAAACACTTCTGGATCTTTATTTGTCCGGATTGCTTTATTTATGTAGATTTTCACTTTTCATAATTTTTGATCCACTAATGACACAGAAGTTAGAATTGATTAATTTCTTCTTCAAGGTGGATATTAATAAGAGATTGACTTGTTGGTGGGTATTGAGGTCTGTCCTGGAAGCTACAAAGAACAGTCATTCGAAAAAAACAAAAAAACAGAATATTGCAAAATGTAAAACAAGGATTTTACTTGTTGCTGAGTAACTTGTAAAATAGTGTCATACATTATTGTAAAGGTGAGCTCTGGACTTCAAAGGAAACCTTGCAGAAACATTTAACGATGTTGATGTTTAATGAGGCAAACAGTGGATGAATTCTCAAATGGCATGGTGTTTTACAAGTGTCCTGGGGGAAGAGGGTTAATAATTTACCTACATCTGGCTGTCTAACAGTGTATGGGTCACTCCAGGTAATTGTGTCCTTAAAAGGACACTCTAGGTACCATCACCACTACAGCACACTGCAGTTGTTATAGTGCCTAGAGTGTCCTTTTAACCAGGGACAATGGATGATAGATAAAGAGCACAGGTAGGCACCCTTTGGCACTCCACATGTTGTGGACTACATCTCTCAAATGCTCCTACAGCCATAACGCTGAGATGTTGTCATAACATCTAGAGTTCTGAAGGTTGTTAACCCCTGATATAGAGAATAAAACATTTTCTGTGTAGCAAATCCAAACATGTACATTACTTTTCTTTTTGTTTGATTTCCACTCTGAAAGTTTTGGAACTAACAATCTCTAGTCAGATTTAATATAAACTCATTCATGCACAAAGTCTGTAATATAAACTAGGATAGGCTAAAACGTTGCATTTCATTTGTTTCCCCTTCTTATGGTGCTTGAGCAGAATGTGTAATTAAAATAAAATATAAAGGGAAACACTTTATCGTTCCTTGTTGCAAGTCCTAGCTATTATGCTCGGTTGAATCAGTACATTCCTCCCTTAATGTGTCACCCTTCGACAGCAGAAAAAAAACACGCGTAGAGCAAACCTTTCATAATTGCTCATTCCAAAGAGATCAGGACTGTGTGGAAATGGTATGTTAACAAGAGCCAATCCGGTGACCTCTTAGTCACTAAAGAACAATGCAGGTTAAGCCTTAAATACCAGATCTAAGAGCTGCAGAGTTACACATTTTTGTGGGCCAGATGAGAATTGCCAGATACCTGCTAATAAACATAATTTACAGAAATTGCATTCACCTTACCATGCTCTAAAAGGAAATCATCGTAACCGAAGGAACATGTGGTTTTAATAGTCAATTTGGTTCAAGTATTTATTGCAGCTTCACAGAGAGGTTTTGCAGTTTTCCTTTCAAGGTAATTGTATTTCTTATTATTATTTTCAAAGCACAGATATATTGAAACAAGCCTTTTAGCCTCGTAACTTTGCAGTCGCCATTAGATGACATTGGATGAGCAATTTTATAACGGAGAATGCCTTGACAAGAATGAGAAGTCATGTTGTTTTTGGCATATTCAATGTTTTCTGCTAATAAATGAATATGGAAGCAACTCTTTCATGGATGTTGGAAACAAATGAATCTCACGTTATTAAAAAAAACTAAAACAATGCCACCATCACAGCTTCGGGAACAAAGAGATGTCTTTAGATTGTTAGCTTTCAGAGAAGTCTCTCATGCATGTTGGTCTGTTTCGGTCTGTCAAGCTAAGTTTTATTATGATACTTTTAGCAGACAATAAAAACAGATCCTCAGATAAAATAAAAATAAATAAAAAAAATAAGCAGATACTTTATTCAATGGTATTTATAGATCAGTGCAATGCAGGTAGATCCCCAGATGTTGTAGAACTACAACTCCCATGATGCTTTGTGTGTCTTTAGAATGACATAGCATCATGGAAGCTGTAGTTTTGAAACATCTGGGGTTCTACCTTTTTGGGCACCCTTGTCGTACATGTTTTCAGCTTTGTTCATAATGCATACAGGTGGAATGCTGGTGCATGGGGAGCTGATGATAGGTTGAGAGAGTCAGCTGACACTCTTAGCATATCATCAGCACCCAGTTCGAGGTCTCCTTACTTGAGCCTCAGGCCAAGTAAGGAAGTAGAGAGACAAAATGATCATGCCCCATTTTCCATAGTGTGGGGTTAAGCTAATTGTTAAAGGATCACTACAAACATTTATTCCTGACCCTATAGTGTTAAACCACCATCTAGCCCCCCTGGGCCCCTCATGCCTCCATAAATATAGCAAAATCTTACTGTATTCAAGCCAGAATCTGTAGATCTGCATGCTGTTTGCCTAAAAAAAAAAACAAAAAAACAAGCAGTCTGCTGACATCATTAGAAGTGCCTGATCCAAAACCAATGCTTCCCCATAGGATTGGCTGAGACTGACAAGGAGGCAGATCAGGGGCAGAGCCAGCATGATTCAAACACAGCCCTGTCCAATCATCATCTCCTCATAGAGATTAGTTAAATCAGTGAACCTCTATGAGGAAAGTTCAGTGTCTGCATGCAGAGGGAGGAGACACTGGATGTTTGGATGCATTTTAGGCAGCCATGACCTAGGAAGGATCTCTAACAGCCATCTAAGGAGTGGCCAGTGAAGTTATCACTAGGCTGTAATGTAAACACTGCATTTTCTCTGAAAAGACAGTGTTTGCAGCAAAAAGCCTGAAGGTAATGATTCTACTCACCAGAACAAATTCAATAAGCTGTAGTTGTTCTGGTGACTATAGTGTCTCTTTAACTGTTTAACCCCTTAAGGTTAAGATGGTGTCTGTGACTTTCTCAAACCATAACAACTTAATTGTGATGAAGTTGTTATGGTGCCCAGAATGTTTCTTTAGTAAATGGAATCTCTCAATACACACAAAAGGGAGAAACATAATTTATTATTCTATATTTAATTACAGTTAGATACTAAAGACCATCTATAAGTATGGTGAACTGTGACAAGTCCAGTATATAGTAAAGGGTTTAGTCATTTTGATCAGGATCCTCAGCAACCTATTATTCCTGTAAAATTTTGTAATTGTATCATTTATTGTTAACTTTCCCCTTTATGATTTTGTAAAGAGCTGTGAAGCCAGGTGACACTATTTAAATGCAAATAGTTATAATAATAATAGTGAATTGAAACCCAACGACTTTTTAGGCTAATATAATCAATATGAATTGGAGATTTTTTTCAGATCAGCATATTTTGCCTTAGTTTCGTGATTTGGTTTTCAATTCACTACAATTTGCTTATAGTTACATAGCTGACAGGAGACTTGCGCCCATCAAGTTCAGCCTTCCTCACATTTGTTTTTTGCTCTTGATCCGAAATTGGGCAAAAAAAAAAAAAAAAACAGTTTGAAGCACTTTCAATTTTGCAAAAAAAATCCTTCTTGACCCCAGAATGGCAGTCAGATTTATCCTTGGATCAATAAGTTATTACCCTAAATTGAAACATTATATTCCTCAATTTGCAGAATAAAGAGACACTACACCCCCACCCAAAACAAAAACAAATAGTAGATATCAACTAGATATAGCCCCAATGAAAACTTGCATGAATTTAATTATGCATTTTTTCATTGGAGATATATAAACTCAGCTTGCAACAGTTGCTAGTCTCTTGTCTAAAGTCTCTGCAAGTCACCCATCTTTCTTGCCCTGCCTAGATTTTTTGTGGCTGTCCAATCACAGACTTCCTTCCTTGCACAACTTTTGGTAGGTACTAACAACCGAATAACAGGAACACCCCACAAGACTTACCATTGTGGCGGTCCTCTGACCCAGTCATCCCATCTGGCACTTGTCAACGTCACTCAGATCTTTTCTCTTGCCCCATTTTTCTGCTTCCAACACATGAAATTCCTTATGATTGTAGCTTCACTGAGCAAACCAGGATGTAACTGGACCAGTTGTCTGATTGACAGCCAGTGGGTTGTAAACAAGGTTAATTTACAAGTGCCAATTTCTCTTGAAATCTGCACTTTTTGTAAATTGACAAACAGAGGACACACTCTTCACACATTAAGCACTTCAGCAAGCTGAAGTGCTTTATATGCATGGAGTGTCCCTTTAAGGCCAACTTGCTCGCAGGTGAAGTGCATATTGGAGGAAAATTAAGTCAATTCTTCAGCTTTTAAGAGCGACTTGGAAATAAAATATGTATTTCAATTCACTTGAACCATGTTAAGTTGAAATAACTAATTGCAGAGAAAACAAAAAGAACAATATGAATCCTCATGGAGTGTTTTATCTTATTAAGTAAATATTTTCAGTCATTTCAACTGCATTCTTATCCAATTAAAGTCTTGTGGGGATCTAGGGGTCTTTTGGAGTTGAACAGCATTATTTTTCTGCCTTTGGGGCACGGGATATATACAGATGAAAACTTGTATTTGAATTTATTTTCCTATAGAGCATTTTGCTGCATAATAACAAACAACTAATCAACAGATTTCCTCAAAATGGGGTCAACAACGTGATCTCTGTTCCATTCAAGAGTTTGGTGAACTGCCAGTTTATATTCTTCAAGCCCCTCCAGGTCAACAAACAAGATCCCCTTCCCAAAATCAACATCTTGAACAGGCGCCAGTCCCCTCTTCTCACCTTCCGGAAAACAATCTGACTTCTTCCCTAATCAGCAATTTGTAGTACTGGGACCATGGGACTAGGAAACCTTTTGGCTGGCTCTCTTATTGATGATTGTTCCAGTTTGAAAATACATTGTTTAGTAACAATGATATGCTCTTTCTCAATGCAGATGTACCTCATTGAACAGGATAATTAACTCATTGACCGCTATGTCTTTTCAGAGAAGAAGAATGTGAAAATTGGGAATTGCACTCAGAAGCAATCCTTTTAATTACAAACCTTCAGATAGTCAAAACATCCTTAAAATCTACCATCATAAATAAAATCTCAGGCATGTGTAAAAATAAAAATTAGGCTTGAGCTTTCACCCACCAGAGAGCCTTTACGTGAGCTCTATGAATAAATGCAAGCCTCTTCCTAAAACTAAAATGTATTATCTCACCACACTATGGTATTCCTATGCTACATGTATCACTTGATATACCTGGTGACTATGTGCAGTCTGATTCAAAATGTTCAACAAAGAAAATCTAATTCTGGGTGCACTCACTTGGATTGGAGCCTACTTTGTGAAAAGTGAGCCATATACCTATGCTCCATTCCATGTGAGTGTATCCACAGCACTTTCTCCATTTCTTCATAAATGATTACCATCTATACTATTTATTTTACACATGCTGCTTCACTGATTACTCATTTTATCAATATTAAAGTAGGCAAGATAATCCTCCTTTTTAGCGTCTAGCTACCTTTTATAAGTTTTGTTCACTTATAATACAATTTTACTTGGTGTTTGGTGTGGGAAGGAAGGGTATCCTACACGAGTGTTTTAGAGCTGCTATATTTAAACATTTTAATAGATTTTGTAAGAAGTGCTTTTTGCCAAACTATCACTTATTCGAATTTTAAACATACAGGGTTATTCACAGAAGTGAAAACTGTTGGGAATCCAAAGGGAATTAAAGGGAATTTCAAATTCAAGATCAAAATGGCTGAAGAGGAAGCATCGCTTTTTCAGTTTGGACTATTTTGTCCTAAAATCTAATCTTCACTCTAAATTCCTGACAATTCTCACTTTACTGAATAACCTTGGGGATGTGTTGTACTAGTGAAAGTGAACAATTCATTTGATGCTATCTCTGTAATTTAAACCAGTTCCATCAATTAGTCTAAAGCAAAACTGTCCTTTTTTATTGTCAAGGAGAGGTTGATAGTTATATTTATTTGTTAAACTTCTGTTTTCTAAACTGGGCTTTTCCAGGAAATCTATGGATAATTGCAAACAATCTCTGGTTAGTTCTCCACAGATATTTTAAATGACTGTAAACAGAACACATTTAACACTACAGCAGTGAAAAACACTAAACACAAAACCTGGATATTTGATTCTGGTGGTCAGGTGATATATATTTACTTGCTGTTGACAATATATAGACATATGGCTGTTTTGTAGAGATGATTACAGGACATACTTGAAAACGAGAGAAATCCCAATGTATCTTTCATGGTAAAATATTTTATAAATAAATAATTTCTATGGATGATTTCTTCAGTTCTGAGTGCCTTTAATGTGTGTGATCTTGCTAATATATTTGTGTCATGTAAAGAATAAAAAAACAGGCACAGAGTCCCTAGAACTGTTAGAATAAAGTGTGACTTTTATTCCCAGGAAATCTTTAACGTGTGAAACCAATGATATGACAAATAAAAACTTGGATTTGCAGTTTGACATCTCATTATAATCGAAAAAATGGTGTTTAATGATTAATGTTACCAACCTGGTTGATATGATTCAATTTATCAACGATCTGATTAATTACAGGTTCGGAGACTTTGGTCTTTGCATCTTGGCTGCTTGTCTGAGTCTTCAAACCATTCTTTAATGTGTGCTGACTGTATCTAAAACAAATAGTACAGACATTAATAGTTTGTAGAATTCATATGTAACATAGCAGTTCTACTCAGGTTGAGAAAACAGGTGAATTTTGGCAATGCAGAATTTGTGGCCTAAAGGTTCCAATCCGTCAAAAATCACTCGTTAGTGAATAACTGCGGACATTCTTGTTTGACTATCTCTGCGTAAAATGTGAAATCCCCTGGTTATCATCATATCTCTCTTTCTATTATTTATGCTGGTAGTTAGAACATAGAAACATAGAACGAGATTGATGAAATATGTTGATGCTTTCTAAGTAATAATGTATTTATATTACCTGTTGGAGCTGATTAGTACTGATCAGAAAATTATTTTCTTTCATCCTTATTTTGCCTCAACAAGAAAGAACATTGTTTCCTAGCATAGGAGAACATCGGTACATGGTACTGTTATTATTTATAAAGCACCAAGAAATTATGCAGAACTGTACAAAAGGCGGACTAATAGAGTATACTCAACAAGACGAGTCTGATGTTCAGGAGCAGAGGGTGCTGAGTGCCCTGCTCAAACAAACTTACATTCTAGAAGGAGTGGGGTAAAGTGACACAAAAGGTACTGTTATATCATGCCTTTAAACATGGATTCGGGCATCTCAGCCTGGCATCAAGGAGACAGTCCCACTAAGAGCATGCATAGAGAGCTGGTGTTTTGACTGTGGTATCTTATGTGACCCCCCTTCGTATATTGTTCCTAGAGTCACTACTGTGTCTGTATGTGTGTCAGTCCGTGTCTGTGTATCTGTGTGTCTACGTATCTGCATGAGTATATAGGTATCTGCATGTGTGTCAGTGTGTATTTGTGCATTCATCTCAGAATTTCGCCAACACTACACACAAATACACCCCTGCTTACAAACCCCACCATTATAAATAACCACACCACTGCATTCAAAAACCACACTACACACAAATGCATGCTTGCATTCACACGCCAACACTACATACAAACACGCCCCTACATTCACTGAAACATACTCTATACAAAAACATGCTAACATTCAAACACACAAACATTGCTCAATGCTAAATACATTAAAAATCATTGCGATCGTTTTTTTACATTTTAAAGTGGGGGCACAGGTTCAAAAATATGAACGCCCCGGGTGCCAAATGCTCTAGGTACACCCCTGCTTCCCCCTGTAATTTTCCCAGTCGGAAGAATATAGCTGCCTATAGGTGTCTGATTATAAGCAGTACCTACAAATGTACATATACATTTTTTAAGCATATTTGGCTAAACTTGTATTTGTGCAATAGTAGTGTCTCCATTATCTTTACATACTTTACAGGTGTCAAAGAAGATGCCAGAGGTACATACTCGTTGTTTTGTGAGCTCATACATAGCCCCTATAAACGTGGCAACTGACTTTATATTACATCAATGTTGAATTTATTTAAACAGTTTTACTACAAACTTAATTTCCAATCATTATGATAAAACACAAGCACTAAATATGTGAGCATTTTTATAGTCATTTAAATTGCTTAATATTATTTTTATCACTCTTATTATGTATAAAGCACCAACATGTTCAATGTTTTGTTTGTGCCAGTGCCCCTTTAAAAGTCAATTCCCTACAGGTTTAGTCAATGAGAATATGAAAAATCTGTTAGAGTGTCACAACGCCACTATTTATGAACTGACAGGTTATTTTTTTCTACTTGCATTCTAGTCTACATATGTCAAAAAATCGTTTGATGTTAAAAGGGGATCACCAGTTTTACGTACTGTTTTGGAATTTAGAGCCAGTATTTAAAGAACTTCAGTTCAGAATAGTAAACTCTCTCGGTGCCACCTAGTGGATAAAAGTGTGCACACATAAATGTGTCCCGTCTCTCTTTTAAATATATTTATATTTGCTTTCTTTCCCTTTTGGTTACTACAAGAACAGTTTTATCATAACCATTAACCCCTGCTAAACCAAATGGAAGATTTTGGCACATCATGGGATTAGGACTAAGTTATTTATGGCAGGTAACATTTCAATGGGTTGAGAGTTGTAAGTACAAAGTATAGATTATTCTTCAACATTGCTTGCATTAAAGGCAATTGCACCACTGTTTTTCATTTTAGTGAAAAGTTATGACGAAGACTGCTGTTTTTCCAAGTCATCATTAAAGCAGAAACCATTCAGAACAAGAAAGCAATGGATACATAATTTATTAAAGGAACACCATAGCATTAGGAACATAAATATGCTATAGTGACATAGACACTGTTTAGGCGACCGGGCCAGCGCTGCCAGGTCTATAAAAAGATAGTACTTACCTTCTCTCACTCACAGAGTCTGCCTCATCAGGATCTCAGCCAATCCAATGCTTTCCCATCTGATTAACATGGCAGAGTTTTACATTTCTATTTTACGAAAATGACTCTAGTAGCTGTCAGTATGACAGTCACTAGAGGAAGGTTAACCCTGCAAAGAAAATACTGCCTTTTCAGGTGCAGGGTTAATACAGGGGGCACATGGCACCCAGACCCTCTCATTGTAGATCAGGTGATCTGGGTACCTATAGTGTTCTTTTAAGTGACATACACTTGCCTTATTTAGCTAGTGTGGCTTGGAACCTCTACACTGCTTTCAAATTATTGCCAAATTTATAACGTATGCTTTGATTTGTTGGCGTATGAATATAGCGGGACAGTTCCTATTTCAGATTTCTGTCCCATTGTCTGTATGTGAATATATGCCTGTTTATTCATTTTATTTCTTACCACTAAACATTTGTACATATGCTCACCTTTTGAGTGCCTGGTTGTAGGGCATATATTTGTCTTGGAGGTGGTACTAGATGGGTAGACAACAGGTGGGTGTTATAGAAGATGTGTAATTCTTTTTTTTTTCTTTATTAAAAGAAACAAGTAGCGTTAGTAATACATATTTGTATTCCTAACGCTATAGACCTGGCCATCATACCCAGCGAAGAATCCCGGCTCTCGTACCGACAGTGCTTGGAAAATGGCTTGTAAGCCATCTAATTAATTTAATATTGGGTTTGGGAGGTAGGACAGGGAGGGAGGGGACAGGACTGCAGGCACTATAACAACTTCAATAGGTTCCCTTTAAACTCAGCAAGGTCACAATTGCTAAGTGATCTTCCCAAATGTTAGTGTGAATATATCTTTGTTTCTGACAAATTCATAATTGTGAACAGAATACAATTCTGAATATAATTGGGTATATATTCTGGGTAACTTGTGATTATTTAAATAGACATAGCATATGAGATTGTGTGGCTTAGCATATAACTACACTGTTATTAGCAACGTTGTAAAGGGAAATTATTGGCACCACTTTAAATGCTTGGATTGTAGCATTCAGTTTAGATTATAATGCAGTAAACGGACTGTCCCAATTGGTATCCAAGAGTTAATTGTGAAATTGCATCTCAGAGCATCATCCATCCAGCTGGTATTCAAAGGGTAAAATATCAGATCACTTCTAAGTGCATCACGCACACACAACGATATATTTCACAAATGCCACTGACCTTGTTACGCACACGTGTGGCTGCCTTTGATGTGGAGATGAATAACAAATATCTGCCATGTGTCAGATGGTATTTTGTCCATCATACACGCATGCCAAGATTAGTTGTTGGCTTAGAAGTGTGCCACATAAACAGCGAGCCAACAAATGTGCTTTACAGTACTCTCTGCAGACTTCGTATTAATCGACTTTGTGTTACTGTGACCAGATTTCAAGGTGTAAGAGGTGTTATCGACTAATATGCAACAGGAAGGGCAGCAATCATGTTATTGTGTAACTGTGACACCGTTCATTAGATCACATGTTAAGAGCTACGTAAACGAATTGTGCTTTTTTTAAGGAAATTGTCAGAATTACTTTGCTTTAACCAGCAAATATCTTTCTTAAAATCAGCCTTTGATGTGGATCTGTGATTGTCAAAGGTTCACTGAACGCAACCAGTGAGAAAAAAAGTTACCTCCCAAAGAGACACTTTAATTGTAAGGGTGTGAGTGGCGTGTGGCCAAAGGAGACGCTATTCTGAAAAAGTTTAGGTGACTTACAAAGAACAATTTATACAACTAAACTCTAATTTAGCACAAAAACAATGTATCTAATTTGTACAGACTGATTTCTAAACACATTTACAGTAGCTTACATGAACGTTAGGTGAGTATTATTGCTGTGGAGTTCTGTTATACACACAGACTCAATGAAATCAATCTGCTGTAAAGGTTATAATGCAAAGAGTACTCTGACATCGTTTCTCAGTAATGGGGCAAAAGGTATTGACCTCTTACTTGTTTTTGAGACTTCTGTGCTGCCGGGTGATGTGTATCAATCTTCTGGTGAGCTACAGTACCTGGATGCCAATCCCATCAGTCAAATACTGGCTGAGAACATCAACTGATCTTTCTCAGTCAATGACTGACCCGCTGTGCATAAAAATATGCACAGAATTGACATTAGCCAGAACTCTTGTTCTCGGCTGGCTAAAGATGCATCAATGGCACTGCCAGAGATGGGGTTACACCAGTGTATGTGCAGCGATCCATTGCGAAATACTGCATACAGGGACTCCAAGCATTGAAAATGTCATGGTACTGGAGCAATCCTTTAATTAGTTCTGTATGTCATGGAGTATTATCAAATATTACCAGCCTTACATTTAATATTACCATTTTAAATTGTCCTGCTAGTGGCATTTTTATATCACAATCAGTTTGGCTGGTATTAAAGGGGATATTTCTCATTCTTGGGGCTCCAGTGCAGATGAAAAGTGATTTTTAACCTTTGTCCCCACTAAACCAAGGGTATAGCTCCTGCCCATCGCCAGCGCATGCATGGAGTTACTCTATCCGTGATGCAAATGTCTAAGAAGAATCAATAACAATCTATATTACGTTAAAATGTTACTAGAGGTTAGAACCAAGTTCTTGATAAATAGAAGCTTGGCCTCTATTGTATTAAAAATATGTGAAATTAACATGTGGCAAACCTAGCCACTTCTGGACTATATGTATTGCAGGTTGTCCATAGGCTGAATGTATACTGTATGTCCTTACCTGTATAAGTGCTGTGTTATGGCCGTTCGCATGCTGGCAGCCATACGCTGCCAGCATACAAAGTATTCGTTCGACGGAACACGGCTATCCCAGCCGTTCGCCGTGCGAATGCGGGCTCCCCAGGTAGACCACACATTCACAAGTCGTGTGGCACCAATTAACCGATTGCAACAATGTTGCAATCGGTAATTAAGGGCTCTCCTAGGTGGCCGCCGTTCGGCTACCGACCATGCGGCGGTCGGCCATCTTGGATCCTTTGTCTCTGCAGCGGTGTTCGGTCGTCGAGAGCCTGGAACTGAAAACGGCTACTCAATGATCCGAACACCGCTGGACTTCCAGAGCGTTCGGGAGTTCCGCGTTCGGCACATTCGGTTCCCCATAGATGTTCGGTACTTTTAAACCGAACTCAATGTTTTAATGTATTTTGTGCGGCGTTCGGTTAGTTTAGCTGGGATCAGAGCGGTATTCTCACTAAATGTGCCCGCCGACCCCAGCTATCTACCGAACGGTCATTCGTCTAAAAGCGAGCAAAAATGTATAAAATATGGATTTCTGTATAAATTGTCGGTTTTGCTCCACGAGGGGATAATCCACTTAATCGTCCATTTTAGTGGGAGTATCCCTCTCGTGTAGCAATGCCTGTTGGGATAATTACAATGCCTGATGGGAGAAATCCCCTGTAACAGCTGTAAGGAAACCCCTTGCAAGGGGAACTGCATAAATATGGAAGTCTGTGAATAAAGCAAGTTAGTTGACTCCCAAACTGTGTTTCGTCCGGTTATTGGGAGGATGGGGAATATTGCCGTGCTTTCTGCTCTGACTGTGGATTTCCTGAGAATACCAACGGATATCGTGGACTAATATACTGCATTCCGTTACAATTGGTGGCAAGCGACGGGATCCGAACCTTACAGCCGAAAAGAGGAGTTCGTGTAACTGGAACTACCGAACAAGGAAAGCAAAGGCAATTCGTATGGAGATTGATTATACCATACTGAAACGACAGACTTTAAAGGAACTACTGGAAGCCAGAGGGAAAGTAGCCAGCAGCAAAACCAAGGCTACCCTAATCGCCGAGCTGATGGAGGGAGACCAAGCCCGCAGCGCTACACCCCCAGTAGTTATGGAGGAAACCCTCTATGAAAGAGAGATGAGGACCAGGCTAGCATTTTTGCCGCAGCCTATATCGGATGCCATGTTGAACCTGGTGATGGCAAATGTGCAGGAATATGTTATGGCACACAGCCCGCAACACACCTTGACTCGAACCGAGTCCAACCCCGGGTCCCTTTACAACCCGGTAAAGCCCAAGATCCCGTACCAGGCCTTCAGAGCTTTTTGCGAGGAAAAGGACGAAATAGATGGGTACTTGCAGGACTTTGAAAGACTGTGTGATCTGCATGAGCTAGAACGGTCAGTATGGGTGCAACTGCTAGCAAGCAAACTAGCAGGTCGGGCAGCCGAAGCGTACCGTGCTGTGCCCAGTGAGGACAGCAAAGATTATGAAAAAGTAAAACGCGCAATCTTGGAGAGGTATGCCATTACCCCAGAGGCATACCGGCGCAAGTTCAGACACTTACGCAAACCAGAGCGAGATTCGCACGCAGAATGGGCACACAAATTGGATCAAGCCTCCCAAGGGTGGATACAGGCCAGCAACGCCACCACCATGGAGGAATTGCGTCAGATGATGTTGCTGGAACAATTTTTTAACGGATTATCACCGGAGACCCAAGAATGGGTGCGGGACAGAAAACCCCTCACCCTAACCGAAGCGGCTAGATTGGCCGATCAACACTTTGATGCCCGGAGGCACCAGGGACCTGTAGCCAAAAGCTACTCCCGACCCACAGGACTACCTAGCGCTACACCATCTCTAGCGCCCACAGCCGCTCCGTTCCGTCCCTCACAAGGACAGATACCGCCACCTTCCAGATACAACGGGCGGGCCAACATCCAGTGTCATTCCTGTAAACAATGGGGGCATATGGCCCGAGAATGCACCCAGAATCGCGGCAGGCCCACCTGGAATCAAGGGCGTCCAAACCCCGCACCCAGGGCGGCTGCTCACCATTACCAGAGGGAACCAGCCACTCAGGATTTGTGGAGTGTTCATGCGGAGGAACCCCTGGGTATATTGCACGAAGTAATGTCGGTCCGAGCCACCGATAACCGGCAGCATCACCGGCAGCTGGTAACCCTTGAGGGGAACGAAGTTCAGGGACTGAGGGATTCGGGAGCTACCTTAACCCTAATAGCACCCCATTTGGTATCGGAGGGCACGCATACCGGCGGATCTGTGGCTGTTCGGGTAGCCGGGGGAGCTGTATACCGACTACCCACGGCAAAAGTACATTTGAACTGGGGTGCGGGAGAGGGGACAGTAGAAGTGGGACTAATGCAGAACTTACCCGCAGATGTTGTGCTAGGGAATGATTTGGGTCAGATGACCTCTGCCTTTGTTCCACAGGCCCCCTACCAAGAAGCCCATCCAGTAACCACACGGCAACAGGCTCGCACCACGGCTACACCGATACACTCTGAGGCTCAGGTAAGAGACCATGACCCCCAACCGACTCCCATATCCTGGGATACCCCGACTACCTTTGTCACTGAAGTACAGACCGATCCCACTCTACAAGTCTATAGGGACCGGGCCCAGGCTGACCAGACAGGGTTAGAGGGGGAGCATTACACGTGGGAGAAATAGTTATTGTACCGTGTCACGGCCAAGGACGTGGGGGGGTCTGTCACCTTGACTAACAAACAGTTAGTAGTACCGCAGAAGTATAGGCAGGAGCTGCTCAGAATTGCTCACGATATCCCCTTGTCCGGACACCTAGGGATGACCCGTACCCGATACCGCCTGACGCATGCGTTTTTCTGGCCCGGAATCTCACAGGATGTGCGACAGTATTGCACCTCCTGCGACGTTTGCCAGCGAGTAGGTAAACGAGGGGATCGCCACAAGGCCAAGTTATGCCCTCTACCCATTATTGCCGAACCCTTCAACAGGGTAGCAGTGGACATAATAGGGCCCCTGCCAAAACCCAGTCCCTCTGGTAAAAAGTATATTCTAACCGTGGTGGACTACGCCACCAGGTACCCCGAAGCTGTGGCTCTCCCTAACATTCACGCTGAAACCGTAGCTGAAGCCCTAATGAAAGTATTTTCCCGGGTAGGGTTTCCCCAGGAAATAATATCCGACCGGGGCACCCAATTTACTGCCGAGGTCACCCAACATATGTGGAAGGTATGTGGCATTAAGCCAATAGTCAATTCCGCCTACCACCCCCAGTCCAATGGACTATGTGAAAAGTTTAATGGGACGCTGAAGCAGATGCTTCGGATGTTCGGGGAAACCCACAAAGACTGGGAGAGGTTTCTGCCTCACCTGCTTTTTGCATATAGAGAGGTTCCACAAGAATCAACCGGGTTCTCCCCATTTGAACTATTGTTTGGGAGAAGAGTACGGGGGCCCTTAAACTTGATTAGGGAACACTGGGAGGGGGAGAGTACAGCTAACGAAACCCCTATCGTATCATATGTACTGGAGTTCAGGGATCGTCTGGAGGCGCTAACTCAGGTTGTGCACACCAACCTCCAGGCGGCTCAGCGACGTCAGCGACGCTGGTACGATAGAGGAGCCAGGGACCGCAGCTTTCAAGTGGGACAGAAGGTTTTAATTTTAAAACCTGTCCGCACAGACAAGCTGCAAGCCATCTGGCAAGGCCCATACCAGGTAGTGGAGCAGCGATGCGACACTACCTATGTAATCGGCCCCTGCTCAGGGGTGGGGAAGAGACGCATGCTTCACGTAAACCTGCTCAAACCCTACCATGAGAGGATAGAAGATGTGACGGCAATCTGTGCCTCCGCCTTAGAAGATCAGGAGAACTTGCCCCTACCTGATCTACTAGAACCAGAAGAACCGGTAGAGCCTTCCCGGGGAGTTCAACTGGGGGAGCGGCTAAGCCCTCACGAGCGTGCCCAGGTACAGGCGCTGATCGTAGCTAAAGGGGCTACCTTCTCAAATTTACCTGGGTACACTCCGCTGGCCACACACCGAGTTGAAACCCCGGGACAGCTACCTATGCGACAGGCGCCATATAGGGTTCCGGAATCCGTCCGGACCCATATGAAGGCCGAGTTAGATGAAATGCTGCAGCTAGGGGTTATCGAACCCTCAGATAGCCCCTGGGCATCGCCGGTAGTCCTGGTGCCTAAAAAGGATGGCACTACCCGATTCTGCGTTGACTACCGGAGGCTGAATGACAAGACAGTGTCTGATGCCTACCCGATGCCTCGGATAGACGAGCTGCTAGATAAGATGGCACGGGGTCAGTATCTCACTACCATTGACTTATGTAAGGGATACTGGCAAATTCCTTTAGCCGATGATGCCATCCCCAAGTCGGCGTTTGTCACTCCGTTTGGCCTGTACCAGTTTAAGGTCATGCCCTTCGGAATGAAAAACGCTCCGGCTACTTTTCAGCGGATGGTAGATCGGCTACTGGACGGCTTCCAGGACTATGCCTGTGCCTATCTGGATGACATAGCCATCTTCAGCCAGACCTGGGAAGATCACCTAGATCATATAGGGGCGATCTTAGACCGTATTGGGGAAGCCGGGTTAACTTTAAAACCGAGTAAGTGCCACGTAGGTATGGCCGAGGTGCAGTATCTGGGACACCGAGTAGGGTGTGGGCAGCAGAGACCCGAGCCAGCCAAAATTGAGGCCGTAGCTAAGTGGCCTACCCCCAGGACCAAAACCCAGGTGCTAGCGTTTCTAGGGACTGCAGGGTATTATAGGAAATTTGTACCCGACTACAGCACCCTGGCCAAACCCCTGACGGACCTGACCAAAAAGAAACTCCCTCGACTGGTTGTCTGGGCCCCAGAGTGTGAGCAGGCATTCCAACAACTCAAGACCGCCCTAACTAATGCTCCCGTGTTAACTGCTCCTGATCCAACTAAAAGATTTCTTGTCCACACAGACGCTTCAATGTTTGGATTGGGGGCAGTGCTGAGTCAAGTGGGAGCCGATGGCGGAGAACATCCCGTAGCCTACTTAAGCCGCAAGTTGTTGCCCCGTGAAGTGAGCTACGCCGCTATTGAGAAGGAATGCCTGGCCGTGGTGTGGGCCCTTAAAAAGTTACAGCCGTATTTGTATGGACAACCTTTTTCCTTACTCACAGATCACAACCCGTTGGTGTGGCTAAACCGTGTATCTGGGGACAACGCCCGGCTGCTGCGCTGGAGTTTGGCGCTGCAGCCCTTTGACTTTACCATCCACTACCGGCCAGGAAAACAAAACGGTAACGCTGACGGGTTATCCAGACAGACTGAACTAGAGAAGTGATCTGTGAGTACTCCCCCGGACATCCCCAAGCCGATCCGTTGGGATCAGACTGTGTATGCCGGCTTGGTTCTGGGGGAGCATTGTGGCAAACCTAGCCACTTCTGGACTATATGTATTGCAGGTTGTCCATAGGCTGAATGTATACTGTATGTCCTTACCTGTATAAGTGCTGTGTTATGGCCGTTCGCATGCTGGCAGCCATACGCTGCCAGCATACAAAGTATTCGTTCGACGGAACACGGCTATCCCAGCCGTTCGCCGTGCGAATGCGGGCTCCCCAGGTAGACCACACATTCACAAGTTGTGTGGCACCAATTAACCGATTGCAACAATGTTGCAATCGGTAATTAAGGGCTCTCCTAGGTGGCCGCCGTTCGGCTACCGACCATGCGGCGGTCGGCCATCTTGGATCCTTTGTCTCTGCAGCGGTGTTCAGTCGTCGAGAGCCTGGAACTGAAAACGGCTACTCAATGATCCGAACACCGCTGGACTTCCAGAGCGTTCGGGAGTTCCGCGTTCGGCACATTCGGTTCCCCATAGATGTTCGGTACTTTTAAACCGAACTCAATGTTTTAATGTATTTTGTGCGGCGTTCGGTTAGTTTAGCTGGGATCAGAGCGGTATTCTCACTAAATGTGCCCGCCGACCCCAGCTATCTACCGAACGGTCATTCGTCTAAAAGCGAGCAAAAATGTATAAAATATGGATTTCTGTATAAATTGTCGGTTTTGCTCCACGAGGGGATAATCCACTTAATCGTCCATTTTAGTGGGAGTATCCCTCTCGTGTAGCAATGCCTGTTGGGATAATTACAATGCCTGATGGGAGAAATCCCCTGTAACAGCTGTAAGGAAACCCCTTGCAAGGGGAACTGCATGAATATGGAAGTCTGTGAATAAAGCAAGTTAGTTGACTCCCAAACTGTGTTTCGTCCGGTTATTGGGAGGATGGGGAATATTGCCGTGCTTTCTGCTCTGACTGTGGATTTCCTGAGAATACCAACGGATATCGTGGACTAATATACTGCATTCCGTTACATAACATATTATGTGAAATTAACATAATACAAACAAACAGTCCCGTGCTATATAGCCAAACATTATTGATCTTATCTTATTCAGTTGAAAGGAGGATCATTACTAATTGACAAGGAGATTGCACGAAAGAGTTAAAGCAGGAAATATAGAATGATTTGGTCTATGCTTGGAAAGGGCATACTCAGAGGCATTTGGGGGCTGTAATCTACGGTAAACATAGCACACATTGCAATCAGCATGCTGCTGTACACAAAGCTGGGGGGATGAAATACAGAACTAATGGGTGATTTTGATCTGTAACTAAATTCCAGCAGCGCTACGAGTAGCTGAAGGACTTCCAGATGAATGTGTCAGTGATATACTGACTGCATACGCACCAACTACATTATTTGAAACCTGACATATCTAAGCCAGAGAGGCATTTACCCTATTCTCCATATCAATACATTCTTGCATGCCTTAGGTAAACAAATGCATTGCTTTCTAATTTCCACGAGCGACAGGATATCTCCTTTGATCTTTAACAATGTGGAATGAAAACATACTGTAACCAGTTCAGATTCCCACAGTCTCAAATTAAACTTGATTTTTTTTTTTTCATTCTTTTATTCTGTATGTGAATATTTCCACTTGCCCCGCCAATGACTTTAATGCATATTTGTGTATGTATGTTAAGATGAAAACATACCAGCACTTGTTTCTCAAGTGTGCTTAGATTCTGTCTGCCAAGGGTGAGGCAGTGAAGGCCAAATGGGGGCAAGCTTGACATTCCCTTACATGGGAAAGAATTCTGGGATCACGCAGGCCTGATGTTTGAGTTACCATTTGTGTGACTCCACTTTCCAATGATGCGAAACAAATTCAATTCTTCTAAAATAAGTATTTGGCTGTACATGTAAGACTGGTTAAACCCCCATAACATTGCATATGCTGTAGGTGGGGGTTAATTTGTTAATACAAATAATTTTGTCTAATAGTACTAATTTATTGTAAAAGCTTTTAGTGTGTGTGCGCGCGTATGTGTGTGTGTGCGTGTGTGTGCGCGCTTGTGTGACTGGGTAAATCTCTTGTTGATCATGGCAAACTAAGCTGCTTATTTGCCCCCAGGCCAAAAAAACAACCTCTTCTCCATTCCATCCACAGGAAAGGCACAATCAAGAATCGAACGTGGAGATTTATACTGCCAATATGTTAAAGTGCACTGACAATTTTCTTTGTTATTACCCAGATGCAGAACTGCATGTGGAAGTATCACCACAAGTAGTGCCAATATGTTTATTAAGGTGAGAAGTGTAATATATATATATATATATATATATATATAAATCAAAAGTAATAAACAAAATGACTTACACCAAGGTGCTGCTCTGCGCTGGGTATATGAAATGTAACAAAGATGAGGGCACTCAATGGATAAAGACCTGTTTGGTCGAAAAGTTGATCCACATTGGCAACATTTTGAATACACTTTTTTGATTTGGAAATCCATTGAGTGCCCTCATTTTTGTTACATTTTATATGTTGGAAGGCCATTTGGTCTGAATTTGTGGGAGGAGTTATGACCCTATATAAACCCTACCCCTACTTACCTCTGCTGTTAAAGCTGTTTTGTTTCCATAGTTACCTGCAATTCCGGTTCGTTGTTCCCGCCAGTCTTGCCTCGAACAAACAGTCAGTCTTCAGCAGCTCCTGCCATCGACCTCCGGGCTCGTCCACCGGCTGCCCCGCTGTATTCCCAACTCATTACCCGGCTATCTGGCTTCCGGTCACGAGCCTGGCACGCACACGTAAGCATCAATGTGGGAAATAGCGTTGGGCTATTTCCCACATTCGGGCCTAAAAATGCGGGGATAGGCTCCCTATATTACTTACCCATGTAATTCCGCCGTTCATGTACTTCTGCGTTCGTGCTGCTTTTTAGCCGACCGCAAAGTACACACGCTTTCGTTATTCTTTCATAAAAATTATTTACTGAACGCTTATACTCACCTTACGTTCGCCTGTTTCTCACTTTCGTTTAGCTGAAACACGTACGAATGGCTTTGTTACTAGCTTTTCATTTCATAAAATCTATCACATGCGGTCCTATTATATTCCTCTTGCACGTTCGTTAGCCGAATGCATGAGGTTTAAGCATTTTTAAGTTTACAATTTAAGTATGATCCTCTATGTATTCTTTAATAACATATGTTCACGGTTCTCCCTACGTTTTCCCAAAATCTAAGTGGCACTATTCGCCACTCATTGTTACATTTAATTATGCATATATTCACAGGGGTATTCTCTTAAAGAAACAGTTAACCCCTTTACGGTCTTTATTTTCTCCTCTCTCAATGGGCTGAGCCTCATCAAACCTCTTACATTTTTTACGTTTCCCCTGAGGCCTCATTCAGCCTCCACTGCCTTTTTTACAATACCCTCCCACCTCCCAGAGTGGGTTCAAACTTTAAACACACCAGGTTTAAAGATGCCTCACCCTCTATGTTACTATTATATTAAGTGTTAATTCTGTTTTTAATTTCTACATATCATTACTTAGACCTGCACCATTTTGCAGATTTACTACCCCTTCAACGACCATCAGGCTACCTGGTTCCCGAAGTTTCAGTATCAGGTATCCTTAAATCTTACTCACTATGATTACGTCCTCCTAAGGCCTCACTTTGCCTTCATATATGTCACAAATATTGCTCTTTTTTTTGGTACCCAGGGGCTTGTCTCAAAAAATTTTGACCAACGTTCAGGTCCCTCAGATTACACAGGTGCTTACGATACAGTTTTACTGTTACACACCATTCCATACGTTCTTCATTTTTACACTTGGCATACCAATGGCACGCCTAAGGCCTACTAGCATCTTTCTTACGCCTAGGTTCCTGGACTGGACCTGTTCTTCACAGTATATAAAGACATATATATTGAAGTCGCCCTGAGCATTGTCTAAATATACAGGACAAACACTCAAGGTCAGTATCTACATACGTTATATACTTCCTTCAAGAGACAAGCCCCCATCAGGGTAGAGAACTGGATTTCAGGGTCAGGCGCTGGCCCTAGCTTTCCCTAATAATACTGCGGTCCTACACCCCCACGACCAAATCATAGCTAGCCACCTCGCTCGCTCTTCTTTAGGGCTACAGTTAGGGCTTCCCATATCACGGCCACATGTTTTGAATGTCTTACAGTCACAGAGATGCCGACATCCTGCCACCTCGTTCTGGTGGCCACAAAACCCCCTCGGCCCAAATCATAGGTAGATCCTCTCACCGCCACTTGGCAATAGCAGGGCCTCACCTGTGACTTGGTTCTAGGTATAATTCTTCGCCTTGGCATTAGCTAGCAGGCCAGTTCTCTGGAGGTCTCATCCACTATACCCTACTTATCCATATCATATTCCTTTCAGAATGTCTCAAGAACCAATCATCGATTCCCCATCAGACGATGTACCCAGCACGCCAGCCAGGCCTGGGTCTCCGGAGGAATCCCTCACTCCTTCTACTCCCAGATCCCTAAGATATTGGACCATTCCAAAAATATCGGCTGAGCTCAGGCTTAGGGGGATCCCCTTTCCAGCCACCGCTAGAAAGGCAGAACTTTACAAACTTCTGACGACTCAGGCCAACGACCCAAGGTCCGGCACGAGTTCACAAGGGCCTCCAGTTGGCTACTCTGATTCCACCCGGGAAACTCTGGTGGCTTTACTTGACAATCTGCAATCCATTAACAGCAGAGCTTCCTTCTCTGGTCACTCGTTTCGCATTGGCGTAGCATCATCGGCTTCAAGCACTAACACTCTGGTACACATAATTAAGAGACCAGGACGCTGGAAATCCTCAGTATACAACTCCTACATCCCTCAACCGGAAAGGGAGCTTAGGCAAGCTTTCAGAAATCTAGCTGTTTAAACTTGCAATAAAGTGTGTTTACTTTGAATTCCTTTTTGCCCTCTTTTTACAAGCCTACTCGTACGTTGGTTTCGGCACACCTCGACCAACTTTGCTTCTCCTCTACATACCATTTACATATAAGAGATTCCGAGCACAATTGGAAGGCCATTTGGCCTGAATTTGTGGGAGGATGTATGACCCTATATAAACCATACCCCCCCTACTTACCTCTGCCGTTCAAGCTGTTTTGTCCCCACCCACCTACACCCTCCTTTATACATTTCACTTTGTGGGCCCTCTTTTTACAGGCCTACTCGTACGTTGGTTTCGGCACACCTCAACCAACTTTGCTTCTCCTCTACATTCCATTTACATATTAGAGATTCCGAGCACAAATATATATATATATATATATATGTATATATATATATATATACACACACACACACATGCAAACTGCAAACCACACTGAAATTTTAAAATGAAGTGTCATACAAGTTAAAACAGTCTGGGCCCATAAGGGGTTAATATTTTCCTCGTTGTAATCTCTCAGAAAATTCTTACTTCCATAAACAATGAAGGCACAGGAGCATGATTACAGGGTCCAAATAACCTGTTGTCAAATCTCACAGATTATGTTTTCAATAAGTGATCACATTTCTCCTTCCCACTGATTTAAAATGTGATTTAGGATTAGTAAGAGTAAAGGGAAATCATATCAAGGATTAATTGTATTTTACTATGTTGAAGACAAGTATGATCCCAGAAGCATATTTTTATTAGTTATTTTACAATTTCCTAGTGTTTTTATTTTCCATAGTCAAACAAGTTATGAGCAAACGTTTTCTAGCTTTTATGCAGAACGTTGGCAACATTCATTCAAATTAAATTTCAAACACAGTTTTGGAGAACAGTCTGACATGTCAGTCCATTTGTTCCCCAAATATTAGTATGAATAAATAAATATCATTACAAGTTTTGCTTTTTGTGAATGTTAATGTGAATAAAGGGATGCATCCTTAACCCAACAGCTATATAAGATAAGGTAGAGGCAAAAAATGCCTACAGAATTCAAAGTATAAACAAAGAAAATTAGACCTGTGCTGCAAAAACTCCACACTGAAGTCCCAACAGTGTATATACAACAGCCAAAAAACAAACAAGAGTCCTGCGCATCCAGTATAGGTGTGCACACCCAGGTGCTACCACAATTTATTTGAAGACAAAGTTTAAGCAGCAAACGTTTCGGGCAGCAGCCCTTTCTCAATGCTAATGTCCTACAGTATATGCAAGATAACAACAATATATACACAAAATAGTGCTTACATAACCCAAAAGTGCAACATCCAGGTAATCCAATCTAGCAGGATCAGATGTGCAGTACATTTCCATGACTCTGGCATGTTTGATGATTCCAGTCACTTCCTGGATCGGCCGAAATGTGCGTGATGACGTAATCACATTCAGGAAAAAAAAAAATTGGATTGGGGAAATGTATTGGATTTGGGGGCTGTGTACTAGAATGAGGGGAGAGTGCAGTGCATAAGATTGCGTCTGCATCGAGGCGAGATGCTGATTGGCTACGCAGCTCTTTGCCACACATGCACAATAGCCTCCCTCAAGTTTGATGATCTCAAAAGTTCATAGGACATTCATAGGACTGCAAAATCAAGAAGATAACGTCATTTGTTTTTTTTACAGCTGTTCAACAGCATACATTCACCATTTCAGTCCCATAACCGAACTTTTCTTAATATGTCAAGGTAGTTGGACTTAAACATTGGATATATGCAAATACACATCTCTTTAAAATAAATTTGTTCTTTTGTTCTTTTATATACTTTGAAGCCCTACGAGCATGAGAATGTCCAGTGTCAGTTAGTCGGCTCTTTTATACTATACTTTTCTAAATAAACCTATGTTTCTATGAAAACTGTTTTTGTTTTTTTTGCTGCCCATATAAACCTAAATCTTGTTTATTTGGCCGGAGCTCACCTTTGAGTTTGACATGCTTGTTTTAGTAAGTGCTGTTCCATTCACTTACTCTTTATTTG
The DNA here is from genome assembly GCF_036172605.1 of Pelobates fuscus. Lineage (NCBI taxonomy): Eukaryota > Metazoa > Chordata > Amphibia > Anura > Pelobatidae > Pelobates > Pelobates fuscus. The sequence continues at coordinate 65,936,418 of NC_086325.1, read as the reverse complement.
TTTCATTTACTGCTGCAGTCTTATATTTTCAAAGGCCATGTGTACATGCAGCTGTATTTTTAACTAACCATTGACATTTTTGATGTTGCACATTTACATGTCTACATGTTTAAGATTGTAATTTGATTTTGTTGAGGTTTCTGCAATGTAAACTTGGTGATGTCGTATCACTGTTCCTCATAAATTATATTATGTAATGCCCACTGCCTCACCTAAATAATGAACTTAAAAAAATTTAAGAAAATTTCAACATTGCACAGGAGGACTGGGAATCAAGATTACAATAAAGTGTGACAACTTTGGCAGACAGTCCATCATAGTTGAAATCTTCACCAACAAGAAGTCGAATATGTGGGGTGCTACCCAGCTTTGCCACAAGGTGGGAAAAAGGAAATATAATACTACAAAAAGCATGTCATAAACAAGCACGCACTGTGGAAGAAAAGAGTTTATTGGAACCGAACAAACAAAACACAATGGCTGCCACAAACCTCCTTTTGTTTGATGCCAACAAACTATTTTCTACCACCGTGAGTGCTTGTTATAGCGTTCTTTTTGCCGTGTTAAGATCGCTGCTTAAATAAAACCACTTTGCCTGGCTGTCGGTGAGTGGAGCTTTGCCTCCCTCTACCATTTAGTTTATTCATACTCTATTCTCCATTCATTAATTAGAGGTGTAGATCTGTTTATTCCTATATTCCTGGTCAAACTATCGCAGGGAACAAAGGAAAGACAAGTGTAAACAGAGCATAAATCTTTTGTGATTGTCAAAGTTTGGCCAGAGTGTGGTCTTTTACAATTTAAGGACCTCGAACACCCATCAACGAGTGGATAAGGGTGGAAATGTTATACTTCCTTGGTTTGTGCGTGATGGGAAAAAATGCTGTATCTCAATAGTAAAATCTCTTATTTATTTTTTAAATAACAGAATTTTTTTAAGAAAGGCCAATAAGTAAATTAGGGGTAACTTTTATGTTGCACTTTATTCGAGGCTGAACAAATGAGGGGCAAATTAAAGGTTTTCTCTTATTTACAATTATATACGTACTAAACTTATATATTCTACTTCAGGCATTTGTCTTGGAATTACGGTACATATAGTTTGCTGTGCTTTGATGCTATTTTTGTATATTTGTTTTATAAAATGCATAGGTTCCACTTGCACAAATTTTGCTTCTCAAATCATTATTCATAACTTAATACAAAAGTTTTGCCAAAAGTACCCCACAGTGTGGACTGGTCATGCTTTTGAACCATTTGAATCCACATTGGAGCAATAATGGATTCAAATGTATGAAATATAGGAAAGATGAAAATACAGCTAACTCACGATCGGAGTAGTCGTATGTCATGATTATGATCATCCCTCTAGGGCTTGAATCGAGTGCAAACAGCAACCATTGCAGCAGACACTTTCTGCTCGTGGTTGGGGTGGAAAAAAAAGAAGCTGAGAACGGATTGGCCCAGATTCTCTGTCAACATCGGAGAGCTGTTCCAGAGGCTGCATGGTGTGAGCAGGCCAATCAAAGCGGCTGACCTGGACGAGTTATCTGATCTCAGAGGATCTTCCCCTGGACAGAATGGAGGATCTGCATTATCAGGGACCCCCCCAAACCTCCTCCAGCGGCGGAAGGTACCTTTCTCCCTGTCACTACTGTGATCATCACAAGCTTCCTAGCTGATCTCCGCAAGAGCCTCTCAGCTGACATATTGCAAATGCGGGAGGACATCAGGGGCTTCACAACAGTCCTAACTACAGTGGAACACACCACTGAGGTACAAGCTACACAAATCTCAGAATTGCCGAAGGAGGTGAGGGATCTCACTTCTGCCCAGCTCACTTTTGACATCCAACTGGTGGCCCTAGAGGATAGAGGTGGAAACACCTGAAGGTGAGAAGTATCTCAGACGGTATTACTATGGCAGAGATGCCACATTTTAACCAACGGCTGTTTATGGCCCTGTTACCGTCAAAATCAGCATGGGGCATTCAACAAGATGGCATGTTTCCCCTGCCTACACCTCAATCCAACCAGCCCAAGACCTCCTGTCAAATTTCAAAATGGGCAATATGGGAAGAACCCATATAAATTCAAGGAGATTGAACTCACCTTCTACGCAGACCTCTCTCTTAACCTTGCAGTGGAAATAATCACTCATACCTGTAACTACCTCGCTTTCTTAACATGGTCTGAAATACCGTTGGGGTGCTCCCCGCACACTCATATTCCAGCACAATGGCGCAGAACACAGGGTGACCAATGTTTCAAAAGAGGACGCTGTCCTATCCTCCCTAGGCCTCAGCCCCGTTTCCCGACCTGCTACTGTTACTTGGCAACGTCACTTCATTTATTCCAACACTCAGTGGAGCAGTCATCTGCCTTTGACAATTTTTATGTTGGGACTTGTTCCATTTTTGTTCTTCTTTTCAAATTGGTCTGGTATGCCTATTGCAACACAAAGGAATGAGGGAGTCTGACTATTAGTGAGTGGCTCAAACTGGATACAGGCAGAAATTGCACCCTATAATCTGCCTAAAATAGTAAATTGGTTTGGTTAACACCTGGAATCGGGTGCTATGGGTCCAGGAGCCAATTCACTAGGAAGGACTTTGAGTATATCCAAATGATCCAAGAGAAACTATAGCACTTACATATATGGGGTGTATGTCTTTAAATCTGCTAGAGGCAGAGTCAAAATTGCTACACACCAAATGCTATACTTTTACTTAAAGATTTAAACCTTATATGTGGTATAGGAAAGCAGTACAAGGAACTGTTTCCTAAAATGTATTGTGATAGATATTGTCACAGTTATGTACGGTGTATACGTCTTTAAATCTGTTAGAGACAGAAAAAAACGAGGTATATACCAGATGTTATACTTTACAGCAAAGATATAAACTCCATATAATAGACATACAGTATATGTGACTGTATTCTATAAAGAAATATATTTCAATATCACTTTAAAAATAATAAAAATATATTGGAAAAATGGGTAAATGAAATTAATACAAAGTTTATTAAGCATTTATTGGGTCAGATAAAAAGCACTAAAAATATATAATTAGATATTGATAATATTAAAAATATACAAGCCAGGAACGGATTGCAAGAGTATTACCAGCAATTATGCAGTTCTTAATTCAAGTTAACCGCAGGGGCCGTCTAGGATGGATGTGGATACAGTGTTGCTGAAACTGTGATCTCTAGCTGTCGGCTGTGAGGTTGGCGTGCGTCCCAGACCTCACTCTGAGTGCTGCACGCTGTTTGGCCGATCGGTCCCCAGGTCTTGGGATGTTTCACTCTCGGTGGAATGGGGAAAGAATCCCTTGCTGCCGGTTTCAAAGTCTGCGTCCGTATCCTGCTTGGTCCAGACCAAGCAGGATACGGCAGGATACGGACGGAAAGTCTGCGTCCGTACCAAGCAGGATACGGACGCAGACTTTGAAACCGGCAGCAAGGGATTCTTTCCCCATTCCACCGAGAGTGAAACATCCCAAGACCTGGGGACCGATCGGCCAAACAGCGTGCAGCACTCAGAGTGAGGTCTGGGATGCACGCCAACCTCACAGCCGACAGCTAGAGATCACAGTTTCAGCAACACTGTATCCACATCCATCCTAGACGGTCCCTGCGGTTAACTTGAATTAAGAACTGCATAATTGCTGGTAATACTCTTGCAATCCGTTCCTGGCTTGTATATTTTTAATATTATCAATATCTAATTATATATTTTTAGTGCTTTTTATCTGACCCAATAAATGCTTAATAAACTTTGTATTAATTTCATTTACCCATTGATCCAATATATTTTTTATTATTTTTAAAGTGATATTGAAATATATTTCTTTATAGAATACAGTCACATATACTGTATGTCTATTATATGGAGTTTATATCTTTGCTGTAAAGTATAACATCTGGTATATACCTCGTTTTTTTCTGTCTCTAACAGATTTAAAGACGTATACACCGTACATAACTGTGACAATATCTATCACAATACATTTTAGGTAACAGTTCCTTGTACTGCTTTCCTATACCACATATAAGGTTTAAATCTTTAAGTAAAAGTATAGCATTTGGTGTGAAGCAATTTTGACTCTGCCTCTAGCAGATTTAAAGACATACACCCCATATATGTAAGTGCTATAGTTTCTCTTGGATCATTTGGATATACTCAAAGTCCTTCCTAGTGAATTGGCTCCTGGACCCATAGCACCCGATTCCAGGTGTTAACCAAACCAATTTGTTCTTCTTTTGTTTACACAGAGTGATACGAGTTCCATGTTACTTTCTCCTCTACTCTTCCTCTACTCTTTCTCAAAGCCACGACTGAAGGGTCCGTTTACACCAACGATGGGTTTCACCAGACTCAATTAGCTCCTTAAATTTTAACACCTACTCCCCCAACTCTAATGGGTTTAGCATGTACTTATAACTCTACGAGGAGCTGTATTACATTATTATCCTAAGCTACTTCATTACATAGCCTGCTCTTTCTATTAGTTATAAGCTTGCTTATACTAAAAGTCACACTCCTTTCCATATATCTGTTGTTACATAAGGACCCACACTCTACTACTCTACTATAGGTTGAGCTCAATATTTGTTTTCCTCCCATTTTACATAAAAAGTGTGAAATTTCAGACACACTAAGCTAATCTTTGATTTTGCTGTGATGCCTTTCTGCTATTGAATTGTTGATATATATGCACTTCAAGAATAAAGAATAAATTTTTTTAAAAAGCAATAAAAAATATATTTGCTCCTGTATATATCTTACACTGGCTGCAGACACCCAGTATGTTCTACTTCTGCAGTTACATCCTCCAAAAAAAGTATGGTTAAGATGTTTTGGTAAAACTAGATCAAAAACTGTTGTATCGTACAACAAAACAAAACAAAAAAAAGGAAACAAATACACAGGATGGTTGGAGATTTCCTAAATTATAATATACCAACGGCTTTGCGTTGCTAAAGATATAATTACAATGTGATGACCAGAAATTAATATGTGTAATATAGCATACCTATAAATTAAGAAAGATTATTATGCTCGAGTTCGAGTGACATAACATGCACTCTATTAACTTCCATTAAGAATGAACTGCAAAATCAAAAATTAAATGCACATTAAATTGGATAAAAAAAAATCTTAATCTGAATGTTTATCTGTACAAATAGAGGTCACACGAATCCTGAGGCTTGGTAATTCATATTAATACATGCATATCCTTGATGCATTAGTCATTTTTAAAATTGATCCCGATGACTTGTTCTTTTCCCCATAGTGTATCAGGTCAACTTTGCAAGTTTGGGTTAATTAATACCTAAGGTTAGTTACAGAGGAGACACTGCAATATGTGCCTCAGTCCTATTTCTCACACTAGTACTGACAATGCAGAACAGTGAACATAGTCAGTATCTACTTGTCTTTGGTGAACATGGAAACATACAGTTACACACCGTCTATACATAATTATATATTATATAGCTGCACATATTTGGTATTCTGCTCCCACCAGGCCTATTGGGATGGACTAATATTTTCTTATTTTGCATCTACTGTAACGTTCCTTAAACTATATGTAAATTGAATGGCAGTATTAACTGTACAGACAGTATAGCATTTGGCAAGATAATCAATCAAATTGTATAACAAGTGAAGATAATTAGGAAGAAGATTACCTTGCATGAATAAAAATGAGAACTAAATTAATTCCTTTGTTAGAGTTCTCTCATCTAAAAATATATTGTATGTTCATTTCTAATATATTTAAATCCTGCACTGCTTTAAACACAGGGCGAGGTTTGAGGCACTCTCAAGGTGCTCACACAGAATAGTGGGGGTAAATTAATTTTATATTGTACGTTCTGGATTCATCATTTCACTCTGGCATACAATGAAAAAACACAAGATATTAGCTTTATTTTTTGTTAAAGGAACACTATAGTCACCTAAATTACTTTAGCTAAATAAAGCAGTTTTAGTGTATAGATCATTCCCCTGCAATTTCCCTGCTCAATTCACTGTTATTTAGGAGTTAAATCACTTTGTTTCTGTTTATGCAGCCCTAGCCACACCTCCCCTGGCTATGATTGACAGAGCCTGCATGAAAAAAAAAACTGGTTTCACTTTCAAACAGATGTAATTTACCTTAAATAATTGTATCTCAATCTCTAAATTGAACTTTAATCACATATAGGAGGCTCTTGCAGGGTCTAGCAAGCTATTAACATAGCAGGGGATAAGAAAATCTTAATTAAACAGAACTTGCAATAAAGAAAGCCTAAATAGGGCTCTCTTTACAGGAAGTGTTTATGGAAGGCTGTGCAAGTCACATGCAGGGAGGTGTGACTAGGGTTCATAAACAAAGGGATTTAACTCCTAAATGGCAGAGGATTGAGCAGTGAGGCGGCAGGGGCATGTTCTATACACCAAAACTGCTTCATTAAGCTAAAGTTGTTCAGGTGACTATAGTGTCCCTTTAACTGTTAAGTTTAGCAAAAGAAACAAACAAACAAAAAAAAAGTCATAGATTTCAGTTGTTTAATATTTTCAGATACGCTTTTCAAACAATTTATTATTTTTGGATAAACTTTTAAAAACTCTTACAAAATATTAAAATATCAAAAACTAAATCATATACAAAAATATTAAATTATATTAAAATGCTAAAATAATTTTCAAAGTATGAAATAATTTAAAAAGCTTATCCAAAAACATTAAATCTATATTAGAGAGTCTGGAGTTGTGCAACTCTGTTATAGCAAGTGGCAACATTCTGGATGGTGACATGGGGTGGCTTCATGAAATGATGGTTAATAGAAAAATCCAAGCACCATAACCACTATGCAGGGCCGGTGCAAGGACTTCTGTCTACACAGGCGAATACACATTTTGCTGCCCCCAAAATTTATCTTCACCTGTCTGTCTAATATTCCCACTTTTGCCCTTCTTACCCATTTTTTTGCCCCTTTTGTGCAGTTTACTACCTTTTTCTCTTGTTTTCCCTTTTTGCATATTGTACCCCCTGTCTGGCATTCTTTTTTATGTGTTTTGTGTCTTCTTCCCACTTTTCTTTACCCCCTCACTCGCTCATACACATACACAAACTGACCGTTACACACATACTGCTTACACACACACTGCTTATACACACACACACACAGTCTCTTACACACTTGCACTGCTTATACACACTCACTGGCTCTAACAGACACACACACACTGACCATTACACACATACTGCTTACACACACACACAGTCTCTTACACACTTGCACTGCTTATATACACTCACTGGCTCTAACAGACACACACACACTGACCATTACACACATACTGCTTACACACACACACACACTGCGTATGCACACTCACTGGCTCTAACAGACACACACAGTCTCTTACACACACTGCTAATACACACTCACTGGCTGTAACACACAGTCTCTCACACACACACACTAACTCTTATACACACAGACACACACACACTAACTCTTACACAGACACACACTGGCTCTAACACACACACACTAACTCTTACATGCACACACTGGCTCTAACACACACTAACACATACTAACTCTTACACACACACACACTGGCTCTCACACACACACTAACTCTTACACAGACACACACACTGGCTCTAACACACACACACTGGCTCTAACACACACACACTAACTCTTACACACACTTACTGATTCTTATAGTTGCTTATAGGTCCCGCTGCACTGTTGTAGCTTCCCTCCCCTCTCCACAGCAGTTGGCCACCGGGATATGATGTCACATATCCCAGCAGCCTGTAGCTTAGGAAGATATTCGCCGCGGTCGCTCCTCGTTGTTCCGCCCCCTTTCCTCGGTGGCTGCAAGTTTCCTTGGCAGATTGCTGCAGAAATTGACCGGCGGGAGCGGAGTTCTCTGTGCTCCTGCCGGTCACTCGGACATTTTTGCGCCCCTCGGGTCCATGCGCCCTAAGGCGGCCGCTTGTGCCGCCTTATGGTAGCGCCGGCCCTGCCACTATGGTGCAATCTAAGTAATCAAACTATTTGATAACGGTTTGACTTCTTGTCTGGGGTTCGCTGGGCACTGCCCCCTGCCTCAGATACTGCTGGAAGCTCTCTTCTTGAGCTACGTCCAGTGATGCAGGGCTTAGCTCATTTGCTGAAAGGGATCAGCTGATGCTCTCTGCCAATGAACTGGCTCTGCATTGCAGGGTTTGGCTCAGGAGAGCTAATGGAACCTCCTAGCAGGAACTTTCGGCTCTCACTGCCAGCAGTGGCAGAGAACTGGGAGCAGAGCCCAGGTCAAAATGTTAACAAACAGTATAACAACTTACATTGGGTGCAGGCACCATTGCTCTCCTGGCACCATATCCTCTACAAGGCACTGCAGTGGGTATGGTGTTTGGAGTCCCTTTAACTTTAATAAACTGCATTTTACATTAGACTCTACAAACGTAGAGGTTAGCTAAGCACTGTGGGGAATTTCATTCATGAATATATGGAGTGCAAGGTTAGACATTACAGCCAAGGGGAAGGTTTTTAAATGTGTCCTCTGAATGGAAAGCAGTGGTACCTGGAAATCTTGAACTGTTTGGGTCCCCTGATTTACTAGGTCAGGCATAGGCAACCTTTGGCACCCCAGATGTTTTGGACTACACCTCCCATGATGCTTTACCAGCATTATGGATGTAAGAGCATTATGGGAGATGTAGTCCACAACATCTGGTTGCCTATGCCTGCACTAGGTTATTCACTAGAATTGTCAGGAATTTCTAATTTACAGCTAAAGTAGCCAAACATGACAATTTTTTAAGTCAGCTATTGTTCCAGTTTGGCTACTTTGACATTAAATTTGAAATCCACTTTGATTTCCCAACAATTCTCACATTTGTGAATTACCCTGTCCGACACAGGATTACGAACCCTCTGACACACTTTTGTGCAATCGCACACAGACACTTTATTGGTGTCTTCTTCAAAAAAGAAAATATTGCAAACTGTCACTGCTAATACATTAAAATACACATTCCCTTGATTTCCTTCAGTGGAAAAACAAAAAAGCCAAATTTACCTCTCTACTATCTCTTGCCCATTCCAACAAGAGGTATCATTTTCAGCGATATCACTATGACGACACACGAGGCCAGGCAGACTGCCATAAAAATTGCTGTACGTTTTCAACTTTGTAATAAATTCTCTATAATAAAAAAAATAAAAAGTTATTAAAATGACAATGAAGACAGACTTTCTTATCCGGTTGCAAAAGGATAAATCTGCAAGCCATTAGACATTTTACAACCAAATGAAAAGGTTGACTTCTGACCTGAATTTTTAATTCAGCAATCTAAAGACATGCTAAAGAGAACAACAGGGACCAGGCTTTCTCTAGTGTCAGAATAGAGGGTATGTTGTTGTAGTGGATAAATGTAGATCCATTGCTTTGCAATCAAAGGTTCTGAATTTTATCAAAATACTATAACATTCTGCAGTGGTGCTTATACCACTCTGTACAATGTACACTTGTTAGCACATGCCTGAAATGTAGAGAACATGTCAAAGTGATCAAGAAATAACAAAGATATGTTTTATGAATACACCAGATAAAAAATTATACCACAGCTAGGTACACTTAACAATATGCATAGGGAAAGTTTAAAATGTCCTAAATATAAATCAAGCCCTGGTCCATATCAAAAACATGGGGGAAAGATCAACCGTCTATCGAATTTAATATCAGACAGTTTTATAAATCAATACAATGTTTATCAATTTAACATAAATGAATAGTTTAATTATTGTGGAGTTAGTAACTCTAAAAATTCCATCTAACATTCTATGCAGCACCTTTCTGATGTGTGCAAAAACAGAAACATAAGCATTAAGATCAAGAAAAAGGGTATTTCATTTATATACGCATGCACACACGCACACACGCACACACGCACACACGCTTACTTTGTTTCTATATATTTATGTAGCTGATATACTGTGTAATAGCTTACCGTCTCTTGCCAGAGAGAGTCTCTTCATGCTCCGTGTGATAGTTGAATAATTTTTTATTAACATTGAAGTCTCTCAGATTGTGCGCTGACCTTGATACTCGTTGCTTAGAAGGGTTGCATATTTTATTTATCTGAAAAATAAAGTTTCCTGCGTTAGACGTTCTCGCTGAAAACATAAATTACTGAAGATATGCATCAGTGGCTTCATTTCTTACATTATGCTCCATTCTCAAGGTAAACCGTTTTCCAGATTCTCCATTACAGAACAAATCTGAGGCCATGAGGACAATGAACTACTTATTGAGACAAAATATTTTTAAGAAAGAAGAAAACCGTAATAAAACACTGGAAGAGGAGCTCTGAAACTGTAAAATTACATTTATGCTTTGCTATAATAGCTGGAAAAAATACATTACCACACTGGCCACATACAACCTTGAATAAAATAATAAGATTAACAGCTATTGCATATAGCCCATAGACATGTGGATAGTTGTATTACAGGGCCGCAGAGAATAGTATATGGCTAGTGTTGCTCTTTGTAGCACTTAGCTTCTTGGTGTACCTTGGTATAATGCGCCGGTATTGGGTGGTGCATAATAATTCTTGTCAAAATAATAGCATTGTGTGTCGGCATGTGCAAGATATTGAGGGTTTTTAAAACCTGCCACTCAATGAGTTCATTTGTGTTTTGCTGGCAGATATTTTACCTGCTATATAAAATTATCATATATATTTTAATAGTAAGGGTTAGGTTTTGCTAAATGCATGTATGCATGACTTTAGAATGTCATTTCTAGTTTGTTTATTGTTACGTGTTATAATGTAACAATGTATGCTATAATTTATGTTGCTACATTTCTGATGTATTATTATTAATGTACATCACAATGCTGAATAAATACATACATAAATGATAGTGATAATAAATGCAAAGGTTATCCAAAGAAAGTTAAACAACTTTGACCACAAGATGGCACTGCTGTCCTTGGGCTGTGGGATGGACCATTACCTGAGTTCATTGGGATTTGGGATTGTGTGCAGGTATTTGTTCCTTTGTTTATACATCGAAAATGAATGCCAAAGGCATTGGTGACACCCAAAGTAGTGGGAGCTTGAGTGCATGACTGATTTCTGTGTTTTTATATTACACAGCTGCCCAACTCATACCAACTGTCTCATCAGAGATTTTGTCTTTTAGGTGAAAATAGCAAGGTGATTTGTTAGCATATGGCTCGGGAGATTTGTCTTGGCAGGTAAGCTTACACTTCAAAGTTATCACAATAGTACTAAAAGCTTCTGCTATTCCTATGGAGGGATTTGGTATTATGTGCTGAACTTTTTTTTGTTTTGTTTATATGTATGGAAAAAACATGTTGTGCTATTAAAGAAGAGGAACCATAAACGTTTGCATTAGCTATGTGTGTGCATAATAGGGTTTATTAACTAAACTATAAATTGTAGCGCGCTGAAATCCAAATGGCACAATTTAAGCTAAAATACAAAGCTGATCTTGAAAAAAAATCCCCAAAACAGCTACAGTCACAACTTTGTTATGTTAGCCTAAATTAGGCCATTTGGATTTTAATTTGCTTTAATTTCTTGTTTAGTAGAATTTAGCAGACGTAGGCAACCTTTGGCACTCCAGATATTGTGGACTACATCTCCCTTGATGCTTTGCCAACATTGTGGCTGCAAGAGCCTTATGGGAGATATAGTCAACTAGTAATGATGGTTGCCTCCTCCTATCGAGCAATGTTTTAAAATCCTTTTACATCACTGGGAAAACTAGGAAAGAAAATGCTGGTGTTTTTTGTTTCTGAAAAGTACACAATATATAGGTTTCTTTAATATGTATATTCAACGATCCACAAATCACATAATATTTTTAGCATACGCGTTATAAAGTTAAAATAAAGTCAAATTTTTACTTCTCCATAATTTCCCCATAGGCATCATCTTGGTGTCGATCCTATCCAATGTCTCACTGAGCAACAAGTTAATTTTTCTGAAATGCAAAAATAAATTTCTCTATTCTACAGATATCTCCAGTCACTTCATTGGAATATCACAAACTGCCAAGATTGTAACCTGATGAAACTGCAACATTCATCTTGTGAAGATTCTTTGGGGACTCACAGATTAATCTATCAGCCTTCAAATCTTATGCCTAGGAATCTAAATGCCCTGGATGCATGCAGAGTAACAGTATGTAATGCTATTAGCTTGGTATCAAGTGACAGAAGCTCTGTCATTACCAAATTATATTACTGGCTGCTGACTGCTCTTTAATTTGGTTCCTATACCATAATCACATAGTTTGCGATCACAGGAATGCAGTGATAGGGGGATTGGACTATGCAACAGGGAACGATTGAAGTTCCTTCCAATTAGATCTGCTCTTTGAAAATCACACCGAGAGAAATAAAAGGAATATGAAATGGTAAGTTATACTCAAGAGAAAATAATAAACCTCACTTTGGGCTGTGATATGAACAGAAATGCAGTTTATAAAAAAGAAGTTATGGCTTCCGTTCATTTAGAATATATGCAGACCATGGAAGGGTTAGTAAAGAGCCTCAGTTTGTTGGCTTCAGCCTCACACCGGTCAGTGCAGATTAAATAGGGCAGGGTAGAGATGTCTGTGGGCATAGTACTGTAGGACTATGTGTTTTAGCATGAGATACATTCTCTGTGTCTTCGGGCCTGGATTACCATACAGCAGAGGTGCCCAAAAGGTAGAACTACAGCTTCCATAATGCTTTGTCATTCCAAATGCATTCTAAAGCCGTGCAAAGCATCATGGGAGCTGTAGTTCAACAACACCTGTGGATCTACCTTTTGGGAACCCCCAGCTTACAGGGAAATTTACCAGTGGACCACAGTATCTGAGGCTGGCCAGGCTGCCATGCTATGATGTACATGATTGGTGTTGCCAAAAGTGATGTGTGTGACAATGTGTGATGTGTGGGTGGCTGTGAGTGATGTGTGTGACAATGTGTGATGTGTGGGTAGCTGTGAGTGATGTGTATTGCTGTATGTTGGTAGCTGTGAGTGATGTGTAGGGCTGTGTGTAAGCAGCTGTCAGGGCTGACACGGGTGATAAAATAAAGCTAAGTATTTTACAATTGCAAGTGTTGCAAGTGTTCCTATGGGATATCAATAATATAAATAAGAGTTCACTAAACCACAGACACAAATTGTGCACATTCATACAAATACATATTCCTATGTATGGATGCAGGCATATTCACAGATACACATACACATTTATAGATACACATTCAGTCATACATGCAGACACATTCACATATCCATATAGACGGGTGTTAAAGGAAAACTCCAGTGCCAGGAAAACAATCTGTTTTCCTGGCACTGCAGGTTCCCTCTCCCTCCCACCCTCGTCCCTCGTCGCTGCCTCCTCCTCCGCGCTGCCCCTCCTACTGACTCCGTCGGCATGCACATTAGGTCTCCACATAGGAAAGCATTGAAAAAGATTTTCAATGCTTTCCTATGGGGAATTGAGCGACTGGAGGTCCTCACACAGTGTGAAAATCTTTGCTATGAGTCAGGAAGTGCCCTCTAGTGGCTGTCTAGTAGACGACCACTAGAGGTGGAGTTAACCCTGCAAGGTAATTATTGCAGTTTATAAAAAAACTGCAATAATTACACTTGCAGGGTTAAACTGCAATAATTACACTTGCAGACCACTCCAATGGGCAGAAGTGGTCTGGGTGCCTGGAGTGTCCCTTTAAATGTATTTATTTATTTTTCTTTATATTGAGAAATGTCTTCCCTCCCCAAGGAGACATTACCCTCTGGATTTTGTTATACGCTATACATTGCATGCTCCATTTGAGTTGGACAATCTACATATATAAATGTGAGTTCTGTGCAAAAAACAACAACAAACCAAAACATTATTTTGTATTTACAGACAAGGCCAAAAGCTGTCAGCCCTCTCCTGCTATCTGTCTGTCTGTCTGTCTATTTACCTATCTAAAATATGCCTTAATCTTTACACACTTTACACAGAGCAGAGGTTAACACATTTCAAGGATTTTCTTTATTTGTACTTTCTCACAAGTCCTTTGCCAATTTGACCTATTAGATTATTAAGCAGGATTGTAAAGTTACCATGTTTATTGTGATTCATTTTTTCACAGAGCCCAAAAGATAAGGAATTCTCTGTAATAACTTGGCCTGGACAAAGCCCCAAACTTCTCCCTCCTAGAGGCTATTTTAATCCAGATCTAGTAAACTATCATAATAAGGATTTTGGAGTATATATATATATATATATATATATGTATTAAGGCCTTTTGGCCTGTAATTGTGGGAGGGGCGTATGACACACCTCTTCCCTACTTAAGGGACACCCCTTACCTGGCTCCATATCGTTCGAGGTCAGCGCTGCATCATTTCCACTTCCGGGTCATCCAGACGCCATTTTACCTGATTACTCCATGAGGTTTTTTAAGCAGAGCTGTGTCAGGAATCCAGCCACAGGCTTTTCCGGCCTACCACCTTCTTTCTTCAATCCATCGCCGTGGATGGTGTCCAAGTGACTCACAAACTGTAAGTCAACCTACCCGTTATGCCAGGCATCAGTCCCACGGCACCATGCACGGGTCAGGTCCTCACTTTACGGCTGCATTTTGTCTAAGTCTGTTCTAAAACCATTGCATGTTCATGCATATCATTCGTTTAAACCCCGTACCGGTCTTTGGGTGTACTACAGGCTTCTTAGACATTATTGCATTTCATGTACAAACCAACGAACCACTGCATTTTCGCCTACACACTGACCCCTACCGGTTATTCGGTGTACTACAGGCTTCTCAGACATTATTGCATTTCATGTACAAACCATCGAACCACTGCATTTTCGCCTACACACTGACCCCTACCGGTCATTCAGTGTACTACAGGCTTCTCAGACATTATTGCATTTCATGTAAAAAAACAACCTTGCTTCATTTAAACGATTGTCATTTCGGTTTGTGTTTTCTGGTCGGCACTTATTCATAGTATATTCTATGCACGATTGCTGTTCGCATTAAAATGCATACGGTTAAGCTATTCATGCTAACTTCTGTTTCCCTTCATACTAAGATTCGGTTATTCTGCTATGTATTCACAGATCTTTTTCGTGAGTTACATTTCATCATTTCATGTATTTACATTTGGTTAAAAAGTTGCCTGGTTAAATAGACAGACCACTTTCATGCTATTTTTAAGGTATCACTTATTACATCAAGGGTATGAAACCAGCTAACATTTCTGTATAGACATTGGACTCCCACGCTTACTGGAGTTTTTTTTTTTTATAATTATCCAATTCATTACAATTAAATCAGCCTACGTTACAGGCCTCATTTCTTTGTTGTTAACCATGACACAAGGATTTAATTCCTTTTCATGCATACTCGGGTTGAATCACACGTACTGATCCAACCAATCATACGTTTCCTGCACAGTAATCGGTTAAACTTTCAAATACTTATTTTACACGATCTTAGGTTGTCTATTTTGTTTCAGTTTGCTTATTATATATATATGGTTTTAATAATAATAGTTATTTTATTTTACAATGCAGATATTACATGTATATTACAGTTATGGTTAGCCTACATTACGGCTCCTTTTTCTGTCATGCTCGTACGACATACCACGAGTTCAAGGACACGGTCCTATTTTAAAGAGTATAATGGAGATATGATGTTATTACAACCATGTACATTACGATTACATGGCACTAACTATTCAGGCCATTTCTTATCATACTCATACGATATACCACGAGTATATAAGAACACGGTCCTACCTTCCACAGAGGGTTTCGGGTTGAATCACACGCATTGGTTCAACCACTCATACGTCACGTTACAACATTTTCTGCATAGATTGTCATTTCACATAATTTCACATGGCATTTACAAACTCAGGCCTTTTCTTGACACACTCAGACGACGTAACACGAGTATTCAAGAACACGGCATATACGTCTCACAAGACTTTCGGTTTTTGAATCACACGTTCTGGTTCATACATTCATACGTCACTTTACAGCAACATTTATGATTCTGCATATTGTCACTTCACATTAAAAAGTCCCTTGCATTCCCAGATCAGTTTAGTGACATGCATATCATCTGATCACCTTCCATATATACACATTACACGGCCAATCCCCTGCTGCCAGGTATCGGACTCAGCGTAATGCTTGTCACCAGGCATGGGCAGTCATGTCACTATCATACTCATATATTTTACACCTCCCACACATACTGCTAGAAGCCCTAATCCCAGCCTATACAGATTACACAGGTCTCACAGGATCCATTCTCACTCTATCCCTTTTTAGGTTTATCCAGGTTTTCATACCTGTCGAATCTCAAAACTTCATACATACTACCAGGTACGTAAGCCTGCTCACGTTGTAGTTCACATACGTTTCATTCTTCTAGGCCATAGAGTACTGGCAAGTTAGGGGCATAGGCCCAAATAGGTACCTCCCTTCTTGGCATTTCTGCCTATCGTTTAGTGGTCCGCGAGGCCAACACCCCGCCTCAACGTTTCGGAGGCAAACGCCATCGGGCCACACGTGAGTTAGCCGCCTCGCAATATTATAGAGAGGGCCTCACCTGTCACTCCCTCCCCCTGTTTTCTTTTACTATCACCGAGAGGCCTACGATTCCTGCCACTACGACGGGTGGCCTCAATAACCCCTCGCGCCAACTCATAGACAGAGCCTCTCATAGCCACTTGGCAACTAGCAGGGCCTCACCTGTCACAAAACAAGATTAATTTTTTGCCTTTCAGGCCTAGTTAGCCTGCCAGTATCACCCCTGGGGAATCGGTCACTACACCCCTTACCATGGCTGGGTCGGCCACTGCGACCCCTCCAGCACTGGTTGAGTTGCAATCACTTTCTCCAGCCATCTGTTTCAGGGCACATGCTAAATCTGTGTCCAAATAAAATGTATCCCAAAACTATACTTAACATCAATAAACATTTCTGTACTTACGACATTACTGCCACATCATCCATCTAGACATTTGGTGGAATTCATTATCTCGGGTCTATCAGAAGGATTCACACAGGCCTCATACACATGCCTTCCGGAATCCTGGAATGTCCTAATTTACAATCCGCACAACAAACCCTACAGCGGTGGAGACACTCATAGCCAGGAAGTGGCAGAGGACTTCCTATGGGGGCCCTTCCAGTCCCTCCGTTCACCACATGGCGGACAAACCCCATCGGTATTGTCACAGGGATATCTTCTCACAAACAGAGACTTATCATTGATCTATCAACACCTCTGCCACTCCTAGTCTGAACTCCCTCATACCCTCTGAGGAATTTTCACTGCAATATTCCACCATAGATCACGCCATTACGGCTATCATGCAGGCAGGGGCCGGAGCATGGCTCAGTAAGACTGATATCACAATGCTTTCAAGTTACTGCCTATCCACCCTACACTGTGTCACCTGCATGGTATCAAGTGGGCAGGGAACTACTATTTTGCTCATGTTTAACATTTAGGTTCCAAAGTAGTCCGGCCATTTTCGACGTATTCGCCGAAACCCTATGCTGGTTTTATTAAATATAGCCAGATGCCCTACAGTTATACATTATCTGGATGATTTCTTACTGGTCGAGGAGAATATTTCCCCTCCCAGTAGCCTAAAAGAAACCATCAGTCTATTCGAACAGGTGGGTGTCCCAGTCTCCTCCACCAAGACTGAAGGACCAGATACCTTCATCACATTCCTGGGTATCATACTAGACTCAGCCACCATGCAAGCTAGCCTGCCACGCCCAAGGTAGAAAACATTCTGATCAACATAATCTCTACATACAACTCGGTACTTGCAACCGCAAGAATTACAGTCTCTGCTTGGGTCACTGAATTTTGCCATTCGCATCATACCTCAAGGCCGGGCTTTCATCTCACAACTCCTTTACATGTTTCCCACTTTTAGACATGATGGACACAGGTCACCCCTGGATACCCAAGCCACGGCAGGCGTAATTATGTGGAGAGAAATTTTAACCACCTTGAATGGTAAAAGCATGTTCCTTCCAAAATTGTCTGACTCCTCACCTACCATTTGGTCAGACGCGGCGTCTACCACAGGTTTTGCAGCAATTTTTCAGGAACGAATGGCTTTGGGGCAGCTGGCCTTCAGAAGTTCAGGACCTGGAGGGTTTTTCCACTACCTCAGCTCTGTTTGAGATATATCCCATCGTGACGGTTGCCGTGGCATGGGTGCATTTATGGGCAGGTTCGTCTGTACGTTGCTACTCAGACAACCAAGTAACTTGTCACATTATAAACAAGGCCGATCCAAATCACTGACTATTATGAGATTCTTGAGGAAACTCACTTGGCTGGCTGCATGTCATAATTTTCTCTTGTTTTGTATTCATGTTCCAGGTGTATGTAACACTGCTGCTGACAATTTGTCTCGCTTTAATTTCCAGGCTTTTCGTCAAATACTCCCGTCAGCCGCACTCACAGCCACGAACACCCCACTATTCCACCATCTAGTAATGGACTAGATGCTATTATGCAACATAGCAGAACATTGTCCCAATTAGCACTGTCTACTAATACCCGGGAAACTTACGATAGAGCTTTCATTTGATTTAAAGATTCCTTTCTGAACACAGCATCTTACAACCTTTCATCGTGACATCCTGGTTGGGCTTTGCTTCTTTTTGCCACCTCAAACTCAAACTATCATACAACACAATCAAACCATATCTGACAGGCATCCAACATCACATGCTAACTTTACAACCAGACAAATCAAGTGTCCTCCTACCAATTAAGAACATCCTTAGGGGTATTCAGAGATCCGAACCCCCACGTACGGCCCAGAGGCTACCCATAGATTTCCATATTTTTAAAGACTTATACAATTCACTAGATTTAAACCCTTTGCCAACAACACAAACCTCATCGTTAAAACCGCCATATACGTAGCCTTGTTTATGGTTTCTTGAGACCAAGAGAATTTACCGCCATCAGCACAACACAGTCCACTCACATCCTACTTCATTCACACTTAACAAAACACATGGACTATTATATCTTGACTCTGCCTCACTCCAAAACCAGTCAACATGCACTTTCAGTAGAGGTTAAGTACTATCCTACTCACAACAGGTGGAGCCCCGTCAAACTACTGGACTCATATACCCAGCATAACAACGAACCACCATCTCAACCACTTTCAGTCTACAAGGTTCGGTACTCACTACCACCACCTTTACTTACACAGCTGGGCCTCAAATCAGCTAACTATTCGGGCCACTCCTTCCGCATAGGAGCGGCCTCCACAGCATCCAGTGCAAACATTCCAGTTCATGTTTATCAAGTCACTAGGGCGCTGGAAATCATCGGATTACTCTAGATACATACCTAACCCGGTACAAGAAGTAAGAAATGCCTTTCAAGACATGTCTGGTTAAAGTATGTATATTGCTGGTATGTAATAAATTTGATTTTCTACTTTTGCCCTCTTTATTTACAGGCCTACCTCATCGTCGGTTCCGGCACACCACAACCGACTTGCTCTTTTAATACCATCCTACACTTATCAGTGTTTGTATCTTCTGTACTATCATGAGCCCTTAACACAAGTATTAAGGCCTTTTGGCCTGTAATTGTGGGAGGGGCGTATGACACACCTCTTCCCTACTTAAGGGACACCCCTTACCTGGCTCCATATCGTTCGAGGTCAGCGCTGCATCACCCTCCCACCCACTCCTCATTATTAACTCCTTTTCTCTTTACATTTCTTCTTGGTGGGCCCTCTTTATTTACAGGCCTACCTCATCGTCGGTTCCGGCACACCACAACCGACTTGCTCTTTTAATACCATCCTACACTTATCATATATATAATTTTAGCTGGGCAAAGAAACTGGTAATAAGGTGATGTTCATTTCACTCGAAGATCATGGAAACCTTTCAGACACTTGAATTTTTAACTTATGGCTCCACTGAAAAACTTACTTTTGTAAAGGTATATATTTAGATTCATAATGTGAGATGATTACAGGTAACATAGGAAGATAATGAACTACAATTTTCTGGAGAGCACATTACAGAGAAGCCAAACATTATGATTAGATAGCAACCAACCAGTTAACGGCCAAAGAAAAATACAATTAAAACCCATCTCTTAACTACCTGGTGTCAATAGTGAGAATCAATGAGCTTTAGAATTTATTTAAACCACATTAAATGAGTTATACATTAGTTTGAGAATATAAAATGCTTCACTATTGATCTAAATGCCAATTACATACTTAACCAATCACTAAGTCATGAAGTCACCTAAAAGATAAATTTCAGCTGCCACCATTAAGCCAGCTCAGGAGAGAGTGTCACAGTTCTCATCGTGCCATACTGATGGCTAGACGTGGCCGCTCCATAAGTGCCCAACAAGGTGTTTAAATCTGGATCCTTTGCTGTCCTGGGCCTGCTATGTGACTTTGAGCCACAGCAGTTCCGATTCTTTTGAGCCGTTCTAGTCCTATTATTCCTGGCTATGTCTGCAGCACTGGGGGTTGGACTTATTCTAAGGTTATTGCTGTGCTTCACCTGAGACTGATCATTCATCTGCTGGGTATATAAACTGCTTCCTCCTGAGAACTTTATCAAGTCTTTGATCCTAGTGTATGTGTTCAGCTCCTTTTTTCTAGTCTCCTGAACTTTTATTCCATATTGACCCCGGCTACACTTTGTTTATCCTGACCTCTGGCACCCTTTGACTTCAGCTATCCCTTAGCTATCGTGCTGTTTGTGACCTTGTCGGTACTGCTTTTGAACACCTTTCCTGCACAGCCCCGGTGCACAGATTCACAGTCCAGGTGGCTTCTTACCTGGTCACCTTGGACTTTGTCTATCTGCAAGGGTGAGCAAACATATCTACGCTACAGACTTCCACCTCCGGTAAGACCCTGACAGAGCTAGGAGTCCCCACCTTGGTGTCCTCTGAGATTATGGACCTGCATAGTACACTGTGGCAATCCACACATTATTCCCCATACATTACAAGAAATAACTGCACAGATGAAGCCACCAGATCTGTCCTTGATCTGCTGATAAATTAATCCGGAGAGTGTTGGCGCCATATAACTGCTAATAATAACAAAGGTACATAAATAGAATATTTATACAATAAACCCTTTGCCAGACAATTTCTACCTCTTTGCCACTGCCATTTATGTGCTTATCAATTCTTGTCCTCCCCCTCCAAGGTGCTTGATCTATCTACCTATCTTTTTGCTCGGGTTTTTTTTTTTTTTTTCTAAATAAAGCTTTATTGCCAGCAAACTGTCAATAGACTCCAGGAGTCCTGGGATTGATCTGCCAGGACTTTAGTTAGGTGTAAGTGTCAATAGAGGGCGAGGATATTTATTTATTTCGTTATAAAATATTTTACCAGGATGGATTGATTAAGATTTCTCTTGTTTTCAAAGTTCTGGGTCCACAAAACATTGCATTGTTACAATAGGATACAATATTACAAAAATACAATATACAAACAATATTTATATATATATATATATATATATATATATATATATATACACACACACATATATAAATTTAACAAATAACAGGTAATAAATATATTCAACCATGACAGGTGCATTCTGTGCTGAGGTATATTGCCATAGATCTCTTAACAGATTTTAGATTGAATGAAGATTTGACTGTGTCCCTGAGGTAATTCCATAATTGCGGAGCTCTGTAGGAAAAGGAGGATCGAGCCACTTTATTTTTGTATTGCGGTATGCTAAATATCGTGCTAGTACTGGATCGGAGGTTATAGGAGGTGGGAACAGCTGGGGAGAGCATTCTACTCAGGTAGGGAGGGAGCTTCCCAGAAATGCTCTTATGCACAAGGCTAGAGAGATGAAGAGTGCGTGGGGATTCCAGCAACAGCCAGTTTAGTTCTATTGACATGTCACAGTGGTGGGTAAAGTAATTACATTCAAGTTCAAAGCGGCAGAACAAATTATATAACGTATTAAGGTGGGTTTGCGGTGCGGGTGCATACACTACTTCCCTATATTCAATGACCAGTATTAGCATTTGTTGCACTATCTGTTTCCTTACTTTAGGGCGTAGGCAGGGTTTATTTCTGTACAGGGCACATAGTTTTGGGTAAAGTTTTGAAGAGATTTTTTCAATGTGAAGGCCAAGGGATAGATTGGGCTCTAGCAACAACTCTAGATATTTAAAAGAGCAGACTGCTGCTGTCAGTGTGCTATTTTAATTTGTTCTGATACACAGTTGTTGATTTTGTAGTTTACGTAATTTAGGTACAGTTCCAAAGATCATTGTAACAGATTTGTCAGTATTTAGGAAGAGTTTGTTTTCCGCTATCCACTTTTCTACCTCTGTGAATTGGTTTTGGAGCACAGCCTCAAGCTGCGGTAGCTTGGGTTTAGTAGCGTAGATTACAGTGTTGTCAGCATACAGTTGAGGATTTGCAGACGTTAGGCAGATCATTTATAAAAAATGTGAATAGCAGGGGGCCGAGTATGGAGCCTTAGGGAAAAAACACACATGAATGGAAGAGGGAGAGAAGCGCTATCAGAAATGGCCACATATTGCAATCGTCTGAAACATACGGTCGAAACCAGGTTAGCGGACAATCACCAATGCCTGAGTTTTTACATTTTTGCAAAAAAATTCCATCATCTACTGTGTCAAAGGCTTTGGCAAAATCAAGGAAAATAGCTCCAGTTAAGTCTCCTTGTTCCATGGTCTCCTAGGTGCATGAGGTGGCAGTGGGGTTATCATAAATTCATTGAGGTAACATGGATTGCCTTGCTGTTGCTACATAATTAATTAGGGAGTTCATTAAAAGAAGCGGTCAGAATATAATTTCACACCAACATGGTAATCTGGGCATTAGTCACTAGAGGGGGCTGTAGTACATACAATCTTAAGATAGGGTTGCAATTGCCAAACTTTTTTTTTAAAGTGTCACATTTATTAACACAATATATAAAGTTTATATTGTTTCAGATTAAAATATGTGAAGTCATGTATTTCACCTGTCACCTGTGTAGTATCAAGCACAGTCCCTTTGTTTGAAAATACAAAAAGTGCTTTGCACGTACATGACACCCAACGTATTAAGTGGACAAAGAGTGACAATTTAAATTTCTGAGCGTGAGTGGGGGCGGTGCATTAAAACGAAAACAATGTATCTCATTTCTAGACACATTTATTATAGTTAGATACCTATTACTGGGAGTATTATTGCTGTGGAGCTCTGTTACACACTCAGACACAGCAACAATATGGACCTTCTAGAAAAGTGGGACATTAGGTTAAAAAAAAAGGGGGGGAAGGATTCAAGCACAAAATAGGGACTGTCTAAATAGGGACACTTATGCACATAGGATCTTCCACAAATCTTCTTTTACGTATACAGATACTTTATACATATATCCAATGCAGCACGAGAGATTACATTAAGGAAAACAACTTCCCCTCACCTTTTCTGCACAGTGCTGGAAAAAGCAGGTGGGGAGCAGCATCCGTTGAACCCAGATAAGATTTTAGAACCATAGCGAATGGTTTGACAACTTACAGTGTGGGGGTGCCAAGGCAGGCCTGACCATAACAACTACAGCACAATAAAGTGGTAATGGTGCTTGGAATGTGCCTTTAAGTGTTTATGGGTTTGAGAGTGACTTTAAATTCACTCTGAATTCCTGAAAGTTCACAAATAAAGGAATATTCCAGAGAATGATGAATTTATCATAAATCCTGCAAACAAGGAGCGTGCAACAGCAGTACTGTATAAGGTAGATCACATCAATTAAATTCAACTTCAATTGGGAAACACACGTACCTACCTAACTTAATACATTGTGCCTAATTCTCGCATTTAACCAAGACAGATTATATAGAAATGCATTGTGCAGTCCATGCAGCCAGCAGTACACATTTCACATACAAGTCTCCTCTTTAGAGGAGACATTTGGTCACTATAATGAATAGCCTCGATCATTAAAGTACAAACCATAAAAGACATGCCATATATAAATTAAACTAGGAAAAGCAGCACTCACAATTTTATAGCTGTGTCCAGCCAGCCCTAAGTGAAGTGGTTCATGCTGTACAGTTGGTTATCTACAGCAATATAATTTATTTTGCTCATAATGAGACACAATAACAAATCATCGGAAGCCTCGCTACAGTAAATCTGATACAGCGTATGATGGGTCGAATCATCTGCAGCCACAATGATAACCAGGAATGAAAGCTTATCATTTCCCCAAATCGATCGCAGATAAGGCTTTATGAGATATGGCTTGTAGAGTCTCTGACTGCTGAATGAGATTGAGGTGACAGTAGTTTTAGACTATAACGTGTGCGTGCTTTATTATAGCTGTAATTAACCCTTCTTACTCCAGCAGACAGGCAAAGTTATTCAATAACGTGATTATTGTTGGGAATATCAAAGCGTATTCCAAATGTAAAGCTAAAATAGTCAAACTGAAAGCAGAACTGACATGGATAATTTTTAGTTTGGTTTATTTTGGTCTTAATTTGGAAATTACATTTTAATTCACAACAGTTCTCCCTTTAGTGAATAACCCTATAAAGTATGAATTCAAACCCGAACTAGTTGAACTGAAAACGTAGCTGACTTGATAATCAGTCTGGCCATTACAGCAACTTTGATCTAAAATTTAAAATTTACTTTGAATTCCAGACAGCTCACACTATACTGAATAACCCTAAAAGTAGACGGTATTTTCTACAAAATTAAGTAACCTGTTGCAACAGACGCTCCCTCTAGAAAATGTATTTGCAGATTTGTGAATGTTATTCTGTTTCTCTAACTTCCCCTCCAATGCAGAGTTCTATTTTATTGTGGTAAGTAGTGATGTCGCGAACATAAAATTTTCCGTTCACGAACGGTGAACGCGAAGTTCCGCAAATGTTCGCGAACGAGTGAACCCGGCGAACCGCCATAGACTTCAATAGGCAGGCGAACTTTAAAACCCACAGGGACTCTTTCTGGCCACAATAGTGATGGAAAAGTTGTTTCAAGGGGACTAACACCTGGACTGTGGCATGCCGGAGGGGGATCCATGGCAAAACTCCCATGGAAAATTACATAGTTGATGCAAAGTCTGGTTTTAATCCATAAAGGGCATAAATCACCTAACATTCCTAAATTGTTTGGAATAACGCTTTAGAACATCAGGTAATAACGCTTTAGAACATCAGGTATGATGTTGTATCTATCAGGTAGTGTAAAGGTTATGCCCGCTTCACAGTGACAGACCAAACTCCCCGTTTAACGCACCGCAAACAACCGCAAACAGTCCATTTGCACAACCGCAAACTCCCCATTTGCACAAGGCTGGATACCAAGCTAGCCATGTCCCGTTCCTTGTCCTCACTGATGTCATTGAAGGTCTCTTCCTCCACCCAGCCACGTACAACACCAAGGGTCCCCGAAAGGTGACAACAAGCCCCCTGTATTTATTTTTAAATGTACACTACTGTTACACCAGATATGCGTTGCACTGGTGTGACACTGTGCCCTGGCAGGCCTTGAAATGCACACGTGTGAAGGAAACTGACTGCTATTATTTCACAGTCAGATTTCTAGTTTTTTTTTTTTTTTTTTTTTTTTTTTTTATGTACACTACTGTTACACCAGATATGAGTTGCACTGGTGTGACACTGTGCCCTGGCAGGCCCTGAAACGCACACGTGTGAAGGAAACTGACTGCTATTATATTAGAGTCAAACTTTTTTTTTTTTTTAAATGCAAGCTATTGTGACACCAGATATGAGTGGTGGCACTGGGGCCACCTTAAAAATATAGGATATCGCTAAAAATCATGATCACTATATACTTTCTCTACAAACCTCTAAAACGAACCAAACTACTCATCCATCCGCTATACCACTTTATCCCACCTAGAACTAGTGCCAAGTTAAAATACTTGACTCTTACTTACCCACACTCAGTCATGCCACACACATTTCACCACTACTCTCACTGAACTACGGCTAAATTCATCTTCTACATCAGAACACTACTCCTAAGATTGGGTTGTATCCATGTCTCGGGTCTTTCATTTAGAATAGGGGCAGCTTCGGTCTCCTTCAACACTGACACTCCAGTGCATATTATTAAAAGATTGGGCAGATGGAATTCTTAGTCTACAACCGATATATTCCTCATCCCGAGAAAGAAATGAGGAAAGCTTTTAAAAGTTTAGCTTTGTAAATTTGATGCAATAAGTGTTTTTCTTTAATACCTTTTCACCCTCTTTGCATGAACCCGATTTACATATATTACCAATATGTTTCTGAACATATATATTATATTATTCACTCACTCACTCACTCTCTTGGCCGGCCTAAGACATCATGCTGCCTAGGTCCAACGATAAATGACTATGGGGGATAATGTATAATAAACACAGGTTACTGGCTATGGGGGGATAATGTATAATAAACACAGGTTACTGGCTATGGGAGGATAATGTATAATAAACACAGGTTACTGGCTATGCGAGGATAATGTATAATAAACACAGGTTACTGGCTATGGGGGGATAATGTATAATAAACACAGGTTACTGGCTATGGGGGGATAATGTATAATAAACACAGGTTACTGGCTATGGGGGGCTAATGTATAATAAACACATGTTACTGGCTATGGGGGATAATGTATAATAAACACAGATTACTGGCTATGGGGGATAATGTATAATAAACACAGGTTACTGGCTATGGAGGATAATGTATAATAAACACAAAAAAAAAATAATACAAAAAAAAAAATGAATGCAGCTTCAGAATTAATCTAAATTGTATGCTGTCTAGGAGGTTGGAGGTTCTAGGAGGGAGGGTCTGCTGCTAATTGGCTGGAATGCGTCTGCTGACTGTGAGGTACAGTGTCAAAGTTTACTCAATGAAGACGAATAGGGGGCGGACTGAACATTGCATATGTTCGCCATCCGTGGCGAATGCGAACACGCTATGTTCGCCAGGAACTATTCGCCCGCGAACCGTTCGGGACATCACTAGTGGTAAGTGGATGTCTGTAGGATTCCCTGTGTGAATACGTGTTTGATATTATATTGCGTGTGTTACTATAAGTTAAATGTAATGTTGGTAAAGGCTGGTCCTGAGTGGAAATAAAGAATTGGGAAGTAGTTCCATGTGGAACTGTGTGTCATGGCTTTTTTCCTTTCAGGATTTCCAGGAGGAGAGTTTTAAGACCTGCTTTCTGACTGCACTTTTCACTGGTACTAGTGACCTTTAAAGGGACACTATAGTCATCACAACAACTACAGCTTAATGTAGTTGTTCCATTGAGTATAATCATTGCCTTTAAGCATTTTCATGCAAACACTGCCTTTTAAAAAAAAAAAAGCAGTATTTCTATTGCCCCTAGGGACACCTCCAAGTGGCCACATCTCAGATGGAGATGCTTCAATGCCGGCGGACCCTCGCGGCACTGGAAATAAGGTGAGTTTTAATTATTTTTAAGGGGGCTAGGGGGGGCAAGTCACCTAAATGGTGGGTTTAACACCATGGGGTCAGGAATACATGTTTGTGTCTCTAACACAATAGTGTTCCTCTAAGCATAGAGCAAGCCCTGTGAGCCACAAGTGCCTTTGTAAAAGCAGTATATATTTTTTGACAATGCAGGCAGAGGAAGAGGGAAGGGGGCTTGCTACCTCTTTGGAGGAAGGAGGACAGGCAGACTATTGGGTACCTGTCTGGATGCCACCTATGCTAGCAGAGGAGAAGGGACAAACGGCGTAGTGTGACAAGCTGGGGACCATTCTATCCGGTCTATCACTGCCCCACTGCCAATGCCATATATATACGGCTTGATAATCATGCATCATATCAATAGAATGCAATTTAATGAAACGTTATTTGTAGTACAGTTCTACAGAAAACTTAAGTCATACCATGATTGGTTAAAAGACCATACCTGGTTACCTTTTTTTTTTTTACCGTGAGAATGTCATTACAGAAGGATGATCCTAGGAGAGTTGTCATCTTAGACATAATATTTCCATATACTGTTGGTTGGAGTTGAATTGTATTTGGATTATACATATATAGCACATATACATATTCACTAGACATGCACATGTTCACATATTCTTAAGCATGACAAAATTACTGAAATTTCAATTTAAAGCCCCCATTGACAGAATGACTGAATATAAGTGGTGTGAGTGACCTATAGAGAAGCAATGCTCCTCCACTACCCAAATTGTCTTCACTATGTCTATCAGGGGGCTATTAATTTATTAACCTTTGTGGGCCTGATGTCCCTCCCCAGCCATTAGCCATGTACTGGAGGCTACTAATTTTAAAATAACTAGGGTGGGACCTAGTGTCCCCTCTACCCTCAGCCTTGCCCATTGATGGCGGATGCAGGGTCTATTAATTTTATTGTAACCAGGGGGCTACTAGTGTGCCCCTACATATTGATGATGGCTAGGGGCTCGTAATTTTTATTATAACCAGTCAGAACCTAATGTTCCCTGCATCCAACCATGGGTGGTGGGTAATAGTTAATGATACAAGAGGTAGACATACCATTGTCCACCCCAACCGAAATTGTGCCATTATCACCACCATGGTAGCTAAGGGTCCCAAAGCTCGAAACAACATCAAACTCAAATATAAATACACTACCTACCCCCCTTACCCTAATAATAGTAAGGAGGTCCTATCTATTTACCATCAGATGTCCTATTCCTTCTTAATTTTTTCTTTTCTTTTTTTCTTCAGTCCCACAAAAGGCCAAAAGAGAAAGTCCTAATAATTCACTATGTGCCTAGTGAAAATAAAATAAAAAACTCTACCATATCAAAAATAAATCCAAGTGAGCCCATCAAGGGCTCGACTTGTAATGAGCTTCAAAGCAGGAAAAGCTTTGACATGTCTCGGGAGAAGTGAGACTTACCTGTCCGAGCACTCTGACTGCTTGACTTACAAGCATTCGATATTGGATGTTAACAATCTTCTGCGAATAATGTCTAAATTTTACAGTCCTAATGGCCCTGTAGGCAATCGGATGGCTTCACCCAATTCAGTAAAGAGATTATAGTAAATAACTCAGCGAGGCAGAGGTGGAAATTCTAAGGCAGAGATAGAATCTCTACTTGTATTTACATTTTATGTCAATTCTAACCTTATCAGAAAAAACGAATGAAGAAACCATTTGTTTTCACAATCTTTGCTTAGCCTAAATGCGGGGATTAACCGACCTGGCATGATAGGAGTTGTAATGCTTTCACAGATGACGCATACAAAGTCACATTACCCTTCTTTGTTCTGCTTACATACAGAATGTCTGAACAGGTATTATCTGCCTGTGACTCACGAAAGAGGTCTCTGAGTGCACAGGCTTTTAAACAGGGTTAGCCAGCCACACTCAATAGTTCTATAGGTATCATAAAAATGGTAATGTATGTTAATGCTGAGTTTGTGGTTAATGCTTTGTCTTCTTTAATTTCCCAAAGGCTTTTATTGCAGATTTAAACCCGCCATGCTGCTCTGATGATTACATTGCCTTAAACATACTGCTCAGTGTACTCTCGAGTGAATACTAATTAAGAGCACTAAATAAACATTTGGCTCCACCATTCTTATTGATTGCCTATTTAAACTCATTATCCGCATCCCTAATTCATGTATGTGCACTTTAGTGCATTATTTATAGCAATCCAGGGTCCCCATAAAGCGGGTCCCAGTCTGCATACTACTCTTGGTCAACTCTGTGTATGAGTCAATCATACGGTTCTCAAACTCAAACACTGTGGCACTTAAAGCCCTCATGCCAATACTGTGGGCAGGTGGGAACACTTGACCTACATAGAAGGGCCATCAAGTTAGAATTCTAACTTCATTCGATCCCTCAGCTTGTCCATTTAAGGTATACTGTGTCTCTTACGAGCCGTTACACTTTATAAACTACATTCTTCGGGACCAAACTGCCTGAAAATTAATGTTAGTCCATTAAAGACTAGTGATGTGTGTTACGTGTGACATAAAGTGAAGGAATCTGAGTCTGACCATTGATTCTTAAAGGGTTACACAGCCACCACAGCATTAATAAAAGGGTCTTGACCTCATAAAACTATTGTGCCCCCGAAACAGGCCATGTACGTATCGTGGTAGTGTGGTGATTGATGTAATTTTGCGTAATAGTATTGCGAGTACTGGTGGCAAATTATAACAAATTGTATTTAAAAAAAATTATTTAGACTAAATTTATTAAAAAAAATATATTAATACTACAGCCAGTTTAAACCCTAATGATATTTACTCAGTAATACTCTGAAATGAGATGAATTTATTTCCAGATGTTAAAATTCAGGACAAAAAGACAAATTGTGACTAAAGTAGAATTTGATATTCATAGTGAATTGCAAAAATTATGCCAAAACAGCCACAATGAAGACATAGCCAACTTGGAGAATTCATTTTTACATTTTCTTCATTCATAATATTCTACAAATGAGATTCAGTTCACACATGACTCGCGTTTGCACTGTTATCACTTTGATTATTTTGAGGAACTTTGTGGAAGTGAGAGTTAGCTCAGCATGTCCCTCTATATTTGGGATATAAATACAGGGTGATGGTGAAGCGCTATATTTAACTTTAAGATGTGGAAACACGAGATAATTCAGAAGAAGTGTGAATGTACCTGAATAAGATTGTTTCTTGAAACCTTAACCTTGATATAATTTCCTTAAAAGTATAAACACAAAAAACATATCATAGCGTAAAACTGTAAAATATGCAATGCAATATCTATATGAGAAAATTCCCACTCACACTCTGAAGAGCCAAAAGATTTTAGCTCAGTTCTTGCGCATGCAGGGTCCGTAAAGGCGACCCTCACCCTTCTTGGGAACCTTTATCCTTCTTATTATCAATCTAGGATACAGAGCATATATAGTGCAGTACCTTTAATATATTTATAAAATCGATAAAATATTAGATGAGGTACTCACAAACCCAGAGCCTTCGGAATAGGCTCAATGGAACAGCATGTGTGGTTCAGGACCACACACCTTCTTTCTTGTAGCAGGAAAAATTTTGCCAAATAGTATTTAGGTAAAAAAATATATTTATTACACTATCACTTTAAAACAGTATCTATACAAATATTCACTATATAGGCAAAAAATAAAAGAGTCCAATAATTGAAGTTTCCAGGTAGAAGAAGGTGTGTGGTCCTGAACCACACATGCGTTCCATTGAGCCTATTCCGAAGGCTCTGGGTTTGTGAGTACCTCATCTAATATTTTATCGATTTTATAAATATATTAAAGGTACTGCACTATATATGCTCTGTATCCTAGATTGATAATAAGAAGGATAAAGGTTCCCAAGAAGGGTGAGGGTCGCCTTTACGGACCCTGCATGCGCAAGAACTGAGCTAAAATCTTTTGGCTCTTCAGAGTGTGAGTGGGAATTTTCTCATATAGATATTGCATTGCATATTTTACAGTTTTACGCTATGATATGTTTTTTGTGTTTATACTTTTAAGGAAATTATATCAAGGTTAAGGTTTCAAGAAACAATCTTATTCAGGTACATTCACACTTCTTCTGAATTATCTCGTGTTTCCACATCTTAAAGTTAAATATAGCGCTTCACCATCACCCTGTATTTCATTCCTTAGTTTTTAAGATAAGATTTTGGTGCTTTAGCAGCTTCTCGTGTTAAATTTTAACCATTTGGTATATTTTGGCTTCACATATTAGCGCTGGTACACCCACCCATTTTTTATATTTGGGATATAGTTTGCATATTTGCCAATGTATAGGTGAAAAAAGGCAGGTTTTCATGCTCATTCAGATTATTTTCCTGTAATGTGCGACATTCCAAGTTTGTTCTATTAACAGGATAACTATTTGCAGATATTTAACACCTCATGGTGCATGTTTTCTACAGGGATGGTTTAAGCACCAAAGAAAGAAAAAAACATACATCTGATATAGAGATGCTCAATCTTCTGCAATAATCAAGTTTTGAGATTGCCGAGATCCCATTTTCATTTTCCTTTTTGTTTTGCCACAACTTTCACCTGAATTCCCTCTTCATTCTATTTGGTGTTACCTTCTTTTGTTTCCATACAGGAACGGACTGACAGCCCTCTGGGCTCCTGAGCAACATTATATCCTGGGCCCTTTGAAGACCAAATATTATTATTAAAAGGGACGTTATAGTCACCAGAACAACTACAGCTTAATGTAGTTGTTCTGGTGTCCACAGCTAATCCTTGCAGTCTTTTTAATGTAAACACTGCCTTTTCTTAGAAAAGGCAGTGTTTACATTACTGCCTAGAAACACCTCTAGTGGGAGGCACTGATGTTCAACGTCTCCACGCTCTGCATGAAGACTTAAACGCTTTATTATGTGTCTACCTGTTTGCTGGTTCTTAGGAATTCTTGTTATGCATTGAGTGGCAGTGATTCAATGCATCTCTATGAGGATTAGTGCAGTGTGGCGTTTAGCCACGCATGCGCAATAGCCTCCCAATGCTTTCCTATGGGAAAACACTGGATTGGCTTAGATCAGGGTTTGACAAATTTGTTTGGAATCTAGAAGCCAGCTAGATAACTTAGGAGTCATTTTCAAAGAGCAATTTTTTTCAAATGTAATTCTTAAAGGGACACTATAGTCACCAGAACCACTACAGCTTGATGTAGTTGTTCTGGTGTCTGTAGTTTGTCCCTGCAGACGTTTCAGTGTAAAACGTCTGCAAAAAAAAACAAGTTTTCAGCAAAAAGGCAGTGTCTACATTGCTTCTTAGTAACACCTCTAGTGATAGTCACTCAGACGGCCAGTAGAGAGTCCTGGGTCAGGAGTGCACATGTGGCACTGAGCAATCACTCAGTGCCACAGAGGTCTCTGCAGCCATTAGGAGCATCCGTGTTATAGGTGCACACTCACTGTTACAGAGCATCTCTACAAATAAACTCCCTGATTATTGATACATTTTTTCCATGATGCATGGAGATTGTAAAAAAGCAGATCACCGTGCATGCATAATGCAGCCAATCACAGCATTTCATTCACTTGCAGAAAAGAAAAACAACAAGCTACTGAGTAAATTAATGGCAGCACCTGTCAGCTTCCTCTGTATTGTGCTAGCGGATTTATTTTTGTGAATGGGATGCCAGAACACGTTGCACTGTTTGTGTCCTTTCCATTTCAGTATGTAAATATTTGCTGAATGTGTGTGCATGCGATGGCATATGCATGAACATGCTCAGTCACGCACAAATAAGAATTCATCACAAACCAGCGACTGGCTGGGACTGCAGAAGAGGCAGTGTTATTTACTAAACTGGGATTCTTGCAATAGTACAAGGAGCTTAAAATATTGGGACGAAATAGCCAAATTGGAACACTGCTGTGCTGTAAGTTGACATCACAAAGGAAGGGAATTGTGTGGCAAGCTCTGCTGGATGTCCTTGGGGTTTATTTAATGGGCCACTTTTGGGGGATGCTAGTGATTTATAGGGAGTTCTTACTATGAGATGATATATGCTCTCATTTTGTGACTAAATTCCTTGGACTTTTACGGTTTTTATTTTCGTTCACCTTTTTATCTCTTTTTCTTTACATCTTTTGTCTGTCAGTTGTCATATTTAACCTTTCCTTGTTTCGTCATGTAGCAGACTCCATTCCCTTAAGTTCGGTTGTCTGTATTCCCTTGTTTGTCTGGCTGTCAACCACAAATTAGCGACTTGACACCTTCACTTGAGTGCTTTCCCTGGTTGGCAGCCATTCGTATAACCGAACCCACGTGGTCCAATGAATGGCGGCCATTTTGTCTCCCGAACATAGGCAGCGGTACCTGGTCATCGAATGCCTGGAACTGTTTTCGACCTCGTGTGTCCGTGGACCCGGGCAAAGATGGTACCGATGGCCATCCCACTTCCCGACCAACTAGACAAACGGCGTTTGGGAGATAGGATCTATCGAACAGGGGTAGCGTTTGTTGGTGTTCACACAGGAACTCCCGAAAGTCAACCGGCCAGCCTGCCCAATTCTCTAGAACTGTTTTGGGCTATCACCTCGTGGCCAGTCGGTCAAAACTTTGTTCGAACACCTTTGTTCAACCGAACCAATCTGAGCGCTTTTTGGATATGTTGTGCTCTCAGATCAGCACTATTTTGGAATATGATTTTTCTGTGCTTCCTATATTCTTTTCATTTATTTTTGGGGTATGTTAAAAATATATGAAAGTTTCTGTATTTGAGAGATAATTGAGTTATCCTAATTTGAGCTCAATTATCTCTTCAACACAAAGGCTCTTGGGAAAGAAACCCTTGTGTTTTTAATTTGGAAACCCCAGGCTAGGGGCAATGCATAAAAGCAGTGTGTGTCAGAATAAGCTTCAGCTGTACTCCCAGAACTGTGTGTCGACCAGTTGCTGGGGAGGACGTGGGCTATTTACTTGGCATTTACTTGTTCCTGATTCTACTCTTGGTGATCCAGCGGAGGAAAGTCCTTGTTAAGACTAAGGCCCTGCTACACCCCATACCATATTTTAGATACACTATTTGTTTGATGGGTTTGGCATATTTTATATATCCTTAAGCATGGCTAGATATGTGAAATTTTATTGTAACATAATTTGTGACTATATCGTTACAGTGTCTACATTAATACTCTGTTAATCTTATGTTGATTCCAAACCTTCTTATTAATTTTTCTTCTCCCCTTACTGCGCCTTGGGACAGAGTAAGTAGCCAAACAAGTTAATAACAGTTTGACAACTTACCTGGCTTCCATTGGCTGCAGCCTCTGTTGCTGCCATCGTTTTGAAGTCGGAAGCTTCTGCTCCGGAGTGCGTGGCCGCACTCATTGGCTGAAAGCACCCAGTTGACACTCTCAACCAAAGCTAGCATGGCAGGGCTTAGCTCAGTAGAAGAAGGTCATAGAAGCTCCAGTTGAGGAGGTCATAGTCTACCAGAAGGGCCCAGGTAAGTTGCCAAACCTTTTTTTAAATCTTTTGACTACTTACTCTCGGAGGATGCTGATGGAGGCCTCTTGCATAAACTTCTGGCACCTGGTAAACTGTCAAACCTTTCTTAAATGGTATGACTCCTTACTCTCGGAAGGTGTCATGGAGTTAATGGACCCAGGTAAGTTGTCAAAAGTTTTAATGGCTTGACTGCTTACTCTTGGAGTCAGCTGTAGTGGTTATGGTGCTTGTTATGGTGCATCTGACTTTTTTTTGTTAGAAAATCATTAAGCACACAAACATCTAACCAGGTAAGTCAGATATAATATGCTAAATAGAGAAAATACTAGCAAGACATCTCCATATTATTGTATAACTCCGACAGACAACCTGTAGCTGTTGCGGACCTATATTCCTCATATTTCTTGGAGTCTGTGGTCATTAAAATGATATTTCATCTAAAGCTGGATACATCAATACAGATTTAGAATCCTGGCGTATAATGCATGTGTTTGTATTGTGATACATACAATTTAGAAGCATTTACATTGATTCACGTATTGTTTTCGAGAGCAATTGTTTTTTATTTGATAACATTTATTACACTTCAATAGGTAATGTAATTTGTGCTTAAGGGAAATTGGAATTTTTCTTTTCCCTACGGACCTGAAGCAACTGAGCTGATAGTTTTATTTAATCACATCCCTTCAATGATTGATCTTCCTTGCAATAGTCATTAAGCAACGTGCAAAGGTAGCCTTGTCCTTTCATGTAATAACTAACTTCTCATTTTGCACAGGACTTCTGCACAGGACTCTGAGGCAAAAAATCCAAAAGGTTCCCACCGGTTAAAATGTGTGTGTGGTGCAGTGTGTGTGGTGCAGTGTGTGTGGTGCAGTGTGTGTTTGTAAAGGGTTCTGTGTGTGTTAGGGGTGCAGTGTGTTTGTGTGAGGGGTTCTGTGTGTTAGGGGGTGTAGTGTGTTTGTGTGAGGGATGGTGTGTGTGTTTATACACACACAGGTATATACTTTACTTTATTACAAGGTATCATCACAGCAGACAGCATTACACAG
This sequence comes from Pelobates fuscus, assembly GCF_036172605.1. Classification (NCBI taxonomy): domain Eukaryota; kingdom Metazoa; phylum Chordata; class Amphibia; order Anura; family Pelobatidae; genus Pelobates; species Pelobates fuscus. Next base: position 65,900,265 of record NC_086325.1, on the reverse strand, counting down.
ACTATGATTTATTCATTAGACCCTTACATTTTAGTTACTGGGCTACACAGTTCAATATCACACACCTTGAGTACAACTCACCTAGTGCTGAACTGCATTGCTGCTGCTGAATTGTGTCAACATTTATTTAAATGAAATTCAGTCCAGAAACTGAGCCTGGGAGGAACGCTGTCTAATAATGTTAAACCACTCTAGGAATTTAGCAAGTTGTCAGAGAGCTGTTATCTCAGTAAATAGCTTAATAACTATGGCCTCCATTTTAACATTTTTGGATAGGGCTTTCAAATGTATTTAATATTTTGAAATATTATTAGAAAAGTGTACCCAAAAGTATTAAATAATTTGAAAAGATTATCCAAAAATCTTAAATCGAGGCCTATAACATACATTAGATCATTTTGAAAATGTACATTTTAAGTATGGATAAAAAGTGTATCCATTTAAAAATAAAAGTTTTAATTTGTGCTGCATCAAAGTGAACCTGTCAGCCGTTATTGATCCGTTTTTAATATGCTCAGCAATTTTATATACAAACTAAACAAAAATGAATTGAACAATGAGGGAAATCAGTGCTTAAAGAACCTTTTCCTTTTTACTGCAAAGTGGAAAATTGTGAGCTACTAAGCCACTTACAGATTTTAATCACATGCTCTTTTGCACCCTTTATCAATAACTTTGGGGGAGATTTATCAAAGTGTCATGTTCTGTAAATGATGCAAAGCACAAAAATAGAGCAATCACCATGGAAACCAGCAGAACCGGCAGGCATATGCCATTGGTGACTCCTCCCTTTTTACGTTTTTGCACTGTTTTTCAGAAAACAATACTTTAATAAATGTCTTCCTCAGAGTTTAAAAAGTATAATGAAATTAAATTGCAATTACCCTACACAACACAAACTTCAGAAGAATGTAGAAGTAATTCCAGCAAAACTTACCATATAGTCTGGTTATATTAAAAGAAAAAAAAAGAAAAAAGTCATTATTGTTTTAAACTGATTTATAGAAATACAAATCAGGTGAAAGTGTTATTTTGATAAGGTGTGTGAGCAAAAAAATAAAAATAATTATTTCTTGCTGAATGTCTTGCTATCACATGTGTTACTAAGAGGGTAAGCTATTGGGGTAATCATAGAGTATAATGATAATGTTTTTTGTCATCAATACTAAGACATCTTAAAGCAAGACAATTTTCAGAATTAGTAGGAATGGTCCAGTGATGATACAAATTATTAGAAATGTTATGTGTCAGAAATTTAAAGTGGCACTGTCGCCCCCCACTGCAAATTGAGTTTTTCATGATGATAAAATCGTTATGAAACAATATTAAACGTGTTGGAATTTCACTAAAATTCTTTCAAATAGTTTGTATTAATACTTTTTTCGATAACCATACAGAAGATAAAATAATTATAACCAAAAAAAAACAGGGGCAATACAATGATTAACTATCATCTAATAATATATTGTAAGTGTATATTAAAGCAGTACTATAATAGTAATATATAACAGTGGTAAAATTAAAATTTCATATGTGTCTTGAAATGTTGGTATAATTTATTAATGTATAAAATCTAAATAATATTTTACCATCCAGTCTAGTGCAGGTCTAATGAGCGATTTATAGGCCATAACTAACCCCGACGCGCTCTACCAAGAATGTCCGTTCATGTTTCAGTAAGTCCACAGCAGCAGAAGGTGCCCAAAAGGCCAACTCACGCCTTTTGGCTTCAAAAACATTGCGCAATACCCCAGACATAGATGGAATGGTATCAGACTTCCAATACCAAGGGAGAACTGAAGTTGTCGAAACCGAGGGAGAGTCAAAATAATTTCTTCAGGAGACACAATTCTGGTGCAATATTATGAACCTGATCTGTAATAGTTTGTATTAGTGTATGAATGTTGTTCCAGTAGGTGTTCAGCTTAGGACAAGACCAAAAGATGTGGCATAGTGTACCTACCTTCCCGCACTCTCTCCAGCATGTATTAGTTTTAGATAAATGTTTTTTAAAGAGGCTGGAGGGAGTCAAGTACTATCTGTAGAGAAATATATAATGACATTCCAGTAGCGCCAATAGATGATACAGTATATTTCCTGTAGCGCCAATAGATGCCCACTCCACTCCTCAACACTATACTCCTTGTTTGAAATTACAGCCCAGTTTAACCCCTTAAGGACCAAACTTCTGGAATAAAAAGGAATCATGACATGTCACACATGTCATGTGTCCTTAAGGGGTTAAAGATATACTGAGATAAAGTAAGGACTACTCTGTCTAAGTGTTTTTTCCACGTCTGACACTTTCTGACATTTTGCTACCTCAGTCAAGAAGTGTTAATCTCCCAGCTGTCACCAGTGATGGGTGCAGGGGATTGGCTCTGTCTATGTAGGATCCAGAGGTCTTGAGGGATCTTTGATAAACCTTAATTTTGACTCTCGCACATGAAGACCAGCTGGAAGATGATGGCGGTGCTCGCGAGGGACAGGTTCAGGTAAGTTAAACTTTCGGCCACCAGACCACCAGCGACAATGTCACTATCGGGGGTCTTTGTAAATTCAGCAAAGTCCCCAGACGGTGACAGTACCACATTGAGAGTATGTAAATCAACACAGTAAAGAACGAGGGAAAGAAATCAACATCACTCCTACATCAATGCTAATTTCCTAATAAGGCATTTTTTTTATTCAACACAATAAACACAGAAATATGACAGATTGTTAATCTTGGATTTCAAGGAACACAACACATCTGCTGCACAAAATATATCTACTGGTCCTGTGGGATCACACAGAATATATCCCATTCCTACATGATTTATGTACCATATGTAAGGTGTTTGATATGGCTAAGCAACATACCTTGAGACATAGAGTAATCCATACATTTAAATCACACATCCCATGCAACAAACATAAAATGCTTACTTTGTAGACTTTTTGCGAATTGATATTGACACAACAAATAAAAAGTAGCATAATATTGGCTAACATCTGCAGTCACTCGAGCATTAAAACCGATGAGAGAATTTTATGCAATTGTATTTCTCTTTTAAATTTGCTTTAAATGCAATATACATCAACTCTTGCTTTTTCAGTACAGTATATGTATTTAATATATGTATTTAGACTTGTGAAAGCAATTTGTGCCATTATAATCCATTGCAGTTTTCTCTTGCATAACTCTTGGCTAAGCATTCTGGGTGACATTTTAGCAGTATTAGTATGTACATTCAGACAATTAAGTGGTATAGTTTTACTAAGAGATACTTTGCTTTACATGAAATTGATTACTCTGGTTTGTCTTTTAGTAAAAGGTTACTCCAACCCTTTTGAAGGCAAGGACCTTTTCTATGTAATACACCCTATTGGGCACTACGGAGAATGTGCCCCTGCTCTCAATTTGCAGTTTAAAGAATAACTCTGCAATGGAGGGGGAAATAATCTTTCCTTTGCAGATGTTTTGCCTGCAAAGGAGATATAATCAATCATGTCTGTGTCTGTGCGCGCTGATGACAGACACAAAATATGCACAGAATTGACACTGGTAGTCTGGAACAGAGTTCTGGGTTGCCTTTGTCACATGTCCTAGGAGAGCAACTATCCCCCAGCACACAATTAAAAATATCTCTGTATGAGCAGTGTTTCAAACTAAAACACTGTACATGCTGTCTCCTACCACCATGACCACTTCAAATCACTGTGGTTGGAGTAACCCTTTAATTTTATGTGACACTAGCAAAAGAATTTCACTAACCAATCACACTTCATCAAAATCCATAGAACATTTTTAAAGTAACTTTATTTCTAAAAACTATTGGAAACATTTTTGTGATACTGTAACTAGAGTAGAGTACATGTCCTATCCATATGGATCTTAAAGTACAGTAAACTGAAAGGAAACTACATCAAAACTACAAATATATGTGTGTGTGTGTGTGTGTGTGTGTGTGTATATAGATATACAGATTGACAGTTCATTGATGCAGAGCTATATGAATGTATTAAATTTGAACAAATATTTTCTTAGCCCTAAAAATTTACCTTTCATTAACTGCAGAACTAGCCTAAACAGAAAATGAATACCTACCCCCTTTTTGCCCAGCACTTTTTTCCTTGTTACTGCTCAGAATTGTACTTGTACTGTAATTGTAAGAAATACTTCTTATCGACAAACCTCTATTCCAATTTACATTTTCCCAAAAGATGGGTAGCTTAATTGAAACTTGGGGATCCATATGGAAAAAGTAATGTTAGAACTGTATTAGTCAAGGTGTTATTTTAAGGATTAATTTGTATTACACCATTTAAAATGGTGGCATTTAGCGCACACAAATAGAAGGATTAAAAAGAATAGAAGGAAACCCATAGACATCATGGTCAGAGTAGAACAAAATAACAATTACAGTTTGAATAATATAGTGATTATGTCCAAAGCAGGGGTAATCACCAGGTGATGTAGTTGATGTATCATGGAAGTTGATATTCTAGAAAATGTAGATCACCTGATGATTTACCTTTAGCCCAAAATGAGCAGAAGGTAACCAGCTGTATTTAAAAAAAAAATGCTTAAAAAGGACTAAAATTTTAAGTTTTTCTAAAGTACAAGACATTCAGGCTGCCATGTCCTTCTATATCAAATGAGCCTAATTCATAAATATTACTGCTTAATAAAAAGAACAAAATAACAGTTATATGACAATTATTTTAATATAAACATATAAACAAAATATAATCACCATATACAGTACTACTGTATTTCCATAACTATATGGTCAGTACTTTGTAAACAACTGGTATTTTGCATTACACAGCCACGTAACGGTGCTACCAGCCACCTCGCGTGTGCCCTGTTAAGGGTTAACCTGTTTCTAGGAGTTCATTAGAATGCTCTTTTCTGTCTCATGAATGTTCTGAAAGCAGCAAGGTGATTTGTTAATGTAGGACTCACCTGAGAGGTTTTCCTTGACGTGGCAGGTGATATTACATGTTATTGGCAATTTACCAATTAATGTGCATAATAGGGATTTGGGATGGTTCGTATGTAGCTCTTTTTTTAGTAGAACAATGAAGTGTGGGTTTATCTATCCCCCATGTAGGTGAAGGTTCATATAGATGTGGCTCTCACTGATTGTAAGTATTGTTTATGCTTTTAATCTGAACGTCAAAATCCTATTTCCTTGAGTCTTTTTATCTATGCCACTTTAACATCAATTACCCAGAACAAAGTCTTTTTTCATTCTGTGTGCTATGCCCTAAAATCAAAGCATATTTTAACATTGAATCACCAAATCCAACTCTTATTGTTTTGAGCCAATTAGGAGAAATAACAAGTGCCAAGAAAACAGAGCTCAATAAATGTTGCTATTTTGCTTGTCTGATGTTTAGTGACATCAAATTCTTTTTAACCTTTAATAATGTCAATGCAGAATAAGTTTGAAAATTATTTTGTTAAGGACTGTAATGTGGGAGCTTGGGGTCTGTAATGGAAGAATATGGGCTGTAGTGGGGAGACATGAGCTGTAGTGGGGGGTAGGGGCTGTAGTGGGGAGATAGAGACTGTAGTGTGGGGTTTTGGTTGTTAGGGATTGTAATGGGGGCTAGAAGCTCTAGTAGGGGGCTAGGGGGCTGTAGTGATGTGGTTAGGGTCTGTCATGGGGGTTATGAGCAATAATTGGGCAATATAGGGTCTGTGGTGGGGTAGATAAGGATTGTTGTGGTGGTATAGGGGCAATAGTGGGGGGTTAGAGACTGTAGTGGGGGTCTAGGGGGGGGGTCTACTGCAAGGATAGGGGCTGTAGTGGTGGGGAAAAACAACTAAAGTTATTCCCCCAACCCTGTGTCATACCTCCTCCCAGCCCGAGCTGCTCTGGTCCCGCCGTCCGTCCTGTCCCTCCACGCTGTGCAGATGATCAGCCCACTTCACGCACACGCCCAGGTGCGCGCGTGCTAGTACTAGCTATGGGGCGTGCTCCTTGTCTCCGGCTTCTTAAAGGGGAAGTACAATTTTTTACCTTTGAACTAGCACTCTATTTATATCTATTTAATTACTGCCCTATTAGGTTCCCTAGCCTATCAGCTCTCACTTAGCCCTATATTACCTCCCTCTTTCATCACTTCCTTGCCCTGTTGTGGTCTCTTGTAGCCCGAGAGTGCGTTCTGTTGGTTTGTCTTTTCTGGTATCTGACTTTGGTTTGTTTCCTGGTTATCTGTACTTCGTATCCTGACCATGGCTCTTGTGACCATTCTGTTCTCATCTCTGTACTTTCACAAGTTAAGTATCGGCCATTCAAAGGACTGGTAATATGTCTGGCTTTGTGTACCTTTTGAGCCCCTTAGTTTGCATGTTGGGGAGGTTAACCTTGACACTCTGTGGCTACCTAGGGCAGGGAAGGAGGAATCCTTATCCCTGGTGGTCCGGTGGATGCAACATTCTAAAAGCCAGAGCTCATTGGAGCAATGCTGGTGTGGGCCTCGGTGCCACCTGGGCTGAGCTCTCTCCAAATTTCAAACTTGAATACAATGGCTGGCCCGAGCAGGTAGGCCCCAAACCCAGTGGCATGACAGGCCTCTCGTGGGCTCTCTCCCAGACCCGGGCCATTGGCATTTGTCCGACAGCCTGAATGGTCAGCCCACTTCTGAAATACATGTGTTACCCATCCTGAGCACTATTTTCAATAGCTGAATTTATTACACTGGAGATCCATGTCATGAAATTCTTAACACCTGTGAAATCAAAATGCACTTCTTTGAACTTTGGTCTACCAGTTGAGAGAAGTTCAGTCCTGCTACATTTGTTTTTTTCTATTGATTATTTAAAGGATCACTATAGTGTCAGGAAAACAAACTCTATATCATCCTTAGGTGTCCCCCACCCTCAGGCCCCCCCTCACTTGGCCCCCCTCCAGTTACTTACCTTAATCTAGCACCGGGCTCCCTCGGCGCTGGTGACCTCTCCTCCCCGCCGACGTCAGCTCCCGAGCAGAGTGGAATTCACATGCGTGGCAAGAGCCGCACGCGCATTCAAACAGTCAAATGGATGCGAATTTTGGATCCAGCGTTGCAGAAGCGCCTCTAACGGCTGTCAGGAAGACAGCCACTAGAGGTTGGATTAACCCTGCAATGTAAACATAGCAGTTTCTCTGAAACTGCTATGTTTACATCTGAAGGGTTAAAACCTGGGGGCCCTGGCACCCAGACCACTTCATTGAGCTGAAGTGGTCTGGGTGACTATAGTGTCCCTTTAAATGAACAATTCACACATGAGACTCTAAAATAACTGCCTATTAAAATACATACAAAGAAAGTTTTTTTTTTTTTTTTTAAATAAATATACAGAACACAAGTTACCATCCGTACATAAAATGTAGCACTTGGCTTATCTCTGTATCTGGACAAAACACCCCATACTCCTGGCACTCACAGAGTTAAGCATTTTAGTTCTAAAACATATTCTAGTGAACAAAGCTGGAGTTACTGTATCTCCACCTCCTGGATAAAAATGTTATTTGTATCACCATGATGTATTAAAGAATAAAATGTTTTATTTTGTCTGATTTAAATTAAAACCCATGTCTGTCACAACAGACATGTTCTGCTTAACATCAATGTCTTATGGAAGTGAGTGCTTATGCTAAATCATTTATAAAGATCAAATCTGCAAAACAAAAGCTTCCTTAATGATGCAGTTAAGCAATATGTGTGTAGGGAATGAGGAGGATAAGTGCACACAGGCTAATATGGTAAAAAAAAGAATATTAACGTTCCCATCGAAGGCTTTATTACGGCTATTCTAAACTGGCTGTTCATTAAACTATTATAGGAAGAACATATAATGCATTTTCGTAATTAGTTCTACTTTCCATTCCAAACTTCATGGTGAATGTAAATAATGACATAAAGTAGATGAAGTGTGGATTACGGGTATATCTGATATCTTAAACTAAATTCATATTACTGGCTTAGGTCATTCCGCGTGATAGATGAATCAACGTATAAAGATATTCGAAGGAGAGACAGAGCTCGAAAAACAAATCGAGATAATTTTAGCAAACATTGTTATTTATTTCTGTATTAATATTGTCTACATTGTCTCCTTTGTTTCCTAAAATGCAATTACCCAGCTGTCTATGGGTAATCTTTGATAAAGGTGCATAATTAAAACTATTTCCCATTAAAAACATTGTTACAGATATCAATGGAAGGTTGCAGGAATGCAAAGCAATTCAAACTACCATATTAACAGCGTGTGTCTGTGTGTGATGTGTTTGTGTGTCTGTGTTTTAGTTTCACGTGTACCCTGGTTTCTAATATTGGGGACTTTTTGAAAGGCATCGGTCATGCAAATATAGCACAGTGGCACATCAGTGACTACACAAATGAATGTATATTTAGTAATAGTATTTAAATTGCTAGAAAATATATAAAAATAACTTTACTTAATTTTACTATTTCTTTAAACTAGATGGATAACATTGGCACCACATATGTTTGTGAACTGCATTTCCCATAATTCTCAGCCAGCTTGTAGCAGTGAATGTATAAACTACTATTATGAGGATTGCTATACCATTTACCTCCCACACCTGTCATGCACAGAGCAGTCTGAGATGATGCTTAGAAGCACCCAAGGCAATAGTCCACCATATAAGCAGCAATTCTAAAAAAAAAAAAAAAAATTATGCTGTATCTAATTTTTTATTTTATTTTTTTTATTCTTTATTTATCGATTCATGCATATCAAATGTTTACAGCAACAGGTAGGGTATAAGCGTTTTTAATTGTACAAGTACTTATTATAAGGCATACATACATAAATATTCATAATCTGTCTCATTATACAGGCATATAGTGCGATAATAGATGCTAACAAATCTGATGTTCTGCCGCATATTACAGTGTGGATTGGTGGGTTGGTCCACCTGGTCTGTGAGTTTGGTCTCGTTTAGGGTCAGCGTTTTGACCGTTGCCCGTTGTCAGGGATTATTGGTCGCACATATCCTTTTGTCTCTCGGAGTTTGAATGTCCGTGAGAATTGCATATTGTTGTGTATGTACTTTCAGGCTAGATATATATACCCCGTATTATCATGAACATTTTTGGGAAGTGACCTGTAGGTAGGTCATTATAGAAAGGTGAAGAGATGAGGGTAGAGGAGGGGGGGGGGGGGGAGATGGGAGGGTCCGGATGGGTTGTGGGCTCTGTCTAGACCTTATTCTGTAGGGGAGCGCTCACAGTCACTGTGAGTATACTGGAAGGGATAGGGACATTTATATTATGGATTCAATTGTCTGTGCTGTTCCAACATTTACTCTTTTTTAGCTCCACAGACTGAATCACAGCTTTTTCTTTCACGTGGCCCTTTTTTCTTTCAGAGCCCTTTTTTTTCTTTCACGTGACATTATAGATACTTTGTTACAACTTTGCCTGACAGACTTTACAATAGTATCTAGATATAGCCACACTGTGTGGTTTTGGGATATTAATTATCCACACAGGATTTCCTCTCCATCCACTATTACTGTGTATGTGTTTGTTTCCCCAGACTGATAAGATAGCCTTTTCTTCACTTGTTGTACATTATTTTAGTTATCTACTATAATAAGGGTACACAGATTAGTATGGTCTTGACATTTTTTCCCTGCTTACTAATACCATATATTCCCATGTCAGACATTGGCCATGCTAATATTATTAAAGTCTTGAGTTTGAATAAGATGAAAATTTCAAAAACAGGGAATTTGTGGGATTAGCCAATTGGCTTTAGTATCTTATCTGTTTTTGACCACTACTCTCTTGTTATGGAGTGGGTTTGATAGGCATTTATTTATTCATCTATCAATGTATTGACTTATTTACCTATCCATTATTTAATCTCAGTGCTAAGCAAGATTTCCAGCTGACACTCTCCTGTTGGACTCTCAATCCTGCAGCAAGAGTGTCATTTGTAGTTATTCCCTTACATTCTTCCTTACTGACATTACCCATTAATCTTGCATTGGGATATCTGAACCCCATGCCCTATAAGAGAGTCATGTATATTGTCTTCAACTCTATGATTCTTATTGGTTCACAACATTAGTTATAGAAGGTCTGAAGGCTGAAGCAGATCCCCATGAGTAATCCACCTTTATTTCTCCTTGTCTTAGTCACCCCATCTTCTCCCCTCTCTGTGCTCGGTGTATAATGAGCCTGGTAGACCCTGAGTTCTGCAAGAATCTAGAGAACGCAAAGTAAATATTGCCTCTCTTTTCGTAGGCTAATACCAGTATGATGAAGATCAGAGTGTGTTTGAATTGCACGTGTGTCTATGTAAGTGTATATAAGGTTGATATAGGGGTAACTCACTCTGGCCTACTATACTTGTGGTATATGAGGCCGTGTGGGAGTGGGTTTTAGCCTGTCTGGTCATGGTGTGCATTTATGCGGCATACAATTTAAAACTCCTGTGAAAACAGCTTTAAACTAAACAAGAATCAATATATGATAAAGTGTAGTTCTTAAGTATAGTACGAAGGCACGATGGGGTGTCGGAGTCAGATATGGTTCAAGTCAGAGCCCCTCTCTCCTCTCTTCCTCTGGGGACGAAGGGCTGAACTCTTTCCGGGTCCCAGGTCTGTGAGGCTGAGGAGGTTGCTGGTTGCTTGGGTTGTGGGGATATCCCCAGGGCTTGGAGGAATGGTCCCGCTTCTTCTATTGAGGACAGGCTCAGTATGGTGCCTTCTCTGTTGACGGTTAGGGCTCTGGGAGTCGTCCATCTGTAGTCGATGCTGGCTTCTCATAGCAGGTGTGTCACTGGGCCCATTGACCGTCTCCACATTAAGGTGTTACGTGTCAGATCTTGGTAGAAGGAGATTTGTGATGCTTCAAAGGTGATTGGGGTTTTATCTCGAACTGCGGCCAGGATCCAATTTTTGTCCGTCTGGGATTGGCACCGGACAATAACGTCTTGAGAGGCTGAGGCTGGTGTCTTCTTGGGTTTTCTGATTCGAAAGAATCCATTGAATGTAACTTTCTTCATCTGGCTGTGCGGGAGGAGAGTGTAAGTGAGGCGGCGTAGGTAGGGAGTAGCTCAAACATAGTGATGGAGTTGGGGATGCCCCATAGCTTAAGGTTGGTGCGCCTGGTTCGTTCTTCAGCCAAATCCACCCTGGTTGTTAGGGTAGTGTGGGATGACAGTAATTGCTGAACTGTTTCTTTGAGGCCCGTTATCTCTTGTCTCATGTCCAGGATGTCCTCCTCGGAGGCTTGTGTGCGGGCTGTCACTGCTTGCAGTTCAGTGCGCAGTAAGTCTATGTCCGCAGCATGCATCTGCCTCATCTCCTGCAGTAGGTCAGCTATATCCTGTTTAGTGGCCGGGGCCTGTTAGTCTTGTCCCTCTTTTTGGGTTATAGGAGGTCGGGGTGTGTGGGGTTCCTCTGCTATGCCGTCCGGACCGCATGGGCTCTGTTCCTGGTCTGGCAAGGCCACCATTTTGGGTGCTGCTGGGCGTTGTAGTAGGGCACTTGTATCCTGAGTGTCTTTGTGTGTGCCCTGTTGGGGTTTTTGGGATCTCCTGCCCATGTTTTCGGTTTCCCAGGGAGAGGGTCTGTGCTGATGCTGAGTTGTACCTGATATATCAGTAGTCCAGGATGATAACTCCGATGCGGGCCACCCGCTGTGGAAGTTGAGGTAGGCCTCAGTTCTCCGTCAGTTTTCCTGCCCGTTCGTGTGAACAGAAATGGCATCGGTGGTTGGCCTGCACTTGAGGGATGCTTATTATTATTATTATTATTATTATTATTATTATTGCCATTTATATAGCGCCAACAGATTCCGTAGCGCTTATGGTGATGTTTCCCCCTGAGGGTGGTTTTGTGGGGTCGCAGATTGCCATGGATTATGTTCCATGTTGCAGGAGCTCTGGAAATTGTTGGCCATTCCGTTCAGTCGCTCAGCCCCGCCCCCCTGGCCTACTATACTAACACAATACAATAGGATAGATGTGTATTATTAGATCGGCCATGCCTAATGCTTTGCAAATCTGCCTTAACATAGGCAAGAGAGAGTCATGAAATGAGCCAGTGTCAGGGATTACAAAAGGCACAGAAATGATAAACAAAGTAAAGACAAAAAGGGAATTGCGGCACACCCGGAACATGCATTCTTCAGGAATGGTCCTGCTGTAATGACCAAAATGTATACATAATACAGTGCACACATAAAAATACAGTTTTTAATTTTATAAAGCTAATTAAAACCACCTATCTCGGCAAACAAATATTAGGATTCAGTACCACCATAGGGCTATATCATGTTAATGCCACCACTACTTTACAGTACCCCAATATTGGTGGGCCCTACACTAATTCCAATTATGTATAATACTGGTCTCTACAGCAGCACAACTCCTGCAAAATGCAAGTTTCAGGTGTGCCCACAAATCCATTTTTGCTTAACTATGTAAGTTTGGGCTCAGACCAGATTCCTTTTGGGTCGAGCACCCTGCCCACCACCTTCAGATGTTCCTTTGGAGATGATCACAGGAAAGTAATGTCACTTTAATTATAATTTTCATTTGGTATAGAGCAGATGTATGATATGCATTGTGAGTATATACATAAAAGCACTATCACTTTAATTGTTTAGTTTTGACTCTGCATTTTTTTGTATTGTGTTTTTATCAAATTAATTTTGCATTATATATCTATATATTCACAATGTTCTTATAACAGATTATTAAAATACACTTCATCTTATTTAGCACAGTTTCATTTGTCTCCCACATAGAAATTAATGTAGAACCCACCGATATTGGGGTACTATGAAGTAGTGGTGGGCTTAATACGACATGGCCATGTGGTGGAACTGATTACCCATACTTGTTTGCTGAGAGGTGATTTTAAGTGGCTTTAAAACAATTACAACTGTATTTTAATGTTAGTGCTGTTCCTTAATCCGTATTACGTAGAAATTATAAAAGAAGCTGAGTCAAGGGGAGTCAGAGGACAGAGAAATTAGACATGTGCAATTCGTGAATTTCTGGCAATTCAGACATTCGTGAACTTCTGAATGTCCAAATAGATGAATTGCCGAAGTTCTGAAATTACCGAATTTCCAAAGTGTCGAAGTGCCGAAGCACAGTATTGCCTAAGAACTAATATACTTACCCAATGGAAGAATGAAGAATGTTACACTGTATACAAATTTAAATAAAAAATATACAAACATAGCCAGGATTCAGCTGTAAGCTTTTGCAACATTTACAACAATCAAGTAACATACATTCATATGAAATGTAAGTTGTTTAGTGTCAGTGTAATGACAGGAATGAATAAGTAGATAACTCCCTAATTACCACGGTATTAGGTAGCTATCTACTAAAAGGCTGAAAGACCTAAATTGGTCTTTCAGCCAAATTTACTAATACTAAGTAAAGATTACTTAGTATTAGTAAATTATGCCCCTACTCGCTTTACTGTGAGTAGGGGCATGTCTATTAAACATGCCCTATTTTTTTATTTATTTTTTAACAGTGAGCAGCCACAGGCTGCTCACTGTTTAATAGACATGCCCCTACTCACGGTGTAGCGAGTAGGGGCAAAATTTACTAAGACTAAGTAATTTTTACTTAGTATTACTAAATTTGGCTGAAATACCAATTTAAGTCTTTCAGCCTTTTGGTAGATAACTCCCTAATAACATGGAAATTAGGGAGTTATCTACTCAGCGGCTGCAAGAGAAGTCCTGAAGTGTCGAATTGCCGAAGTCCCGAATTGCGGAAGTCCCAAATTTCGGAATGCCGAACCGAACCGAAAATTTTCCCCATGCACATGCCTAAGAGAAATTAAAACATGCCAGGTCAAGGCCAGTATTTGGAATGCCAAGAGACTACAACAGAACAATGCACTCAGGCATGTGTGGATTTTATTTGGCTTGCACTGCCTGTTGATTGGTTTGCACCATTCCTGCACGCCCAGTACATGCATGTGCATCAATGTCGGAACTTAGACTATATCTTTGCTTCACGGGTGGTTGATAATAAATGAGCACGGTATGGCAGCATGCAGTGTGAGAGCTAAAATGACACTGGACAGAACAGCATTGTACAGGTACTGAAAAACCCCTACCTCTCTGACTAATCAGTGCTATTTATAAAGCTTTTTATCCAAGATTCTTGAGAAGATTGTATGTCATCAACATTTTGAGTGATTCTCTTTCTATATTTTATGTAAAGTCTAACTATACAAGAAAGATGACAATTATTGTTCACAAATACAATTCCTTAAAATCAACAAATATACATTTGCTCACTTTCACTACTGCTAACCAATGTAAACAGAAATTTAGCTCAGAAAGCTCCAATTTCCATCCCCTTTATTCGTTGGCTGTAACCCTGCAAACAGTCATTTATTTGCCAAGGCTCAATCTGCATCTCTGCAGAAGGACTGTAAATGGTCCTCCCTCGCTGCTCTCACACTATAGTTTTGTCACAGCAATAGTATTAGACAAAAAGTGCTTTTATATGAGATAAGTGGTTGAAATGTTGCAACATTTATACTCCACACACCAATATTTCTATAAAACATGAACCAATAAATTAAATCTTAAAATTGAATACATTTTAGATAAAACTGAGCATCATTCTATACATGAAAACTATTTGTTTCTAAATGGAATAGAATTTGGTGAAGAAGGGGATATTAAGTAACGATACAAACTAGTACTATGTCACGTGTATAGGGAACAAAATATTTTTATTTTAAGATTGCCCTTCAGAAGGTACAATTTTGGCATTTTGAGACATCTCTACATTTATCACATACAGACAGTCTGGCAAGGTCAACAACAAAAAGGGAAAACGCAAAGTATCGAGGAGGTATATTTTAAGAGCATTAAAAAAACATTTTAAAAAGTCCTAATTTAATAATTTCTGCATGTAAATACATATGTATGCACAACAAATATGCATCGATCAGTAATTACATGCAAGTTTTGTCTTTTATTCTTATAAATGTGTGTATGTGAATATATATACATATATAATGACCCTTCTCCTTTTTTGTCAGTTTACTAGATTTTCCTAATACAAAAAGATAAACAAGCAAATAGGCGCTAAAATACTAAAATCTGTGTTACAATAAATATAAATCAATATGCAGATAAGGAGGTAAAGCAGCACCTTAAAGTGCACAAGCTCAAAACACACCCTATAGATACACAAAGAAAGAAAAAGGTGCGCTGTACCTTTAAAATTTTAAGTGCAAACAAGTGTAAATCAAGTGTCAAAAGTGCAAAGAAGTGCATATAAAATACGTTAACAACTTCAGCATATACAATATGTGCAAAAATTACAAGTGGATATTGGGAAAACTAATATAAAAATGACTTACAGAGGATAATATCCTTGGTGCTCCATATGTAATTAGGACACATGGTACATATAAGAGAAGCACAAAGGGAGAGACATAGAATAATACTGTTTAAAAAATGATAAAATGGGGGGGGGGGGGCGTGGCTTGGAGCGCGACGGGACCGGACGCATTAATGTGAAGCTCCCACAGCCCGGGTCTTTAGGGGCACAATTAACCGGCACCACTAGCCACCCAATAGCAGTGAACCGATTACTCACCCCCACCATGGCACATAGAAGCAAGGGGAAGACCCCCAGAACGGAGAAAGCCTCATTCTTCCTCGCACGAGCTCCGGTGGGAAAACACAGGGAAGACCAGGCTCAAGATGGCGGCGGACAGCGCTCAGGCGAGGTTTCACCCTCCCCTCCACCCTCACCAAGCTCAGCCTCAGAGGAAGGTCCCCTCACAGTTGCAGGGATGAGAACCCTGATGCAGAGCTCACTGACAAACTGCAGGCAAGCATTAAAGTGAAGATGCATGAGCTCACCACAGATCTCAGAAAGGAGCTGCTGGAGATTGGGAGCAGGACAGCCCATGTAGAAAAATCACTGGATGATTTTGCAATGGCCCACAACAGCCTTGCAGACAAGCTACAAGAACTGGAGACCTTGTTAGAGACCCAGAAACGCAAAGTCGCAGATCTGGAAGACAGATCCAGGAGGAACAATCTTCGTTTCAGAGGTATACCAGAATCAGTTCAAACCACAGAACTGCACAAATACTTGACCGACCTGTTCCAGGAATTAATCCCAGCTACCCAACCAGACCTCTTGGTAATTGATAGAGCCCACCGCCTGCGCAGACCTAACCACCTACCTGCCACTACAGCGAGAGATGTAATTGCACGCATCCACTTCTACCACGTGAAAGAGTGCATTACAAAAGCCTGCAGAAATGCCTCCCTTCCTGAACCATACGCTAACATCAAAGTCTTCGCAGACCTGTCAGCTGCCACACTGCAGTTTAGACAATCAATATCCCTGATCACTACCACGCTCCGATCCAACGATATCAGCTACCGATGGGGATATCCGGCGAAGTTGTTGGTGCAGAAGCAGGGGGTGATCCATGCCATAGCAACGGAAACTGATGGCCTAAAAAAGCTACAGGACTGGGGTATATACGCCTCTGGCGTCCTCACCGGCTAAGGTCCCCAGCATGACGCCGGAATGGACTCCCGCCTAAGGGCAGAAGGCCCTCCCGAGTAGGGTATTGTATACCAGTGCACATTCTATGTTTGTACCAGAGAGATGCTTATGACACTTATGTTTTGTGGCGAAACCGACCTCGCCACGTGTCCTTGGAGGGGGCTGATTGCCCGCCTCTTGCCTTTGGACTATGGACCAGACTTTATGGGAATGTGATACCCCAGATAGCCATACCATGGAGCCTATTCATATAATGAAAGACTATGGGAAAGACTTTAGCTCCATGGCAATTGTACTGTGTGAGTAGGATCTGCGCGCTATTCGGTAGTTTTGTGCGCGCAGATCCCAGCTATCTGGGGATAGGTGAAATGTCTGTGTGTTATGTATAAATGTGACTTTATGTATTTTAAAGTGTTTTATGTCGTTTTGCAACCATGTGGTTAATGGAGTCTGGTCTAGTCTAGTCCTAGTCTAGTCCTGGATAATTGGATTACTTCTCCAATTAACTCCAGGGCAGAAGGGAGGAAACCAGGGTGCATTGTGGGGATGTTTTTCTGCCAGACAGGAGGGACAAAAGATACTTTTAGTAACTTTTGAACCCCTGGTCGGATTCATGCCATTTTTTAATATGTTGTTCCCCTGAATGGATTGATTGTGGATATGTATTTTTATGTGAATGTGATGTATGGTTTTAAAGTTATGAAAGTTGTGTAAAAGTATATTTTACACTGTATGCATAATGGGATTATGTGTCACACTAAGGGGAGGGGATGTGTGGGAGGTAACATCTATGTCATTGGTTCTTTTATGCCTCCCCCTGGGTGTGGCCTGTATGTGTGAGTTGGAAATAAAAGCCAGGCTGGATGAGCCAGTCCAGAGTTCCTGTTTTACCCTCAAAGTGATGTGTCGTCTCATTATTGGGGGGGAAGGATTTATTGCATGCTGTTCCAGTTGACTGCTAGGAGTACAAGCCTATTCGTATGGTTCCTATTCAATGGTCTACAGCATTCATATGCTTGGGAGAATTTAAAAGGTTTCTCGGATTCAGTGTTCGTGTGTCTCCAGTCGGGAGAATGGTGTTTGCAGTAGCTGCTTGTGCATCTGGAAAGGGGATTATCGCCTAAACTGGGTTTTATCCTCTTGTAAGTGAAACGGTCCGTTACATGTTTCATGCGAACTGTCCACTTTGTTGTAACGATAGATTTTAAGGTTAGAACCGGACACTGCCCAATTAGCATGACCACGCATGTATAGCAGTTGAACAGGATGCATAGACAGAAAAAAAAAAAAGTAAAAAAAAAAAAATAACAATTCTATGACATTTGAGCATAGTCACGCTTCAAAGCGGGGACCCTCTAGTTGTAGGACACCTCATACCAAGGAACCTACCACGCCTCGCCATGTGCGACGACCCACGGTTACTATATCTACCCCACTAGGGCTAGACCTCAGAGTAGTACACTCAGATTTGAGTACTAATTACCCTAGATGGGCCCACGTTGATGTACCATGGGCATACCCTGAGACAGACACCTGCCCAAGGCAGGCATCTTACTTAAATACACACTATATATCCCTGCTTGAAGGATATGTCTTATTGTTTCACATTTTAAGGTTTGTATGTTTATGTGCATGTTTTTTTTTCTGTGGTCAAGAACTATCTCACGTTTACTTTGCCTCCATGACCTGTGGTCGTCCTCACCACTTCTTTAATAGTAGAGCATACCACTGTATGCTTGGGCGTACGCCGCAGCATAGTCGTGACTTGAAAAAATGCTGCCTCACTAAACCAATGCTTCCCAGCAGCCCCGACTGGGCCCTAAGACCAGAGTGACTATTCACTGTATGGAGACACTCAAAGCCGCCCCCCACTCCGTGTGGGTCTGGGAGAACCAGACCACACTTTTGCTCAGACTTGCTGAGCGTTTTCTCACCCGCAGTTGCGGGATTTTTCCTTCCTCCTATAGTTTCCTTCCCCCCCCTATCACCACCCGGCATCACCAATTCCTCCAACGAGGACATGTAGTCCTAGATTGCAATGCTACGACAAGAACCGAATACTCCACATAGCTCCAACCACAGGGACACCATACCACTGGGCCACCACCGCAGCAACCTTACACTTATTCATTTATGAAAATTACGACCCTTAATGTCAAAGGGCTTAATACCCCCGGCAAATGGAGTCTACTACTCAGAGACCTGATAAAAGAGAGAGTTGACATTGCATGTGTCCAGGAGACCCATTTTAAGAGAGATCATACTCCGAGTATATATAACAAATACTACCCGACCCAGTTCCACGCCCTTTCAGATACCAAAACTAAAGGAGTCTCAATTTTCATCCATAAAGACACATCCCTCACACTCCATAGAAAAATCGTGGATCCTAAGGGCAGGTTTATCATCCTCATGGGCATGTTTAATAACATAATGTATACCCTAGCTGCGGCATATTTTCCTAATGTAGAATCCAAACGCTACCTACAAACTCTCCTCCTCACCATAGATGAGGTTAGGACAGGAGGCCTGATCCTATGTGGAGATTTTAACTTTATCCAACTGCCAACCTTGACACCTTTTTCTTAGACAATGCCACACTAGCGCAATTAAGAGACTGCAGGATAGGGGAAATCACATGGTCGGATCACGGTCTAGTACACCTACACCTACACGATAACTTTCAATTCAGAGGACGGGGGCAGTGGCGACTTAACAAATTGCTCTTGGCAGAGGCCACCTTTCGTGATTCGATCCAGACCGCACTGACGGATTTTTTTCAAACGAATGGGACAGGACAGGTCACAGGCAGCATGGCGTGGTGCGCCCACAAGCCATAGTTAGAGGGCTTTTTATGAGAAGGTCCTCCTATCTTACAAGGAGAAACCAGCTCACGCTACTAGATGCTTACAAAACCTTGGCTGAGGTCAGTACAAAAAATAAAGCCCAACCTACCCAAACGTGCTTAAACCAAATAAACAACCTGCAGACGACCATTACTAAACTACAGGCGGAAAGAACGAACGGTCTTCTTCATAGGCTCAGGGCCACCACGTACCACACCTCCGGCAAACCCACCAAGCACCTAGCAGCACGGCTCAGGGCTAGATCAACCCAATGTAAAATATCCCACATAATAGACGACGACGGCAAGAAACATATTGACCCACAAACAATCAGTAACACATTTGCAACCTTTTACTCTAATTTATATAACCTCCACACAGATGACACTAGACCTCACCCTGAACCTTCGGAAACAGCCCAATACCTAGCAGACATTACACTGCCCAAACTGACAGTGGGCCAATGTCAGACCCTATTACAACCCATTACTGTACAAGAAATCATCACTACTATTAAGCAGCTCCCCCCAGGGAAGTCTCCAGGGGCGGATGGACTCCCCAATGCTTACTATAAAGAGTTCGGAGCCACACTGGCGCCGCAACTCCTAAAAATGTACCAGCAGACGGCCACTACCGGTATCCTGCCTCCTGAAGTATTACTAGCCACGATAATGACAATCCCCAAACCTGACAAATCCACGGACCTATGCAAGAACTACAGACCTATTTCCCTACTTAACACGGACGCAAAAATCTATGCAAAAATCCTGGCGAATAGAATGAGCACAATCCTACCACACTTGATACATGATGACCAGACAGGTTTCGTGAGGGACAGACAGGGCTTAGACAACACCCGAAAATTGGCCCTGGTGCAGAGGGAGCTCGGGAGGGCTGGTCGAGGGGGTCTCCTCCTAGCGCTGGACGCGGAGAAGGCCTTTGACCGCCTCGGCTGGGTCTTCCTGAAACAGGTTTTGGAGAAATTTGGGTTCCCCCCACAAATAATCCAACAAATCTTTGCACTCTATTCCTCGCCCTCGGCACAGGTAAACCAATCAGGTTTCCTGTCCCCCACCTTTCCGATTACCAACGGTACGAGCCAGGGGTGCTCCCTATCCCCACTTTTATACGTCCTTGCATTAGAACCCCTCTTACACCGCATACGCTCGAATGAGAATATAAAGGGAATACACCTAGGGGACAAGCAGATTAAGATTAGCGCATTCGCAGATGATGTACTGCTATACGTAACAAATCCTCAAGACTCCCTGCCTACACTGATGCAGATAATATACACCTATGGACAGTTCTCATGCTATTTAGTGAATGCGGCCAAAACACAGGCCCTGCCTATAGGCATCCCTGCCCAGGTTCTACGCACCCTCACACGCACATACGACTTTGGCTGGAGGACTGAATCCATACGTTACCTAGGCCTGACGATCACTAAAAACCCTGCGAACCTTATGTCAGCAAATTATGTTGCAGTTTGGAACAAATGCAGTCAACTACTGAAACAATGGTCGCCACTGTACATGTCCTGGACAGACCGTATTGTGACACTCAAAATGTCAATACTACCGAGGCTACTGTACCTCTTTCGCACCATCCCCCTCCGTCTCCCTCCCTCCTACTTTAAGACCATTCAGACTGATATGGGGAAGTGTGTATGGGCAGGAGGCAAAGCCAGAGTAGCCGCAAAGGTCTTACAGGCCCCCAAGAAACAAGGTGGTTTAGCACTACCCAATGTCCAAGGCTACTATCATGCGGCAGTACTAGCTACAGCTATCCCCCACATAATCTCTGCACCCAAACCACAGTGGGTCTCCCTAGAGCGGGATCAATTAGATATCCACGACATCTTGCACCTACTTTGGACACCGTCGCATCTTAGGCCTGACTTGCCGACAGTTCCCCCCCAGATACTGTTGTTGTTTCAAATCTGGGATATGTACAGACCTAGGTTGGGCAGTACACCCTGCCTCTCCCTGGCAACCCCCCTAAAGGCCATACCCTACATTATCCCCACATTCAATGCCCTACCGTGGCACCGAAGTGGCGCGACGTACCTTTACCATCTATTCGATGCCCATAAACTACTAGACTACACGACCCTAGCTAACAAATACACGCTCCCACAGTCCTCGCAGTACTCGTACCTCCAACTACACTCCTACATCTCTAATGAAGCGAAACGTTTCTTAGACATTAACTGCATAGGAACAAATGTGTATAACTGCAAGATTACTACCTCAATGTAAACCGATCTCCATGTGTCTCAGCTCCATATCGAGACACAACCACTTCTCCACCACAAAATATGGTCAACAATGGGAGAGCAATCTAGGCTGCGCAGTGCCACCCATATCCTGGGACTCTATCATATCTGACCCACTAAAGCTACTAAAATCCACCTCCCACATTGAACAGCATCACAAAATTCTATACTGGTGGTACTTAGTGCCGACCAGACTGCACAAGATCTTCCCCTCCACCTCACCACTTTGTTGGATATGCCAAGCAGCAGAGGGCACAATGCACCATATATGGTGGAGCTGCCCAAGGCTACTCCTTTACTGGACTGATGTCCACACATTGATCCGAGAAGCCACACAGAGCTCTCCCCCATTCACCCCACAGGCGTGTCTATTGCTGGACCTCCCTAGAGAAATGCCTCCACACGTCAGAAAGTTGACCTTACACATAGCCTTGACGGCGCAGCAATTGATAGCAAGGAGATGGAAGTCCCCAAGAAGGAAAACTTCTTAGAGAAATTGCACAAGCAGTGGATTTACGAAACCTCCTACACGTCCCTCTCCCCCCCCCCCCCTCTACACTCTATAGAAAAACTTGGGAGCTTTGGCAAACATGGAGATCTGGTAAGGTACCGGGTAAAGCACCACGGGCTGCATCTAGCAAATTAGCTGTAATGTCCTCAACATACCCAAGTTGCATATGCTTACTCACACTCCCACAACCACCCGTGGGATACTGATGTTGATATGTTGTTAGATATAGTGTGACATGCTACAGTGGGGACATATTGTCGTTCTGAACTGGAAATAATGTGGATTTACTGTTACTGTAACAAAAAAGCTTGTCTGTATCAACCTGTGATGTATACCCCCCTCTTCCCTCTCCCCCCCCCCCCTCTTCCTCTGTTATGTATCCTCCCCGGTATAAGGAGCAACTGTACAAATCTAATCTTATTAATTATTATCCCATTCTTTTCTGTACCCTGAATACGTTGCTTACTGACAAAGTAAATAAAAATTGTCAAATTTAAAAAAAATTATAAAATCAAAACCAAAGATAGGAATGCAACTCACAAAAGAAGAGCAGTGAAAGCCTGCTCTAACTTATCCAGCCTGTAGTCCACAACCCAGGACTCAATGATGATGGAAACAGCAGGACGCCAGCTGAATGAAAAGATGAATAAACTTTATTTCATACAGTAAAAACAATGGTCTCCGTTCCCACATAGAAGTCCAATGAACCTATTCAGTGTTCTTAAAAAGTGTCTGTCAGCAAACTCAGTCACTTTCGGCACTGTAGGATGTACTTCCTGGTATTCAAAGTTTCGTCCGGTCACGTGGTAGCGTTATGACGTAACGACGTGATGACGCGTTTCGCCGAATCGGCTTCCTCAGATAGATTTGCCCAATGATGTTGTTGTGATTCAGAAATATGTCTGTGTTAGGTATACTCCACATCCAGCAACAACCAGTGGTGTGTTTAAATAATAAACGTAAAACAAAGTCTTTATTTGCATTCTGTCAAAAAGCTATAGAGGGAGGGTATGGGACACCCGCAGGGGAGGGGGCGAAAGGGAAAAATGGGACACAAGGAGGGGATAGGGGAAAGAAGGAGAAATGGGACACATGGAGGGCAGGGGGAGAGAGGGAGGGTATGGGACACATGGAGAAAAAGGGGGAGAGAGGGAGAATGGGGACTGGGGAGAAGAAGGGTATGGGACAAATGAAGGAGAGGGGATTATATCGTGCACACCCTTAACAGCAGAGCTCTATGTAGCTCTTGAAAGTGTGAGTGTGCTTTCATTTCAATATACCATCCTATATGTTTTAAAATTACTACACTTAGATTGTGTGTTATCTCTGTTTATGTCTTTGAGAGATTTACCTATCAACAAGATCCTGTTGTATTCATGTATGTATATATCTATATCTGTTTGTGGCTACACTAAACCACAGATTATCTATTTTTTTCTTTCTTTTTGTTTTATTTGTGTTATCACAAGGTTGGGGAAATCTTGTGTGATAATCTGCTGCCCTTATCCATCTCTTAAGATATAGCAAGCACCTATACCCTGTACTTATATAATATAAAGCACCTAGCCAAGCAGTCTACAATTACAACCATTTCTGATACAAATGTGTCATTCTGAAGAGGTCAATGAATTCAAGTGTGGTACTCTGATAGGATGCCACCATTGCAATAAGTCAGTTCATGAAATTTCTTCCCTGCTAGAAATTCCATGGTCAACTGTAAGTGGTATTATTGGAAAAGGCCAAGTAAAATCATGCATGGTCACAGAGTGATAGTCCATATCTGAAGCGTTCCAAACTTCCACTGGCATTTATATCAGCACAAAAACTTGCTGTACTGACAAATATGCACATAACATGGGCAGGATCTGCCTAAGTGTAGATCAGAAGTACCACAAAAGGTAGTTGAAAAAGACAGGGCTTTGATCCTGTGGGACTTCCAGATCCAGATAGAAAAGCAAGTATAAGCCAAAAACTTACATCGTGGTGGTAGACAAGGAGCAGAAGACTGCAGTGGTGATGGATGAGACAATATCCAGTGATCGTAACATCAAGAAGAAAGAACATGAGAATGTGAACAAATGCCAATGACTGAAAGAGGAACTAGAAAGGATGTGGAAAGTGAAGGCAGTAGTAGTACCAATTGAGATAGGAGCACGTGGGGCTGTAAAGTTGTGAGAGTGGCTTTAGACGATTCTAGGTGGGACATCTGAGATCTCTGTCCACAAGAGTGCAGTTCTTGGAACAGCTAAGATAGTGCTCAGATCCCTTAGACTCCTGGGCCTCTGGTAGAGGATCGGAGAATGAGCAATACACAAATTACCTACCGGAGGGGTGAGTAAATCAATCAACATATATATTTATCTTGATTTAAGCTTTGAAGTTGTTGGTTAGTGGATGAGTGAGTGCACTGGATCTTGTGTGTTGTATGAAGTGGCCCCAGCAGCACTCTATAATGTATGCATATTTAGGTGAGTGTAGCTCCCTGTTTTTTATATATAAATATATCTGGGGATCCAGGCCACAGGTACCGCATTCCAGGGCCCTGTTTAACCTTGTACTGCAGAGAGCCCCAGATGGA
The DNA here is from genome assembly GCF_036172605.1 of Pelobates fuscus. Taxonomy (NCBI): domain Eukaryota; kingdom Metazoa; phylum Chordata; class Amphibia; order Anura; family Pelobatidae; genus Pelobates; species Pelobates fuscus. Next base: position 65,875,512 of record NC_086325.1, on the reverse strand, counting down.
AGTTTTTCCCCAAGTAAATTGGTTAATCTCATAAGAGCAGACATTAGATTGCTAGGAAAGGACCTGCCAAAAATGGGGCACTAAATGTTGTGGCAGGCTTATGCAATGTATGATCATATACCGTAACTAAACCACCATTATTTTTGCCTAGGTTAGGTGTTTTTAAAACACAATTAAAATCTGTAAGCTTTGATGTTGCTCTTTAATGAATGAGTGAATGCGCTGGATCTTGTATGTTTTATACACACACATACATAAGTGGGATTCTACTAAGTAAACTTTTACGTTTGAAACATAATCTGTAATATATTTCTCTTGTACAGCATGCACATGCATACTTGATAAGCAATATCCTTTTGCAAGGAAATCAATTTGCTGAAACTTTTTTTCTGCTTCTTCTAATTGTTTTTAAAAACAATTAAAAGCAGCAGCGTTTCTTAAATGTGTTTTTATTTTTTTTACATCACTGACTATTACACTATTGACTTTCAACACTTGCAAAGTTCTTAATTAAAAACACAATTAATATGAAGCGAGCTACCAAAGTTAATCTTCCTGCAATTTACAAAGATATTTTTCTCTATCTCCATCAAATGTGTCGCTTATTCACCACTGTCCTCTCTATTCTCCTTTTGTTCATTCAAGTCCCACTTACCTGATCTTTCGCATATCCCTTCTTCCCCATTTCAACTCCTCAGTAGAGATGTCCCGAACAGTTCGCCGGGAACTATTCGCCAGCGAACATAGCTTGTTCGTGGTCGCCACGGCGGGCGAACATATGTGATGTTCGGTCCGCCCCCTATTCGTCATCATTGAGTAAACTTTGACCCTGTACCTCACAGTCAGCAGACACATTCCAGCCAATCAGCAGCAGACCCTCCCTCCCAGACCATCCCACCTCCATGACGAATAGGGGGCGGACCGAACATCGCATATGTTCGCCCGCCGCGGCGACCGCGAACAAGCTATGTTCGCCGGCGAACTGTTCGGGACATCTCTACTCCTCAGTTGACATCTTTCCTCACCCAATCTCCATTATCCATATCTCCCTATTATCATTGAACCCATCTCATCTTCCTTGTCTTACCTCATCTTATCTCCTTCCCAGTTTTGATTCTGATCTTTTATTATTGTATCACTTGTTCTTATTTCCTCCTTCTTCAGTTCATCTTCCAAATTCACCTCTTTTTATCTATCCCATACCCATTACCCACCCTTTGTCTACCTTCCAATCTGCTTTCTCCTTGTACTCCTGCCTTTCAATCTCTACCTTTTTCAATCATACCACATTTTCTTAGGCATAATGGGCTTCCTCCTAGAGCCCAGTGCCCTGGTGTGTGTGTGTGGTGGCTGAGAGCAGTATGTGGTGGGGAAACCGAGTGTTGTGCGTGCATGGTGGGTGAATTTTGTGTCTGGAGAAGTCTGAGTGTTGTGTGTATAGTGTCTGGGTATGTTGGGGGAGGAGGATTTTTCTTCTGTCCCCTTCTGATTACCTTGTGGCAGGAAGGTATGCTATCCCTGGTGGTCCAGTGGAGGCCATTCTTTGCAGGATCACTGGTATTATGGTGGGGTAGCATTGTGGTCTGCACTGCAATTGAGTGCAGGTCACTTTAAGAGCACCCTCTTGGTCCACTGCTAAGTCAATGACTGAGTGCTCGCTGTGGTACTCTGAGTAATTGAGGAGTGCCGGGGGACTGCATGGAGCTCGTAAACTGATCTGCAATTTATACAGGTAGAAACAACAAAGCTCCCTTGAGCAAGTGAGGTGGCACAGTCCCGAGCAACAAGCTCAATTTAGAGAGCTCTTTAGTTTGCTGCCTTGTTTGTTCACCACATATTGGTCAGTCGAGTATCTCCTGCAGCAACTGGCTAACACAGGAGCCTGATGTATGCATGGCAGTTAATAACTTGCAAGTAGCTGATATGGCTCGAAATACAAATACAATACATTGAACGATTGGAGCAAAGATGGAATCACTAAGGCAGTTAATCAGTAGAACAATTAGAAATAGCTGCAGTTTGAGAGTTATTACTGACAATCTTGCCTGGAAGATAACTACTAGTTTCCCACCACTTTTAAAGAAGACGTGACCTTGAAGTCACTCACAGCATGTCTTCAGTGGTGCTCGGACCCAGTGTACTCCCACAAATATTCCTCTTATGGCTAGATGTTTAGGATAATGTACTGGGATGATCCTTTCTATAGCACTATAGGGCAATGAAGAGATATTACTTCCAGGTTGAGTATAACATGGCATGTCAAAAAAAATGTCAGAACCTGAACGTAGAACTAATTGGCCTTCTTGCACCAAATAGCCACATTTCAATGGGGTAAAGTGCAAATCAAATTAATTTTAACATTAACAATTTTTCTACACGTGCATGCCATAAGAAAATGGTTACGTGATTTCCTATTTTTGAATTGAGTTAAAATGCTGACTGAACATCACAACATTCTAAAAAGGACTGCTTCAACGGATACTTAAATAAGCTAAAAAGGAAGGATCATTAAGCAACTTAATTAATTCAACACAATTTAATCTGTACCGTCAAGAATAGAGGACCATAATTGCACTCAGTTGTTTTGTAACATTTAAACGTCTGCAATCAAGAGGGGCATCCTATCAGACCCCGTGTAAAATAAGTGCCTTTGAGACTTTCACTTGAAAGGAAACACAAAAAAAAAAGTTGAATGAAAATCTCTGCCAAGGATACATTTCCAGGTCTCTTTTCCCTTGAATGTGGTTCAGAAAGCAATCTACTGTCTTGTTAATGGGGATCTTAGTTTTATTTTAAGACTTTGCCACTCTGGAGGGTTTCTGTCAGTGCTAGTAAACTCAGCTGAGAGGAGACATGCACTATAAATGACCTTAGATGTAGTTTAAGCCACACAGAAAACTAACAAGATTAAACAAGGGCATGCCAGTGTGAGATTGCGAGATGAGAGTTTTATACATTTGATATGTGTTTTTTCTGCATAAATATATTCATTTGCAGATGTGAGGTAGGAGAGACATGCATGCCCATTAAAGGGACACTATAAGCACCCAGACCACTTCAGCTTATTAAAATAGTCTGGGAGCACTGTCCCAGTACCCTTAACCCTGCAATTATAGTTATTGCAGTTAATGAGAAACTGCAATAATTACCTTGGAGGGTTAACTCCACCTGTAATGGCTGTCTACATACATTGGAGGTGCTTTCGGGTGCTCAGCGGACTTTTGGTACACTTTTGGTAGACATGCTCTGTCCCGGTAGTTCCGAGAGTCTCCTGCATTTTAATAGCGGCTCCCTGACACCCGCAAATGAATCAAATATCCCAGAAATAGATTCATTACATCAAGTAATGTATTTCCAAACAGAATAGTTACCTCCCAATCATGCAGGTGGCACTTTAGTGAACGCTCGGTCCTGTCTCCTCCCCCTAAATCCTCCTGGAACAGAGTATGCAGTAGTGAGGCTCTGCTAAGTGTTCCCCTTTTTCGGTAACCTGGCAGCGGCCACTCTGTGCGCAGCAGCCATGCGGATCATCCGCCTGGGTTCGGGCTCCTTTACCAGTGTGAAATGTGGCCTGAGCTCCCTGTTTACTGGCAGTGAGCAGGGCCGCCATCAGAAATTTTGGGGCCCCTAACACAGCTCAAGGTCTGGGCCCCCCTTCAAGCCCGCCCACAGGGCCCGCCTCCAAATCCCGCCCACAGGAATACACACACACTAACATATACAAATACTGAAACAGACATACACACATGCATAGGGAGATACTGACACACACACACACACACATATACATGCAGACATGCATACTGACAAACATACATATACATACACATAATGCATACTGATATATACATACATACACATACACACTGGCATACATACACACACACTGTGGCATACATACACACACTGTGGCATACACACACACACACACACACACACACTGTGGCATACGCACACAGGCATACATACACAGGCATACATACACTGGCATACACACATACATACACTGGCACACATACACTGGCACACTGGCATACATACACTGGCATACACTGGCATACATACACTGGCACACTGGCATACATACACTGGCATACACACATACATACATACACTGGCACACTGGCATACACACATACATACACTGGCATACACACATACATACACTGGCACACTGGCATACATACACTGGCATACACACATACATACACTGGCATACACACATACATACACTGGCACACACACATACATACATACACTGGCATACATACATACATACATACACTGGCATACATACATACACTGGCATACACAAATACATACACTGGCACACACACACACACACACACATACATACACTGGCACACTGGCATACACACACTGGCATACACTGGCACACTGGCATACCCACATACATACACTGGCATACACACATACATACACTGGCACACTGGCATACACACATACATACACTGGCATACATACATACATACACTGGCATACATACACTGGCATACATACACACATACATACACTGGCACACTGGCATACACACATACATACACTGGCATACATACATACATACACTGGCATACATACATACATACACTGGCACACTGGCATACATACATACATACATACATACACACACCTTATTTTCAGCCACCCTCCTCTCTTCCTTACCATTTCGTCGCAGGAGGATGGCTGGGGATGATGTGCGCCGGCTGCCTCTCCTTGCGGCCTCTCCTTGCGGCCTTTCTCTTCTCCTTCCCCCACGCGGAGTAAACAGGGAGGAAGTGACCGGACGTCACTCCCTCCCAGCAGCACTTGCTTTCTGGCTGCATTTTCTTTTTAAAGGGGCCCGGTCGCGCTATTACAGCGCTGACCGGGTTCCTGAAGATAATAGGGACCATTGGGTGGCCCTAATTGCTTGGGCCACCTGATGGGCCCCATCAGCGCGTGGGCCCCGGTGCAGATGCACCGGCAGCAGTTAAGCTAATACACGTGGGGCCTGGGCGGCCGGGCCCCCAGGGCCGCCGGGCCCGTGACAATTGTCACGGTTGTCATGCCCTGATGGCGGCCCTGGCAGTGAGTGCGGGGTTTCCGGTTGCTGGGGCAGGTGGGATTAAGTACTATGGCCTCTGGGGCTCCTACAGCTTATTTGCAGGTACCTCCCCTGGAATTGGACCTTCATTGTTTGGGTTGGGAAATGCCATACACATGCACTCATACATGGCACTGGTGAGGCAAAATGTATTAGATTTCAATAGCAAGGAATCCTGGTAAAGAAATATCCAGCAATGCGTTAGCAGGGTATGAACCATACACCAGTTCTGGATAATGTTTGACACTGCAGCTATAATAAATTATGCTTATTATCCTCAGCCAGCCATTGTAGCTGCAATGCCAGCCTTTAGTGGCAAAAGGCAAGTAGATATACAGTGCAAACCAAATAATCTAAATGTAATAAATATAATAAAATGTAGCTTTGTCTGCATATACAATACACATATAATAATGATATTCATCTGTAAAATCACTTTTGTATGGATATTTTAGCCCAAATGAATATTACATAATATTGACCAACAGGGTTATTCGTTAAAAAGAATTTCAAATTTGAGGCCAGACTAGTATTATTGAAATCATAGCTAGCTTAGCGAATGTTTCCATTTCTGCTTTTTTTTTTACCTTAAATTTGAAATTTACTGTCTGCATTTCTCACGTAAGACACTGCATGTCTATTCTTCCTTCAGTTAAGAATTGCCACCGCTTCCCTTGTTTATGCTGTGTGTATCTGTGTGTCAGTGTGTGTATATGTCAGTGTGTATATAGATCAATGTGTGTGCATGTGTCCGTGTGTATCTGTGTGTCAGTGTGTATAAATGTCAATGTGTCTGCATGTGTGTATCTGTTTGTCAGTGTGTATATATGTCAATGTGTGTTATCTGTGTGTCAGTGTGTGTGTGTATCTGTGTGTCAGTGTGTGTATATACCAGTGTATATGTCAGTGTGTATATAGATCAATGTGTGTGCATGTGTCTAGGTGTATGCATGTGTCAGTGTGTTAATAGTGTGTGTAAATAGTTGCAATATGTTGTTAAAGAAATAGTTGTGTTTTGTCATAATAAAATGTCATGACCTTGGTCATATATGTTAGTTGGCGTCGGCAGGAGGTGTGGGGGGGAGGGGGGGGGGGGCGGTACGTACCAGAAGCTGGTGAAGTAACCCCCTGAAATTAGATTTTGCATGTTTGGATGTCTGTAATATAGAAATCCCAGTTTATCTTGAAAATATGTAATCCATGTATTAATTAAAAAAAAATGCTTAATAAAATATCACATAGTAACATATGCTATAAAAGGGATATGTGCTGCTGCTAAGAAACACTCAATCACCACTTATTTGTACTTGGAATATGCGGAAGATGTCAAGATGACACTTTAGCAATAACAGTGATGTTTCACTAAAAGTAAATTGTCATCAATAAATCTCTGCACTATTGAATGACATATTCTTTTAGTGACATCTTTCGAGTTACATTCCTGTTTTCCTACAGGCTGAAATAGCTAACATAACCCAATTTGCAAATATAGCTCTTTGAAAATACCAAAACAACAGAGACTCCTTAAAAACTCACAGGTACATGTACTAGTTTTATTGACTCTTTTCAATGGCACCTTCTAAAAATGAGATGGCATGATTTCATATATTTCTCAATACATTTTAACTTTCATAGATTCAAGGTATCAATTTCCATTGTAGACTATACAAACGAGATATCTACTTCAGATCTTCGCATGCTTTGATCTAGGTACTGCACTTCCAATCCATGAATGGGTTACTCAAAGCACCAGGACTACTTCAGTGACTTGGAGTGGTCATGGTGACTGGAGTCTTTATGTACAGCAATGCACTAAAAAACACAGCACATACAGAGATAGAAAACTTTGCTTCTGGTGGTAGAACGAGCATTCTGGGCTGGTTAATGTCAGATCTTTGCAAAAAAGGCATCTGTTATCAGTACTAATACTAAGGTCGACACGTCACCTTCTTCACGCCGCCCAAGTCCTCTACTCAGCACATCCCACAAGACATTCCTCCACCTGCAGTGAGGGTAATGACCTCACAGAAGGGGGATCGGAGAGAACTGGGCCTTGGTGTGTTGTGAAAAAATATATATTTTTTTTATGTTGCGGACAATTTCAGGACGGGTTACTACAACAAAAACAGTATTTTGATTAAACACTGTTTGTTTATATATCGTATGAAAGTCTAAAATCCCACCATGCCAATGAATGGATCGTTATGCTATGAAAAGTAAGTTGTACACCAGCCTACTTTTAAGGCATGGGTGTCCCTAGGCATCACTTTAATATGAGATCTTGAAATGATATTTAGAAAACATACAAAAAAATAAAAGAATACAAATATTGGTACACAGAACAAAATCAGAGAGTGTCTGTAGAAAATGGCCAAACATTTGTGAATGCAATTAATCCATAGATTAAAAGATGTGCATAGTCAAATGGCATATTGTCATGAATGTGTGATAGAAACATGATCTTAAAATTAGTTTATTTTATGTAATATTCCATTTTAACATTGGAGGGCATTTTATAAGAAGAAGAAGAAACGAGCAGCACAAAATTCTCTTTCCCTACCTAGTCCTAGATTACTTCCCTAGAAGAATACAAGTCAGTTCATAAATATTTTAGAAAACCAATATATTCTGAAGATTACTTGTCAATTATCTCCTATAAGACCTTCTGTTAGATGATACTGTTTCTCTCGAGTAGATTCCTACAAACAACAAGGAGTTCAGGTTTCAGAAATTAAAATAGTGCATTTACCAACATTCTTAAACTAACCACAATGGATGTCAAAGTTCTCATAGTCAATAAGAAAGTGCAATGGTATAGTATTGTATAACAAGCAGCTGTTTTCAGTGGCCTTGGAGGGCATCCATAATAACACTGCTTGGTATCTCCAAGAACAGGAGTCATTATAAATAAATAATAGGCATTTGAACCAGCACCAGAGGTATAATTACGCACATGGGGAAACAAAGATGTATCCACATCAAGAACAAACCAAAGTTCTCTACATATTGTCCTGATAAAATCCATGAGGACTTCAAACCATGTGGAAATCTCAGTTGGCAATATGCTACATATTATCTTCTATTCTAAAAAAAAAAGCCGGCTGATATCTTAATACTTTGAAGGCTTTCAGAATAATTTAATATAGCGTATTTATCGGCGTATAACACGCACTTTTTCTCCCTGAAAATAGGGGGAAAATGATGGGTGCGTGTTATACGCCGATATCCCATATTTACTTACCTGTCTTGAAGCGTGGGCCGGTGTTCAGCGCGCACCGCGGTACTGGAACTTCAATTTCAGGTTCCGGTTTCCGGCGGGACTGAAAGGAAGTGCGCACTCAGTGTGCACACTTCCTTTCAGTCCCGCCGGAAACCGGAACCTGAAATTGAAGTTCCTGTACCGCGGTGCGCGCTGTGAAGCCGGCCCATGCTTCAAGACAGGTAAGTAAATATGGGACAAGGGAAAGTGCACTATGGGACAAGGGGAGGGGGGGCACTATGGGACAAGGGGTGGAGAATACTATGGGAAGGGGTGGAGAATACTATGGGAGGGGGGGAGAATACTATGGGATGGGGGGAGAATACTATGGGAGGGGGGGAGAATACTATGGGAGGGGGGGAGAATACTATGGGAGGGGGGGAGAATACTATGGGAGGGGGGGAGAATACTATGGGATGGGGGAGAATACTATGGGAGGGGGGGAGAATACTATGGGAGGGGGGGAGAATACTATGGAAAGGGGGGGTAATACTATGGAAAGGGGGGGAGAATACTATGGAAAGGGGGGGGACACTATGGGATGAGGGGGGGGACACTATGGGATGAGGGGGGGAACACTATGGGAGGGGGGAGAATACTATGGGAGAGGGGGGAGAATACTATGGAAAGGGGGGAAGAATACTATGGAAAGGGGGGGACACTATGGGATGAGGGGGGGGAACACTATGGGATGAGGGGGGGAACACTATGGGAGGGGGTGGAGAAAACTATGGAAAGGGGGGGAACACTATGGGATGAGGGGGGGGAATACTATGGTACGTGTATGGTACGGTACGTGTTATATGCCGATAAATACGGTAATAGCTTAAAACAGTATTCACAGATCAGCAGTCGATATGGGACATCTTCTGAAATAAAATTATCATCTGACAAACTTCACTAGAACCCAGAGTCAGTTTGGACTAGAATGTTTTGAGTTATGGACTTACTTGGAAACTTTCTAAATAAGCAGATTTTAAGAACTTTAAAGTAAGTATGTTTACAATGTTTATTTGGGAGATTTCAAGTTGGGTAGCCAAATGAATTTGACACTAAATCCTAAAAGATCAGAAATCAAATATGTTCGTAAATAGGTTAGTGAGTCTTTATACGCTAACTATAGTGGTAGACAATCTTCAGCACTCCAGATGTTTTTGGACTAAATCTCCCATAATGCCCTTGCAACCATAATGCTGGCTCTTACATAAAAAAATAAAGGAAAATATTAATTGGAGGCTTAAGTACTAAAGATCTGGATCATATAGAACAAATCACTAAATCATTTCAGACATGCCCATTCAAAATCACTTGGACACAACATCAAATTGTTCACACTGGGGGGAGAGGGATGTCATGTATGTAAAGTTAACAGCAGTTAGCATTTGACAATTTTATTATTTCCTATTTATTTCCGATGTCCCAGTAAAACAGGAAATAATCTGTGGCAAGCGGAAAGTGCCCCCTGCAAATGTTTACAGATATTTTTTTATTTATTTTTTACATGTAAAGCTATAAAATGGATGAGTTTTGTTTTCTAGCATACTAATGTCGACATTAAACTGTTGTAGTTATGGTTATTGGGTTGTCTCTTTAAAATAAAGGATGTAGTAAAGAGAAAGCTTCTCACAATGGGAAATGTGTGTAAATAGAGAGCCATACCAAAATAAATGCCATATATTGATTTAGGCACACAATATATTCTATCCAAATGGATAAGTCTGTCACTTTGCAGGAGAAAAACAAATAGCTACAATTTATAGAGTATGTAAATAGGACAACTTAATACAGCAAGTGTATTCCTGTCTGCTTGTGCATGCAGCAAGCATTAGACCCATATCACTCAGTGCTTTAGTTTAATAAACAGTCCATCTCTACAGAGCATCTCTCCTCATTTCCTGGTTAAAGACTTAAAAGCATTAAAGCATCAGTTTAAAAGAACATAATATATCTTAGGATGTGATTGGGAAATAAAGCTTCATAAAACATATTTATGGATATGATTATCTATCTTGTGGATGTTTCAGAAGATAAACAATTATTCTTAAAAAAAAAAAAATTATAATGTCTAAATCCACACACGGCCCATGTTAAAAATACATGCCAATGCCAACTATTGTCGATCCACCAGTGGAAGGGCTGCCCCTGGATAATCCTCCTGGTTTTTACTTCTTTGGGAGAGTTGCTAATTATGCGCATGTGATATAATTTCATTTCTGGACTCTTTTGTCCACCAGTGTTCCAATTCTTGCTCCCTTCTCACCCCTGTCCCCTTGTATTGTCCACTTGTGTCCTTTGCACAATCTCTCCAATGCCTGATTTGACTTCAATAGACACTCTAAGCGCCATAACCATCAGCCGTTGTAGAGTTCATGGTGCAACAAGTCTTTGGGTGCTGTTCTCCTGATTTGTGACACACTGTTTTTGCACAGTTTTAAAAAAAAGCCAGGCCCCTCTGCCTCCTGCTCAGATAATGTAGTGTCCTTGAAGTTTAGCCCCCCACATACACCCTTTCATAGCCATCCAAGGTTTTATTTACACTAAGAGCAATAAGGATATGGAATTCTCTGCCTGTAGAGGTGGTTTTATCAAAGTCCATACAGATGTTTAAACTGCAGTGGATACATATTTGCAAAAACATAACATACAGGAATATCATTTCTAATCAGTTGGGTAATAGCTGCTTGATCCAAAGAGACATCTGACTGCTATTTTGGGGTGAAGAAGGAATATTTTCCTAGTTTGTTGCAAAATTGGAAGCGCTTCAGACTAGGTTTTTTGCCTTCTTTTGGCTCAACAGCAAAAACAAATGTGAGGAAGGCTGAACTTGATGGACACAAGTCTCTTTTCCTCTATGTAAGGCTCAATAGTGTTGGATAAATAATTTGGAAGTGAATCTTCCACATCTCCCAAGGAGCATCTCGGGCCAGGCTTTAGATGATAGTTTTTGTCTGTCCTGTTAAAAATGGGTTGACATGAATTAAATGGATAACAAACCAAACACTATTTGCCCCATAACCACAACAACATGCTGTCATTGTTATGATGACACGAGTAATCCTTTAACATAGCACAGGTACTGTTTTACTTTATATTTATATGAGATTTCTGTAACCCACTTGTATATAACAAATGTATGCCACGTTTTTCAATTTAGATTATCATTGATCTTGGGTTCTTAAATGTCATTTGCAATCATCACAGTTAACAGCATCAAAATGGCATACCAGGCATAAGTTACTATGTAGATTATTTTCTGAAAAATGTTGATCAATAAAGGTCTTTGCAACAAATCATAGTGACTGCTACTAATCATCCTGTGCCTAGTAAATCTTAAAATATACATGGGGTCATTTAACTCTTTTATTGCCAACAACATGTCAGGACTGTCATCATAACTACACAAATGCTAACCTATTCACCAATTAAATCTAACATTTGATATCAAGCAAAATGCCACTTGAACACCGCCTGATCATCCCTTGCATTATTATTATTATTATTATCGCCATTTATATTGCGCCAACAGATTCTGTAGAGCTTTATAATATTATGAGACACGGGATTTAACTATAAATAGGACAATTACAAGAAAACTTACAGGAACGATATGTTGAAGAGGACCCTGATCAAATGAGCTTACAGTCTATAGGGCATTAGAAATGAATTAAAATAAGGTAAGAGTAGGGGTTGGGCAAGGGATTTAGGGCAGCAGTACTAGTGCCAGGATTTGGGGGACTTAGGTTTATTCATTCAATGTTTCTGGTATATAGTAAGAGAATTATAATAAACCAATTAAAAGAACAATTTTCCTCTTAACTGTTTGTGAAAGGTTACTCTATATGAGAATGACTGAATTTTACATAAATTTTGCTTTTTCTTTGATTTAATAGCTCTGCATCAGCTTTTCAAATGATCTAATATGTTTGGCAAAACCTTTTAAAATGATTTAATATTTTGAAAACTATGTTTATATATATTTTTTTCATATTTTAGATTTTAGCATTTCGAAAAAGTTAATTTTAACAATGTATCCGAAAATGTTAAATCATTTTAAAAATGCATCTTACAATATTAAATGAAGTCATTAGTTCCTGCATGAAAATTCTCATGGTCCCTACATGTGAACCCATGAAAACATCCTGATAATATATCACACAATACCAGTGACTGCATAATTATTAGCAATTACAACGTGCCATTGTAGTGCTTTACAATTTTCTCATGTGAATAAAAGAACAAATAAGATACAAACTATTGCAAATGTTAACATGCCCAAGAGGTTAACTAGGATCCTACGCGAACATGCATACATGCGTAAAAATATACTATATCGAAATGACACTGCTGGTAGCTAATCCTCTGAGTAATGGTGAATATATCAAGGAGACCAATGTTAAATGGTTTTCTGTTTGAAATACCGTAAGTGCCATTTCTAAAGCTCTACACAACCTAAGATTTAATCTTGCATTGAGTAAAGGAAAGAATGCTCTGGTCTTTTGCCCTTGAAAGGACCAATTAACTAAAGAATGTTCATAAAAAAAGGCTACTACAAACTAAAACAATTCTAAGCAGTAATAGGTTCTGAATTTATTTTACATTCCAGGTTAAATACTGATTTTTATCCTACAGTTTTTTTTTTTTTTTGTTTTTTTTTTATCCCACAGGGTATTTAATATTAAAAAAAAATACTATTAATGATCTGCTAGGTATCAACTGTAAGAGCAAAGGCTAACAAAAATTATTTATTGCGTCCACCACATTTAATAACTACAGTATTGGACCTGAAAGAAAACACAGTGTAACTTATACTTGCTTTCACGCATACCTCCCAATATTTCAAATGGACAAAGGGGGCACTTTCATATTTTAGTGATTAACCCCCCTCCTTGCCATTTGCCTTTGTAAATATTTATTATATTTTCTTCCTTGTGTTTGATCTCAATATCAATACCTGGGAGCAGCCATTTTATTTTCCTCTGTCCATCATATGTGCAATCTCCTTTCTGTGAAATTGAGTTTACTTATAGATTTTGGGTAAATCTGATTGGCATGTAAAATGATACCCGCTTTAAGCTCCACCCATTGTCGAGTTTTGTCAACCTGACTACACATGAGGAAATGTATATAGTCCCTATTTTTATTTATGTATTTACTGAAAACTAGAGCCATCGGAAAAAAAAAGTTTATTTCGGTGACAGAGCCATTTAAAGTGTAAATTGTCAGAAATTCATAGGAAATTATAATTTTTAAGCCAAAATAACCAAACTTCAAATATAGCTAATAGCTAAGCCAGATATTTTATTCCAGTTTGGTTATTGCCACCTAAAATGTTAAATTCCAGACAATTCACTCTTTAGTGAACAGCACTGAGATAATTTGTTTAGACTGTCATGCTAAATAGGTATTTGTCTAACCTTCATGAAGGTACCCAGTACTTTTTCAGTCACCAGTCCGCAAAACCTTCCTCATATTATGGGGGTTAATAGGGCAGTGATGTCAGGTGACAGGAGACCAACTTTGGGGTTAAAATTTTGGAAGCTATTTTAAACCCTGGAGCAGAGCACTGGGAGTATGTCGAGTATGTCGTGGTCATGAACGACTCTCAGTTGTCCAAGACAGCATCTCATTTTTGTAGCGTCTGGTATCCCCACTCCTTAATCTGTCCGGAAAGTAAATTAATAGTGGTACGGACCCTAAAAAGTCGCTGTTGTAGGTCCTGGGCTTAAGGGCAAACAGGAGTTCGCAATCCATTTTGAATGCTGTGAAGGAGGAATGAGAAGCATCGAACCTGTCAGGCATCAATACATAGGGCTCTGGATACGCAGGTTCTAGGTTTGGGCGTACCGAGTCTTTACTTGACAATCTGCCACAGATAAAGCTCAGCCCCCTAGTGCTGAAGACATAGCCATGTATAACAGGAATAGAACTACTCAAAAGAAGAGAATCTGCTGTAGCTCAGAGGCAGTATAGCAGGCCCAGGACATAGATACGCAGGTTCCAGGTTTAGGCTTACCGAGTCTTTAATTGACAATCTGCCACAGATAAAGCCCAGCCCCCTAGTGCTGAAGACATAGCCAGGTATGTAGCTCAGAGGCAGTATAGCAGTCCCAGGACATCGAAGGAGCCAGGTTCAAATCCCCTGTTTGGCATTTGTGGAATGGGCATGTCTGGATGGCACGGTGAGAACCCCAGTGTCTTTTGCATATGGGTTATGATCGTATCCCATTATGATCTTATCCCAGCTTCATCTCCAGATCCTCTCCACTGATGCATGGGGGCGCTAAGAGATATTGTCCTGTCACAAGAGTGGAGTAGATCAAGGGTTATCTGTTCTCTCGCTATTACGTGCAGGAATGTGTGAGGTTGGTCTGAGAAGAGTTCAGTGAGTGGGCAGTTGCTGGAGTACGTCTGTCATGTACAGCATTGGTTTGTGTCTTGTCAAGGGTGGGTGAGGTCCTTGGTCTCCTGCTGGGAAGTCTGGGTTGCCTCATAGTGGTAGCATGGGGCTAGGGTCAGTCATTGGGTAGTGCCTCATGCCCTGTCGGCGTCAGATCCGCATGGTCGCTGCGACGAATGGGTTGGTGAGCAGTATGCTTTTGCTTCTTTTGTGATCCAAGGTAAGGTTCGCAGGTTGCAGTTGGAACTGTCCAACAGTTGTATCCATGGCTTGTCCTTTGCTGCCGTTGACCATATTATGATTGTGGTCAAATGGGCTGCCATGAAATATTTCTCAAAGTACCTTCTCTGAGATTGGGTAGTGTTAGTTGGGAGTGTGCTATGCGGCGTGATCTGCCCTGCCATACATTTTCGGATTTCTGCTTTTAAGTTAAGGAAGAATGATTTTGGGGCCTCTATTGGTACTGTTTGGAAGATGAAGTTTTGGCAGTAGTGTCTTGATGGTGTTCACTCAGCCTAACCACGAGATGTAGTAGGAGTTCCAGGTGCATTCCACTATAGCAGTCTTGAGGATGGGTAAGGAGTGTGCTATGGAGGAGGTTTTGGGGTACCGGCAGCATCAGTCTGCTTCTTTGTGCGGCCCATCTTCAGGTTTGTGCGGGTAGAGGTTAGCAATATTTAGGCTTTGAACGGGGGTGGCACTATACAGCTATATTCTCCGACGGCCAGACATGTCCCCCAGACGACATCTTTTGCAACAAACAGACTATTTGCTTTGCTCATATTTAACCAGAGATGATATGTTAGATGTGTAAAAAAATTCCAAGATTAAGCACGTCAACCAATATTCACTTCAAAGGCAGCTGAGGGAGCACATTATGCCAAATAATAAAATAAGAGTGTAGATCATTCCAAAGCAGCGTAAACAGACAAAACAACTTGTTTTATGTTTTCTTTTGATTGTAATCATAAAAATCACCTAGAACCTCAAGCAGCTTAAACTTTGCCTGAATGGCATAGAAACAACATTAAAAAATAATAAACCATCATGATAGCAAATCGCTGTCTTCTCCACATTTTCTCTACTTATGAAAAACTGACACTTCGTTTAATCAAAACAGGTGATACAAGCATTGTTTTGACTTTGATGGATCAAAGCAAGTTAAATCGTTGTTTTTCCAGGCAAATAAAAAAAAAAAAAGACTACAAGAATAGCGTGTCTTGTATTAGCAAAGAAAACTGAAATAAATAAAAGAGACGGCATTGAATTTAGTTAGTAATGAGTTTTCTTCGAACATTTTGACACAACAACCCGCAGAGGGACGGAGGGAGATATTGATTAGCTGTAAGAAGGACAGCAATTCTTGATCTCTCTCTGAAGCTGAATAACCGACTATGGAAAACAATGTTTAGTCTACAATAGCAGTGATAGGATACAGATTATCTTGTTGAGATGTAGCGTGTAGGAAATAATGGGCTTTTTTTTAATATTTTTATTCCAGAAAGATGATTCCACTGATTAATAGAACTCCAAATCAGAAAATCTAGTTCAAATCGACTGCATCAAAAAAATATTTTCTCGTTTTTGTTGTGTTTTTTTTTTCAAACCCACGTCAAAAGAGAGAAGCAGATGGTAAACATGAGGCTAGTCACTGTGGATGCTTTAGATATTAATAAAAAATAGTTTAGTAGTGTAAAAGTACCAAAATAAACTATAATGTAAAATATTAGAGATGTGCATGGGGGAAAAATTTATTTTGGTTCATTTTGGATCGATTCAATATTTTTCAAATTACTGTTCGTACACCTATTGCTTTGGACGAGCCGAAATTCAGTTCAGAAATGTGTTAATTTTTACATTTCGGTAGCCCATTTTTCCTTATAGGTCATGAATGCAGGTGGCAGGTACTGACTTGCCAATTTAAGGAGTTATCTGCTAAACTGCTGATATCAAAATTAAGTCCTTTTCTTAATTTTGATCTTTCATCTGTCTAGTAGTTAACTCCCCAAATTGTTATCCTTACATGGATTGCCATAAAGATACCAATTACCAATTAACGGAGCTGTCTGCTAAACAGGAGATATCTGTTAAACTGCTAAGAAAGTAAAATTAAGAAAAGGGCTCTTCTTAATTAATTCATGAATAACTATAAGTGCAGTGTTTTTTGTTATATTCGAGGATACTTTAGGCATTAGTGTTTTCATCTTTGGTGTTCACCCCAATGACTGACTGGAACAATGGGATTACTCTTCCTTTGTAAGGTTCCTTAATTATGAACTTCATTAAAGGGATACTATAGTACTAGGAATAAATATCTCTATTCGTAGCACTGTAGTTCCCTCGCTCTTCCCTCTCTCTCACGCTGCTGTCTGATAGACAGTCACTATAGGTTGTATTAGTGCTGAAATGTAAACATTGCAGTTTCTCGAGAACTGCAATGGTTTACATTGCAGGACTATGGGCAATAGGGACACAAACCCTAGACCACTTCAATGGGCTGGTAACTTATAGTGTCCCTTAAAGTTATATCAATGGTCAGCTTATCCCTTGTGTAATATGCCAGGCCATTAGACATTATAAGTGAATACATATTTTTACAAGAAACATTTATTACTGCTAGTCTACTGCATGTAGGGTTCTACCAGTGGCGGATCCAGGGGGGGGGGCAACGGGGCAATTGCCCCCCCCCGAGAATACCGACGGTCTCCCTCTCCCTCTCCCTCCCCTGCCAGCCCTTAAATGTGCGTGCGGACCGGAGATCACAGATCTCCCTCCCCGGTCCGCAGGCACTGTGCTGGCGGCCGGCGGGGGAGGGAGGGAGTTAGAGGGAGGACCCGGAGGTCAGGCTGCAGCTCCTCCGGGTCCTCCTCTCGCGAGATTTGGAGCGTTGCCGCGGTTACCACGGAAACGCTCCAAATCTCGCGAGAGTGAACTCTCCCCACTGGGACCATCAATGAATCGCCCACCGGACCACCAGGGAAATGTCCCCCCTCCCCCAGTAAAGGTAAGAAGGGAGGGGGGACATAGAATATTTATTTAAATAAAATAAAAAAAAAATATAAAAAAAAAGACCCCATACCCTTATATCACACATACTGCCCCCCATACACCCACACTGCCCCCCATACACCCACACTGCCCCCCATACACCCACACTCACTGCCCCCCATACACCCACACTGCCCCCCATACACCCACACTGCCCCCATACACCCATACTGCCCCCCATACACCCATACTGCCCCATACACCCACACTGCCCCCCATACACCCACACTGCCCCCCATACACCCACACTGCCCCCCATACACCCACACTGCCCCCCATACACCCACACTGCCCCCATACACCCATACTGCCCCCCATAACCCATATTGCCCCATACACCCATACTGCCCCATACACCCATACTGCCCCATACACCCATACTGCCCCATACACCCACACTGCCCCCCATACACCCACACTGCCCCATACACCCACACTGCCCCATACACCCATACTGCCCCCCATACACCCATACTGCCCCCCATACACCCATACTGCCCCCCATACACACACACTGCCCCCCATACTGCCCCCATACACACACACTGCCCCCCATACACCCACACTGCCCCCCATACACCCACACTGCCCCCCATACACCCACACTGCCCCCATACACCCACACTGCCCCCATACACCCATACTGCCCCCCATACACACACACACTGCCCCCCACACTGCCCCCATACACCCACACTGCCCCCATACACCCACACTGCCCCCATACACCCACACTGCCCCCATACACCCACACTGCCCCCATACACCCACACTGCCCCCATACACCCACACTGCCCCCCATACACCCACACTGCCCCCCATACACCCACACTGCCCCCCATACACACACACTGCCCCCCATACTGCCCCCATACACACACACTGGCCCCCATACACACACACTGACCCCCATAGACCTGTACTGCCCCCATACTGCCCCCTCATACACACACACTGACCCCCATAGACCTGTACTGCCCCCCATACTGCCCCCTCATACACACACACTGCCGCCCCATATACACACATTGCCCACACTCACACTGCAATACTCACACACACACACTGCAACTGTTACACACACATACTGTCCCACACATACACTGCATCCCTGACATACACTGCCGCTCTCACACACGCTCACACACTGTCCCCCTCACACACACACTGCACCCCTTACACATTGCACCACTCACACACACTACTGCTCCAATGCACTACTACAGCCCCATTTCCCAGCAGACTTCAGGTAAGTTGTCAAACTGTTCTTAAACGGTTTGACTACTTACTCTGGGAGGGGGTCCCGGCACTATAGACACCATAACCACTACACTGAGCTGTAGTGGTTATTGTGTCTGGATTATTTCTTTAAATAATCTACAAGTGCCCCTCCCGAGATCAGGCTCTGGATCCGCCACTGGGTTCTACATTAACCCCTGTAATGCTGAGTTGTGGTCTACCATCTATATCTGCTGAAATCCCAACAAGTAGACACTCATGGATCTCACAGACTGTCCCTATCAAAAACAGCACACTGGGTAACCATATCCCCCACGATCTTTTCATTACCTATCTGTCACTTACAGATCGGTGACAGACTGGCCCTTTATCGGACTGTTCTGACTGACACCGTTCCACTCTTGTACCACTTCCTTCTAGCTCGCAAAGGAAACCATACGGGACTGAATAGCTGCCTGGTAATCTTTTTGTTTGAATATGTGTGTATCGATGTCAGCATTTATTTGTTTGTGTTGTTTGTGATGTGTGTTTGTGTGTGTCAAAAAGTATCTTTTTGTATTTCGATAGCATCTATCTATGTATGTGTCTGGGAGAGGTAAGGAGTCCTAAAAATTCTCATGACAGTCCTATTCACAGGTGTTTTGAACTAGGCACTTATGTAGTGGGTCTCTCATATTCTCAAACTAGCCCATGTGATAATCCGAAATAGTATCTCTCCAAATCTATCGTATAGGCCGTTGTACAAAAAAAGTTGAAGATTCCCTGTACCGTAACTTCTACAGATCTCTTATCCTTATGAAATGATAAGAAGTTGTTATTTAGTGTTTGCATTACAGTATAGCCGGAAATGAGAAGTGGAATCGCGATGTAAACTGCACATAAATTCATCAGTCGATACATAATTAAAATGAGGAACAGAACACATACTGCCATGATAATATTTTTCGTTACTTGTACTCCCCTCAGATATTCACTTTATAAGGGTTAATTTGACATATTTACTTCTGTCTCACATGGTCTTTCTTTTTCTTTCATGTTATAATAATTTTTTTTTATAAACTGGAACTACATATTTTTTATGAAATCTCCCAAACACTATTTCATCTACTACACTATTTTACAATGAACTTCCATGTTTTGTTTTTTTACACTGAATCATTTTGAACACTACTAATACGTCATAAAGACAGGTTATATGAGCTATTTATCAATGTAAAATTTTATCAAGGTGATAGATATGGTTTGAATGGTGGGATCCTGTAACAAAAATTGAGAAAATTATTCAAACTGATTGCTGTAGAACACATTGGGTTTATACCATTTGCATGTGAAACCAAATACCCCACATGCCAATACATAACAATAATCATTATTTAGAAAACGAGTAGCATATACTAGCAAAATAAATCTAAATATTGAAAAATAAACTTACTGCTGTGGATAGTCTTCCTCGGTTCTTCTCAACATGTACTATGGCATCTCGAACTAGTGAGAAGAGATTGAGCAAAACCCGCTCTAAATCATAAATTCCGTGCATTTCTTTAGTAAGCCGTTCTATTGAAACAATGTATAGATTCCAGTGGGTATCAATTTCAACCACACTTGCCAGACAACCTTTCATTACATTTCCGCAATAGCCAGCACATGGTCGTGTCGCCAGAAGACCTTGGCAGTGGGAGCAATACCATAATTTCAGTAGGCTCCTTCCACAATCCTTGTTGAATTTTAAATAATCTGTAGTGTTGATGACTTCAATGCCAAGGTTCAAAGCTTGAAGGAAAACTCGTGAAGCTTGCAAGGACTTTGATACTTGTGTCATGATGGTTTTGGGATAATGGCCAAAAGCACCGATATCCCGCCTAGCGAGTCGGAGACATTCTAGATTCTCAACAGATTCTTGGACTCCAGGGTTTAGGTAATGAGTGTACAATACAGGGAACAGACTGTCAAAAAACTCATTGACCATGTCGTTCACATTTATATCCGACCCCAACACATAAAGTGAAATGTCCGTGAATAATTCACTTACAAACTTGGCAGTCCTTGATGAGATGTTCTGGTACTTATTCTTAAACATTGTGTTTGTATAGTTTCTTGCATGCCGTATTACAATTTCAAACGCTTCTGTAAAATAGACAATAAATACATATTTAGAATATTTTTAATGTTATTAAAAAGTCATCACATGAACAGAGAACCACCAGTGGTAAGGCAAAGCCAAGTTCCCAAGCTGATAAACTTTATTATGACAGTAAGCATATCAAAAGTGTAACATTTCGGTGTTTTATATGAAGCACATTTTAAGTAATTGGCAGAAATTTAGGAAGAAAATAGAAGAGCATGTTGTGCGGCGGGGGCGGAGCGAAACTGATGGCGGGGGCGGGGCTAAAAGTGCCAGATAACTGCTGCAGGGAAGCAGGAAGGAGTCCTGCTTCCCCAACAAACAGTCTCCAGGAGCTGCACTGCCTCCCCAATGAACAGAGGTAACTACGTGTGATTGTCAGTGTGAGTGTGACTGTCTGCTTGTGTGTGTGTGTGACTGCCTGCATGTAAGTGTGTGTGTGTGTGTGTGTGTGTGTGTGTGTGTAAAACTGTATGTGTGGCTGTGTGTGTGTGGCTGTATGCCTGTCTGCCTGTTATTCTGTGTGAGTGTGTTTATCAACCTGTAACTGTGTATGTGTGTTACTGCCTGTAGCTGTGAGTTTCTGCCTGATCCTGTGTATGTGACTATCTGCCTGCGACTATGAGCATGTGGTGGATTTGACAGTGTATATGTAACACTGTGTCTGACTGTGGGACTGTGTGCACATAACTCTGCAAAATTATACACCTGCATTCACACACAGGCCTAAATGCATGTTTTATCTGAATTAAATAACCATCACACACAGCCAATACACCCAGCACAAATATCACGTACAACCAATACACGCATATCACACACTGTTAATATACCCATTACAAATATCACACACAACCAACACATAGCATACATATCACACACAGTCATCACACCTATCACATACACAGACAACACAAACATTACATCATACATGGATGACAGGGGGGGGCGCTGTGAAGATTTTTCGCACATGGCACCTAAAGGCCTAAGGCCGCCCATGTTTACTATATATATGGTGGAAATGTGAACCAATTCAGAGGTTTTGGGGACAGATAAAGGACAAAATCCAAGTAATCAGTAAGATCAAACTCCCACTGAAACCAGAATCTTATTTAAATTTATTTACATTTTCCAAAAATGGCCAAAGCAGAGTATGACATAATAGTACATACTTTGCTAGCAGCAAAGATCATAATAGCCAGAAAATGGAAATCTTGTATGCCGCCATTATGCATTGAGGTCAAAAATCAACTCATCTTCCACGTAAATATGGAACAGAGAAGTACCAACATTTTACTCAGAAGAGGTATTATAAATGGGACCTATGGATAAAATCGATCCCTGAGTGAGCATGATAAATAAATAACCCAAGGATAAGAGGAGAAAATATTTAACCTGCCGGACATGTATGTTGTTTTATATGTTATCCCATTCCAATAACATGGGATAGGGTATATTAGGTATGTGAGGTTTTACAGGAGGGGAGAAGCATTCTATATATTTATTGTTTAAATAGAACTATATGTTTTGTACGGTAATTTTTTTCTTATGTGTGTTTCAGTTGTTTTTGACAAATAACAACAAAAAAGCGAATAAAGAATAAATAAATGGGGAAAAAAAGGGGCGGGGCCTGACCGCCATGCTGACCGGTCGCAGGCCACAGAGGCTCCTGATAAACCTGGTCCAATATGGTTAAATCTATACGCAAAAACGCAAACTGAGTGACCTGAAGTTGCATCAAGCACCCGGGCAGAAGCTGGAGCCACCGCGGACCCTGAGATCGGGAGTGCCAGAGCCCCCTGCGGGCGATATGGGACTTCGGGGTCTGCGGCCTAGGAGGGTGGAGAGCGGGACGGACGGCCGCCGTCCTGCTTGTGAACCTGGCCGCCACGCAACAGCCTAGGGTCGCACCTCACGGGCCTCGCTTCCCCCCCCATGGACCGGGGGGGTCATCCCGGTCCCCACCGGAGGGAACCCTCACGCTCTAAAGCCCAGCATCGGACCTACCAGAAGGCGCGCACCACGAGCCAGGCCTCTAAAATGGCGGCGCCGCAATCAGCACCATACCATGCAACCTCGCATGCCTTCCGGCGAAAACAACACCACCCTCACTGTATAAGCCCGCATGGGATCATGCCCTCACACTACACGGAGAACGAGCTGGGGCAGGAGATGGAGGACAACGTCGGCGACCGGAGCCCACAGCAGCACCACTCACCTGGTACCCCTGATGCTGGGCCTGGGAAACAATGTCGACTGGAACGACTCACTAGCGGCACCAACGGCAACCTAAGCTGCCACCAAAGCAACAGAGCCCATCGGCTGCCCTCCCTACTCACATACGCCACTAACCAACGAGCGGCTCGCCCACAACATGAGACTCTCACGTACTGACCTCCATACCTCATCGCCCAACAAAGATGGCTGCGCCCAGCCTCGGACGTGCTGATCACCCAGTACCCCCCATGTTGCACCGCAGCACTCAGGGGACAGGGACATACATATGGACAGGTCTACTGCCGGTGGTTTTACTTTCACTTATAAGTTTAATTTACTTTTTATTCTTTCACTCTGACAATTGCATTATTTTAGCATATAAAACTGTGTCGGCGCATGAGCTTTTGTAATAGACAGATCCCTACAGCTTAGTACAGCTAAATTGTCTGAAACCTGGATAAACCGGCATAGAATGTCACTCAACCGTTTAAACTATGTACATCATTGTCATGCCATAGTCTGCCTAACGAATGTTCCTATATTGTTTAAAAAATGTGTTTCTCTTGTTTCCTTTTTTTTATAGTACTTCTCGTGTGTATGCCGGTTAAATTAATGCTATCTTTTTCACGCACATAGTCATCTCATGGCAAGCACAAAATTTTACCAGTATGAGCCTGATCAGTTAGCAATTTGGTGTTCAGTCGTTCACTCTGACCTAATATGCCTTGATAACACTGTCTCAGATGCCCATAGCAATCTGTAATGTGCCCCCTGCACCTAACAGCAGAGTCTAAGCTAACGTATTAGTCCTATCATTTAAAGGAGCTCTATGCTAACATTTCGTGTTACTCATCATTACTTTGTACCTAACGGGACTTTTCACAACTAAATGGTTAAAGCTTGTTTAAACATTATTATAAAAATGTGCATGTTCCTCAAATGTCATTCCCAGCTCTAAAAGTATAGTACTGAAACTTGTTTACAATGCTGTGACATACTGAACGCTTATGTGATTCTCATAAATGCACAACCAAAATAAAGAATTTAAAAAAAAAAAATGGGGAAAAAAAAGTGTAACATTTTTCTGTACATTTTATAAAACAAAAGCATATTCTTCTTGATATCCCGTTTGATTGAGGTAATTATTTCACTTTTACAGAGCCACATTTAAGTACATAGAGCTTGTAGGTCGGAGAGCAATTTTAGACAATGCTTTTCTCGTACTAGAACTCATTTGATTGCTAATATTTGTATAAAATTACACCTTTCTTTGATAAACAAGATGTGTGTTGTTCAACATTTTAACACGGAAACACATTGCTACTTCATTGCTGCTATATTAACGCCTTGGACATCTATCTTGAAGGATAAAATGAAATCAAGCAATTGTTTCATATCATTCATTATGCACCAATTTTAAAAGAAAGGGCAACATTACTTATTTCACAAGATTTGTAAATTCACAAATGCTTATTTGCACCATAACTGGTTAGAGGCGATGCATAGTTTGCCTCCTGGAAGGAGCTACGGAAAAGTGACATGCGATAAAATAATTCTTTCCTCTGGCGTCTGAAAAGACCTAAATGCAATTACAAATATTTTATGTTCTGTGAAGGTATTGACATTTTAAATACATATTTGTCTTTTTCCTCTTTTACGGGAGAATCATATTTTCTAGCTGACATTTACCTTTAACAAACACAGCAGAGGTTGCACATTAACAAGACGTTTCATAATAATCATTTTGCCAAAGTGTTAGAATCCTCGGAGTATTTGCAATCATGCATTTGTTGGTTTATTTTTGCTCAGATATCCCCCATGGCACAAACATAAACAACAATATGAAGACGGCTTGATGGATGGATGGACGGACGGACGGATGGACAGGCAGACTGGATACATAATGGGTGAATAATCTTGGACAAACAATTTACTATCAATGGGACTCTCAGAATGTTATGTTGAAAGACAAAGATAAGGAAGGAGCTATGGAGCAATGATCAATCAATTTTCAACAATCCTTTTTTAGATTTCTTTATATAAAGCAAGTTTGAAAGTACAGAAAGCACAGAAACTCTATATATCATAAAATACTCCCTTGGCTAACACAGACTGGCCACGTGAGGTCATTTGAATTATAATTGTATCTATATATTTAAATAAAATATTGCATTATGTTATATAATAATGCATTATTATATCCATGACTGTCAGTTTGGCCCTGTACTATTCCTGCAATTGAATATTTAATATGAGGAAAGGCTACATAAGTATACATACAAAATCTAGAACAATTAAACAATGCAGTAGAGTTGAAAACAGTATGTGTTTCAGATAAGCAGGAATAGCTTGTCATCAGACATTGGTTCACTTCGAAGATAGTCATTCACAAGACATCTAGTCTCCATGACAAAGATAATGAGATTTTCAACAAACACTATTTCATTTCTGCCGTGGGTTAAAGTGACACAAGGTCACTTTATTAATTTTTTATTTAGGATTTTTTTTTTTTTTTTACAAAAGCAATTATATAAACATGGGAAATGACCATGCCAGGCGCATACCACAAAGAGATGATTTTATGATGTTTGCAAATAACCCATTTTAATGCCGATTTCTTCAGTGTTTTTGAAATACATTGCAATTATTAAGCATGAATGGTTTCTATGGTGATTACTCTAATTCTGTAAGAACACGGTATGAATGATCCTTATATATGTAGTCCTTACGCATGTTATGTGTGGAGGGTAACTTGCTATCATTTACAACTTGTAACAACATATACATACACAATGTGGGTTTTCAAAACAGGCCACTAGAGACCAGACAGCAGAGGTATTGGTAGAAAGTAAAAATATACATATATAAAATAATAGTATACTGTTATTTGCAGCATCTGCAATGAGATCTCACCATACCAGGAAAAGGTTAAACCTCTCAGAAGTCTACTTCTCATTTGATTTTCTGTGGGGCTCTGAGCTTTATGCAACTCTCTAATATGGGAAGAAGAGGCCTGGTCATGCCTTCACATGTGATGCATTTTGGCATGTTCTCAATACCAGAATCTAGAAATGCAAAAGTGTGTATGTGCTTCTCTGTTTTATACTTACCTCTAGTACATACTCTGCCCATGTATTATTATTTTTTAAATCTATTAATTTATTTTATTTTAGCAACTATTTCACTATTATCTCACTATTATCACTATTATTTCACTATCTTTTGGTGATGCTTTGGTAGTTCAGGCCTTGGTACTATGTCATCATCAATATCATAAGTATGAAATAAATATATCTTGAAATTGTATTAATCTTGATAATCCCTCCCACTCGGAACCACCCCCCAATATCCTAATAATGAATTCTTAGTGTAAGTTCTTGTCTGTTTACTTTATTACTCTGTTCTTGGAGAGAGAGAACCTCTTATGTCCTGTATAGCTTCAATATTTTATTTTTCTGTTTGTCTGCCCATTTGGGGATTGTATTCCCTTCCTTTCTTCTCTCCTCCTCTGGTCTAATACTTCCCTACACTGTGACTGAGCATACGCTCTACCTCTGTTGGTTATTGTGATCTAAATTCTGAAGGAAAGAAAGTATAAATTAGAAGAAACAAAAGAAAAAAGAAAGCGAAATCACTACAGAAAGCATAAAAGCCCCGATATATTGTCCATTTTATTTATCCATGTGTCCCAGTCTTCGATTTGTTTGTATTCGTGCTTGCCATATAACTTGTTTTATCAGTTCATTGGTACGTGGAATTATCCCTGTTTTCCAGTTACACGCTAAGAGTAATTTAGCTGCCGTGATTATGTGTAATATTAACATTAATGTTCTTTTTTTTTTTTTTTTTTTTTGTCAATCTTTCTTTTATTGAAGCATTTTTGATAGGGTACAGAAGGAAAGGAGGGAAACGCATAGTATGATTACAGTAGAGGGTTTAAACATTGTCAGCTTTAGACTATTACATTTCTGGGATAGCGATGCTTCGTTTTTTTGTTTTTTTTCATAAATCAGGTTGAGAAAACAGGTTCATAAATCAGTCATAGAAAACAAGATTCTAATACAGGCGTTTAAATCAGGCTTTTGAAGCAAGTTATTATGTCAGGCTATGAAATCAGGCTATCAGATCTAGCTATGAAATCAGGCTATGAAATCAGGCTATGAAATCAGGCTATGAAATCAGGCTAAGAAATCAGGCTATGAAATCAGGCTATGAAATCAGGCTATGAAATCAGGCTATGAAATCAGGCTATTAAATCAGGCTATCGAATCAGGCTATCGAATCAGGCTATCGAATCAGGCTATCGAATCAGGCTATCGAATCAGGCTATCGAATCAGGCTATCGAATCAGGCTATCGAATCAGGCTATTAAATCAAGCTATTAAATCAGGCTATTAACTCAGGCTATTAACACAGGATATTAAATCAAATCAGGCTATGAAGTCAGGCTATTGACAACATGACATTAAGCATGCTAGGCTAGTAGTGAAAATGAATTACCAAGAGGCGCACAGCAAAGGGAGTTAGACCTAATAGGTACGAGTGAAATTACTAAGGCAGGCTGGCAACATAGTATGTATCTATCTGCTAGCTGGAAATCATAAAGTATTAACTGTATAAAGAAAAATTAAACAATACGGAGCATGGGAATTTGTATGGGTAAAACCCTCAGGGTGTAACAGTGTGTCTCTTGCGGTTACTTGGGACAGTCCAAGGCCTCGAGCGTAGCAGGTGTCCATGCTGTTATTCAGCCCACCCCACATGGAGGAGTTGTGTTGTAGCACGCATGGTCCAATCTACTTGGTTGTGGGGGGCTGCCTATTTGTTCCACCGCTCCATGGAGGCCCGGGTCCGTTTCTCTATAGTGGGCGTTTTGGCCCGCTGAGTGCTTAGCCCTCTGGGTTAAGGTGCCCCTGGTGTTATTCCTAGTGCGCTGCCGCTTGAGTGTCCCTTGTCTTCGGCCCAAGGCCGTATCGGAGACCCTTGCCACAAGTCCATTGACCCCATCTCCAGGGTCGTGGGCCCAAGGCTTTGCCGGAGTCCGGTTGTTCCCTTGGGTGTATGGGTGGCGGTGAGGAGTAACCCTCGGGTGGGCTCCCAGCCCGGAAGAAGAGTGGGGAGAGCTCTTGGGTGCGTACCTGGATGTACGGGGGGTCCCCCGTGGTCTGCTGCAGTGCTCCGATGCTTGTTTCTTCTTTATGATTACGCCTGCAGACTGAGGATCTCTCCTCCTGCGGCGCCATCTTGGGGCTCTGTGCCTTTTAGGAGTGAGGCATTGGCCGTTATGGTGCTGTGTTGGCTCCTGGCTCTGGCGTGTGTCCTGTTTATTCAGCCATGCCCGGCGCTCCAGTTGTGCCCAAAAGGCATCGAAGAGAGCGGTGAGTCTGGCTTCGTAGTTTGGTATGACTGAGTGGTGTTCATGTAGCTCACTTTGTGCTTTCACGGTTGCCATTTTAGCAGCGTCTCGTGTTCGCCGATCTTGTTGCTGTATTGCCCCATATTGTAGGCTCAGCTCGTTGCCGCTTGTCCAGTTGCTTGTTGCAGACCGAGGCTCCAGTGGGCCTCTCGTAGCTGCTGTGGGTGCTATGTCAGCCATTGTTGCCAGTCTGCTTGCTGTGTGCCTCTCGCCGCAAGCCGCCATCTTGGGCTCGTCTTGTGAGGAGCTATCACTGTGAGGCAGAGGCCCAGGCTTGGTAGGTCGTGCCAGTTGGTAGCCCTGGTGTCTAGTGAGGACCGGGATGACCCCCACCGGTCCTGGGGGGGGGGGGAAGATATGCAGGCACGCCGAGGTTTCTGTACGTGGCTTTGTCTTCGAGGAGAGCGGCCGCCTCTCCCCGTCTCAGTCTCTGGTAGGCCTCAGGCGCGTTTTGTGGGTTTCCGGGCTTTGGGGTGCTCGATTTTGGTGTCGTTTTGTGCCCCCGGGTGTCCCCACTCTGTCTCTTACCATCCGGCTGGTGGACGCGCCGATTTTCGGGGTGTATACCCCGGTTTTCGTTGCGTTTCGGCGGGAGCTGATGTTCAGCACGTCCTGCCAGCTCGGCGGTTAGGCTCCGCCCCCCTTAATGTTCTTTTTGTCATATTTGGGCAGTTTATGTTTAGTAAGATCATTTCAGGTTTAAGAGGTAATTTTATTTCCAGTTATTTGGTATATTATCTTTATTACTTCTCCCCAAAATGTGTTTATGGGTGTGCACTGCCATACCATATGTGGACCAAATTATCTTCATTAATATTGCATTTCCAGCATCTATCCGATAACTCTGTGAAGATTTTCTTTAAGCGTATCGGTGTTAGGTACCATCTATTTGATCATTTAAATTGGGTTTCTGTAGGGTTTAAACAGTGTATATATTTATTTAGTTTGTTTAAAGAGCTTATCCATTCTTCTTCTTCTATATGTATTTGTAATTATTTTTCCCATTAATTAATTAGTGCTATCGGTTTGTCATGTCTCCATCTATATACAACTTTAGCACATTTTGCTAGTACATTTTTATAATTCTTTAGTTCAAATAGATGTATAAGGTTTATGGTATTCTCCCCCTTAATATTATAGAGATGTTCAGCTAAGAAACTCTTAGCAGATAATTGAATGTTTCACTGGGGGAATGTTAAATTCCTCCATAATTTGGTTAAAGGGTTTGAGATTGTGTTCCACAATGTGTGGTCTATATTGGACTTTTTTATTTTTTTTGAAAATAGCTGATAAAGAGTGCCTTACAGCAGACAATAACAAGTAACTTGTACATATTTTCACTTTAAATGATAAAAGATTTGGGAAATGTAATTAATAACTCAAGATATATATATATATATATATATATATATATATATATAATTATTATTATTATTATTATTATTATTATTATTATTATTATTATTATTATTATTATTATTTATTTTTTATATTAGGTGGAGCAGTCCCCTTGCAGCAGCTCCGGCCACCCGGCCTTCCAGGGCCATGTGATCACCATGATCACATCGCCGCAATAGGAGTCTATAGAGCTGCCAACAGGAGGGCTATCTGAGCAGTCAGGCAGTCCCCCAGGCTGCTAAAATAAATACATAAATACATAAATATATTATACATGTTTAATAAATATATTGAAGATAAAGGTTTCCCTGGACTGAATAAGGAAGGGAAAGACATGACTGCTGCCCAGGGAAGGGGGGATGGATTAAAGGGGATACATATGTAGCGAGAAGGGTACTGGTATATTTGGGAATCAGCAGGTAGGAACAGATCTAACAGGAGCTTTCCCACCCTCCCTCCCTAGGATTGTTACTTTTGGTAGAAAAGTGGCGGTGGTGGTGGTGTTTTTCTTTGTGTCTGGTTGTCTCTGTTTTTGTTTTGTCACAGCGGAATACCTGGCCAGCGCATGGGAAGGCAAGTGCCAAGTCGGATTGGGGAGTCGCAGCATGCTTGGGCTGAAGGCGGAAGGCAGGCTGCTTTGGACTCTGGAAAAAGGATGTGAGATCTGTCTGATGGATGAATCACCCCATCAGCTGACAGTTGGTTTAATGCTGGTCAAAATGTTCAATAAAGCTGTGGCCGTTGCCCTTATCCATTATAAAGGTGTTGTGTGTTTATTGGGCAACGGAGGGGTTGTGGGTCTGCAGTCATGGTACTCCCTAACTAGAAAACCTAGCAGGAGGTACAGAGAGAAATGGGTTATAGGGGTGGCAACGAGGGCATAACCCTGCATAAAGCACAAAATATACGAAAAATAGAAAATGAAGGAGAAAGATCCTTATGAGTCCCAAGGCTATTTGGTTTTTTATACCGTTATTTTCAATAAAATGTATTTATTTTCTATAGACGCTCACTTTGGGGTGGTTTGAAGGAGAACGGCCCGTCTTGTCACGAGGTGGTCTCTCCTTCATTCTCTATTTTTCGTATATTAATAAATATATTGTATATATATAATGCATATACATGATTTCATTATAAGTGTAATTTGAGATATATACACATATCTCTCAAAATACACTTATAATGAAATCATATATATGCATTATATATGTATAATATATTATAAAATGCTTTAATTATAATATATTAGACATATATAGGAAATAAAAGTGTGTGTATATATGTACACATACACACACAAACATGTATTATATACACACGTATTATATGTATATGTGTGTGTATACATATGAATGAAACCAAGAGGCTGCACTAACCCAAACATGCATACATTATAGGTTGCTGCTGGGGCCAAAATATACAACATACAAAATACACAATCCAGCTCACTCGCTTATTCACTAAACAATGATTTCACATCTTACAGATTGTAATAGTTTTATTTAAAAACACCTAATCTAGGAAAAAAATAAGTGGGGGTTTAGTTACATTATATGATCATATATGGCATAAACCAGCCACAATGTCAATGTACCCCATTGAATGGGTGGGGTTAATTTTAATTTCTGGGCTGCCATACCGTCTCAAAGGCAACATAGCCAATCTGGTAAATAGCAATTTACAAAAACAGAAATTGGCAAATCTTATGTTTGACCCTGTAACTTTCCAAATCACCATAAAACCTGTACTTGAGGGTTACTGTTGTACTCGTGAGACATTACTCTACACATAAATGAGTGTTTTAGAGCAGTAAAATGTATTATACTGATAATAGCATCGGTGAAATGGCAGTTTATGTGTGAAAAATTAAAAAAAAAACATAAATGCTAATTTTGGCCAGGGTTTGTGACTAAGTGGCTACTAAAAAAGACTGGACATACCCCATTTTGAATAAAGTGGGTTGTCTACTTTTACAGCTGGTATGCCATGATGGGGTGAATTTTCATTCCTGGGCTGCTATACGGTCTCAAAGGCAACATTGGCCCAGCGAACCAATCTGGCAAATTTCAATGTGCAAACATGGAAAAGGAAAAAGCCCTTTATTTGACCCTTGTAAGTTTGCAAAAAAAAACAAACAAACCTGTACATTGGGGACACTGTTGTACTCAGGAGCTATTGCTGAACACATTTTGGGGTGTTCTTTGTCAGTAACACATAACAGGAACTGAGAATCCATGCCTAAAATACAATGTGAGAGAAAAATAACACAAGAAAATGACTATCCAAAAGTTTGAAAAAGACTGGTGGTAGAATTAGTGCATGGAAAGTGTTAAAATACCACCATTTATATACCCTAGGGTGTCTACATTTCAAAAATATATTGTTTAATGAGGGTAAATTAGGACATGGGTGCATGATGACCAGCTGTGAAAATTCCAAGATGGAAAACTGGAATGCGCACCCTCCAAATAAGGTCTTTTAGTCCCCGGAGAACCCGACACACCTGTACATGGGTGGTATCACTGTACTCGGGAGATGTTGCTCAAAACATATTGGGGGGCAGTAACCCTTAAAGTTCTCAGTACATGTATTCTTAAATTTGCTATGTGTGTCAGAAAAAATTAATTATTATTTTTTTTAATTTGGCATAGATTGATGGTAAAATGGTTGCATGAAAAGAGTCAAAATACCCCAAGCTTAATACCTTAGGATGTCTTCTTTTAAAAAAAAATATACACATGTGAAGGGTTATTCATGGATTCCTGACACATATCAGTGTTACAATGTAACTTGCGTTAATTTAAAAAAAAAAATGGTTTGGAAATAGCAAAGTGCTGCTTGTACTTATAGCCCTTTAAATTGCAAACAAAAGCTAAGAACATTGTTAACATTTTTAAAATCAGAACAAAATTTTGAAACTATTTAGCATGGGTGTTTTTTGGCGGCTGTAGATGTGCAACATATTTTGGGGGTCAAAGTTGGAATAAGTGTGTTTTTTTTAAATGTTTTCATTATATTTTATAATTAGTTTTATAGTAAATTATATGATATGATGAAAATATTGGTATCTTTAGAAAGACCATTTAATGGTGAGAAAAACTGTATATAATATGTGTGGGTACAGTAAATTGGTAAGAGGAAAATTACAGCTAAACACAAACACCGCAGAAATGTAAAAACAGCCCTGGTCCCAAATGGTAAGAAAACTGAAAAGCGGGGTTAAAGTTATAAACTTATGGTATATGACTCCGGCAAGATTATCAAAATTTTCATACGGAGTTAGTGAAAATGGTTGGAGATGTGGGGCCGACAATGTGAACTATATTCACGTGTGGTGATCCTGTAAAAGCGTGTTGAATATTTGGTCATGGGTTAGAAAAATAATATTTAGTCTATGTAAAGTTAGACTCTCTATGTCTCCAGAGGTTATGCTACTATGTTTAAACTGGCCGAATTTAACAAGGCCAGAACAATTTTTAATAACTCAAAGTTTAATTGCTGGGAAAATCATTGTGGCAAGAAATTGGAAGAATGACCATGAGTTAGTATTTTCTCAAATAAGTTCCCAACTCATTTTTCAGTTGAGAATGGAAAAAAACTATACTAAATACTCATATAAAGCTTCCGATTTATGAGATAAATGGTAAAAGGAAATTGAAAAAATTGCAAATTCTTGCATCATATGAAGATATCAAAAAAAGAAAAAAGAAAAGAAAAGAAAAATGGTGGAAAATAACAGATAAAGGGCTAACGGAAAGTTGCCGACTCTTGGTGACTGAACAAATTAAGGTGTTAATAGTTTTGTATTTATGTGTTATGTGTTTGAGGAAGAATCTAACTAATGTAATTATTTAAATCGAATTGGATATGCATCCCTTCTTTGTAGGTATGTGTATCAAGTTCATTCCCATATCTGATCTCTTGTAAATGTATTTTTTAATGTCTTGGATATATGTAATCTTTAAAAAAACAAATTGAATAAAAACAGATTTGGAAAAAAAAAAGACAATTCGAAAAATGTAAATGTTCCTTAAAGGGACACTAAGCAACATAACCATGACTGCGCAGTGTAGTTTTTTCTGCTGCTATGGTCTCTGGGGAGCGTCCACCTGTGTTTTGTCAAACCATCTGCAAGGCTCTCCCTGCCACTATGAAATTGCTCCATCTTCACTCACACTAAACTAGTTCCCGATCAATGTCAATTGCGTCCCACAGGTCAACAATGAAACAGCTGGAAGCAAAGAGCTCTGTTTTTTATGAAAGCACTCTAAAATGGCTTGACAAATAAATGGGGAATGTTAGGAGTTCCCCAATAACAACAGCCACAACCCTTTAAAAATAATTCCTCAGGGATTTGAAATTCCAATGGGTATATGTTTCCGTTATATAAAATCTACAATCCAATCTTGGAAATATAGTTTGATAACTTATTATTATTATAACTATTCTTATACAGTAATTTTTACTTTCTTTGAGACTTTCTGCTAAATGCAGAAAGCGAAGAAAAAAAAAAACTACGAAAAAAAAACCAGAAGCTAGTTACGGCACTAAATGTACATTTTAACATGAAAAGCCAATTCATAAAAAGAATAATGCTCTTTGATTTAAAAGAATAAACAGCTGGAGAGCATTGTGTGGAAGCAGCGTATTTTATATCAAGAACCATGGCAGCACATTGATTAGATTAATCATTTAACGTTCTCATTTTGAACAGTAAATAAAAGATACCCTGACTACACAGCATGAAAGCGTGAATGGTCTATAAATTAACTCATATTGCTATTATGCTTTGCTTCTTCTGTGTCCTGTCTCCATGCAGTCTGCATTCTTGCTTTAATTGCACACAAAATTGTACAGCTAGTTAAAATATTACCAACAGCCCTAACAATGCACACAGATCATTGACATGCATACACTTTTAACTCAAACAGAGAAACACTGCACACCAGGTGTGTTTTTCTCACCTATTGCACTAAACATAAAACTGAAAGAATTGAAAAATTAAGGCTACAATGGCCGGGAACATTTTGCTCAATCAAATTTTTGTATATACATTTGGAACAAACTCTGTTTTAAATACAGTGTTTAACAAACATCGTACTTACACATTGTGATATAATAAGTATTTTTAGCACGACTGAGTAATGAAAATGGCAGAAAGTCTTGATTTTTCCTGGATCTTGTTAATTACAATTATAACAAATACATTCTGTATATAATAGTACAAATTTAAATATTTAAGTGGAATGATATATTATGGGTTGTGTGAATAGATGAAATAGTTTTTCCCAGCCACCCACCCAGCAAATGGTGGGTGTAAAAGAGAGACTGCCTCACTTATATAAAAGAGAAAAATGCTTTTATATCTTGTTTGCCTTTATTTTCTTGACAACACTCCTTGTCTTTATCTCATTGGCCGAGAGCACTCAACTCTCCTGGTTTTCTCTAAGCCAGGTATAAGCAACCTTCGGCACTCCATATGTTGTGGGCTACACTTCCCATGATGCTTTGCCAGCATTATGGGTGTAAGAACATTATGGGGGATGTAGTCCACAACATCTGGAATGTCGAAGTATGCCTATCCCTGCTCTAAGCAGTGACATCTGGCTTCTCAAGATGACTGGATACAGCAAACGCGGTAAGTTGTCAAACCATGCTAAAATAGTTTGACATCTTATTGTGGGATGGTACCAGGGCACTCCTAACACCATGACCACTACAGCTTCTCTATTCAATATATAATTCAAAAAATACTGACATGTGGAAACAATTTGTATTTAGGGGGTTGTAAGTAGGGGTCACTGGGGGTCACTGGTTGAAAATTACCATTATTCCACAAATACTGAACCTGCTATAACTGCTCTCCCTTCTCCTCTCTCACGGTTAGGAAACTGATGACCCTATTTACCTTTATCCTCAGAGTGGAAATTGTATGTATATCTGAACTGCACTATCCCCACTAGGCCATGCTACAGACACGTGCGGTATGCCCAGATTGCTTTCCCACTTTCCTGTCATTTATTTTGAGAACATACAAAATGCTTTGCTTCGCTATTGCAATCCAAGTTGTTGCCTGCAACCAATTTCCAGGTGATGCATTTAAAAATGATGCATCTAGTCTATCTTTCACCCAAAAATACATAAGCTTATGGGTCAGAGGTTTAAACCAGTTGAACACTTGCCAAAAGTTTGACCAAACTGCAGTGGTGGGTCTGGTCCATTTTTTTCTGGAGCTGCTCAATCACAGAGGATTTCTGGAAACCAGTAAAGGGGTACATTAAAAGATACATTTATTTTTAAGATTTCTGCAGAGGTCAGTCCACCATACTCATTATTGGTACAGGGCACCAACAAACAAACAATTCTGAAAGACGTGCAAATTCATATTCCATTGATGGATTCATCCCCAACTCCCCTCATTGTCTTTATTTTCAAGTAACAGCCCAGCACGTGGCTATGAAATCTTAGATTCTGTGTGAGTATTGTTATAGATGGTAGGGACAACACAACAACATCTGCATGCTGGGTGTTTAATGCAGATGTGATCAGATTGAGAGGCATTCAGAATGAGGGACATACATCATCTGGAAACCAAGCAGATTTTGAAAGTTTGAAAAGTACTCCATTTGTCGTTTCCAATGAACATATTGTATTTCTTTTTTTTTCACATTTTCCTCCACCCACTATTACTATTCTATCTATCTAACGCAGGGGTAGGCAACCTACGGCACTAGTGCCATGCACGGCACTCAAGGTGTCTTTGTACGGCACTCAAGGCTGCTAGAGCCCAACGCACTCTGGCCTATCAGGAGTCCCAGTAAAACTTCAGATATTTGCTAATACGAAGAGGTGGTGAAGGACAATCCTCAATTTATGCATTGCAGCACATAGAGTAACTGATCTCAGATCACTGCCTCCCAGCACTTGTGAATGGGAATCCACACTTTAGTAGAGCAGCCCTCGACAGCTATCGCAGCTCCTGTCCTTGACCTGTACCTGGCCAGCCTGGTCCCCACTGGAACCCAGGGAACCCACCCACACTGCTAGATATACACAGAAATGCAAAATAACCCTCCCCTTATACAAATAATATGAACAGCCCACAAAAAAACACACACAATCCGCACACACCACTAACAATACACATACATGCACACAACCCCACATGCAGCCTCTCCCATGCAATACCCCAAACAGCCCCCACACACTATTAAACACACAATGTGACATATCCATCCACACACAATTCCACAAGCAGCCATACACAGCCCACATTCATATGCATCATACACGATACCATAAACTACTAATGAACATATACAATATAATAGCTCATATACGCACAAATGCAACGATACGAAGCAATTACAGTAAAAATAACACAAGCAGAATACGGCAGCATACACACCTTAATTTAAAAAAAATAGGATCGTCACTCTACGGGACATCACAATCCTATATCGGCACAGTGCTGCTAAAAGGTTGCCTACCCCTGATCTAACGTCTCATGACCTTCTTAGTCTTAAAGTGACCAAGTGACCAAGACAGCACAGACACTGTGTTACAGAAAGTTTATAACGCAGCACCAAGAAACATGAAGTGCAAACAAAACTTTAGGAAAAAGAACTGCATTATCAGGACTTTACCAGGCATTCTGATGTTAAACCAGTGATTTCAGGATAATAATTTATTTGGTGTTAAAGAGCTTAAAACAAATATCACCATTGTGTTGTTTCTTATTAAAACAGCTGGAGGAAAAATCTTAAGGGATGTTGTGGGGGGAAAACATCTGAACATCTGTTCAGCTTTATCCCCGATGCAGCCTCAATTTACCTTGAGTTCTGCCGTGAGCTTTTGTTTTCTATTTTCTAAAATAATAATTTTTTTCTCACACTTCTCAAAATAATCAATATAACCTCAAACCGGCACTGCTGTCTATTTTCTTTGTCTACCAGAGAATATTCGAGATGTACCATCAAGTGGCTCTCTAGAATCCAAAGTTGTATGACTTGCATTCCTGTCGTGTTTCACTATGGTACAATTACCCTTCTGTGTTGGGCTCTATAGTACTGTGATATCAGGCTCTTTTTGCAAAGCACTCTTCGAAATATTTGTAAAATTGTAAATAAAGCATTATATAAAAAAAAAAAAAAAAACACTGGTGTCAGCATATCTCCTGTGTTGGACTATATAGTACTGTGATATCAGGCTATGTTTGCAATGCATTCTTGGAAATATTTTTAAAATTCTAAATGAAGAATTATATTAAAACAAAAAACACTGGTGTCTGCATAAGGCCTATCTCTATAATCATCCCTAGACCAATTAAACGCAAAGAAGTGCAACATCCTCTGTGTCCACGCCAAAGAAGCCAGGTACATATTAGCAGGGCACGGTCTATTTACAGTTGAGATACATTATAGTTATGGTTGGTTTACCGTGATTAAAAGTGATTTTGTACAATCATAGCTCGGTGTAAAATTTTATTGTAAATGTTTTTGTGCATTTTTGATACATTTTAAACATGATACACTATTTTCACATCTGTATCTGCTTTTCATGTGGAACAAACAGGATAAGATATCTAGAAACAGAATCATGATTTTAAAGGACCACTATAGTGCCAGGAAAACATACTCGTTTTCCTGGCACTATAGTGCCCTGAGAGTGCCCCCACCCTCAGGGTCCCCCTCCCACCGGACTCTAGGGGATGGAAGGGGTTGAACTTACCTCTTTCTCCAGCGCCGGGCAGGGAACTCTCCTCCTCCTCTACGCCTCCTCTCCTCCTCTTCGTCTGAATGCGCATGTGCGGCAGGAGCCGCGTGCGCATTCAGCCAGTCCATAGGAAAGCATTCACAATGCTTTCCTATGGACGCTGGCGTCTTCTCACTGTGAAAATCACAGTGAGAAGCTCGGAAGCCCTCTAGCGGCTGTCAGTGAGACAGCCACTAGAGGCTGGATTAACCCATTTATAAACATAGCAGTTTCTCTGAAACTGCTATGTTTATAGAAAAAAGGGTTAAACCTAGCTGGACCAGGCACGCAGACCACTTCATTAAGCTGAAGTGGTCTGGGTGCCTATAGTGGTCCTTTAAACGTTCTGGTTGCTTTAAATTAAATATATTTTAAAAAGCTATTCTTAAGGATGGAATTAGGGATGCAAATAACCCTGTCTAATGTTGTATATGCTTGTGGCATTCTTACCATTAGGACGTCCAACCATCAGGTCACGTAGCAAATTTAATAGTTGTATTATGTTAGACAGTGTACATAGTACACCTCCCTTTGATCCACTCCCATGACAGGATGTTCTAACCAGTTGCTTTGTTTAAACAGTGTGGAGTGGAAAGGTGTACTTGTACCCAGACATCTGGAACCTTCCATTGGAGATCCTCCATTTTACATTTTTGCACCACTTAGCAAAACAGAACCCTTTGATAAATCTTTACCAGTGTTTCTATTTCTCCAACTCATTTGTAATTTGTGCCCTGGCTCCGCCTGGACTGATATCATTTGCTAAATATTTCATAAGAATTTAAAAGAAAATGGAGCATCACATGAAAGAAAGGTTAAAACATATTATAAATGACTTCCGATGTTTTAGTTAGTGGTGAAATTTCTAGTTACGGTTTACCATTATCTCATTAATATAAATATATATTTAGAACAGCACTTATTCTGGAGTTGCTGTAAACATTTCTTTATAACACGACAGAATGTACTGTATTAGAGTTGCTCATTGCAAGGCGGTTTGCGTTTTATTTATTTGTTCTCAATAATTTCATATATATGCATGTATTCCGTTATTTTTCACCTTTCTATTACATATCAAATTTCCTATTTTCTACAAAAGCTAAAACAAAAAAAAAAAAACACCAATCTCCCTCTATATCTTTTCATTTTAGTTTCTGAGAATAGTCATTTGCAAGCTGAATTTTATTCAGTAGGTTATTATTATTGAATATTTTTCTAGAAATCGGGGCATCTGTAATAACGAAAATGAAGGATGAAACAAGAAACAGGAGCATAGACTAGGATGCAAGAAACGCAAGAACGCATGTATTTCGAGCATTAAAATACATGAAAAACTGTATATGCTTAAAAAACGGGACACCCAGGGTGCAAACAAAACTCACATCAAAAGAAAAAACATTTTGTATAGATATATTTATATCTATATGTTTGTCTGTCTTGATCCATCATGATCCACATAATTTCAATTTGTGTACAAGCATTGGTACCCATTGGAGTTTATTATATTAAAACAGTATTTGATTTCAGAGAA
Source organism: Pelobates fuscus (assembly GCF_036172605.1). Taxonomy (NCBI): domain Eukaryota; kingdom Metazoa; phylum Chordata; class Amphibia; order Anura; family Pelobatidae; genus Pelobates; species Pelobates fuscus. The sequence continues at coordinate 65,835,027 of NC_086325.1, read as the reverse complement.
GAATCAATCTCATAAATACTGCTCTTCAGGAGGTATGGTTTAATCTCTGCAATTATATTAGCATTGGCTAAATACAAGCTGGAATTGAAATGACTGTATAGGAAGTCCCAAGAAAAAATAGAGAAAAGCTCACCATTAAAAGAAATGCCTAAAACCAATCCAGCATCAGCTGCTGTTTTACAATCACCTCAATAACATTTAAATATGCTCCTTGCAGAGATGTATTCTATGTGTACGCGTACGAGTAAATGCATACGTGCAAGTTTATGTGTGTTAATACATCCATTTGGGATCAAGTATTTATGTGACTGTCTAAGTATTTGACGTGACTGTCATATATATTGAATAATTGTATTTATAATGCAGATAAGAAGAATAAACGTAATATATGCATGTGTAATGTGGATATGGGTATGCAGGTGTGTAAAGTAACATTGAGTGTGCCTGTGTGTTATGATGTCATTGGCGACTCACCTATCAGGTAAGCAGGTACAGCAGAACCAGGTGTTAGTGTTGCTGTGGTGACTGAAGTGAAGGTCTAGCTAATGGAACAATACGTTATAGTGTTCTACTGTGGGCACTGCGTTAGACCACATATCGGTTGCGTGCTCGTCATGTATTAGCAGTTAGAGAAACTGTATTGGGGACAGAGAAGCCTGTTAACGGTGTCTATATGGGGATATTAAAATTAAGGTTGATCTTGGCTCTCTAGTGTTCACAATCAAGAATAACTTCGCTAAGAGCAAAAGTTGCAAAGTTAAAATAATAAGACATTTTGGTTACAATATGAATTGCTTATTTTGATATTTTGATAACAGAAAATAAAATGGATTGACAGTCACTGCAGTGGCGGGGGTTAAATCAATGATGGGAACATCTAGGATAGCCATGGGATAGACATATGAATCTCCTCTGCAGAAAACTGAATCGCATCTTAAAGGAACACTCCAAACACCATAGCCACTACAGCATGCTCACCGGCCCAGGGCCGGAAATTCCCAAGTAGGAGTAACATCTATGATATCTCCTGAATTAAGCCCTGCAATTTAGAGTTTAGCTCATTGGGTGATGCAGGGCTTAGTTCATGAGACCTAAAGAGGGTTTAATGAAGGAGGGGAACAGTGCATTATGGTCTCCAGGTAAGAAGTCAAACCAGTCTAAAACAGTTTGACCCTTTGCAATGGTGGTGAGCCATTGTGCTGTAGTGGTTATGGTACTTGGAGTGTTCCTTTTCGCTTTTTGCTTTTACATTAGGAGCAGAATATATAATAAGGTAGGATTGATAAAGGATGGGGATAATATTCTTATGTTAGGCTGTTCTAAATGAGGTCAGTACATGACTGAAGAATTTGCTGATAGCATCTCGGTATCAGAATATTAAATGGGTAAATGGTCGTGTATGAAAGGTTAACAATCATAATTCATGTTTTCCTTGGGCTTTGAGATACTCAGTTTACAATTTTTAAACTGTAACAGCTGAAAGAGAACTAGACAGGCCACTGCCCCATTACAAATGCACAAGCAGCAGATCTGTTCAATGCTTCTAGCATTTGCTTTATATTGATTTTTGTATTCCACTGGCAATGAGGAAATTTTGTAGCAAAAAGTATTTGCACAATATGAGATCAATATCAATTTTTTTCTTAATGGCAAAGAGAGGGATAGCAGGAGTTGAAGGGAGATGGATCAGATTTGTCTCCGATATCGTGCAATTACAGAGGTTTATGAAGAAGGAAATACGTATCAGGGTTTCTGAACAACATTATCCATTTGCATTACCATCACTACAAAAGTACATGATGAGAATGTAGGAACAATACATATTGACATCTTACTGATGGACTGCCACTGAACAGGTCGCACAAATGTAATTGGTGAAATTCTGAACGGGTTCTAACCATGAAACTTAAAGTGCATCTGTCATTACAAATGAACTTTGAAGTATTTCATTGTACATTTTTAATACACATGGTACCGAAAGGTATCCATAGAAAGGTGGCCAGGTACCACAGGGTTTAACCAAGATACTTCTTGGTATGTGGACATCTTCTGTGAAGAAGCAGCCATAATGTCTATATATTACGTGAATTGTGCAGAATTAATGGATGTCCTCTTGTCGATGTCTTTATATTAATTGTTATTCTATAATTTGCAGATGAATGGTGTTGAGGCCTCACTAATTGAGGCATGAATAAAAAATAACCAAATTTATGAGTTTTTTTTTTTTTCTCCTCGAAACTTGGACCATTACTGCACAATAAGTACTGACCTGGAAACCACTGGTCTCTAATCTGATAACATGACTCAAGAATGGGATCTCAGCATGGACTGCAAGGAGATGTAATGTTTGGTCGTCTAAGTGATATATAAATCACAATATTAGATAGTTATAGGAGAGGTATGTTATATATATATATGCTGACCTTGCACTATTGTTATTTTCTCCATCTTTTCAATTTATTAACTATTGTAGAGAAAAGAACAGCATTCAGATTTCAATTGAATAATGACAATATTAAAGCTGAAGACTTTTGCGCAAGGCTCTTTAGTATCCTTGGACTTCATACAGAATACACTATATTCTAAAAAAAAAAAAAAAAAACGCATCTCCTAGTTATAAAATCATCAATAAAATCTCTTAAGATATCCCCTTTGGGCTAGTGGCAGGTCTGGTTTTCCTTCAATTCACTTTCTTCGTGGTTTTCAGAATGAAAAAAAAAATGCTGAAAACCGCAACGAAAGTGAATTGAAGGGAAAGCTGACCTGCCACTAGCCCAAAGGGGATATCTTAAGATATTTTATTGTTTATTTTATAACTAGGAAGCATGGTTTTATAGAGTTTGTGTTTTATAGTGCATATTGCCTAGGTTAGAAGTTGTTTTCCTAGGAACTAACTGCTGCCCCTAGTGTATATTTTAAGGTTTTTTTTTTCCATTTCTCCCTAATCTCAAGGATGCGCTCCATTTACATTTATAATGAATGCACTATATGTCTGTGCATTTTCATTTTTTTTTTAGATAATATCTTCATTGTAAGGCATGTGGATAGTCACATATTCAGAGGTTAAAAGGAATTCTATCAATTTTTATCCTTTGAGCAAAGATTAACTTTGGCAAAATAATATTTAAACCAACCATATATGTCAATAAGTAGGATCTTAATGAAAACAGGCGACGTGTAAACCAACAAATATGTGAGTAAACCAGTTAATAAGTACAGACGGGCAGGTAGGAAGCTAATGTCAGGAAGAGCATAATAGTTTAGGATTGTATATGTCTCATCCCTCACTCTCTGATATTAAAGATTCTAATCTGACATTAAAACATTACATTTCTTTCTAGCTGGTAAAGAAACAACATTGTAACATTGAAGATAATTCTCTTTATTTTAAAATATGATGATGCTTTGTCTACCGTGTAGTTTGATTAATGGCCAATACTGCTGGATTTGTGTTTGCAGGGTCCTTGTTGGATCATTGCCTATATAATTAATGAGTTAGTGACAAGCAGAAAAACCAGTGCAAGGTATTTACAGAGTCCCTAACCTACAGAAGGATATGTGTATATGTAGTTTATCTTGTGGACTTTAAGGCTGGACAGGGAAACAAATCAGCCCAGGAATTAAAAAAAAATCCAGTCCTCTTTAAAGTTTCATGAATTAAGGATTCAAGTCATAAGCATTAGGGTTTGGGTTAGATGAATTAAGGTTTAAAATGTTTGGTGTTTGAGAATTAAGGTTAAGGGGTTAAAGGGACACTCCACTGCTCAAATACAAATAAATAATCACTGTTTAATAGATATTCCCTGAATGAAAACATGCATGCATTTAATTATGATTTTTTTTTCACTGAGGGTATATATGAAAAAAGCTAGCAAATGCTGCAGATGTCTTGTCTGCAGTTTTTGCAAGCCCTCCCCTTCTTCCCCAGCCCAGACTTTCTGCGGCTGTCCAATCACAGACTTCCCAGTGCAGCTCAATGAGAAGCCTTTGCAAAGCAGGTGCTATATGCAATTCACAAGGAACAGGATAAAAATAAAAATTGGTAAATAATTTTCACTTTTATTCATATTGTTTGATGGCAAGTCATCAAGGACTTAACCCTGATTACAGATACAAGAAGAAAAAAAAAAGGGAAAATGCTGGTTTCCCCTTGTCCAAATGTAAATGTTAAAAGATCCCAAGGTTATAGTGTAAAATTATATCTGTGTTGGGGCAGGGGGACCACATTATTTCCAGGCCTTACTTTACCCTTCTGTTATTTCCCATAGGTCCTAAACACCTAACATTGGAGTAAGAAAATAGAAAAAAAAAACTGAGAATTGAACTCTTGCTTGTTTGATTGAAAGCGATAACTAATGTAATTAATATGTTTATTTTACAATGATTTTAAAAATTGTTTTTAACTTTAGAGATATATGTAAATTGTAGCTACTTTTCTACTGGAAAGAAAAAAAATCTACTTCTCATCGATGTTGTATCGATCCATTTATTCTGCTTTGTGAATTTCCCACCCGAGACTGACCTTGCGTGGTCCACCAACATCTTGATGACGCCTGGATCTTCGCGTCCAATTTATTTTATAAATGCTTCTTGTACCTTTTCAAGCTATCCTCAATAAAAGTTTAGATTTTCAAATAAAAAGGAAAATATTTTTTATGTTAATTAGGCATGAGAGATTCAAGTATATAATTTTATTTTATATATTATTTGTTTTTTACAATATGTGGCTACGGTATTGGGGATACCTAGCAACATAATAAGGAGCATCCACTGATCCAAAATCATGGGGATTGCAAAGAATGTAGTTTAAAGGGTTTAGGAAGCTCCAGATCGATCGATCCAAAATCTGGGTTAGGAGAAATAGAATTTAGGAGCAGGTGAAACCACCAGGCTTTATTAATTTAATCTTATGCAAGATGCTGTACACATCTGGAACAAGTATTTCTGCAACACGGAATGATCGAACAAGCTTTTTGAAAGTTGATATGTCCTGACAGTCTAAAAGGTCTATTTTTATGTCTAGCATTGCAAACCATTTGCAACAATTCTAATCTGGATGAAAAACAAATAACTGGGGGAAAAAATTGAGAAACCACACTTCTGGGAAGAGGGATTCTCAAATAACTGGAGATTTCCTACCGTTTTTGCCTCCGAGGAATTTAAAACTACAAGAAAAAGCAGATGTAATGCGATGCTCACACTGGGCTTTGTAATCTAATTGTTCCCAGAGCACATTATCTTGACATTTAGAAATATTGTTTTTGAACACTATTATAACACATTCAAAGTTCCTGCCTATTTGCGATGAATAAAATCCGCAGGGCTTCAAAGAAACAATGACTCATAATTACTTTTTTTTTAGACAATAAACTTCTCTCTTGTTTTTAGTTTTGCCTAGTTAATGGTAAAATTAATCCTTTGTATGCAGCTGCAAAGATTTATATCACAAGCGTCATGTTGCGTGTCTATAAATGTAAAACTAGTAAATACTAATTATAGCATACTGCTATATCCAGGATGTCCATTCTTGGATGACCAGCTCTTTTTAGACTTAATTTCCCATCATTCTCTGCCAGCCATTTTTGCAACCCTTCCACGCTCCCCAAATCACGGCTACGTGCCTGGTGACTCGGGAAAATGCTGTGAACAGTCCTCATTAGATTTCAGTAAGGCTTTTAACACTGTTGCACATAGAAGGCTTAGCAATAAACTGCAATCTTTAAGTTTGGATTCCAATATTGTTGAATGGGTAAGGCAGTGGCTGAGTGACAGGCAACAGAGGGTTGTAGTCAATGGAGTATATTCGAAGCACGGGCTTGTCACCAGTAGGGTACCTCAGGACTCAGTACTTGGACCCATTCTCTTTAATATTTGTATTAGTGATAGTGATTTTGCTGATGATACTAAGATATGTAACAGGGTTGATGTTCCAGGAGGGATAAACCAAATGGCAAATGATTTAGGTAAACTAGAAAAATGGTCAGAGTTGTGGCAACTGACATTTAATGTGGATAAGTGCAAGATAATGCATCTTCGACGTAAAAACCCAAGGGCAGAGTACAGAATATTTGATAGAGTCCTAACTTTAACATCTGAGGAAAGGCATTTAGGGGTGATTATTTCTGATGATTTAAAGGTACGCAGACAATGTAATAGAGCAGCAGGAAATGCTAGCAGAATGCTTGGTTGTATAGGGAGAGGTATTAGCAGTAGAAAGAGGGAAGTGATCATGCCATTGTACAGAACACTGGTGAGACCTCACTTGGAGTATTGTACGCAGTACTGGAGACTGTATCTCCAGAAGGATATTGATACTTTAGAGCATGGGTCGTCAACCTGGTCCCTACCGCCCACTAGTGGGCGTTTTAGGATTTCAGGTGGGCGGTAGGGATTTCCAGGTTTTGACGACCTGACGACCGGGCGGGCGGGTGCGAGCCGGCGGTACCCCTGCGACTGGGTACCGCCGTGACAAATTGCGGCTCCGGCCCGCGCGGCCGCATATGGAGGGGTCCATCGGGTGGCCCATGCTGTCAGGGCCACCCGATGGATGTGGATTGTGAGGGGGCCCGGTCAGCGCTGGGCGCTTTAACAGCGCGACCGGGCCCCCTGTGATGACATCGCAGAGCTGGGAGGAAGTGACTGCACATCACTCCTCCCAGCTAACCCTGAGAGCCGCGCGGGAGGAAGACCAGGGAGTCAGAGTGGGAACTCTGACTCCCATCCACCTGAGCCACCACTGGACCCCAGGGAAAGTCACCCTCCTGAATCTAAAAGGTAGGAAACAGGAGGGTGACTTAAATATAATGTGTGTGTGTGTGTGTCTTTGTATGTATGTCTTGTGTGTGTGTGTGTGTGTGTGTGTGTCTGTATATATGTGTGTCTTGTGTGTGTGTATGTATGTGTGACTGTCTGTTGGTATGTGTGTCTTGTGTGTGTCTGTATGTATGTGTCTTGTGTGTATGTGTGTCTGTCTGTGTTCCTGTATGTGTCGTGTGGGTCTTGTGTATGTGTGTCTGTGTGTATGTGTCGTGTGTGTCTGTATGTGTTGTGTGTGTGTGTGTGTGTGTATCTGTGTCTGTATTTGTGTCTGTATGTGTGTGTGTGTGTGTGTGTATGTATGTGTCGTGTGTGTGTATGTATGTATGTGTGTATGTATGTGTGTCGTGTGTGTCTGTATGTGTTGTGTGTGTCTGTATGTGTCGTGTGTGTCTGTATGTGTCGTGTGTGTCTGTATGTGTCGTGTATGTATGTGTCGTGTATGTGTGTGTATGTATGTGTCGTGTGTGTGTGTGTATGTATGTATGTATGTGTGTGTATGTATGTGTGTCGTGTGTGTCTGTATGTGTTGTGTGTGTCTGTATGTGTCGTGTATGTATGTGTCGTGTGTGTGTGTATGTATGTGTCGTGTGTGTGTGTGTATGTGTCGTGTGTGTGTGTGTGTATGTATGTGTCGTGTGTGTGTATCTATGTGTCTGTATTTGTGTATCTATGTGTATCTATGTGTCTGTATTTGTGTATGTGTGTCTGTATTTGTGTATGTGTGTCTGTATGTGTGTCTGTATGTGTGTTGTGTGTGTGTGTATGTATGTGTGTTGTGTGTGTGTGTGTATGTATGTATGTCGTGTGTGTGTATGTGTTGTGTGTGTGTGTATGTATGTGTCGTGTATGTATGTGTCGTGTGTGTATGTATGTGTCGTGTGTGTGTATGTATGTGTGTGTGTATGTGTTGTGTGTGTGTGTGTATGTGTCATGTGTGTGTGTGTATGTGTGTGTATGTGTCGTGTGTGTATGTATGTGTCGTGTGTGTGTATGTATGTGTGTCGTGTGTGTGTCTGTATGTGTGTCTTGTACGTGTGTCTGTCTGTTATAGTGGACTATATAGTAAGTGGGCTACCTAGCTCAGCCTTCCTACTGGGCATTGCTACAAGGAAGGTTAAAAAATAGAAAAAAGGGGAAAAAAAAGGTGGGGAGGGGAATTGAGGAGGGAGAGGAGATGAGCTGACGCACAAGAAAAATCATAGAGAGATAATATGAGAAATCATATTATGCGCAAACAGAGAAGTCGTCTGAATATCACTGAAAGAGACCTTCGTTTGTTCCTTACGAAAATCGAACCAGATATCAAATATTTAGTCTCGCAGCATCAACCTCAAGGATCTCATTAATCACTAGTAAAGGTAATTTCAATTTACTTTATTGTTTTCTCATTAAACTTTATAAAGTTAAAAACCTTATAAACCTGCATTAAGTAGAAATAAAAAGATAAATGTACGTACATTTATTTTTTGTAAAACACCCTCCTTTCTAAAAAATATTCCGCATTTGCGCGAAAACTGGTGGGCGGTAAGGAAATTTTTTCAACCAAAAAGTTGCATTAGTGGGCGGTAGGTAAAAAAAGGTTGACTACCACTGCTTTAGAGAGAGTTCAGAGAAGGGCTACTAAACTGGTTCATGAATTGCAGGATAAAACTTACATGGAAAGGTTAAAGGAACTTAACATGTATAGCTTGGAGGACAGATGAGAAGGGAAGGGATATGATAGAAGCATTTAAATACATAAAGGGAATCAACACAGTAAAGGAGGAGACTATATTTAAAAGAAGAAAAACTACCACAACAAGAGGACGTAGTCTTAAATTAGAGGGACAAAGGTTTAAAAATAATATCAGGAAGTATTACTTTACTGAGAGGGTAGTGGATGCATGGAATAGCCTTCCAGCTGAAGTGGTAGAGGTTAACACAGTAAAGGAGTTTAAGTACTGTATGCGTGGGATAGGCATAAGGCTATCCTAACTATAAGATAAGGCCAGAGACTAATGAAAGTATTTAAATATTGGGCAGACTAGATGGGCCGAATGGTTCTTATCTGCCAACACATTCTATGTTTCTATGTTTCTCATCATACTCTCATGAATGGGGCTGTCAGAGTATGCTGCTATCTGTTATTTGGCACTTTCTCTCATTATATTTAATCAGTGTAAGATTACCCAACAGATGAGCTACATATCTGCCCTGCTAAATCTAAGTTTATTGGATAACAGACCACACAAACTAGAAAGAGAGACTCCTGATTGGTGTAGCCTCTTCCTGGTCTAGGGGGAGGTTATCATATATTTTTTTTTACCTGTTAAAGACCAAGGTTTTTTTTAGATGCAACGTGTTTTTGACCAAGGCCTTTTTGGTACTTTTGCCATGCGTTCATTCTACCACAATTTCCCCCTTTCTGTTTCTGTTTTCACCAATACATGTTATATACCATTTTTTTAAAAGGCGGTATAGGACTTTCTTTTGATACTCTATATGTATAATTCAATAATAAGTATAAATCAAATATAAAAAAATTAACAGAATATGTTGTGTCTCAATACAAACACCCTGAACACCTATTTGTATTCGGATACTTTTTTCAAATGAAATGATACCCCACATGTGTACCTTTTCCCCTAATCTTGCCCTTAATCCAACCCATAATCAAAGCCTTAATCCTATTTATAATCCAACCCACAATCCAACCCCTAATCCTACTAATAATCCTACCTATAATCCCACCCTTTAATCCAATCCCATAATCCCACCCTCTAATTCCACCTCTCAGGGATTCCATCTGATGATGTCACTACTGACATCAGTAAAGGGATTTCCCAGCTCACACAGCACAGAGGGCATCATGAACACCCTGTACTGTGTGACTGCAGCTTGAGAAGGACAGCTGCAGCTCCAGAATGCAGAGATCAGTGCTGTAGCACGGATCACTAAGGAGCATGCATGGAGACCTACCCAGACTCTTTTCAGACTCTGGCGGTCTCTTTCATACTAGGGGCTACAGTGCCATGCTGAGAGAACACTTCATTTTTTTTTTTTCAATTTGATCGCGCTTAGCCATGGTATTTAACCCCTTAAGGACACATGACGTGTCTGACACGTCATGATTCCCTTTTATTCCAGAAGTTTGGTCCTTAAGGGGTTAAATCCATTTAAAGAGCTATGTGGCGCGCTTACTTTGAGCATTGTACATTGTTCTTCTGTCAGTCTGGGGCCACTGAGTGTGGCCCCAACTGACAGAGTGGACCCCTATGTTTCAAAAGATACCTGGGTGCCCCTGATATTTTAAGGCAGCAGGCTAGGGGCACACGTTTAGAAATACCGCGGCTTAGCGATCTAAAGAGCTACGTGCAATGCTCACTTTGAGCGCTGCATTTAGCGTATCTGTCAGTCTGGGGTCACTAACTGTGGTCCCAGCTGACAGAGGGGACTTTCAGTTATCGAAAAGTACCTGCTTGATAAGTAACAGCTGGTACTTTTACTGAATGACGGTCTATACTGCAATTGGGTGCTAAAGCCTTGCACTGCATGACGGCATAGACCGTCATGTGGTCTTTAAGTGGCTAAATTTTTCTCGAATTTTAACGCAATATATTCTTTTGGCTAATTAATGTCCAGTTTACATTCAGTCTTAATTTAGATTTTGCTTGTAAAACCTTTGTTTGTACTGGATTGCATGAACTATGCAATATTGGCTTAGTCATAATCAACTGCATATTGATTCTTTAGAAAATCATTCTGTGTGGGTTTTGAGAAGCATGTCAGACAATTCTTTTGATAGCAAGGCAAACACATACTTTATATAAAACAGTATGTTCATTTCTATAAATACAGGTTGAAAAATGCCCCAGCGCACACCTATCGAAATCTAAACCATCATGTTGATAGCTAGAGGAGCATTTCAAGCTGCAAGGGGCGAATTCTTGACCCTGCCAATAAGTCAAACACACAGAAGATATATTAGGAGAGAAGGCATCTACTGAACAGAATATCTTTTGTAAACATCTCCCTACTGCATCTTCTGCATCTCTACAGGCTGGATGAAGAGGCCATGAAGACTTCCTAATGCTGGTTTCGTGTCTCAGAAAATCTTAAGTGGCATTCGTTTTAGGCAAATAGTCTGAGATTGTGTTAAGGATTTATTGCCCCTTTTAAAAATGCTATCATGGCTATGAGAGAATCTGTGATATTACTATACAGAGGCGTCAGCAGGGGGGTTGCTGCACAGGCTATAGCCCCAAGTGGGCCTCTGAATAGCCGGGGTCTAAATTTTGCAATTTATTACTGTTAGTCCGAGTCCCTTGTTCTGTGCTTGACCAGAACAGAAAATTCGGGGTAACAATAATAAATTGCAAATTACCACAAAACACTGCCCTGCTCTTTCTCCCACCTCCTCACAGCCGTGGTTGGCTTCAAACTCAACACAGCTCCTGGCCAGCTTGCTATTGCACTATGGTCATGTGTGATGTCATATGCACAGTGCGAGCAGCACGGGTACCTGAAGAAGCACAGCTGTACTCCGTCCATGACACCAAAATCTAGGAACTGAAAAAGTCAGAACGAGATGAAGAAAGATCCCTGGAACTATAGTAACCATGGACAAATACTAGAAAAGCGAACAAAAGAGGAGACTGCTTGTGTGTGAGCCGGTAAGCTTGTGTGCGTGATTGTTGACAAGTTGGCACTATATATTTATATATATATCAGCTTGTAAGAGAGCACTCAGTGCACATTTGTTCACATTTGTTCACAATTGTAAACAAAAGAAATGGTACCTTATTTTAGGCCGATAGCGTTATAGCACAATACAAAGAAATATCAACGCTTTTCACTGGGACTTTTTTTTAAAGACAATGAATGTTGAAGTAGTATTACAGAGTTTAAATACACATCCAAATTTAATTTTTCACGTATCTCGACTTTAAAGCGAGGATTGGAAGGTAATTCTAGAAACCACAACTAAGCCTCAATCTGGGGCAGTGCACACAAACAAATGGCACCCTGGGGAAAGAACCAACAAATGTGCAATACCAAAAACAAATAAACAATATGATTAAAATAAGAATGAAAATAACAATGCAAAACCTAACTTGGAAGTCTGTCATAAGAAATATGCACTACCCCAGGTGGAGAATTCGTATATAGATATATTAATGATAGGATGAAAAGAAAGCCACAAATTGGTTTACAAAGTTTGAGTATACTTAAATAGCAGACCAATGGAGCCCTGGATACCATACCGCATAATTAGACCCCATAATTAGACAGAACCCAGTTCAGGAAATAATACACCAATGTACAGTATATCCTTTTATGCTTTTAGCACCAACCCTAATTCTCAATGATGTCTGATCTGGAACACTTTGCCTGTATGGGGAAAATTGGGGTCCTACTTGTAGCTCATCTGAGGTGGACTGTAAATTTCAGGATGCAACATGGTATCCTTTATAAGAGAATTCCAATTGCAGTGCAAGCCTGACTTTAAATCCCTAGATCTAGAGTTAAACATCTGGACGCAGGATAATCTGCCCACCCTTAGAGGTGCTGTTTTTGTTTTGTTTTTTTGTACCATTTACTTGTTTCACATATTTGTTCCACGCAACCCTGCGAGCTTCCTGTAATACATAAAGTCTGTATCCCCTTTGAAGAAATGTCTCAGTCATCTGCTCAAAGTTTGTGTTCCTCCGCGTATTCTGCATAACTCCCAGGTATGGAGAGATGGCTAAGGATTTTTTTTACCCCAGAGCATCTGCATTCCTAAAGATGTGCAAGTCAATCAAAAGTCAAAAGTGAAAGTATAATTGTTTGAAGATAAGTAAGCTGATTATCTGGATAAGTTCAGATTCTGTGCCATTCCATTTCATGAAGATATCATCAATAAATCTCATTGTGATTAAACTTAGAGGCAAATGTTTATATGTTATATATGTTATAACACTCTCATAGCAATACATGTATGCATTGTGTTATAGGGCCGATTTTTTGGGCTGAAACCTCTGCTTTTTTTCCACCTAGCAACGACCCTGTTAATATGATATTTCAGTGTAAATAAGAGACTCTAGAATTTGTAGCTGTTACAGTCACTTTAATAATTCGCTTTCTTGAAGATAAGATTGCAGCTCAAAAGTCCTGGATTTCTTAGTTAACATAGTTAATGTTTTTAGATGAGTAAAACGTCTGTCAGTCTTAAAAAGTTAATACATAAATATGGAAGTGCAATACTATAATGAGCATAGTTTTTGAAACATGGACATCAGATAATCGCAAGAAGATGGTCACGAGATTCGCTCAGAGAGCGTACAAGCAGCACAACTCTGATAAGCTTTCATAACTCAAAGCACCAACTGAATGATTAAAAAAAAGCCTTTTTGTAGCTGCATCATTAATCACAGAGAAATGACAAAAAAAACAAAAAAAGAAGAAAAAAATCCCTGAAAAGAATGTTCATGATGAGAATCCATCTGCCTTAATACTTCATTATGAACATGGCTGAAACAAAACATAAACAGCCTTGGGAATATTTATAGACTAAGCTTAATGTGTATAAGTCTTTGCAAGGTGGTTTACAAAGTGTTTTACATTGTATAAAATTTTTATTTTTTTATTTTTATTTGAAATGGTATTTTATTTTGGGTAATAATGTGATATTGCAGTGATTTTGAAACTAGAACAAGAATAATGTATGCTGTTTACGCAGACTGATTTCTAAACACATTTATTCTAGTTTAAAGGCACACTACTGTGAATATTATTGCAGTGGTGCTTGTTATACAAACACAACAATATGGAGCTTCTACAAAAGAGGGACATATCAATAGAAAAGAGGAAGCGAGGGATTTGGGCCCAAAATATGGATAAGTGGGCGCTATGCATGTGTCAGACATATGTCAGATGTAATAAAACGGCCTTTTATTGTTATATAGCGCCTTAGAGGATTCTGTGAAATAAGTATACATTGAATACAAGACTGAAATAACAATGATATACATCTTTACTCAATGGAAAATAAGAAAATGCTTTAGCTATTAAAGTACATCTAGTCTACATCTGGTCTCACACTGGCTATACATTAGTGGAACTATCCTGTTTTGAGACTCTAGTTTTTTCCAAGTAATTTTTCACGTGTCACGTTTGCTAGCCAATCCAACTATGCCCTATTCAAGCCTCCATATTTACTATCCAACCCTCCATATTTACTATCTAAGCCTCTCTTTTGACTATTCTAGTCTCCAGACACGAGTTCAAGCTATTTTTACTGCAGGATCCAGAACTGTTAAGAGTTGTGAAGTGACAAAATAGGGCCCTGAGCCTCTAAAAGTTTCCCATCCTACATCATCCAGGGTTTGAAACATTCATGGATAGCCCCCCAGTAACCCTTATTATAGCTGGAGATCTGATCATTTATACTGTCTCCAAGTTCCGCACTTCAAACCACAAGGAAAAAAAACACATTATATTAACAGGCAAAGAGAAACAACCAGCTTTGTAAAGACTCCTGTGAGCAGTGTTAGAATGAAGACAGAAAAGGTCGAGAAAAAAAACGAACCTTACTGTGATTATAAAACAGCTCTAGAAAGCTATGGGATTTCATGCAGTTTCTTTTTTTTCACACCCCGTTTGAAGCCCCGTTTATGTCTATGAAACAGAATCCAAACGTAGACATTTTGCAACTTTACCTTTATCTTATTTTACTGACTGTACTCCTAGATTGTAAGCTCTTCTGAGCAGGGCCCTCTTCACTTCTTGAATATGCCAACCTTAATATGCCTGTCTATTACTTGCTGTTATACATCCCTGGTGAATTATGGTAGAACACTGCACAATATGTTAGAACTACATGCATGATAATATTAATAATAATAATATTAAGGGTAATGACTTCAACATTTAAGAAAATTTATCGTATAGAAATTATGATGTATAACAATGCAGAAATGCCAATTTGCTTATGACCTATGCGCCATATAATCCATGGTCATATGATTACATTTTCCCATCATTTTTAATTTGTAACCTTTAATCAATACTACCTGCACAGTCATTTATCTCACAAAAAATAATATTAATAATAATAATAATAATATCTATAAATTCACTTCACAAGCCTCCTCCCCTCCTCTGTATTAACACTAAAAAGACACAAAATTGTATATAACTGATGAGACCATTTAACAACATTAGTGTAGACTATGTAGTATATTAAGCTCTTCTTGTACTCTTAAAGCAGATTTGTAATATTTGTGACGAATATTTTTTACTAAGACACATTAATTCTATTAACGTCATTTACCAAAAAGGATATGTCTGAAATTCGTTCATTTTCAAACGTGTCCTGGATTTAAATCATATAATTTACAAATGTACTGCCCAATTTAGGGTACTCATTTTATTATCCTTGAAAGGATGAAAGGTTTAGTTGACCTTCATTAAGCTGAATCAAGTACCATCATCCTCATGAACTTCCTAAGCTTTTCCCCATAAACTGAACACATATTGCTTAGAAAATGGACTCTGTGATTCAACTCTGACATTTGATCCATTCTAACATAATCTTAGAAGAAGATCTGTTAAGGCCACTTCTCGTATCCTACGTTCCCATCCTGACCATCTTCCACACATCACGTGAGACAACGAATAACCAAGAACTATAATCTTGGACATATCTTTAAATATAATCACAGCTCACACTTAGCCCACAAATTTTGTATTTATGAATGAAAATTAGGAAGATTTATCACTTTTTCTCAACCAGATTTTCACCAATTGATTCTCACCAGGAGAACACAAATCAAACATTTAATTTTCTTAAAAAGATCTAAAACGTACATAATAGTTACAAAGAAGAATTAAAATCCAATAGTAATAGTCTTGGATGAAGAGACTAATGGACTTTTTTAGTGCTGTGAATTTATAGGCGATTTTAAAGAAAGAAAAATCATGAAATAAATGTTTGAAGATCGCTGTAGCTCTGTGGATATTGGATGATGCCTCCTGCCAAAGAGCGCAAATGGCTTCAGGAAAAGCATTAAAAAAATAAAAATAAAAAACCCTTAGGAATTGTTACTTGTATCCAAAATAAAAATTGTCTATGGCTATTTTTACAGAGTACCTAGTTTCTAGTTTTCTATTGTAACTTTTTGAGCTGACAGTGAGTGTGCAATACAGTATGAAATATAAAGGTAAATAAAGATTGCAATGTTCCACTTTGGATAATTACAAAGTAACCTATAAAAAAAAAACTAATTGGACCTCTATGGACAGATTTAACTTGGCATTAAATATTTATACCAGTAGTATAAAAAAATGAAATTGTTTTGTTGGGCATTATTGCATGCAAACACACAGGGAGTGCATAGAGAAATGTTAAAACCATTACTTCTAAATAAATGGTAAGCTGGAACAACTGTATGCTTTTTAGACTTTGTATACATTATATCCACAATGGTCAGTTAGAAACAATATTTTTTTATTTTTTTTTAAATCTTTATTTTAGCAGTGCTTGATCAATACAGAAGAGCTTGCATTGCCACAACTGCATGTGCAAGTCGGTCAATCAACATAGTTTAACAATTAGTGGCATTGGTAATGTGGCACATTTTTAATATAGTACATGTCTATTATAGGTAACGAGTGAAACCGGTAGTTTATGAATATATAGCTCCTGCCGTGGGGATGTAAAATATCTATGTGTGTGTCTCCTCCGTAACCGGTGGCTTTGCAGGTAAGTGGGTCAAGTTGGCTTGGGCGCCATAGTCATCCTCCTCCGACCCGGATGCCTCGCTAAACGAGTTGTACCTGTCTTCCATCTGCATCACCATTGTAGGCCTCTGCGTGGTCTGGGGCCTACGCAGGAGATCACCGATATCTGCGGTAGCCAGGGGTCTATCCAGCTTGGATTTTTTGTTGCGTCGCCCCATACTCTCGGAAGGCTTTGCTGTGTCCAGGAGTGCTCTCAGATTGACTTTTTCCACTGTATTTCGACATATTTGGGACTTATTTGCACGGAGCTCAGTGCATGTGCGTCCTCTCAGTATGGCTGCTAGCTCCGCCCCCCGAAACAATAATTTTTTTTTTTTTTATTCTTTATTTTAGTCACTCAGCAGATTATATATAGCAATCGTTACAGTACAAAATGTGGGCTAGTGCCCATAACGTTCTCAAGCATGTACAAAAGCAGTGATACTTGGTTTTGGTGCAGTGATCTGATAAGAGGTAACATGGTAACATGACATAATAGGCAAGCAATAGTACAAAGAAGACCCCTTGGCACATATATATAAGACAATCATTTGTTTAAGTACAAATATGAGATAGGTATGTCGCTAATGTCTATGCTATAAAAACATTTAAGGAGTGCAGTTGCTTATAGTGCTTAACCTAAGAGTTTAAAAAGGTTATACTTGCTGATAACATGGAGTGAAGTAACATAAACATCAGGAGTTGGCATATAACATAGGTTGTGCTTATGAGCAGACTGCTTAACTATGAGCTCCTGAATAGGACATGAAAACATTGTTTAGCAATGGAAAATTAGCCCCTATACTAGGTATATAACTTAAGTTTAGTATCTGGCCGGGCTGACATAACGTATGATTATATAGTTTGCGTGTATAGTAAGTGGGGTAGGCATTGCCAGAGTCTGGCACATGAGCCCTTCTCAGGAAAAGTGCCAAGCTCGGTGGGAAGGAAGAACTAGTCTAATGAGCAAGGGTAAAATTACGTGGGCTGTGGGCGTTGGGGTGTCTGAGTGTGCCCTATACCAGGTAGAAACAATAATTTTTTAATGCAAGATTTTCTAGATTTTGTGTAAAGGATTCAAGAACTGACCAAGCAACGAAAACAATCTCTATGCTTTTTATCTTTTTTTTAAATCTTTTTTTAATTATATATAGTTAAACAATAGTTATATAAATCCCCATCCTTGTCACCTTCCCGTACAGTCACAAAAATTCTAAATAAACAGTAAATAAATATTATTAATAACTGCTATATGATTATTAGAGTATCTTTTTGACACAATTATAGAAGAAGAGAAGAGATCAGTGAGAGAGGCATAGAGAAAAAAGTTACTAGAATTAGCTTGTCCCATTTCTTTTGAATTTACTTTATGTACATTAAAACTAGTTTTTTTATACTGGTCTAACTGTTTTTTTTTAATACTGTTCTTCCAGGTTTATTTTGGGCTTTTCATTTCTTTCTATTGTAAAATATATATAGGAGAAATGTCCTCTGTCTAACTTCATCAAGCTTGTGACAAGTTAGCAGCATTTTAATTGAGTCTTTCTGGTCACTTCGCATGATATAAATCAATAGTTAAATCAATAACATTCTTTACTTACAGTGGTCGATGCTGTATCCCAACATGGTACTCTAACTGCATTCAATGTGGTTTTAGGCATCCCATTGCCTCTACCATATCTTACGGAAGAACTTGTAACTAATACGTGTACTTTGGAAATCCAATATTAATCGTTCACCTCTCCTGCCATAATTGCAGTGTAACTTTAGATTGAGCTAGTAAGTCTTTTGATTATTTGATTATTCAGAATTTCATGAAATACATATATAATAATTCCCTGCAAACTGGTACTCCCGTCTATAACTTCCTGAAGATAATAGCTCAGTGTAGCTTCCCCTGCTAGATGTTTGTATCACAAATTGCTTCAATGATTCCAGAGCTACTTGTTTGAAAACGTAATGATATTGAGGGTAACATGGGTATGAAATTGATAATATGTTAAAATTCAGATTTATCCATAAATCAGCACTAGCAGGTGTTTGGTTGAGAATATGCGTATATTATGATTATTTCACTGCAAAATGTAGTAATGAAACATCACATATTAAACAATTTGGCTTTTTATCTCATGCCAATGTGGTGTATCGTTGGCTACAATCTACTATCTGAATGTGAATGCTTCAAAGCACAGCAACATGATTAATGCTTTACAAATAAGAATCTGCATTCATCAACAAAGTTTTTAAGAAACTTATCTTGTTTCTTCAAAGAGTATAATTTCTAAGGTGATGATGAGTTGAGCAACTCGAGCCTCTCGAGGGGTAAACCAGAAGTTTAGTGCATTTTGAGCACAGTATTTTTTTACAATTTATTTTCTTTTTTAGCTTAAAATAACAGAAGGCTATTTACAAACATAAAAACATAGAAGGTGATGGCAGATAAGAATCATTTGGCCCATCTAGTCTGCCCAAAATACTTTCATTTGTCCCTGGCCTTATCTTATAGCTAGGATAGCCTTATGCCTATCCCCCACATGCTTAAAGGGACACTCCAGGCACCCAGACCACTTCTGCCCATTGGAGTGGTCTGGGTGCCAACTCCCACTACCCTTAACCCTGCAAGTGTAATTATTGCAGATTTTTTTAAACTGCAATAATTACCTTGACGGGTTAACTCCTCCTCTAGTGGCTGTTTACAAGACAGCCACTAGAGGGCACTTCCGTGTCCATAGCACAGGTTTTCTGTGCTAGAACGTCGCTGGACGTCCTCACGCTGTGTGAGAACCTCCAGCGTCGCTAAAATCCCCATAGGAAAGGATTGAAAAGCATTTTCAATGCTTTCCTATGGAGAGCTCTAATGCGCGTGCGGGCGAGATCGGTCTCGCCCACCTGCTGACGTAAGGAAGGGGAGGAGCAGCGGCGACCCAAAACCACCGCTGAGGGGCATCGGCGGAGGTCTCAGGTAAGTGACTGAAGGGGTTTTCACCCCTTCAGCAACCGGGGATGGGGGTGGGAGGGAGAGGGGAGACTGAATGTCCAGCACCGATCTTCCAACCAATGTTTAGACTGCATGTCACCGAGAGATGGCACGATATAACACCATCTTCTAAACTTCCTGACATTATGTTGCTCCTTTAAGTGAGCCATAATTAATAGACACAAAGAGTAAAAAGTCAAAAGAATATGAAGGCTCACTCTGATATTACCTAAGAAAACTGTGTACATGTTCCCACTGTACAGCGATATAATAAAAGGACTGCTTAAATTAAATTGAAAACAAAATCTGAAGTCATACTACATTAATTGAATCAATATTTTATATAAAGATAGCACTTGAAATAAGGTCCAGGGGAAATTTTGAAATATAAGGTATGGGTCTTTTGGAAGTCATTCTGACATAAACCGTTCTAATGAGGTTCTATCAGTAAATTGACTTTTTTAATGCTGCAAGTTCTGGGAAACTGTATTGCGATGCTAAATGGTTACTTGTGCCAGCCTTTAATAGACACTGTGTGAATTTGCTGCCTATGACCTGCAGAATTCTAGAATGTTTAGGTTAACAATGCAAATTAAAAGCATAGATGTAGATAGACGATAATAATATCTTGTGATGGTACTTAAGTAATGTAGGTCTTTAAGCATCAGAAAACTGTCATTAATAAAAGAGAGACGTAAAAGATTCATGACATAGTTATTGGCATAGTATAGAATGCTGGGGTCCCCACAGACTGCATACATTTGAGAAATGGCATATATTAGGCTCTACTTGCACTTATCCTTAACTGGATTGGAACGTCGCCCTAAAAGTTGTTAAAGGCAACAAGCTCAGATCTGCCCTTATGTTAGCCATGGTTCAAGTGTTGTATGTGGCTCTTAGTACTAGTAATGCAAATAAAAGGGGGCAAAGTGTAGTTTCCACGTTATAAGTTTGTATTGCGAGGGGTCAGCTATGGGTGCCTACAGCTTATTATCAATCTCAGAGGGCTCCTTTGAAGAATAAATATACATTTTCATTATCTGTCACTTTTTTGTGTTTCAAAATCCACAAGCATACTCTCGAACACCTCTATTGCCCCCCAAATTGTCCCCAGACTGTAAGACCGTTTCTTAAAGACCTTTTTTTATTTTATTCTTCAACCCATTGGGTCTATATTCAAAGCACCGCCATCTTTATTATTGTCCCAATGACATGCACTCTATGTCCTCTTTTGGCCTTCGTTGACCTTACGTGTGAACTCAAGCAAATGCCCGGTGTACACTTGCTGAAGGCAACATCATGCGCGACTCAATGCTGAGATAAGGTGAGTATTGTATGAAGTCCCTCCTGACAGATATGACAGAAGAAGTGGAGCTTGACTGAAGCTTCACCGATTTTGTAAACTTGAAGACTGTACATAAGTAGTCCCTACTTTTTCCTTTTGTATATCAAAAGAAGGAGATTAAACGGGGAGAAAACGAAGATCTACAGCATAAACAAAGTGACAGTCACTTTACTATGATTCAAAATACATATCAATACAAACTACAATATAAAATATAAAACTGTACTAACAACTCATATTGAGAGACACATTTTCTGCCCCTACCTAATAAAGCCTGAAGAGGCTGCCGAAAGCCCCACTTTTTGCCACTGCCTAATAAAGTTTTAACAAAACCAAAAAAAGGTATTCTATTACATCCCAGTAAGTGCTAACTAGAAACTAGAAAACCCCCTTCAGGGATTACTGTGCTGTTTGTACGGAATAAATCAGTTACTGCCAGAAGTACATGAGCAAACATCAAAGAGTAGGCTTGCTTTATAGTTTCAATTTTGGTGACTGGATATTATGTGGTGAGGTATAAATGGTGCTCTCATGAGAACACAAGAAAATGTAATCCTTGAAAGATGCCATTTAATTTCCTTGTTAAAAGATTAATAAGTAAAAATGTACTTCAGAAGACTGACTAATTAGCTAAAATGCATAGGTCACCGTACTAATTATTTCCCAGCCCTGCAGACACTGCAAGATGTATGTAGAACCCAGATCTTGTAGTCAAACTGTATCGAATGTATTTTATTTTTTCTTTACTAGTCACTGTAATGTGTATCTCTCTTCCCTTTGCAAAGTAATAATAATTCTGTAGTAGGTAGAAAGGAAGAAAAATGATCCAGAAAGATGTTTGATGAACCATTGAAAAAAGTGAAAATTGAGTTTGTTTGGATGAGTGCATTGCCATTGGCCCATTAATCTAGACTGTAGGACAGATTGCTGCATTTTGCCTTCTGCAAAGGTATTTTATCCACAAGTTGGTTAGAAATATCCATTACATTGTTTAGTGCTAAAATTCAATTTTCTCCCAATAACAATAGGGGATACATACGCAAGGTGACCTTGTGAATAAAATATTGCTAAACTATGTCGACTTCTTTATTTTATTAATCTATAAATATTCATGTAAATAAATTCAAGCAGAATCCAAGGTGCATTTTTACTATTAAGGTAATCCAAAAGATATTGCCACGGCTGGAAAAAGCACAAGGGCATTCAGAATGACAGAAATTGGAACATCGGAATAGCATAATATATTGTATGAAATCTGTTCTCATTGCTAGAGAAATGCTAGTTTTTTTCATACCTGGGAACTTGTCAGGATTGCCCAAGAGGGTCCAGGTTAGCTAGTGATTCCCAGAATGCAGACCAGTCGAGGAATCTTCAGGGAGTATGGAGAATGGACTTGCAACTCTGCTTTGGCAATGTTCCATTCAGCTCCAAAGCTGAGAGACATCTACAAACCATTTTGCAGTACTTCAGTGCCCTCCAACGTCAAGGTTAATGTTTTGCAATATACCACCACTAACACCCACTCCTAAAGATACCATCAGTTTTGTAATGTTTCAGATTGGTGGGATTCTCAGCACTCTGTAGACCCTACTCCTTTGTAGCATGGGTTTCTGTATTCTGTTGCAAAAGCCCATAACATTTTCTTAAATGAAAGCAGTGCCCTTTATAGTACAGGTGTCTGGTTTTATCCAGGCAGCACTACATACTTTATGCAGGTATTATCACCAAATATTAATATTATTTTAACATTCTAGTGGCATTTTGTGGGAACCTGCTATCCAAAAAATGTCAACAAGTACCTTAC
This sequence comes from Pelobates fuscus, assembly GCF_036172605.1. Classification (NCBI taxonomy): domain Eukaryota; kingdom Metazoa; phylum Chordata; class Amphibia; order Anura; family Pelobatidae; genus Pelobates; species Pelobates fuscus. The sequence goes on along the minus strand of NC_086325.1, from coordinate 65,812,341 downwards.
AAATATCCATAAACAGATTATCTATTCATTTTTAATTGTTTAATTTTGTAAAACTGGTATTTCAGTGTCTACGGTGATATTTCAAACCATGTATAAATTATTGCACGATTATGGATATTTTTAGATTTCTAATATCTTTCATCCAAACCAATTCTTTTGTAAAAGTTAAACAAACAAATGGAAAATTGAAGTGTATACATTTACACAACTAAATTTATAGTACCTCTTTTAGTGTCCTGTGATAATATTCAACCAATTCAAATGTCATGCTATTTTTCTTTTATTTAAAAATAATTTCATAGTGAAAGGGTCAGTTTTGCAGATGTCTCTGTTGGTACATCTATCAATGTCTGTACTGAGATACATGTCCATCCCTTAACACACATCTTTTAAACTTTACATGTCACATAGATAATAGTTTAACTCTTAGTTTAAGCATACTGACAGACACGTTTTGATGATGACATGCATATTTTAAGGCAATTTAAGTTTTTCTAAGCATTTGTGCAAATAACAAACCAGATTTCCTCTAGATGGCATGAAGCTACTTGCTTACTACATGCATTCTTGTCAACACATCATTATCATAAAATGTTCCCCATTTTCCCCAGATGAACTACTTGCTTTCGATGGCCTAATAACAATTTAATAAATGTATGGTTATAATCTTTGTATTTAACTGAAGAACTCTTGAGAGGTTCAATTATTTAGATGTTTGGTTCCTTGACTTCCAACATTGACACTTCAAAGTTACAATGAATTCCATTTGTTGGTGTTGCCTTACTTATATTGTAAAATAAATCACATACGGTAATCTTCAGGATTTAGGAATAAATGAGAATGTGTCACCTGCCTGTTATTTTGTAATGGAAGATCATGTAATATGTTTAACCCCTTAAGGACACATGACATGTGTGAAATGTCATGATTCCCTTTTATTCCAGAAGTTTGGTCCTTGAGGGGTTAAGGACCAAACTTCTGGAATAATAGGGAATCATGACATGTCACACATGTCATTTGTCCTTAAGGGGTTAAACATCATCTGGCATGGAAGCAGTGGTGTATCCTGGTTTTGCGCTGCCCCCTGGAAAATGCCGCCCAAGGCAAATGCCTTGTTTGCCTCGCAGCTAAAACGTCCCTGCATGGAAGGTGACATAATCTGTCCATTATTCTACATACTACAGTTTGACTGGCACTGAATCCCTGTGCAATAGCTACCGGTCAGTACTTTCTTTTTGCAACTTCTTCAGTTTTAATTCAGTCCTCTCCCATTACTGAAATGTTGGGAGGAGAGCTGACAAAAAAAAACGCAGTGCAAATCTCTCACCTCTCATATCCTGACATATAACTATCATGAAAGAGGCTGAAATTATCGTCACAGTGTACCTCCCATTATTATAGAAACATAGAAACATATGTACTAGATGTAAGGGGGACATAGAAACATAGAAACATAGAATGTGACGGCAGATAAGAACCATTCGGCCCATCTAGTCTGCCCAATTTTCTAAAATACTTTCATTAGTCTCTGGCCTTATCTTATAGCTAGGATAGCCTTATGCCTATCCCACGCATGCTTAAACTCCTTTACTGTGTTAACATCTACCACTTCAGCTGGAAGGCTATTCCATGCACCCACTACCCATTCAGTAAAGTAATACTTCCTGATATTATTTTTAAACCTTTGTCCCTCTAATTTAAGACTATGTCCTCTTGTTGTGGTAGTTTGTATTCTTTTAAATATAGTCTCCTCCTTTACTGTGTTGATTCCCTTTATGTATTTAAATGTTTCTATCATATCCCGCCTGTCTCGTCTTTCCTCCAAGCTATACATGTTAAGATCCTTTAACCTTTCCTGGCAAACAAGAACATCTATATATGTAGTTAAGGAAACCTGGCCTTAGCCCTAACTGTATCTCTAAAAAAAAAAAAAAAAGAATTTTATATAAATGATATATAATAAGGGTAAATTTTAAGGGGTAGTGTTCCAATATATATGCAAGAAAACTCCAGAGGCCCTGATGTGTAATGATGATACAGTTAGCGTTCCATTCGCATGCAGAATAATAATTAAATAACGGTTGCAACGTGTGTAAAATCTATCTTGAGTAAACTGTCTGGTTCAAATTATCCACGGGTCATGTGGAAATGTGGGGCAAATTAGTTTTCATTTGGCAGTCCACCAGGACATGACATTTCCAGTCACTACATGTTAAACATTCAAGATTGCTGCCTGGAAGCAAACACTCAAGAACATTTCCAAATGGCACGTTTTAATTTCAGAGAATAGAGGACAGGTGTGCTTGTAATTCTCTCTGCATATGAAACATTTTTCAGGTAAATATTGGCATTTTTTTTAAGGTGATGAAGAGTTATGTCATTGGGGGGTGGAGGGAGAGGAAATATCCATTTCTGCCCCACCGGATTAGGAACCATTTAGAGTAATAGCTTTATTTAATAAGGTCAAATCTCAACCTAGTCAAGGCTGCATTTAATTTTTTATTTTTTTTACAGTATTGTTTTATATGTTAATGCATTATCTAGAACATTCAATGTTACGTTTTATATTGTTTTACATTATTATTATTGTGAATTGTGTCTTTATTTTTTTGCATTACATAATGCAATGGGCTCTTGCAGATGAGATAACTTTTCAGATATCACTAATGTATCATAACATTTCAGATATTTTCTTAAGAAGTGCCATATGCCTCACTTGCTCATCTTTGCCAGCATGCTGTTTTTCTTATTCCCATTCCTTGGCTTGTACTCTTATTCATGGGAAAGCCGGGGTCATCACCTATATTGACCTGCAGGGAGTGGATGAGCTCTATGCCATGTTTTTAGGTTGCACCACGGTCCTCAAATTTCATCATGTTTACAATTAGGGTATGTAGCATTATGTTACACACTCATGATGACTGCATCTTGTTTTCTTAACCAGCCCCAGATTTTGTAATATTACTTGTTCACAGAGAACCTTGGTTCAAAAGAGGACCCATGGGAACAGTCCCTGAGCATACACAATATGGCATTGTAAAGGCAACGAATAATTCATAAACCACTATACATATGTACAATTTATTAAGCAGTGATATTACCAGATTTATAAAGCAAGAGAAGTTCAGGCAAAAACATGTTTTAAAAATCACATTTCATTAGACAGGGGGTCCAGACGACTCGTTGATCATTAAAGTTGAATAAATTAAACCATGGAATTTTTTTTCTCAATTTGATTACCCTAATTTTTAGAAACCTAAAATGCATGTTTAGAAATTTTGCTATCTGTCTGAGTGTATCACAAAGATCTACAACAACGCAAATCATAGTGATGTACAGTACATGTTTGCGTAGCACGGAGCTCCAAAGCTATAAAACTCACTGTAATGTGAAAGGTGCACATTAAAACTCAGAGTAAAGAATACCCCTGGACCAATCAGGATGGGGGTTCATCAAGAAATCATATCAATTAAACTGCTAGCAGGTTTTTATCCACCCCCTCCCCCCATGACTCCTCTCCTACAACTGTCAAAAAATTACCTACTAAGCCCTCAGTGTATAGTTTTCTAACAACCTACTTCCTACCCCAACTTTTACCCTTTGTGTCACTATACCCCACTCCCTCTAGAATGTAAGCTCATTGAGCAGGGCCCTCCACCTCTCTGTTCATGTACGTCCAGTTGTCTTGTTACAATTACATGTCTGTTAGTCCACCCATTGTACAGCGCTATGGAATCTGATGGCGCTATATAAATAATAAAATAATAATAATAATATTAATAATAATAATAATGACTGCTGGACTTGACGTGGGGACTAAGTGGCTTTATATTGGCCTCTAGTTTCGAACATGAATCAAAGGTTTGGGCAACTGTTAGGTAAATGTGTTACATTTAGAGTACCCAGTAGGACTGGTATCTGATCCATACGACATCCCACCCTGTTTCGACTTTACTGTTCAGTTCATGTTTTGTGTTAGGAAGGTGCCTTGCCAGCACTGACTTAATAGGATAAGCAACTACAGTAGTGGGCATTGAAGAAAAGTATCAGGCCCCGGAGGGAGACATGGGCTCATGGCTTTCTAATAAGGGAACTGCCTGTGGCCCATTGAGCAACAGCTGGTTGATTAACCATATATGCTGGCACACTAAGTGTCAAATAAAGCTGTGGCTTATGGCACAATCTCTGTATATAGTGTTATATGGGTTGAAATTTCTAACGATATTTTTAAAGACTGGCATATCAGTCCTGAACAGTTATATGCAGCTTGTGTGAATGAATAACACAAAATGCCACTTAAATAAAAATCACAGTAATGTGCACTGTACCTGACTATAGCACCAAATAAATGAAACTCACATCAACACTAAGTTTACATGAGTGTGAAAAATAAAATAAAACTCACTGTTATGTGTAGTGCACATGAGTGGAACACAAAGACGTGAAATGAATACCATGTGATATTGATATGTGTTTAAGTGTGTGGGTTTTGTAATAGAATGTTAAATAATAAATCATGAAAAGTCTACATTAGCATGTTCTGCAAAGCACAGGATGCCAACTCAATGACTTGAACAATTATTGCTTTAGATCATGTGAGTTTATCCATTGTGTGCACCTTTGCAATTTTATGAAGCATTATGGAAAGCACTATAGACTATTCTTTTTCTTTTAGGAACATAATTTGTACCTCCAATGGCTGTTTACTTGTAATTTTGTGAAGTATCCATTCACTGTGTGTTTTCTTATATAAAGGTTATATCACAAAATTGTGAATGCGCAGACACATTTATCTATTATTGGTGTTTATTAAATGTATATGAGGGTACACTCTGTACGTTATTGATGCGTGATATATTTTAAAGATTGTCAATTTTGTGCTGTTCACATTTTTACTCTGTAAGGCTTATAGGTCTACAAACCCGATGTACCCAGCCTGCAGGATGGGGTGGGTATTATGGCATCTATCAGCATTAAATCCTACAAAAAAATTAGGCTACAAATTGAAATATTTACATCTATATATCTGTCTGTCTGTTCGTCTGTCGGTACTCATTATATGTAGTTGTGTAGAATAGTTTTTATATACTGCATCTCATCAAGTGCCAAAAAGGCACATTATAATGGCTGCCAATATGCTGCCTCTTAGAGAGCATGCACCTGTGAGCAGGTAAAAAGATAAAAGAGGTCAGTGCTGATAATTGGGATGTTGCTATTACATATAAATAGTCCAAACGGCGATAAATGTCTTTTAAGGTGCTTTTGGTGATAAGATGTCCTCACTGTTTATAGCAGTCCAATTGTTCCCGTAATATGGAATACACAAAATGAAGAAGACCAAATGTATAGTATGTATGGATCAATATGTGTGAGGAGAAAGATATATATATTCAACTCACAATTAAAAGAGCTATGGCCAGCTCGGGTGTGACGGGCATACAGCGGTATGATCCCCACTTATAGGATATATGGTGGTTGTCTTCTGGAGGGAATGATGTCCAACTCTCAGGAAAGGGATATATAAAAACAACTGATAGTGCTCTCAGTGTATACAGGGTATACAATTAATGGAAAATAAAAATGTACTTACAAGTATAGTGCAGGCCAACTGCACTATGATAACAGCGTTGGTGGTATGGTCCCCACCTCGAATAAACTTGTAAACACACAATAAGATCGGTAAAAAGCCAGGAAAAAAGCAGAGAATGTGTATAAAAAGATAGTTGGCACAAAATAATAATAAACTAATAATAATAATAATTAAATAATAAATTAATAATAATAATTAATAATAATAAATTTAATAATAAAACCATTACGAGTTTCGCCAATAGGGCACACTGTAGGATTGGTCTCTCCTACATTGGGAGGTAGGTTAATATGACCACTGTATATCTAGGCTTAGCTAAGACATTGCATACCATTCTCCAATTGTTTATATTTTCTATGTATGATCTGATATTTTAACTTTGAACCAGATAAAGGTTCAAAGTCAAAAGATAAATGGTTATGGCAAGTTCTAAAAAACATAAAAAAAAATAGAAACTCCCATAGTTTTAGTAGATTGTACTAAATCTTTTCTCTGTATAAGGAGTGACATGTTTTATGCACCTACCAAGAGTTCATAATTAAATAGTATTCCTACCGCACACCCCTTGGGAAATATCAGCTTTAGAATAATTCGATTTATAATAATGCAAGAAGCGTGAAATGGAATAAGGTTTTATAAACACTTGACCAAAGTTCCCCCCCTTCCCCCAGGCAGATTTCTGTTCAGGGCAGTTTTCTGGCAAAGGACAAGTAATCTCAGAAGGCATTGCACCTATTAAATACTTAGCAGGGCTCCGTGTGTAATACTATACAAGAGAGAGCACAGTCTGAGAATGATAACATCTTCATTGATGTTTTAAATTGTCTTGGGTTGAGCTACCTGTAAAAACCAAACAGGCACATAGATCTTGTCACAGAATTCTCCAAGGATGTAAATGACAGCTGTTTGTTGAGAGTATTGGCTGGTTGTGTGAAGTGGAATGAGTGACTACCTCGGAAAACTGGTCAGTGGTTTTCAAAGTTAAAGGGAATTTGACAGAACGGAAATGTTTCTTTGTATTGCACCAGGAAATATTGTAGCATTTAGTAATCCAGCATTACAGCAAATCTTAATGTCAAGTTTTATCCAGTATTACAGCAAATCATATTGCCACGTCTTTGCTTTTGTTTTGTATTTTATGTACCTGGGATGCCTATGTGTAGAGTTGTTTCAAAAGCTTGATTTTTTTTTCTTATACAAAATTCCACACTATGCATGTACTATTTTATTTTATCCATGACTCTGTCTTCAATTCCAGATTAATACTACCCAGCACTGACCTTAAAGTCTACCCAGAACAGAACAGGCTGGAAGCAACAGACAAGTTAATTTATCCTTTGTGGGGTCCAAGCGTATGAGGCAAATGATATCACACTCCAGAATTATGTGGAGCGTACTCATGCCATAAATTGCACCAAAGGCACATTTTCTACCAACTTGCTACAATGTGGAGAGGCTGCGCGTAATTGGAAACATTGTGTTGGATGTTGTTGGAGGGAGGGGCGGCTGCATGATTTATGTATGTGTAGTATAGATGTGTGTAGGAAGGCTGTGTTTGTTGTGTGTTTTGTGGCTGCGTTTGTGTCGTGTGCGTGCATGTTTTGGCTGTTTAATAAACAATTACGCACTCCTCGCTATTTTCTATGCCTGTTTCATGATCATTGCTTCCCTTTCCAAGGTCCAATCAAATGTTGATCATGTCTGTCATTAGTGCACAGTGTGTAATAAAGATGGATGTGAGTTTTGCACGGACTTCTAAGCTGCCTATGTCACGTGTGCCAGAGGTGCAACTAGACTCTGTAAAGGAAGCATTTCAAGATGAAACACTGCGTATACAGATTCATGCTCAATGTGTAGGGCATTTTCCTCCATATAGTGGGGGCATGTCCTGGGTTTGTTGTTTTTAGCCTCAGGTTTGCCAGGGATTGTTATAATTGGGTAAAAACAATTGGCGACCAAGGATTGGTACCCAAGTTTGCTTACACGTGAGAAATGTTCTTTTTATTAATATATACTTTCTTTCTACTAAGGGTATGTACTATTTCTCTTTTTGAGTGGCCAGTGATAGGCCAAGACCATCAGATGACACTCTCAGCTTATCACTGGCCACAGGGCAAAACTTTTCTCGCCCTATAGAGGCGCACCGGGTAAGCCGGGGTGTATTGGTGTCAGGCACCAGTGGGCCAACTTCAGGGTTAAGCCAAAAAGATTTATTTGCACAGAGAATGGACACTCCTGCTCCCATAACAAGGTTAAGAAGCTAAGATTGATATGGAGGTAGGAGTGCTCCTATATTCTATAAAGCTAGATTGCTGTCTGTATCTGTATTTGTTGTTTAGAATAATCTGATATTTTTAAAGGTTAACTGTCGCCTCTCAGGAAATTACACCATTGAACAAAATACAGAAACTCCAATTTAACCTGGGTTAACCTTTTTCATGTGATGTTACATTTTCTTTTAACTATATTTTAAAGATTTAGGAACTAACACCACAATCCAGTTCAGTCCACGGACAGCCAGGGCACAAATTGCAAATGAGGACAGGAAATAGAAACATTGTTCATGTCTTCTCTATATGCATTTGCTATGCTGCCTGCCGGGTTCAAAAGACAGAGCTGATAGCAATGATTGACAGGAAGCTAAGATGGAGGCGCCTAGTTGCAGAACCCAAGGAAGCTAAGATGGAGGTGCCCAGTTGCAGAACCCAAGGAAGCTAAGATGGAGGCGCCCAGTTGCAGAACCCAAGGAAGCTAAGATGGAGGCGCCCAGTTGTAGAATCCAAGGAAGCTAAGATGGAGGCGCCCAGTTGCAGAACCCAAGGAAGCTAAGATGGAGGCGCCCAGTTGCAGAACCCAAGGAAGCTAAGATGGAGGCGCCCAGTTGTAGAATCCAAGGAAGCTAAGATGGAGACGCCCAGTTGCAGAATCATGGGACGTGGATTTCAACATTTTATTGTATTTTGCACACTTCACAAATACATATATATTAAATATAAGGTTTCTCTTTGAACATGAATGCAAACATTATTATTACACATTTTACTTTTTATATTAGTAATTGTGCAAAATGCATTCATCATGAAACATGTCATAAAGTCAGAGCTTAATAAAGGTCTTGATTAAAGGTCACATTTTGTGACCAAAACGTTTTCTCGTGTGATGCTACATTAAATGGCTGTCTAGCTTTAATAAGTTGAGTGCCTCGACCAATTTTGTTGGTTTGAATAAAGCAGCCCTGGCTACTGAAACTGTTGCTATTATGAGCTCACTCTTTGAATTCCTATTTAAGACACATTTTTTATCATTTAAATTCATTAAATTAACTAGATTGACTATTAGGTCACCAGTAAAATGCAAGCTTTTAGTGTGACCCAGGGGTTTTACAGTTTCTAATACAGAGAGCAATGTAGAACGTAAATTGAGCAAAAATGTAAATTCTGCATAACTAATCCAGTTGAAGAGTGGTTGACTAGTGGCTGCTGGAGAGACCCCTGTTTTTGTCAAACCGCTCCCAAATTATTTGAAAAACAAAAAGCCATGGGAAAGCTCTTAAAGATATTTTGGACCATAATCAATACACTGAGCTGTAGTGGTTCTGGTACTTGTTAATTTTATTATTCTGTAGCACACTGTGCAGGTGGAGGAATAGTTTCAATCTGTTTTTCTTTAGGAAATCTATGACATATAATCTGGTAACCAGGGTTTCAATACTTTTCACAACCCCATGTATTTGTGCTGCTACTCCCTAGGTTAGGGATAGGCAACCTTTGGCACTCCAGATGTTGTGGACCACATCTCCCATAATGTTCTTACATCCATAGTGCTGGAAAAGGATCATGGGAGATGCACTCCACAACATCTGTAGTGCCAGAGTTTGCCTTCCCCTGCCCTAGGTCATTTAGAATAATATTCATAAACCAAAAATATATTTTGCACCAAATCTAATACACTCTACTCTAGATTATTGCCTTTGACAATCCGAAAGCCTGAATGCAAATTAAAAACTCTGCATACAAAAATAAATAAATAAATAAAATTCAGAGATACAAAAACTGGAAGAAAAGTTCTATTCTTATCTAGTAATTGAATTCATGAAAACGACTGCACAGATCTTTTTTTTTTCTTCTTCATTCATCTTGTTCTCTCATTATGTTTGCAATTAAAGAAGTTCTTACACAAATGTATTTTTGTAGGTTTTCTTTTTTTACCCCAGGACAGTCCTGTCCCGATTTTACAAAAAAAAAAAGTATACAATAAGACTATGATAAAATTGAACTACAAATGAAAAGTGCTTTAAAAAAAAGGAAATATAATTCTGAGCCAAAAAAGCTTAATTAGAACCTTTGGTCCTATTTGAAATCTCTGGGTTGTTCTAATCCACTTGCTTTATGTTATTTTGTCAGTGTCTAGGTCTTTTTGTCACTAAGGGAAACTGGCAAGATAATTAATTTCTCAGTAAAAGCCAAGTTATTCTTTAACTTCCTCCATGAGACATTGTACACTTTTCCAAATGTCAAACATGTCAGAACATATAAGTGGATATAAAACCAGCTTTCTGCATTCCTATTAAAACTGCATGACCTCACCAACGATGTCACTTAGCACAATAATAAAAATGTAAGCTAGAGATGCAGAACACATACTATTCCTATTACCAGGGAAAATAATAATAGAAGTGATGTATTAAGAGGCAATGTGTGTAGTCACCTGTTTAAAATGACATTTCACAATGCATTACTATGGCCCTCTTAACAATTAGATAGGGAACAGCAGATACCCTATTATTGGCAAATGATCTTTAAAATAGATTTAAATCCATAAAATGAAGTATAATGCATTATCAAGTTAGTCTTAAAATAAATGTTATTCATGAAACTGTAAAGGACAAAGGAGAGAATAATTTATAGTTGCATGTCCCCCTTACATCTAGTACATTGTTGCTCTAGCCAAAAACAAAACATGAAAGCCAACATTATCTTCATGGTCACAATACCCCCAAAAATACCTTTTAATTTGCTTTGCGAACCAGGGGACAGGTAAGTACCATGTTACCTCTATTGGGACCCTATATGCCAGTTATTGTATGGGATTAAACAGGTAATAAATGTAACCGTCTATTCAATTATTAGTATTAACTGTCCTGTCCTAATGTGTTTTACACCCCACCTCCTATAGAATGTAAGCTCGATCGAGCAGGGTCCTCTTCAACCTATTGTTCCTGTAAGTTTATTTGTAATTGTCCTATTTATAGTTAAATCCCCTCTCATAATATTGTAAAGCGCTACGGAATCTGTTGGCGCTATATAAATTGCAATAATAATAATAATAATAATAACTGCTTCCAGAAGATATATCATTTTCCACCAGCTTGAAAATAGTAGCAAATGAAATCACTAATTGACATAAAAGATAAAACAATCAAAAACATATATTAGCGTGAATATTTGTTCAATGGGGCAAACTTTGGATACGTCCATCCCCTCTCTCCTCTTGGCATTACAAATATAGGTTTTTCACAGAGATCTCCATCAATAACTCTAAGTTATATGTACAGTTTGTTAAGGTTTCACAAAGCTGCACATTAATAAAACTCCTAAGAATGATTTCTGTGTGCAAGTTTGTATACTGCAGTATAAACTGTATACTTATACATATGAATCGTAGTCCTGGGAATGCTTGATTAATCAAGCACAAAAGAATCTCAAGACAAAAAAGGCATCTAAACGTTTGGTATTATGGCTCAGGATTCAGTCCTACTTGTTAAGGATGTGCAAAGTACCAGATTCCACGAAAACAAAATTGTTGCATTTTTACTACTAAGTGGCAAATGTCAAATTGGTCACTTTTTGCTGCTAAAAAATAGAAAAATTCCGTGTCATTCTTATCTATTTACAAACAAACCAAAAGAGCAAGAGCATACTTAGACAGACGATACTCAAATAGCTTGCCTTTTAGTGGGCCCCTGCTAAATACTCAAGCTGGATTTACAGCTCAACTTACACCATTAGCCTGAGAACCTACATCAATTGTGTATCAGACTGATCCCACCCTAGTATGCAACCCAGATCTCAAATGCTGCAATTTCTATTGTGTATTTTATACTAAATAATATACTGGGCAGGATCTCTGCCCGGTGTACACCTCCTAAAACATGTGTCAAGTCAAATGTTAGATTTGTTTTATGGAATAAAGAAGAAGATCATTTTGATCTATAGTTTAAACTTCATCAGAAATCATATTGTCCTGCTTGATAGACTCTTCATTTGATACTTTTTACTATCTTCATTTGGGCCATTAAGATTTTATTAATAGATTCGCCTAACCACCAGGAAGTGCCTTTAGTTGCTGCTTGATTGACAGCCACTAGACGCAGTCTTAGTACTGCAATGTAATTGTCACGGGAGATGGAACTCCTCGTACATGTTCCCTTTATAATAGTTTGTATCGTCTAATGTTTCCCCTACACTGCATGGATCTGAGCGCTATTTGGACAACTTGGGCGCTCAGATCAGGGCTATTTAACAATGTATTGTTTGTGGGGTCCCCTTGTTCGCAAGTTTAGGCTTGATTTGAAGCTTGTGCTTGTCCCATTCTAAATATGCTAAAAAATGGGGCTTAATTATTAATCTGTGGGTAAGTATTAATGTTTCTTTGGATATGATACTGGAACACAAGGCTAATGGCCATTAACATATCAAAGGGCCCCCTGTCTAAGAGGGAATCTAGACATATGGCAAATTAGAGAGTTAGTTTTTATTAAAACCAGACTTCCAGGCAACTTATGTGTGACTTCTCACACCTTACAGAGTAGCTCTGCTGGGGTCCCAGCTTCAAAGAGGAATTTAGGTGGTAAGCTCTGGCCTCCCACATAATCAAATTAACCCCTTTTGAAACTGACAATACCACCTCTGCCAGGCAGCCAGTTCATATATGCAGGAACATAACTTTCGTTTTACCGAACCTATCTGAGCACTTTTTGGATATGTTGTGCGCTCACATCGGGGCTATTCGGGAACATCATTTTTGTGGGGTTCCGATGCTGTTGTCATGTATTTTTGTGATATGTAAAAATTCTATGAAAATGTTCCTATTTGAGAGATAATTGGATTAGCTTAATTGGAGCTCAATTATCTCCCAAACTTAATGGCTTGTGGGAAGAAAACCCCTGTGATTTTGTATTAGAAACCCCATTCTAGGGGCACTGCATAAAAATCCAAGTGTGGTCTAGTAAAGTTCAGATTGCTGCTTTTACCCAATACGACTGGTTGCATCCAGTATATTGGGAAACTCTACACAAAGGGAATACTTTCACTATATTCAGCACATCTGGAATTAGGACTAATGGAGGATTGAAGGAATAACAGCAATAGACTCACGAACCGTGACGTTAATTATTGCAGGATTTACATTGCAGGACTAAGTGGGGCAGGGACATTGCACCCAAACCACTTCAATGAGATAAAACGGTCTGGCCCTATAGTGTCCCTTTAAATATACTAGGTGAATTAAAAAGCACCATAAGCACACAATCTGATATAAACAAGTCTACAGGCGAGAGGACAAAATATTTATTCAATGGGCCAGTCCAAAGATGTAAAATGATGGAAAGATGCTATTGGGCTATCAAATGCCATGAGTTGTCATCATGACAACTTTTGTTTAAAGTGATTGGGAAATAATTTTATAGACCTGTGTTAGATTGGTGCAATGCACATGCTCACAGACGACGTATCATCCAAACAAAACCCCAAACATGCCAAGAATGGAACAAAGAAAAGCTGTCTGACAATGTCCACATTATGAATACTGACTGATGGCTGTCAGAGGTAAGGTGAGGGAGGATTATGACCATGAGGAAAAATTGGGACAAGTATTCTGACAAAAAGTGAAACTCTGATGTAGTAATAACATCATAGAAGTATATAATACAATAAAGTCCATCCACCAGAAACTGCGGTAGGACGTTGTCTAATGTTATGGATCAACAAATAAAACATATTTTTAATGTGTTGTTTTCCACATAAATACATAGAGTAGACAAGGCTTGAGAACGGCTATGACAGATGTACAGGACCTTTAACACACAATGAAAAAAAGGAAAACATGTTTGTCTTGAGTTTTTTTTTTTTAATAAGCCCGAAATTATATTATTTCCAACGCAGTCAACATTCTTTCTCCTCTCATTTTGACACGTTTTGTCCAATTAAGTGTAAAATAAAAATGTTTTTCTTGCGAGTGGGAGTTACAGTAAGTAAGAATAAAGACAAACATGCCCTCCGTTAACATGAAAAATATTCCAAATCATTTAAAAACCTGCAAGATGTCATTCCACTGGATTGTGATCATGGATACGAAAACCAGTACATGTGGCATACATTTCAAAACTACAGAAAAACTAGGGGCTTTCACCTTATTTCATACACAATGGAAACGTAAAGGGTCAGTGTAAGCACACTAAATACTGTGCATTATTACTAACCCCGGTTCGTGCACTACTAAAGGTTAATAAATATCAAAACACCTTTAGTTTATTGAAGAAGTTTTGGTTTATAGTTCATACCCCTGCAGTATGACTGTTATATTTTCTGCCGTTTAGGAGTTAAATCACTTTTGTTTCTGTTTATGCAGCTCTACCCACACCTCCCCTGGCAGTGGCTCACACAGCTTGCATGAAAAAAAAATGGTTTCATCTTCAATCAGATGTTAGGTTACTTTAGATGTTTTTATCTCCTGATCTGTAAATTAATCACACACAGGAGGCTCCTGCAGGGTATAACAGGCTATTAACAGAACAGGAGATAAGGAATTCTAAATTAAACAGAATGTGCAATAAAGAAAGTTTAAACATTAGATCTCTCCTTACTCTCTCCTATCTCTCCTTTAGAAAGACTGTGCATTTCACATGCAGGGAGGTGTAATTAGAGCTGCATAAACACAATCATTTAACTCCTTAATGGCAGAGAATTGAGCAGTGAGGCTGCTGGGCCATGATCTACACCAAAATCTGCTTTATTAAGCTAAAGTTGTTTTGGTGCCTATATTATCCAATTAATAGCTATTGCAGTGTTACTAAAAAATAAAAAAGTTATTTAAAAGTACATAGGGTTTTGGGTAACACATAGGTAACTTTTTTATTTATGTATTTTGGCAGATGATTAAATGCCTCCAAACAATCCTAATTTAGACAGGACAGTCACGATTTTTTGGTTCCGTCCCACTGCACCGACTTTTGGGGTCACTAGAAAACTGCCACGAAGGATCATAGCTTGAGTTAATCATTGAGTTAATCATTAGATGCACTTGCGCTATATGCAGGGCACTAGGACTCTGCAGAGAGCAACTGCCTTAGGAACCAGCCTCCTCTGTGCCCAAATCATGACAGTCCAGACAAATTAAGGACATATAGGGGACCTGGTTAATGTTATTTTTTCTGTTCAATATTCATTGATAATTTCAATTCAGATAAATTAGATGTGAAAGATTTAAAGGGAAACTCCAGTGCCAGGAAAACAATTCGTTTTCCTGGCACTGGAGGGTCCCTCTCCCTCCCACCCCCCAATCCCCAGTTACTGAAGGGGTGAAAACCCCTTCAGTCACTTACCTGAGGCAGCGGCGATGTCCCTCGTCACTGTCTCCTCCTCCGTGCCGCTCCTCCCTGTACTTCCGTCGGCCGGAGGGCGAGACTGATCCCGCCCACGGGCGAGGAGACCGCGCATGCGCATTAGCGCTCCCCATAGGAAAGCATTGAAAACGAATTTCAATGCTTTCCTATGGGGATTTGAGCGACGCTGGAGGTCCTCACACAGTGTGAGGACGTCCAGCGACGCTCTAGCACAGGTTTCCTGTGTTAGGAACCAGGAAGTGCCCTCTAGTGGCTGTCTAGTAGATAGCCACTAGAGGTGGAGTTAACCCTGCAAGGTAATTATTGCAGTTTATAAAAAACTGCAATAATTACACTTGCAGGGTTAAGGGCAGTGGGAGTTGGCAGCCAGACCACTCCAATGGGCAGAAGTGGTCTGGGTGCCTGGAGTGTCCCTTTAACTTGATGGATGGCTGTTTTCAAGCTGCATTACTATGTAAGTAAATAACTTTAACATCTTGTTTGAAATGTGATCTAGCCCAAATTGTGCTACATAACAACCCGATCTATGCTCTCCCTCTCTGGTTTAAAGTGCTCTGCAAATTCATCTGGTTGTACATTGAGAAAACCATTAAGACAATAATGTAAGAAACGAGAGTCGATTTACATTTTAAAAAACATATTAAGGATTTATTGTATCTAAATAAGTGTCTGGTGGCTTGTTTCCTACACCCCTTACAGCCCAGTTAAAATGCATTGAGACTCAGGTAATAAATGTTCATCTTCAAGAATTACTTTGAGGCGAGTCTGATATTAATGTTGGGGGCTAGAACCTTCTATTATAATAAACCACATGAAAAAAGCAATATGATCGAACAATGCTGATTATGCATGTCATCCAGGCAACACTGAATCCGTCAATTCAATTAAGATGTCAATATGGAACTCAAAGTATATCATTAATGCAAATTCGATAAAGTCATTTATAATCTTGACTTTCAACAAAAATACTTTACCAGCATCAATTGCAGTATAAATTATCAGGTAGAAGCGGCAGTATGCAGGTGTTTCTTCCAAATGTGTAAGATTAAAAACTTTTTATTTGTACAAAATTGCAGAAGTGGTCACGTTACAAATATAATATATATATATATATATATATATATATATTCAACATTTAAAAAAAAATAAAAAAGTTCCCCTCTATTTTGGTTTTGAGTACTGATTTGGGTTAGGGTTGCATTTGTGTTGTGTTTTTGATGGACCAATGCAAAGTTTTGTCAGGATCCAGATGAGGTATGAAATGATGGGACGCCAACCCCAAAATTAGATCTGCCTACTGTGCCCTGTATCTACCCATGCTTTTTTTTTAATCATCAGTCACAGTTTTTTCTCTCCCGTCCTGTTAATTGAAGTACAAAGCTGCATGCCACATGGAACTCATATATCGGTAAGACACCCATATCACATTAATCCCATCATTAACTCACAAAGAACTCACATGAACCACTCTCACCCTTTTGGTACCCATCATATATATGATCAACAGAGAAATACAAAATGCACAACACAGAATAGAGTGCACTCTAATGCAAGGCACAGAGCCCACTTTAATGCATTGTTTAGGTCACCTATTAGTTTCAATATATCCAGAGGTAAGAAACTGATCTCAGCATTCCATAGACTATTCACTGCATAAAGGTTATCAGACCTGCAGCCAAATAATATTAAATAAACAACAACTCAGGGTTGATTTATCACCATATTAGGTAAGAATTATCGGCACTTCTTAACTCAATAAAAATGATAACAAGTTTGAAATCTCAGCTCCCATACCCAGCACAGGTATAGTTTGCTGACCCCCATCTGTGTGACCACCAGAAATCAGCTATACTGGCAGGGCGGAATTGGAGTGTGCGGTGGGATTTATATTGTGCAGTGTGGTTTTTATTTTGATCTCATCTATACATATTAGCAAGATGAAGTCATCGGAGCAAGTTTGCGACACAAGAACTTCTAGTTACCATAGAGAACAGGCATCCAAGATTTTCATGGTCTTATGGTAATATAATATAGCAAATAAAATAGGCACATACTTTTTATTCCAAATTGGAGTGGGAGAACAGGCCATGTGGACAGGTCTCAGTAGTATTGCCTGATCTCAGACCTCTTTACCGGCCTTTTCATGTAAAGTATCATATAATGATATAATATCCCAACAGACTACCTATATACTCCAGGGACTCTGTACAATGCTAATGCTGTAGTTGCAGCGTTTTCAAAATCCGTCAAAGTCCCACTTATTCCTAATAGTCACTGATAGTAAAATGGACATTTAAACATAGAAAAGGTCAAACACATAAATTAAGGACCAATATTATAATACATGTTGTGGGACTGGGTACGCAGAGTTATTTGATATTTATTTGTATTCCCATCACTGTGCATGTCTATATTATAAACTAGGGCACAAGGAAATGATGGAACAGATTGCTGCCAATTTCAGTATAAAAATTCATGAGTAGGAACAAAGAAGCTGATATTCTTCTTGTATCTCTGCAAATAATTCCTATAGGTTGAAATAATCCCAGATGAAAAGACTGAGTGTTTATAAAGGTAATGTAATTTCCACTCTTTACACACTCTCAGAACTTACCATCTTGCAATCAATATAACAATGGTAACAAACATAGGCAGAACATATGGAGTAGATTATCAACTATGATATATGAGCAGATAATCAATATACTCATCTGCCTTTAGAGATCGATAATATCGATAAAGATATTTTATGTATTTGGATTGCAAAACGTCACTTAATTAAGGAAGATGTATAATGAACTGCTACACCATACGTTATCTACTGTATTTGATAAACCCATAATTACAAATGATTACACAGAGTCTAGGTAAAAGATTGATAATTGCAAGGATTTGGCAGCACCAGTCATTTATCTAATCAGGATTATTTTAGAAAAAAACACATGTGATAAATGTGTTTAATGCTATATGGTTTGCACCAAAACCTGAAATGTATGAAGCTGGTCTGCTTAATTATATCAGAATCAACCTATTCTACATATAAAACCATGCTCAGTTTAGGCACGTTTCTAAAATAAAAATGCAATTGCTGATGAATCAAAGTATTATTTGAACACAGAATTTGTTGCTGTGCACTCAGACACACCAACAATATGGTTGGTGTTACGGTTGCCTCCAGGCTGGCTGGAAGTTGGACTGTAGAAAAGGATGCTCCTAGCGCTCACCAAAGGACCATCAGCACCGTAGACACCATAACTACTGCGTACTCCACGAACCACCGCTGCTGGGCTGGTATCTCGCTGTCTGCTCTGCGCCCTGGACCTACGACCAGGCTCCAGGTTCCAATAGGCGAACCTCTTCCTTCTGTAGAGCGAAGCAGGATCAGGAACAAGAGCTCTTACAAGAGCTCAGTAGCTAAGGGAGTATGAAGAGCATAGCAATCCCTGTAGTGATTATAACTGTCCCCTACAAACATGAGTCAAGGCTACAAGTTAGAGGGTCAGAAGAGGTCTCTGGTGCTGGAACACCCAGCCTGGCTTTTATTGAGGTTACATGCAAACAGGACACTCCCAGGGGGAGGCATAAAATCACCAATCACACATCTGGTGCAACCCACACATCCCCTCCCCTCAGATAAACAGTTAAACCAATTATTACATACAATAAAAATACAGTTTTCACACACATACTGTAACTTTAAAACTATACATTCAATTACATTCAATAAATACAATACATTCAATAAAAAGTTACACAGAAGTCCTTTTATGACCGACCGCAAGCACATTTCCTTGCCCAAAACAGTTCCATGGATTTGGGCTGTGCGGTCGGTCAATTTCTGGCATAAAAACGGCTAAGTCCCATTCGAAGTGTGGCCGGTATTCGAAGTGTTTAAGTGGAGTTGATGTTAAAGGTTGGCGGTGTTCGAAGTTAAAATGGCCGCCACCACGTGGTCCTTTGTCCGATGCCGGCCACTTCGACGACTTCGACAACTTCGGTAACTTCGGCACTTCGACAGCTTCGACAGCTTCGACAGCTTCGACAGCTTCGACTGTGTCCGAAGTGTCATATACAAAAGTACCAATCCTTCCCCAAAGTATTTAAAGAGCTAGGGACAGTATAATACAATGTAACAGGAAAAAATTCCACCTGTGAGGATGGGTCCAAAGAATAGGAGCCTTCCCACTGGTGCAAAAATACCTTGGTGGACACTCCAGTAGTGTCCTGGGGCTTAACCCCGCTAAGAGAACAAACAAAAAATTGCTCAAACAGCTGGAACAAACCAGACTGTCCGAGTATAACTGGATATGATAAGGAAAATAATTAAATAGAATCAATATAGTCAAGTGAAAAATACTTGTAATTAAAGATAGTGCGAAACTTGCCTAAATGGCTCACCTCCCTGATGCCAAGTGATACTCAAATACCCATAAAACTCCAAAAACAATTGCTAGCTGGCTACTGACTTTATTGAGCATACGACTGGTCAAGTCCAGAGCTAGGGGCGGAAAGGGTAGGTGTATGGCACTTGGCTGACATGGGTGTCCTGGTGGTTACTAAAGTGTAGAGAGTTCTAATGCCGTGTGGCTAGTAACTGACTCCAGACTACAGGTCATCTAAATCTATGTGGTGACAGTAGTCGAGTCGTGAATCAAGCCGGCATACGGGGCAGCAAATAGTTATTCCCTGTGGAAATAAAATCTAGCTATTGAGGGAGAAATACATAGATCCCTTGAAAATATAAAGCTAGAAAACTGCAACATCCAGCAAATAACTGTTGCAGTGGTTACCAGGGGTCCCCCAATTCAGTGAGAATAAATTCTCAGCAGGTTGTTATAAAGTAACCATAACCAAAGCTAGAGAGAGGTGAAATGAAACAAAATTAAATTAAAGTGGCTCCATGTGCAGAACCATACTTAGAATGTTGGTTGCCTGCACATGGTGATAGATAGCCTTAAGTGTATAAGTGGTGAAGGAAAAGAGCCCATAGAGCCCGACGCGCGTTTCGGTGCTTTCTTAGATGCACCTTCGTCAGGGGCTAATGGGAGACTGATAGCTAGTCTCCTTTTAAATGTATTCAAGTCTCTGTAGATAAACAAGCTGTCCAATCAGATACCCAAAATCGGGCGCCAAGAAACCCACGTGGGCATATGCTAATGACCTTGACTGGTCAGCCAGTCCTATGCCTAGTTTCCTGACGAACTTCCAAGATTGTTTAACCAACTATGTGCCGTGTGGGGGATAGAGACATCGAGCTGTCAGTGTAGATCAGAGTATGCGAAACTGTGTGGATGAACCTAGCAACAGTAACTACATAGACTAGGTAGTCCCTCAATAGATTAGCCATTTAGCACTCTAGGGGACATAGGATACAATCCTCTATTGGGACATTTTTTGACGGATTGGCAAAGTCTCTTTCTCACATTTGCATAAACCACGACTGTTTATACTGCACGTACGGCTGAAGTTAGAGCTGATAAGTCATGGAAGTTTGGCACCCTTATTCTGATCTAGATTCTGTGACACCTATAACCGCCACAGCCTCATAAGGATCCCACTCTAGACACTTACAGACCCCTCTCGGCAGTGAGAGGGTTAATCTAACACGGCAGAACACTACAGTATCAGAATGCTAATGATAGGCTGTTTCGGACCAGCCCATTAGCATATTCCGACGGAGACCAGTATATATACAGACACATCGTATTATGTTAAGCCATTCTGTACAACATTTGCCGGTAAACATAATAAGAGGGACTACCTAGTCTATGTAGTTACTGTTGCTAGGTTCATCCACACAGTTTCGCATACTCTGATCTACACTGACAGCTCGATGTCTCTATCCCCCACACGGCACATAGTTGGTTAAACAATCTTGGAAGTTCGTCAGGAAACTAGGCATATGACTGGCTGACCAGTCAAGGTCATTAGCATATGCCCACGTGGGTTTCTTGGCGCCCGATTTTGGGTATCTGATTGGACAGCTTGTTTATCTACAGAGACTTGAATACATTTAAAAGGAGACTAGCTATCAGTCTCCCATTAGCCCCTGACGAAGGTGCATCTAAGAAAGCACCGAAACGCGCGTCGGGCTCTATGGGCTCTTTTCCTTCACCACTTATACACTTAAGGCTATCTATCACCATGTGCAGGCAACCAACATTCTAAGTATGGTTCTGCACATGGAGCCACTTTAATTTAATTTTGTTTCATTTCACCTCTCTCTAGCTTTGGTTATGGTTACTTTATAACAACCTGCTGAGAATTTATTCTCACTGAATTGGGGGACCCCTGGTAACCACTGCAACAGTTATTTGCTGGATGTTGCAGTTTTCTAGCTTTATATTTTCAAGGGATCTATGTATTTCTCCCTCAATAGCTAGATTTTATTTCCACAGGGAATAACTATTTGCTGCCCCGTATGCCGGCTTGATTCACGACTCGACTACTGTCACCACATAGATTTAGATGACCTGTAGTCTGGAGTCAGTTACTAGCCACACGGCATTAGAACTCTCTACACTTTAGTAACCACCAGGACACCCATGTCAGCCAAGTGCCATACACCTACCCTTTCCGCCCCTAGCTCTGGACTTGACCAGTCGTATGCTCAATAAAGTCAGTAGCCAGCTAGCAATTGTTTTTGGAGTTTTATGGGTATTTGAGTATCACTTGGCATCAGGGAGGTGAGCCATTTAGGCAAGTTTCGCACTATCTTTAATTACAAGTATTTTTCACTTGACTATATTGATTCTATTTAATTATTTTCCTTATCATATCCAGTTATACTCGGACAGTCTGGTTTGTTCCAGCTGTTTGAGCAATTTTTTACAGTATAATACAAGTAGTTCTTAAAGGGTCAGTACATTATGGTAGCAGTCCATAAGCCCCAATTCAGTCCCTTAACCCCTTAAGGACACATGACGTGTGTGATATGTCATGATTCCCTTTTATTCAAGAAGTTTGGTCCTTAAGGGGTTAAAGGGCAATATCTCCCAGGGGCCATAGTCATAAGGAAGGAGGCTGGCAAATAGGCTTCTCCACAATCCAGGGAAGCAGGGCAATTTTCCATTTAAAGGGCCAGTTACAAATAGCAGTTTGTAACAGTTGGCTCTTTGAAAAGATTGACATTAGTATAGAAAAGAGGGACAGAGGCTTCTAGGGACTGTGCCTCCTAAATAGGGACCCTTGGGAAGTATTGACTCCAATACAAAGATATAGATTTATAGTTTTTTTTACAGACCGGTGGTAAGAATCATTCTTAAAAATGCAGTGCCAATGTGTTCTCAAAATGAAATCTTGCATGTGCTAACACTAGAAAAGAAATGTTAGCATAGAAGATGACAACTGTAAAAAGAACACAAAGTCAACCATTGAAACTTGATGACAGGAGATTTCATATAGATCAGAGGATAAAATTAATTACAAATAAGAAATATAGACTTTAAATTCTTTGAATTGAGAAGTAATTTTTATTCAATTTACTGGAAGCTACTAAAAAAGAAATGTTTTTATTTACTTCTCTCCAGAATATAATGGTTAATATGGATTATAATGTGCTAATAAAGAAAGATATCTGGTTTGCCATCTGTGTCACAGTGGATCTGCTTTCTATTTTTTAGCATCTCCCTTCTTTTGGAGAAGCCTGCCTAACCCCATTATACTATCTCCTAGTCTTCAATTGTTTAAGAAGTCCCTCAAGACACATCTGTCCAGGAATGCTTATGGACTCCCAGAGTAACTTATCTATACTTATCTAAATCTGTCTCTTGCTCTCCCAAAGAGCCATATTCCGCTCTCACCCCCAGCTCTGCTACCTTTCCACCTTGTTTGGTGGCTATCACCCTTGCTGCCCTGTTGTGTATTTGTACCCCACCTCATCTAGACGGTAAGCTCATTTGAGCAGGGTCCTCATCTACCTATTGTTCTTGTGTCATTGTGTAATGGTCTCATTTATTGTAAGTTCCCCCCCCCCTCCCCGCTTTCATAATATTGTAAACCACTGCAGAATTAGTTGGCGCTATATAAATATAAATAATAATAATAATAATAATCATAGTAAATATAAGATGCTGGCTTTGTTTTGGATCCAACATGGTGTGTAAAAGGTTGGATTTAAAGAACTCGACTATTTTTCTTATCTAAATTACCATATTACTATGTGTATACTGTTTTTAAAAACACTTCTCAATAAATGTCATATCCTGAGATATCTGATTTATGCACTAGGTTTGTCTGTAGGCACTCATAGTAAAAATGCAACGCTCCATACTCTGATCATAAATATTCAAATTACACCTTGCTTTGATAACCATGCAATCTGCTACCTCCCCATAGATTGTCCTATTCAGACTATGTTTTCAAATTCAGGACTCTCACTTTTACGCACTTGACTTGTAATTGTGTAGGCAGCAGATGACAATCCCCTAAAAGGAACTTATTATCGGCAATAATTACCTCTCACTTACTGAGCCATCTCGGAAAAAAATGCTCTTTTTTAATGCTGGAAAATGTTTAAAACCGTCTTTCCATGCTAAATAAGTGGAGATGCACATTAACCTGCTAAGGACCGTGTAAATGTAATTGCCCCTCTCACACAGCAGGGTTTAAATGCCCCTGTGAGAATTAAAATGCAGCCTCCCATTACCCTGTGTTCATGCTCTGGTTAACATCAATGCGTGTCCATAAAGGCTGACACAAACAGAATTGAGTCTCCAGTTAACACTAGCAAACACTTGGACCTTAGACAAGATATCCTGTCTCAGTTCACTAGGACTGAAATCCTCGTAAGTCGTCAACTGTTGCCTAACATTACTATAGGGAATGCACAATCATTTAAATAGCAGGAGCTCATTATAGGATGCAGCATTGGACTTCTTATTCTTCCACATAGAGATGGGATTAGAAAATAGAGATAGATAAAGTTTTATTTAGGATAACTGAGGGTGGACTTGGCTGAAGCAAAGCAAATCTACCAGGGTGTTGTCTTTGGGAAAGGAAAATGATTATCCCTTCTGAGTGAATCCTATACATATTCCCATAGATAACATGTTTTAGAACATACAGCAGGTACTCTTGTATTTCCTACAAGGACTGGTTTGAGATTCTTAAAGCAATATCGGGTTTGGTCACAATCACTTTTTTTTTTTTTAATTCTGTTGCTTGGAGGATGAAGAAGTTAGTATGCAACATGGTCTTCATAAGATAGCAAAGTAAAATTCACTTTTTAATTTCACTGTACATGTATATCACTCATACAGGAGCTGAATTTCCAGATGAACATGCTTAATGATACCTTGTAACGTGGCCATTGTCTTTCACGGTTTTATTATTAGATATTGATTTTACATTGCAATGCAAAGAAAAAATGGATCTTAGGGTCTAGCCAAGAAACTCTTCCGATAAATATTCTTTCTGTGTGTACAGCATTACACCATTTAATCAGAAACTCTACAGCCCACAAGCCAGAATCCAACCCCTCCTCCCAAATGGAAATCTAGGTTTTGAAAATCATTCTTCATACAATAAGACAAGGAATGTGTTTTATTATAATAAAATAATATTAATCTTAGTAAGTGACATTTTGGATAGGAGACAGATGGCCTTAATCTCACAAATACCCTATCAATTTATGACTAATAAAGTGCTAAGTTCTCAGAGATACTAAAATGTAATAAAATAGCTTTTTTTGTAGCTTTGAAGCCTATGCCATTTTTCAGTAATTGAACCCTACTGAAAGAATTAACGATTAACTGTATACCTACTAAGAGTGCCAAATTTGGGACTCCTGTCTCCTGCTTCCCATGATTTGGGAAATATGTAGTGGGATGAGTTGTAGCCTTGAAGAAATTAGAAACAAATTTACCTTCACAGCAGAGGGCGATCGACACTGGCATCTTCCTATGTCGCCATGCATGTTCATGTCATGAGGCATACTTTTTGAATTTGTGGTCTACACACAGAGTCGGGGGACATTGTCAGGGTTATTTACTAAAGTTAGAATTCAAAGTGAATTAAAATCTGAAAGAAAATCTGGAACTGCAATGGTTTACATTGGAGCACTAAGTGCAATAGGGGCTCTGCACCCAGACCCAGACCGAGACTTCAATTAGCTGAAGTGGTCTGGGAGCCTGGAGTGTCCTTTTAAGTTTGAAATTCACTTACAATTCACTTTGAATTCTCATTTTACTGAAAAACAATGTTTATTTTTAATTTATTTAATGAAGCATACAAATAACCACATTTGAGTTAGCTATTATAGTGTGTCATTAACACCATATTATGCTCCTTGCATGGTGCATAAGACCCCCAAAATAACCACAGCGGAATGCTCCTCAAAAAATGTCTTAGTTCTTGTAGAGGATCTTAAAGGGCCTCACACCCAAATAATTTGAGCAAATATGGGTTCACAGGACTCCATTTAACAAGGGGCTCAGCAGCTATATCCTATTCTTCCTACTCACTTGCAAAAAGGTAGAAGGTACAAACAACATATCTAAATCTGCAATTTTTTTGTGCATGTTCTGATATTGGCATACTGTGACCTAGTGTGACCTAGGTATGTTGTAACCAAATCCCCATATATGTATGTGAAGAGAGGAGATTTTAAGTATCTTTGTAATATTTAACCCCTTATTTTTATATGTGCACTGTTCCTCAATCTGTGTCTTATAAACGGCACCTTTAATGTCCTGCATAGGAATACACACAGAGCTTCCTTTAAATAAGGTGCTAATCAGATACAAGTGCAGTGGAGGCAAGAGTGTTTATATTGACGTCTGTTGAACAACTCGCAAATCATGAGCCCCAAAAGAAACCCATCCGTTAACTACGTTTATGAGGGTCCAAGCCCAGACTCAGAGAAGCTCCTATAGGAAGCCGACATAAAGCCATTCATAAGATTTGAATAGAATTGCTAAATCCATTACTCTAATAAGCTTTATGTGTGCACCAAACTCATAAATTAACTCGTTCAGAGTCAAGGACTGGCACATTGACACCAGGGCCGGCCTTAGCGGTGTGCGAGCTGTGCGGCCGCACAGGGCGCCATGGAGCAGGGGACGCCCTGAAGCCGCACAGCTCACACATGGCCGGCCGGAATTTGAAGGAAAAAAAAAACTTGAGGTGGAGGCGGAGCTTACCGTGTGGCGGGGCGTAGCTTACCGTGCGGCGGGGGCGGAGCTTACCTGCGGCGGGGACGGAGCTAAAAGCGCCGGATAACTGCTGCAGGGGAAGCAGGAAGGAGTCCCTGCTTCCCTTCCAAACAGTCTCCAGGAGCTGCACTGCCTCCACAGGTAACTGTGTGATTGTCAGTGTGAGTGTGACTGTCTGCCTGTGTGTGTGTCTGTGTGTATGTCTGTCTGTGTGTATGACTGTCTGCCTGTGTGTGTGTGTGTGTGTGTCTTTGCGTATGACTGTCTGCCTGTGTGTGTTGGACCTTGTTTTTGCTTTTACTTTATCTAAAATACGGCTACAATTTTATAGCCTTTTTTTATATCAATAAATCTGCATATTTATCATACCTACCTCTATTGAAGTCTCATTCCATCTTTGGTCCGCTTGGAGTTCCAGTGGAGAGTGGAGACGTATAGCCACCCAAACCAATTTGGGCAGGCTCCTATTCTGGCGATTAATTCACTTTGATCTCGTGAGTGCAACATTGATTAGCGCATTGTCTTTCACCTTGCTGTATCACACTATGTTTGTTTTTCTGTTCCTGTTCTAGATTATGCACAGCCGTATCTCATTCCTTTTTGTGTCTATATATGTTGTAAAAGGTCGGGAACTGGGCCACGACCTTGAGAGGCTGTTATAACTACATGAGATAAGTATAAGTGTATTCAGATACTATTGGTACTTATTTGGAGGTATCACATACATATATACTGTTTGTATTTTTCTGTGTGTGTTACTGTCTGTCTGTGTGTGTCTGTGTGTGTGACTGTCTGCCTGTGTGTCTGTGTGTGACTGTCTGCCTGTGTGTATGACTGTCTGCCTGTGTGTATGACTGTCTGCCTGTGTGTATGACTGTCTGCCTGTGTGTGTCTGTATGACTGTGTGTGTGTATGACTGTCTGCCTGTGTGTGTGTGTCTGTGCGTATTACTGTCTGCCTGTGTGTGTGTGTGTGTGTGTGTGTGTGTGTGTGTGCGTATGACTGTCTGCCTGTGTGTGTGCGTATGACTGTCTGCCTGTGTGTATGTGACTGTCTGCCTGTGTGTGTGTGCGCGTGACTGTCTGCCTGTGTGCACGTTACTTTCTGCCTGTGTGTGTTTGTTTGGCTGTCTGCCTGTGTGTGTGACTGCCTGCCTCTGTGTGTGTGGATGTCTTCCTGTGTGTGTATGGCTGTCTGACTCTGTGTGTGTGTGTGTGTGTGTGTGTGTATCACATACAACCAATACACGCATATCACACACTGTTAATACACCCATTAGAAATATCACACACAGCCAACACATAGCATAAATATCACACCTACTATCACATACACAGACAACACAAACATTACATCATACATGGATGATGCGGGGGGGGGGGCGCTGTGAAGATTTTTCGCACAGGGCGCCTAAAGGCCCAAGGCCGGCCCTGATTGACACATTGACATGATGGCTAAAAAAGCCCATTAAAATCAGCATGAGACCCAGATTCCATCTCTTCTCTGTAGAATAGGTATTGTATCAAGAATGCCCCGCCAGACCATGGTATAGTAATGATTTGGCTCAATTCTGCTTAATAGGGTGTCACGGAACGATCCTGCGTGTTTCTTTTGATCTCTCACAGGTGGGGAGAGACAGGAACATTGATGTTTTTTTCAGAAATAAAATGTTGGATGGAAAGCATCTAAAGAATTACAGAAAAATGTTTAGAGAAATATAAACCTTTCACACATGTAAATGATGTTACATAAATCAACTTGTGCCAAGTACTTCTGGAGCCATGTAAGTGTTTTGCAAGCTCAGTGAACTGGCACCCAACGTGTTATAAGATATCACTGGATGTAAAAGCACTGCCTACGAGAAGATTATCATAATCAATCTTAGCTTTAAAGGCATCATTTGCAAAGAGCAAAGAGATCCTAAAAGCATCTCACATAGTGAAAAGTACATAAAACTGCAGTTCTGAACCTTGAGTGTGCCTCACGCTCTGCATTAAGACATCCAGCGTTAGTAAAATTCCCATTCATGCCGCGCATGCGCATTAGATCCCACCGTTGGAGGAAGCGGAGCGCCAACCCAGCACTGAGGGACATTTTTGACGTGGTCACGCAAGTGATTAAAGTTTTTTTTTAACCATTTACCTACTGGAGGAGAGGTGCGAGGGGGGATGACGACCAAAGGGCTCTACAGTGTTCGGAATACAGATTTGTATTCGGAACATTAAAATTTCCTGCAGCTAGGGAAAGTGTTAACTGTTACCTTAACCATTCACATATCACATTCTGATCTGCAGGACTCCTGATTCAGAAACGTGAAAACTGCCACTTTGTTGTCACTTCTGCACTATACTCCAATCCCGGAGCACTCTCATTCCAATATTCCAATCACTGGAGCACATTTATCCCAATGTTCCAATTGTCGAAGCTCTATTATTCCAATATTCCAATTGCCGGAGCACTTTTTTTCCAATGTTCCAATCGCCGGCCAACAATTACACCAATAACCCAACAGATAACTGGATTCTAATCGTTACAAGTATTAAAAGCTCAAAATGAATCTTAAAGTGCATGGAGAGGACATCATGACTCTATGCTCTTCTTAGCTTTTTCATTAAATAAGATAGAGATTTATGTATATGTAATTTATTATATTGGAAGAAATTGTACATACTGTATATATATCATATCCACTGTAAGTATATATATCATATCCGCTGAAAGTAAATTTGTATGTTATTTAAGAAAACATATTGTTGTGCTTTACATGTTGCCTACAATAGAAGATGTATTATTTATATGTTCTAGGTAGGCGATCATTTATTACCATTTTAGCATTAATGCAGAGAGGGTGCAACAGGAACAGCCCATTATGGCTGTAACAAATGAAAGGAAAGTACTTTGCCCACTTTACATATTAGCACGTTCAGAAGATGAACTGGACTTGTATTCATTAATACTACGCTCTGTGGTCACTTTGCAGCTGTCATGAGTCGTTTAAGATTCAAGCACTCTTCCAAATGGTTGCTCGTTTAAACATCTGCAGCTGTGATTAGTGCAGGTGCTAATTAGCAAAACTTGCAAAGCAGCCATGACGTTGGCTGCTTCCTGATGTAGATTAATATTCTGCAGGAACACGTGTACACGGAACATGCAGTCGCTATCCTCAATATTTATATTCATCCAAGAAAATCCAATGCCACCATTTATTCTCCATTTCTATGGTCCTAAAAGGGGGCATAAGCATCGATGTGAGCAACTGAGTTCTTGAATCTGCATTTCAATAATTCTTTTTCAAGATAATAAGTGTTAATCTTTCCTTGCACCCCCCTCCCCCACCCCCCACCCAGCTCAATGATGCTGAGCATACCTTGACATAGGGACCTGATTACAAAGACCTTTCTGTTTGATGTGGGGGCAGAAAAGTCATGGGTTAATAGTTCTGGGCCTCCTCCAAAATGTGTGAACAATGCAGACCTGGGGTATAAAAAAAACAAAAAAACTATACCATCTCATTAAAGCAGTAATGCCACTTTTGGGTATTTCGGACACATATAATCTTTATAAAGTGCTCAAAAATACTTTATCTTATGTGTCAAGAACAAGGTGAAGCTTCCAACAACTTCCACCTGCCTTCTCGTACCTTTTTCCACTAACCATTACTTGTTTTGGCTGATCTGAACAAGCATCTTCTTGTGTGATGCACACGCAACAGATACCACGCATATGTGGTTTTACCAAGATTAGGATTTCTGTTACATTTACCCAGCAAGTACTACTTGATTGCTGTATGCCATATTGTACTTCCAACATTCATGTGTTTCATGTTTCATTAAAGGGAAACTGTCACTTCTCTGTAAATTGAATAAAATATTGAACACCTCTAACTTGATTTCCTGTGATGCCCTGTTTTCTTTAAATATAGATTAAACATTTAACAAGTGGCAACACAACTATTGTCAGTCTAGAGACAGCCATAGCACACAAAGCAAATGAGGAGGAGAACAAAAAAAATGTCTAGCAATGATTATCAGGGACCCATGATGGAGTACGAGCAGCAGAATATGCCCCTTTGGAACTTCGTCTCCATTCTGAGTATAATCACTCAGTGATATTGTGCCAGACAGGTGGTCTTTTCTTACAGAGCCTCAAAGGTGAAATCTTGTTGCTTAACCTATGCATAGGCTTGGTAGCCCATGAGGTGATATAGGAAAAGCATTAGGACCTTCTGAGCAGGACGGGGCTTGATAATGAGAGGCTCCATCAAATTGTGTGCATGATGCTCTGATGGGGACCAAGGACAGTGTAGGCCAGGAGCGGATCTACAGTAAGCCTTCAATAGAATGTCAGCAGAGAGTTGTCCCTAGACCTGGATAAAATCCAGTATCAGTCTTGGGAAAGCTGCATCACTTGTGATAACCATCATGTTTGAAACAGCATCATAGCTTGGTTAATTGCACAATGTGATCTATACACCTATGGGTTTAGGAGGATAACAGGGGGCTCTTTGTCATTTCACCAGTAGTTGCAACAGATACGAGAATGGTTGGCTCTCTGTTCTTACATCTCCTGTTAGAACACATAAATCAAGGAGACAGCTCTCTGCCTACAGCTAGCGCTGAGTAAGTTACAAAGGAACCTGTAGGTCAGCTTAAAGGACCACAATAGTGCCAGGAAAACATACTCGTTTTCTTGGCACTATAGTGCCCTGAGGGTGCCCCCACCCTCAGGGACCCCCTCCCGCCGGGCTCTGGGGAGAGTAAAGGGTTAAAACGTACCTTTATTCCAGCTCTCCTCCTCCTCTCCGCCTCCTCTCCTCCCATTCGGCTGAATGCGCACAAGCGGCAAGAGCTGCGCGCGCATTCAACCGGTCGCATAGGAAAGCATTTACAATGCTATCCTATGGATGCTTGCGTGCTCTCACTGTGATTTTCACAGTGAGAATCACGCAATCGCCTCTAGCGGCTGTCAGTGAGACAGCCACTAGAGGATTTGGAGGCTGGATTAACCCTATTATAAACATAGCAGTTTCTGTGAAACTGCTATGTTTATAAAAAAAAAGGGTTAATCCTAGAGGGACCTGGCACCCAGACCACTTCATTAAGCTGAAGTGGTCTGGGTGCCTAGAGTGGTCCTTTAAGATGAAAACAGGTGGAAGTCTATGTGCAATTAAAGTTGTAAGCTTATAGAAATCATTTTGTAGTCTCTTCAAAGTTAGAGGATGTCTTCTTCTTCTTATCGTCTTCTTAATGCTTAGTTTTAAAAACTTAGCATTTTACCTGCATATGATGTTTCCTAATGCTTTTTACTCTTTTGTTTTTCTCTTTTTTTTGTAATTTACCCTTGTACAGAACTGCAAAAGTCTGAATTTTTTTTTTTTTTTAATTAAAAAATAGGAATCATTTTGTAGCACAAGATGCAGGAGCACCAATATGACATGCACGTTCAAAATTGCTGTCAGGTCTGGACTCCCTGAAATGTGTCAATTTAATGTTGAAATTTCTACCACAGAATTATTAAGTTTGATCCACTTTGGCTAAACCCACAGAATTCCCTGGAAGGCGTATTTGGAAAAACCATGAATCAAATTGTGCTCTTTGGCAATAACTAATGTTAACATACAGTCTCTATAATTAAGAGAACTTTATAAATGGTGTATCGTGCAGGCAGGGGAGGGCTGGCAGCCTTAAGCCTGGGGGGCAAATCCAGTCAAGTGGCCCATTGCACCAAGAGGAGAGTAAAACACCTTTCCCATGTGATGGGGGGGGGGGGGGGGGGAGGGAGCAGTCATCTAAACAGACACTCAATGACAGGCGCACACACACACTTGCTGATTTGGCACAGACTAAAAAACACACACTCACTGACAGACACACAGACACACACAGAAAGACACATTGTTACAGGCATACTGACTCAGACAGACAGACATACTGACCCACACACACAGACATACTGACACATACACACACACACAGACATACTGACATACTGACACACACACACAGATATACTGACCCACACAGACATACTCATACACACACATACACCCAAACTTTACACTTTTAAAACCAGTAGACAGGGGCTGAGTAAAGGGACAGGATTGTAGGTAGGTTTTACCAGCTGTAATTGGGGTTTAGGAAAAGTAGGGGGGGGGACAGGGGCTAAAGTAGGTTGATGGCTACAATTTGGGAAAGGGGCTGTGGTGTGGGTGATATGGGTTGCAGTTGGGGGAGAGGAGCTGTAGTGGGGATGTTATGGGGCTGAGGAAGGGGGCAGGAGCTGAGAGGGGGGAAAGGAGCAGGGAAAGGGTGAGACAGGAGCTGAGGAAAGGGACAGGGGCTGAGGAGGGTGACAGTGGGCTGAAGAAAGGGAAAGGGCTGAAAAAAGGGAAAGTGACAGGGGCTGAGCAAGGGGACAGAGGCTGAGGAGGGGACAGGGGCTGATGGAGGGGAAGAAGGGGGGGGCAGGGGCTGATGGAGGGGACGGAACGGGGGACAGGGGCTGATGGAGGAGGGACAGGGGCTGACTAAGGGAATAGGGCTGAGGAGGGGGATAGGGGCTGAGGAGGGGAATAAAAAAACTAAAGTGTATTTCCCCCATCCCTGAGTCTTACCTTAGGCCAGGGAGAGGTGGGCAGCAGCCAGCAGGAGCAGCAACCAGCATACAGAAGCAGCAGTCAGTGAAGTCAGCCTCTCCTGATGTCAGTAGGAGGGGGCGTGACTTCCTCTGCTCTTCTACAGACTCCCCAGCGGTCCTGTTAGAAGAGCAGTGAAAGTCACGCCCCCTCCTCCTGACATCATCAGGAGAGGCCGGCCGACTCCACTGGCTGCAGGAAGAGTGAGGTAAGTTGAAAAAGCCTTTGGCCAGAGGCAGGGGATTCGAATTTTTCCTTTTTTTCTGGATGCGGGTGGCCCTGGGTTTAGGGCGGCCTGGTGGGCAATTGCCTCCCTGCCCCCCTTCCCAGCCCGCCCCTGCGTGCAGGGTAGAACCGATTCAGATCCCTACAGTATAAATTATCCATTAGTGCCTTAGAAAATATGTGTCTGTCCTATAAGCTGAACTGGGACTGAAGACTGTTAAAATCTATGAAAATAAAGGTTGATTAAATTTCTGGCCTCTAATAAATACCAGCCAATCAGGTGTATCGGCAGTTTTTCTGTTCCTTATCAGCCATTTAACCAGTTCAGATCAATTTCATTCCAGCAGTTAAATGCTTATGGGCAGAGAAATATAGTTTCAAATATCGAATCAGAAGCCTATATGTTACATGGCAAATACTTGTGTTGGCTATTTAGTTCCATTTACAGTGGCAAAGCATCAGATTTGACAACTAGTACAAGGAAGATTATAAATATCCCCATACCCCCAAATCTAAGAACAAGACTTTGGCAGGTCCCTGCCCATGCATATGAAGACACACATAAATCTAAACATACACTCACAGATAGACATTCACAGTTATATGTGCATCCATAGATACACATTTAGGAACAGACACAAATACAAACTCACGGATACAAACACACACAAATACACACTCACAGATACATACACACACACACACACTCACAGATATAAATACACTCACACATACACACTCAGATACAAATACACACACAGGCATACACTCACATATACACATTCACACATTCAGAAGCATGCTCACAGATACGTAGGTGGAATTAGGTGAGAGTTTAATTCATACTTTAGAATAGGAAATAAAAATTCCTCCAAAACCTCATCCTCTAATAGCACCCCCAGCTGAGAATGGTAAATCACCGTGACTCGTGAGTGCTGGGATGTGATGTGTCTCCAATCAGTGTCTCCAGGAGCCTCCTGTCAGGGTACCTGTAGTCTCTACCTCTGATAAGAGGAGAGACTTAGACGTTTTCCCGTTCAGAAGGGCTGTTTCCTCCGTTCCTCGCGGTTCCTCCGGTCGGTTACACGCCGGCCGCGAGGGATCCACGCCCTTTTATGACGTGACGCTCAGTAGCCGACGTCATGACGCCAAGCCGGCTCGACCTGTCACTCAAACCCTGAACACGAACCAGGACTCGTCGGGGGTGTGATTACCTCCTAGAACCGGGGTATTTAATAGAGCTTGCCGCATTTGCTCATTGCCCTGTCGTGGTTCTAGCCAGTCTAGTCACTCAGTGCTCTTGTATGTCTATTGTCTCTTTGGTTCTGACCCGGCTTGTTTGTATCACTCTGCTTATCTCTGTTATCCTTTGACCCGGCTTGTCTCTCGCCTACCTGTCTTCTCGTTCCCTCGACCTCGGCTTGCCTCTGACCATTCTCTACTTACTCCTTACGTTAAGTCCGGCCATTCTAAGGTCCGGTATACGTACCTACTACACTTTGTACTCTGCGTGTTGGATCCCTGTCCCGATCCTGACATTACGACAGGGCCAATGGATCCTGCAGGTACAAGTAGTCAGCTTGGTCCTTCCGATCCTAGGTTTGACGCCATGGAACATAGAATGGATCAGATGGCCTTAGCACTACAGGCGTTATTATCTCGTCCTAATAACCCACCAGAAGAGATGCGTAATAATTCTATCTCCCCTGTAAGTTCAGGTTTAGAGGTAGCCACTGTAGGTGCCTCCTCTCGTATTACCCCACCTGTACGTTATGGTGGTTCTCCTGAGAAGTGTCGAGGTTTTTTAAACCAAATCAGTATCCACTTCGAATTACAACCCCGTTCCTATCCTACAGATAGGGCGAAGGTCGGATTTATTATCACCTTACTCGTTGAGAAAGCTCTGAGATGGGCCAATCCGTTGTGGGAAAACGATAATCCGTTAGTATATAATTATAATGCCTTTGTAGCTGCTTTTAGAAGAACTTTTGACCCTCCTGGTAGAAAGGTCAATGCAGCCAGATTACTGTTGCGCCTTAGACAAGATAACCAAACTCTTGTGGAGTATGCACTAGAGTTCAGGTCCTTGGCGGCAGAAGTTAAGTGGAATGAACAGGCTTATATAGACGTATTTTTAAACGGATTATCAGATGTAATACTTGATGAGGTTGCTACTAGAGAGCTTCCTGAGAATTTGGAGGATTTAATTTCTTTTATCTCTCGCATTGATGAACGCTTAAGAGAGAGACAGAACACTCGAGATAGAACCTGTAGACCTTCCTTCAAACTAGCTCCCTCATTTCTAAGTCCTGAGATCAAAACCTTACCTTTTCCAGAACCTATGCAGATAGGCAATACTCATCTCTCAGAAGAGGAGAGACAGTACAGGAGAAGGGAGGGGCTGTGTATGTACTGTGGAGTCAGAGGTCACTTACGCCTAAATTGTCCTAATCGATCGGGAAACGCTCGCACCTAAGTTTCTCTAGAGGACAGGCCTTGGGTGTTTCTATTTTGTCCTCTACTCATAATTATAAAGATCATAGGCTTGTGCTACCCGTTTCCTTAACTTGGGAAAGGGGAGTAGTAGAGACTGTGGCATTGATAGATTCCGGAGCTGCTGAGAGCTTTATCGACCAAGTTTTTGTCACTAAACACACTATTCCATCTCAGTTAAGGGAGACGCCCTTGGCCGTTGAGGCCATAGATGGTAGACCTTTAGTTGAGCCTGTGATTTTTCGTGAAACCATACCCGTTAACTTAACTGTTGGTATTTTACACGAGGAAGACATATCTCTGTTACTCATTTCATCTCCTTCTGTTCCCATAGTCCTGGGGTATTCTTGGTTAAAGAGACATAACCCTATTATTGATTGGGAATTAGGGGAGATAATCTCATGGGGTCAGAATTGTCAGGAGAAGTGTTTACAGAAAGTCTCACCGCTTTGCATAGTTAATGCATCCACTCAGTCTACCGACCTTACAGAAGTACAAATACCTCCACTGTATCTGGACTTAAAGGCGGTATTTGACAAAAAGAAGGCCGATACTTTACCCCTACACAGGTCCTTTGATTGTAAGATTAATCTACTCCCTGGTACTATGCCTCCCAGGGGCAATGTATACCCTTTGTCTACTAAGGAGAACTTAGTCCTAGAGGAGTATATTCGTGAAAATCTAGACAAAGGATTTATTAGGAGATCTTCCTCCCCTGCCGGGGCTGTTTTTTTTTTTGTTAAAAAGAAGGATGGTACACTGAGACTACCGAGGTTTGAACAAAATAACCGTTAGAAATGCCTACCCGATTCCTTTGATTACCGAGCTCTTTGATCGTTTAAAGGGTTCCAAGATTTTCACCAAGTTAGATCTCAGAGGGGCATATAACTTGGTGAGGATTCAGCAGGGTCACGAGTGGATGACGGCGTTCAACACTCGATATGGGCACTACGAGTATACCGTAATGCCTTTTGGTCTCTGCAATGCGCCGGCAGTATTTCAGGACTTGATCAATGAAGTTCTTAGGGAGTTTCAACAGGACTGCGTTATTGTATACCTGGATGATATTCTTATACATTCTAGGGACATTGAGACTCACCACAGACAAGTCAGAAGGGTTTTGCGCAAACTTCTTCAACATGGCTTGTACTGCAAACTGGAGAAATGTAGTTTTGATCAGTCCCAGACAAACTTTCTTGGTTATGTGATTTCTGGGGAAGGGTTTAAGATGGATCCGGATAAACTCCAGTCCATTTTAGACTGGCCCTTACCTAAGGGTCTCAAGGCCATTCAGAGGTTTATTGGATTCTCCAATTATTATAGGCGCTTCATTAAGGGTTACTCGTCAATTATTGCTCCTATCACCAATATGACCAGACAGGGGGCTGACACTAAGAATTGGTCTACTGAAGCACTTCTTGCTTTCAAAACCCTCAAAGAACTTTTTGCTTCCGCACCAATTTTAGTTCACCCTGATACTACTCTGCCTTTCCTACTCGAAGTAGACGCCTCAGAGACAGGTGTAGGCGCTATCCTGTCCCAAAGGTTAGGTGTGGATAAACCATTACATCCATGTGTTTTTTTTTCCAAAAAGCTATCTGGCCCGGAGAGCAGATAGGACATTGGTGACAGGGAACTACTAGCAGTTATCATGGCTTTAAAGGAATGGAGACATTTATTGGAAGGGACCTTACATCCTGTTACTATTTTGACGGACCACAAGAACTTGTCCTATATTGGGGAGGCCAAGCGATTGTCCTCCAGGCAAGCTCGTTGGTCTTTATTTCTCACCCATTTCAATTACGTACTCACTTACAGACCTGGTTCTAAGAATTCTAAAGCCGATGCTTTGTCTCGCCAATATGAACCTTCTACTGTGTCTGAGCCAGTGTTGTCCTCTATAGTCCCCAAGTGCAATATTATCGCCAACACAAGTCTTAAAATTCATTCTCCACTGCTTGACCGTATCATGAAGTTGCAACATCTGGCACCTAGGCAGACTCCTGTGGCAAGACACTTCGTTCCCCCTGAACTCCAAAGGGAACTCTTACAGTGTTTCCACGAGAGTAAGGTAGCGGGGCATCCTGGTATTCGCAAGACATATTCCTTAATCTCTAAAGATTTCTGGTGGTCTTCTTTACGAAAGGATATTAAGGATTTCATTGCAGTGTGTGAGATCTGTACTAAGACTAAGCAACCTCATACTCTTCCATGTGGTCTATTACAGCCCTTGGGCATTCCAGAAAGACCATGGTCCTGTTTGGCCATGGATTTTATTGTTGTCAGGGTACCTGCGGTCTCTACCTCCGAAAGAGGTAGAGACTTAGCTGTTCCTCCATCCAGACGGCCTGATGGCTCCCTTTCCCACGGTCTATCCGGTCATGCAAGGCCGGCCGCGAGGGAGTGACTGTCTTTTACAGCATCTAGGCAGGAAGTTGTTATCAGGACACTCCTCCGGAACGACCTGTCACTCAATTGCTGCAGGACCAATCAGGACGCCTCGGAGGCGTGGTTACTGCTCTGAACAGGGTATTTAACAGAGCTTCTTTCATTAGCTCATTGCCCTGTCGTGGTTCTAGCTTGTTCTAGTCACTCAGTGCTTGTGTATTCTATTATCCCTTTTGGTTTTGACCCGGCTTGTTTTCCTTACTCTGCTTATCTCTGCGGGAGGGAAGTAGTAAGGGCTATGGCTTTGATAGATTCCGGTGCTGCTGAGAATTTTATCGACCAAGCCTTTGCTAGTAAAAACAATTTCCCATCTCAGCTAAGGGAGACACCCTTGGCCGTTGAGGCCATAGATGGTAGACCACTACTAGACCCTGTTATCTTTCGTGAGACCATACCCATTGAGTTAAATGTTGGTATCCTACACGTGGAGAATTTATCTCTTCTGCTCATTTCGTCTCCTTCCGTTCCCATAGTTCTGGGGTACCCATGGTTGAAAGAACATAACCCTATTATTGATTGGGAGTTAGGGGAGATACTCTCGTGGGGCCAGGGCTGCCAGGATCGGTGTTTGTGCAAGGTTTCTCCATTAGCTAATATTAACATACAGGAGAATCCTACTCAGTCCACAGAAAGACAAATACCAGACCTTTACCTAGACTTAAGGGCAGTGTTTGACAAGAAGAATGCCGATTCTTTGCCGCCACACAGGTCATTTGACTGTAAAATTAAGCTTCTACCCGGGACTATGCCTCCGAGGGGCCATGTATATCCTTTGTCTGTTCAGGAAAACTCGGTTCTAGAGGAGTATATTCAGGAGAATTTAGAAAAGGGATTCATCAGGAGGTCTTCTTCTCCGGCCGGGGCGGGGTTCTTTTTCATTAAGAAGAAGGATGGCACGCTGAGACCTTGTATCGATTACCGAGGCTTGAATAAAATAACTGTCAGAAATGCCTATCCTATCCCACTGATTACCGAGTTATTTGATCGTCTTAAGGGCTCCAAAATCTTCACCAAGTTAGATCTCAGAGGGGCTTACAATTTGGTGAGAATCCAGCAAGGTCACGAGTGGATGACGGCATTCAATACCCGTTATGGCCATTACGAATACACTGTTATGCCATTTGGACTTTGCAATGCTCCTGCAGTATTTCAGGATTTGATTAATGAGGTACTTAGGGAGTTTCAGCATGATTGTGTTATTGTTTACCTGGACGACATACTATTACACTCTAAGGAGATTGAGACTCACCATAGACAGGTCAGAAAGGTGTTACACAAACTTCTGCAACATGGTCTATACTGCAAATTGGAGAAGTGCAGTTTTGATCAGTCTCAGGTACACTTTCTTGGGTACGTGATTTCTGGGGAAGGTTTTAAAATGGATCCTGGTAAACTCCAATCTATTTTAGACTGGCCTTTGCCCAAAGGACTCAAGGCTATCCAAAGGTTTATTGGTTTTTCCAACTACTATAGGCGCTTCATTAAGGGTTACTCCTCTATCATTGCGCCTATTACCAATATGACCAAACAAGGGGCTGATACTAAGTTCTGGTCTGAGGAAGCTCTTGGTGCTTTTAAGACTCTCAAGGAACTTTTTGCCTCAGCTCCCATTCTAGTTCATCCTGATACGACTCTGCCTTTCTTGCTCAAGGTCGATGCTTCTGAGACAGGAGTTGGGGCTGTTCTGTCTCAAAGGTTAGGGGTGGATAAACCGTTACACCCTTGTGGTTTCTTCTCTAAAAAAATTTCTGGGCCTGAGAGCAGATATGACATCGGGGAGAGGGAACTGTTAGCGGTCATTAAGGCTTTAAAGGAGTGGAGACATTTACTGGAAGGGACACTACACCCTGTTACTATCCTAACGGATCATAAGAACTTGTCTTATATTGGGGAGGCTAAGCGCTTGTCCGCCAGGCAGGCTCGCTGGGCTTTGTTCCTCACTCACTTTAATTATGTACTTACGTATAGACCTGGTTCTAAGAACTCTAAAGCCGATGCTTTGTCTCGTCAATATGAACCATCCACTATAACTGAACCACTTCTGTCCTCCATAGTTCCTAAGGGGAATATCATCGCGAACACGAATCTCAGGATTCACTCTCCATTGCTTTCTGAGATCATGAAGTTTCAGCATTTGGCACCCAAACAGACTCCTGGGGATCGACACTTCGTTCCTGCCGCTCTCCAACTGGAGGTGCTACGCTGTCTCCATAACAGCAAGGTGGCTTGGCATCCGCAAGACTTATGCGCTGGTCTCTAAAGATTTTTGGTGGCCTGACTTACGCAAGGATATTAAAGAATTCATCGGGGCATGTGAAGTTTGTACCAAGACCAAGCTACCCCATTCGCTTCCATGCGGATTTCTGCACCCTTTAGAGGTTCCTGAAAAGCCTTGGTCCTGCCTGGCAACGGACTTCATTGTTGATTTGCCTATCTCTAAAAAGCAGACTGTCATCCTCACTGTGGTAGACAGATTTACTAAAATGGCTCACTTCATTCCCTTACCTAAACTCCCATCTTCGCCCGAATTAGCGGAGATATTCGCCAGGGAGATTTTCCGTTTGCATGGGATACCTTCCCAAATTGTCTCTGACAGAGGCTCCCAATTTGTTTCCCGTTTTTGGAGATCATTCTGCTCCCAACTAGGCATCAAATTGAATTTCTCCTCTGCCTATCATCCTCAGTCCAATGGAGCTGCTGAACACACTAACCAAAAAGTTGAACAATATTTACGTTGTTTCGTTTCAGAACACCAGGACGATTGGGTCGGTTTGATTCCTTGAGCGGAGTTTGCACATAACAATCTCATTTGTGATTCTACGCATTCTAGCCCTTTTTTCTTGAATTATGGCTTTCATCCTTCCATCCTTCCTTCGGAGTCTTCTTCTCAAGGGATACCGTCGGTGGATGTTCATGTTGCCAATTTAAGAGAGTTGTGGGATCAAACTCGACAAATTCTTCTGCACAATTCTACGCTGGTTAAAAAACACGCTGACAAACGTAGAAGGGCAGCACCGGTGTTTGTTCCAGGCGATAGAGTATGGTTAAGTACTAGAAACATTCGGTTAAAAGTGCCGTCCATGAAGTTTGCTCCTCGATATATTGGACCTTACAGGGTACTGTCTCAAATTAACCCAGTTGCGTATCGTTTAGCATTGCCTAATGCCTTACGCATTCCTAATTCATTTCATGTTTCCTTGCTAAAACCATTAATATGTAACAGGTTCTCCTCCACGATCGCCCCTCCCCGCTCAGTTCAGGTGGAGGGTCAGGAGGAGTATGAGGTCAATTCCATCGTTGATTCTCGAATCTCCCGGGGAAAACTGCAATACCTGGTCGATTGGAAGGGTTATGGACCTGAGGAGAGAAGTTGGGTACCTCAGGAGGAGGTGCATGCTCCCCATCTCCGCAGGGCGTTTCATTCTCGATTCCCTTCTCGCCCTGGTGTATTCCGCCCGGTGGGCGTATCTGAGAGGGGGGGTACTGTCAGGGTACCTGCGGTCTCTACCTCCGAAAGAGGTAGAGACTTAGCTGTTCCTCCATCCAGACGGCCTGATGGCTCCCTTTCCCACGGTCTATCCGGTCATGCAAGGCCGGCCGCGAGGGAGTGACTGCCTTTTACAGCATCTAGGCAGGAAGTTGTCATCAGGACACTCCTCCGGAACGACCTGTCACTCAATTGCTGCAGGACCAATCAGGACGCCTCGGAGGCGTGGTTACTGCTCTGAACAGGGTATTTAACAGAGCTTCTTTCATTAGCTCATTGCCCTGTCGTGGTTCTAGCTTGTTCTAGTCACTCAGTGCTTGTGTATTCTATTATCCCTTTTGGTTTTGACCCGGCTTGTTTTCCTTACTCTGCTTATCTCTGTTACCCTTGATTCGGCTTGTCTCTCGCTTACCTGTCTTCTGTTACCCTCGACTTAGGCTTGTCTTTGACCATTCTATACTGTACTACTTACGTTAGTCCGGCCATTCTAAGGTCCGGTATACGTATCTGGCTACTGTTTGTACTCTGCGTGTTGGATCCCTGTCCCGATCCTGACAATTGTTGATTTGCCTATTTCTAAAAAACAGACTGTTATTCTCACTGTAGTCGATAGGTTTACTAAGATGGCTCATTTTGTGCCTTTACCTAAACTTCCGACTTCTCCTGAATTGGCGGAAATATTCGCTAAAGAAATTTTTCGTTTACATGGGATACCTTCCGAAATTATTTCTGATAGAGGTTCCCAATTTGTTTCACGTTTCTGGAGATCTTTCTGTTCTCAATTGGGCATCAAATTGAATTTTTCTTCTGCTTATCACCCTCAGTCTAACGGAGCTGCTGAACGTACCAATCAAAAAATTGAACAATATTTGCGTTGTTTTGTCTCCGAACATCAGGACGATTGGGTCGGTTTGATTCCTTGGGCAGAGTTCGCACACAATAATCTTGTTTGTGATTCCACTCGTTCTAGCCCCTTTTTCATGAATTATGGCTTTCATCCTTCCATTCTTCCCTCGGTCTCTCCTTCCCAAGGGGTACCGTCGGTTGATGTTCATGTTGCCAATCTGAGGAAGTTGTGGGATCAGACTCGACAAATTCTCCTACATAATTCCATGTTGTTCAAGAAACACGCTGATAAACGCAGAAGGGCGGCTCCTGTTTTTGTTCCTGGTGATAGGGTATGGTTGAGTACAAAAAACATTCGTTTAAAGGTTCCTTCTATGAAGTTCGCGCCTCGTTACATTGGCCCTTACAGGGTCCTGGCTCGTATTAACCCGGTTGCGTATCGTCTAGTACTTCCTTACGCATCCCTAACTCTTTTCACGTTTCCTTGCTGAAACCGTTAATTTGCAACAGATTTTCCTCCACTGTTTCCTCTCCCCGCCCTGTTCAGGTTGAGGGCCAGGAGGAGTACGAGATCAACTCCATCATCGATTCTCGAATTTCTCGAGGGAGGTTACAGTATCTTGTCGACTGGAAGGGATATGGTCCTGAGGAGAGGACTTGGGTACCTCAGGAGGATGTTCATGCTCCTCGCCTCCGCAGGGCTTTTCACTCCCGCTTTCCATCTCGTCCCGGATGCTTCCGCCCGGTGGGCGTTTCTGAGGGGGGGGGGGTACTGTCAGGGTACCTGTAGTCTCTACCTCTGATAAGAGGAGAGACTTAGACGTTTTCCCGTTCAGAAGGGCTGTTTCCTCCGTTCCTCGCGGTTCCTCCGGTCGGCCAGCCGCGAGGGATCCATGCCCTTTTATGACGTGACGCTCAGTAGCCGACGTCATGATGCCAAGCCGGCTCGACCTGTCACTCAAACCCTGAACACGAACCAGGACTCGTCGGGGGTGTGATTACCTCCTAGAACCGGGGTATTTAATAGAGCTTGCCGCATTTGCTCATTGTCCTGTCGTGGTTCTAGCCAGTTTAGTCACTCAGTGCTCTTGTATGTCTATTGTCTCTTTGGTTCTGACCCGGCTTGTTTGTATCACTCTGCTTATCTCTGTTATCCTTTGACCCGGCTTGTCTCTCGCCTACCTGTCTTCTCGTTCCCTCGACCTCGGCTTGCCTCTGACCATTCTCTACTTACTCCTTACGTTAAGTCCGGCCATTCTAAGGTCCGGTATACGTACCTACTACACTTTGTACTCTGCGTGTTGGATCCCTGTCCCGATCCTGACACCTCCCCGCCGAATCAAAATATACATCTCTGCCACCATATAGAGAGTTGGCTGCTTACTTCTTCTTTAACAAAGATGTGGGTGTAGGTAAAGCAGGGTTACTGGGTTTATGTTCCCTGGAATGACCTCAGCACTAACCACAACAACCTTTATACTCTGCTGGCACGGAGACAATTAATTTTAAGATAGACCAGAAGGTGCTAGTTAGCGATCCTCTCCTGTTTCCCTGCCTGACGGTTCTCTCCCAATTCCCCCGTTATATGCCAACTCCCTGTAAAGAGAAGGTAACCGTTCCCTGCTGCTTTGAAGACTTACTCCTGCGTGGTCCTAGTGACACTGTGTTCCTTCCAGGACCTTCGGGGAAGATTACATGGTCTCAGACTTGAGGCCACATTAGAAATTTTGATGCAGTGGCACTCCATTAATTATTCGAGGGACAGCAACCAGGAGCCTCTTCCTCTACTGCAAGCGCAGAGAGAGAGGAGAAAAGGCAACGAGCCGTCATCCCTGCAGTCTAGAGTGTAACTTATCTCTGTATCTTGAAACCACTCCCCTTTAAAGGCTATTGGTAACCGGGCATTTATCCAGCTTGCTCTATGGCCAGTCAGTGCCTGCACCCCATGGCATGAGAATCGTCTGACTGGTAAATGAGGTCTTTGATCTCTCCACTGGTAATACTTCCCCTCTTCTTCCTGCCACCCTGG
This sequence comes from Pelobates fuscus, assembly GCF_036172605.1. Taxonomy (NCBI): domain Eukaryota; kingdom Metazoa; phylum Chordata; class Amphibia; order Anura; family Pelobatidae; genus Pelobates; species Pelobates fuscus. The sequence goes on along the minus strand of NC_086325.1, from coordinate 65,767,814 downwards.
GGACATGGCCTCGATGAACTTGTGGGAAATCTGGCCCTGCCCATGTACTTCTATCAACTTTGCATCGAGTCCTCGGAGGTCAAAGTTAAATTTATGTGTTTCTGTCAATTCTGTAACGAGGACCCCAGACTAATATAGGGGTACCCTGGGATGACAAAATTATACTTTGAGTACTCTTCCTAATATGGGGGGGGGGCCTCTAAGATTAAATCAGGTGGCTGATGGGAGCTATTACAGTAATAAATGGGGTGGAATTAATGTCCCCACCAAGTCTCGAACCATGGAATGCTAATGCAGGTTTTAATATTAATGTGAGGGGATTAAGCCCCTGTCCAGGGGCAACATGTGTGAGCTCTAATTAAGCATACAAGGGTGGGTGCAATGACATTGACCACCCCCCAAATTGTACTCAAAGCCTCCACTCCCTCTCCCCGCCCTCCCCCCCACAGTGGAAGGGGTCCCCAAGCCCCCTAGTCCCCCTTAATCCATTATATAACTCTACCTCCTCATCCTAATAATAATGAGAGTGAGCAATATGTCTAAACACCAGCAAAAATGGGTTGGGGCACAGACGGACCTCTACCATGTCACGCCTGTATGTTAAAAGGAAGAACAATGTGCTGCATACTCAAAAATCTATTTTTATTATATTGGCCCAGACAACAGTACATTGTTTATTCCACTGGTGCTAAAAAGATTGAACACAAAAGGAATTGCAAAAAAGAGAAAACATTTTGGTATTGAAATTTTCTTTCAATTGAAATCAAAGAACATGTAAGAAATAAGCAAATGACATGGTTATATGCCTATTAAAATCCGCACTGAACCAGAAACTCCTTTGCACATCAGTTCTTATAAAGACTGTACAGCATTAGCTTTTTTTAATTGGCGTGTGTTTTCAACACCTCTATTACTTTCCAGCTTCACTCAAACGCCTACTCACTCACATGGCTTCTGTATCACATGTACCAGCTAATGAATGTTGCAAATAGATAGATAGACAGCCATTTACCAATTAATACCAATAGCAAACATGCTATAAGTTACAATATTTTAAAAAAAGCAATATTGAGTGCAGTCTACACAATGTAACAATTAATATTTCAGAGAAAATGATGTATCAGAGGAATGGGGTACCACTCCATCAGTGAGCACAATAAAAACACAATGCATCATATGGACTTAACATATTTTGTAAGACACATATTGCATAACGCAAAGCACATGTATACTAAAAAACATTGGAGAAAATCAAAATCAAACCAAAAAATATACAATCATAGCGCAGGGGGATGACATGGCATCACACAAACAGAGATAATAAAGCAATTCAGTGGATTTTGTTTTCGTTTAACCCCATTTTGGGCCAAAGCGTCCAAAGTAGGTGTTCCTGGGCAAGACACTAGATGAGATATATCCGCCCGACTCAAATCCTCGTAGATTAAAATATTATTTGAGCATAGCCTTCTTCACCTCTAAAATACCCCCTTTCTATTATCGTGAAGCACTGCGTAATGTGCTGGAGCTATAAAATCTTCTAATAATAAAACAAAATAACAACTGAAACTTGCTACCCAGAGCGTTTAGGAACAGTTCAATATAAATCCAGCACTCGGGGATCCCTCCCATTACAGCCACATTGATAAAGTAGAATTTATACTTCGTCATTACCACTGTTAATTCTGTCTAACCTGCAATTCTTTTTAGTAATTTAAAAAAACAAAACACACACATTTATTTTTCATAGAAAAAAAAACGCCAGGTTTATTTTATTTTTTTATATGAAAAAATATGTCTCTGTTTTATTTTTTCAAATTAAATAATAGGTAACCAATTGTATAGATGTAATCCTGGCCACCTATATATATTTTTTTACTAGATCTAGAATGGAACAGGTTAATTTTGAAGAAGTGGAGGAAATTCTGCAAATATTAAGGAAAAGCAGGTGAATGAAGTGATACATGTCTGGTGTTTATTAGTTCTTTGGTTTGGAAAAAAATATGTTGCTCTTATGAGTGCCAGCTGTATTTAACCAGATTTCTAGCTGTTCCGACAATTCATAAGTTTAATAAGCCTTGAACAGGTACGAGGTGAGTTCAATGCTTCCAGCGACAATTCGTAGGAAAAAAAATGTAGAAATGGATGAAGCAAATACAGGGAGTGCAGAATTATTAGGCAAATGAGTATTTTGACCACATCATCCTCTTTATGCATGTTGTCTTACTCCAAGCTGTATAGGCTCGAAAGCATACTACCAATTAAGCATATTAGGTGATGTGCATCTCTGTAATGGGAAGGGGTGTGGTCTAATGACATCAACACCCTATATCAGGTGTGCATAATTATTAGGCAACTTCCTTTCCTTTGGCAAAATGGGTCAAAAGAAGGACTTGACAGGCTCAGAAAAGTCAAAAATAGTGAGATATCTTGCAGAGGGATGCAGCACATGGGCGTCCGCAGGAATTTTTCCAGGGGGGGGCATAATTGTAATGACATCTATGCTTGGCCCCTTTTTGACAGTGTCATGAAGGGGAGGAGCATAGTGATTATCACATAAAGCCAGGGTGAATAGCGTTTTCACAACTATGGTGTCAGGAATACATGTTTGTATTCCTGACACTATAGTGTTCCTTTAAGCAAATTAAAGGAACATTCTGGTCCCCATAACAACTTCATCTAAATGAAAATGCTATGGTGCCAGGAAGCCCCTGGGTGCTCTTTCCTTTAAGGGGTTAAACCGCCCTCAAATGGTTTGACCCCCATAGGCTTCCTCCAGCACCAGGTCCCTCAGTGGTATTTGGCATCTGAAACGGAGTGTCAGGAAGTGCAGATTGACGTCAGGCATGGGTGCCGCTGATTGGCAAGAGTTGACAGTTGACCCTCTAAGCCAATCGCTAGTTCCTGGTTCATAATTATTTTTAACTTTTTTATGAATGGGGAGCTACTGATTGTCTTAGAGTGCCAGCTGACCGCTCTAGCAAATCAGCAACACCCCTACCCAGCGGCACTCTGTGCTTCCTGACACTCAGTAAATAAAAGTGAACACATTAACACTGATATTTTTTTTTTTTACCTGGGGAGATGAGAAGGTCCAGAGTTTCCTGCCAGGCCCAGGTACCAAAGCCTTATGATGTGGTGTCCAGAATAAAGTGGAGGGTTCCCTTCATTTGTCCTTCCTGCTCCAATCTCCTTTTCTTCTCCTTCATTTGACAGTCTTCTTTTTCTTCTGACACTGTCTTCTATATTTGGCTCCTTCTGCTCCTTTACCTTTCTGCTCCTTTCTGCTTATTTTGCGCCCTTCTGCTCCTTTCTCATTCTGATTCCTTTGTGCTCCCTGCTGTCCCTTTCTGCTCCTTCTTCAACTTTACCTTTGTGCTCCTTCTGATTCTTTCTGCTCCTTTACCTTTGTGCTCCTTGCAGACCCTTCCTGCCCCTTGCTGCCCCTGCTCCTTGCATTCCCTTCCTGCTCCTTGCTGCCCCTGCTCCTTGCTGACTCTTCATTTAGCCCCTCCTCCCCATGCCTCACTTGCCTAATCTATAGGCTGCCCCCCCATGCCCCACTTGCCTAATCTTTAGGCTGCCCCCCCATGACTCACTTGCCTAATCTATAGGCTGCCCCCCCCATGCCTCACTCCCCTAATCTATGGGCTGCCCCCCCATGCCTCACTCCCCTAATCTATAGGCTGCCCCCCCATGCCTCACTCCCCTAATCTATAGGCGGCCCCCCATGCCTCACTCCCCTAATACATAGGCTGCCCCCATGCCTTTCTCCCCTAATATATAGGCTGCCCCCCATGCCTTACTGCCCTAATATATAGGCTGCCCCCCCATCCCTCACTCCCCTAATATATAGGCTGCCCCCCATCCCTCACTCCCCTAATATATAGGCTGACCCCATGCCTTACTCCCCTAATATATAGGCTGCCCCCCATCCCTCACTCCCCTAATATATAGGCTGCCCCCCATCCCTTACTCCCCTAATATATAGGCTGCCCCCCCATCCCTCACTCCCCTAATATATAGGCTGCCCCCCATCCCTTACTCCCCTAATATATAGGCTGCCCCCCCATGCCTTACTCCCCTAATATATAGGCTGCCCCCCATGCCTTACTCCCCTAATATATAGGCTGCCCCCCCCTCCATCCCTCACTCCCCTAATCTATAGGTTATTTTAAACCTCCCCCCCACCCCATCCCTCACTTACCTGGTCTGTAGACTGTCTCTGGCTGCATGTGTTGCTCCCCTGCGGTTTCAGTCAGTCAGAGAGAAGCAGGGATAGATGCAGCTTCCTCTCCCTGTCTCTCTCCATACACAGCGCCACCTATTGGCCGGCGCCGGTATTGCAGTTAATTTTAAATCTCACACGAAAAATAGCAGAACAAGCTGAAAAATCCAGGGGGGGCAAGTGCCCCCCCTTGCCCCCCCCCCCTGCGGACGCCCATGATGCAGCACTCTTAAAATTGCAAAGCTTCTGAAGCGTGATCATCGAACAATCAAGCGTTTCATTCAAAATAGTCAACAGGGTCGCAAGAAACGTGTGGAAAAACCAAGGCGCAAAATAACTGCCCATGAACTGAGAAAAGTCAAGCGTGCAGCTGCCAAGATGCCACTTGCCACCAGTTTGGCCATATTTCAGAGCTGCAACATCACTGGAGTGCCCAAAAGCACAAGGTGTGCAATACTCAGAGACATGGCCAAGGTAAGAAAGGCTGAAAGACGACCACCACTGAACAAGACACACAAGCTGAAACGTCAAAACTGGGCCAAGAAATATCTCAAGACTGATTTTTCTAAGGTTTTATGGACTAATGAAGTGAGAGTGAGTCTTGATGGGCCAGATGGATGGGCCCGTGGCTGGATTGGTAAAGGGCAGAGAGCTCCAGTCCGACTCAGACGCCAGCAAGGTGGAGGTGGAGTACTGGTTTGGGCTGGTATCATCAAAGATGAGCTTGTGGGGCCTTTTCGGGTTGAGGATGGAGTCAAGCTCAACTCCCAGTCCTACTGCCAGTTTCTGGAAGACACCTTCTTCAAGCAGTGGTACAGGAAGAAGTCTGCATCCTTCAAGAAAAACATGATTTTCATGCAGGACAATGCTCCATCACACGCGTCCAAGTACTCCACAGCGTGGCTGGCAAGAAAGGGTATAAAAGAAGAAAATCTAATGACATGGCCTCCTTGTTCACCTGATCTGAACCCCATTGAGAACCTGTGGTCCATCATCAAATGTGAGATTTACAAGGAGGGAAAACAGTACACCTCTCTGAACAGTGTCTGGGAGGCTGTGGTTGCTTCTGCACGCAATGTTGATGGTGAACAGATCAAAACACTGACAGAATCCATGGATGGCAGGCTTTTGAGTGTCCTTGCAAAGAAAGGTGGCTATATTGGTCACTGATTTGTTTTTGTTTTGTTTTTGAATGTCAGAAATGAATATTTGTGAATGTTGAGATGTTATATTGGTTTCACTGGTAAAAATAAATAATTGAAATGGGTATATATTTGTTTTTTGTTAAGTTGCCTAATAATTATGCACAGTAATAGTCACCTGCACACACAGATATCCCCCTAAAATAGCTAAAACTAAAAACGACTTCCAAAAATATTCAGCTTTGATATTAATGAGTTTTTTGGGTTCATTGAGAACATGGTTGTTGTTCAATAATAAAATTAATCCTCAAAAATACAACTTGCCTAATAATTCTGCACTCCCTGTATACTCCCAAGGGAAAGAATGTGATCTTTTATCTTACAGACTTCAGGTAGCATGAAATTCTTCAAAGAAAAGCAAATAAAAGCAACAACATTCTCATTATAGGAAAATAAATAATTCATGTTCACTTTAAAAATACATACTCCCATTTTATCTAGGTAGATGTCTGTGAATTGAAAATATCGTAGTATTACAAACAAATCGTATACAGTTACGAATGGACATATAATGTAGATCACCGAAAGATGAGCCAAGATGAGTTAGATGGCCTGCTATCCTACTAGATACATTCACATAAATGTATCTTTATCTATTGCACCTATTCATTGACTTCATAAACATAATGGGAGAGACTCATCATTCCTTCACTGTAATTTTATTTGGTGACCTATGTGTGATATTTCATTTTATTCCAAGCTCCATCATTGGAGACTCAAATAGACAAAATGACATCCACCCCACTGGTGGCACAAATACACTGATCAGTCACAACATTAAAACCATCTACCTAATATCGTGCTGCCAAAACAGCTCTGATGCATCAACGCAAAGACTCCACAAAACCTCGGAACGTATCCTGTGGTACCTGGAACCAAGACATTAGCAGCAGATCCTTTAAGTTCTGCAAGTTGTGAGGTGGGCCTTCAATGGATTGGATTTGTTGTTTCAGTACATCCCACAAATGCTCAATTGGATTGAGATGTAGGGGATTTGGAGGCCAAGGAATCACCTTGAACTCTTTGTCATGTTCCTCAAACCATTCCTAAAAAATATTTTTTGGCCTGCTGACAGAGGACACTGCCATCAGGGTAGACCATTGTCATGAAGGGGTGATTATGGTCTGCACCAATCTCTAGGTAGGTAGTACGTGTCAAAGCAACATCATGGTTTCCCCGCAGAACATTGTCCAAAGCATAACACTGCCTCCGCCAGACTGTCTTCTACCCATAGTACATCCCGCTGCCTCTTTCCCAGGTAAATGATGCACACGAACGCGGCCATCCACCTGATTAAAATGAAAATGTGATTCATCAGATTAGGCAACCTTCTTCCATTGCTCCATGGTCTAGTTCTAATGCTATGTAGTGAAGGTGCTTTTAGCGGTGAATAGGGATCATCATGGGCAATCTGACCATTCTGCAACTATGCAGCCCCATACACAGCAAATTGCGATGTATTGTGTGTTCTGACATCTCTCTATCATGGCCAGCATTACTTTTTTTTTTTGCAATTTGAGCTACAGTAGCTCCTCTATGTGATCAGACCAGATGGGCTAGCCTTCCCTCTCCACGTGTATAAATGAACCTTGGGCGCCCATAACCCATGTCCATGTCCGTCCTTGATCCACTTTCGGTAGGTACATCACTATTTGACCCTTGTCAAAGTCTCTCAGATCTTTTCGCATGAAATTCAAGAACTGTCTGTTCTAAACAGGTGACATTGTAACGATAAAATCAATGTTATTCACTTCACCTGTCAGTGGTTTTAATATTGTGGCTGGTCAGAGTACAAACAACTGTAGATATACCTTGCAATCTCATGCTCTACAAAACTGCTCACATATATAACCCAATCTTCAACTTTGTTAGTACTGTTCAATAAAAAGTAAATTTAAATTGATGTGGTAAATAGCCAAGCTGGAAAAATTCTCCTAGTCAGTAATGCTTCTAGTTTGGCTAGTTTTGGCCTTAGTCTTGGTCAGGGGTGGGCTGGCAGCCTTAGGCCTGGAAGGCAAATCCAGTCAGGTGGCCCACTGCACCATCGAATCAGCTCACCATCCATGCCCACCTTTTCCTGGTTTTCTAACGGATATTAGTGTTATGCTAATCAGTAGCTCTTTGCCATACCCAATCTGCGGCGCCATTACGCCGCGGCACTCTAAACTTTCTGAAACTCAGTTTCAGATGCTGGTTCTTGCTGGGAGACCTGAAGATCTAGGATAGGTTTTAACCCATTAAGTCAATAGATCACCCGGGGGCTTACTGGCACCACAACAACTTTATTTAGATTAAATTGTTATGGTAAACAGTGTTCCTTTAAAAATAACCAATATGTCTACATCTCACATAGCCAAGAAAGTGAATACATTGATAGTTTTTTATTTTTTATTTTACCTCAGATGATGAGAGGGTCCAAAGTCTGCCTGTCAGGTACCAAAGCCTCAGCCCAGTGTCCAGCATGAAGTGGGGGGATGTCACGTCGGGAGCCGCTCCGCCAGATCCTCCTGGCCACCTGCCCTTACTCAATATGGCGCTGAGGCGGTCGCAGCCATATATAGCAATCCTCCCTAGGGTCACACAAACATGCGTGTGACATCACGACATCGACGCACGTTCTGGAGTCAGAGGTCACACTCTGACCAATCACAGTCAAAGGAGGGATATTTAAATCCTTAAAATTCCCTAGTTTATTGCCCTGTCGTGGTTTCCGTTCCTGGTTCCCGAGAGTGCATTTTCTTGTCCTGTTCTTGATATTGCCGGTATTTTGAACTTGGCATTTCCTGACTATTCTGATTTATGGTTTCCCTGACTTGGCTTGTTAAACGATATTGTGTATTACTGCCTTCCTTGACCTCGGCTTTCTCTTGACCATTCTCTGTCTTAAACGTATTAGTCCGGCCATTCTAATGACTGGTTTACGTTCTATCCTTTCCTATCCTGTCTATGTATATGTTATATAGTTCAGCGTGCTGGACCACACTAGCTGCTGTAACATTACGACAGGGCCATGGATCCTGCAGAACTGTGTAAGCAAATGGTAGCCTGTGAGACTAGAGTTGCAGACATGGATCACAGGTTGGAGCAATTCGCCCAAGCCTTCCAGACACTGCTCCAGAGAACGGCACATCTTGAGGTGTCTCCGGTTCAATCAGTAGCTGCGCCACCTGTACCTGTAGTGTACAAGCCTCCATCCATAACTCTTTCTCCTCCCCCTCGTTTTGGAGGTGATCCGAAAGAGGTTAGGGGTTTCCTTAATCAGATTGAATATCACTTCGAAGCTTCTCCTGGCTCCTTCCCAACAGATAAGTCAAAGATTGGCTATCTTATGAACCAACTAACGGGTAAGGCTTTAACCTGGGCCAACCTTTTATGGGAGAGTGGGAATTCCATTGCTCGTAATTACTTCTCAAAACAATGGGTTGTGTCTTTATTGTGGGAGTAAGGGACATCTAAGGGCCTCATGTCCGGCCCGTCCAGAAAACTGTGAGGCCATGATGGACTCGTGGGCAGCAGAGAATTTCCTTGATAGAGAATTCTCTGTCAAACATCACTTGCCACTATAGACCCAAGAGATAGACCTATTGCAGTTGAAGCCATTGATGGGAGACCGCTTACCCAACATCTCATTACTCATGAGACATTACCTATCACTGTCTCAGTAGGCATTCTACATTCTGAGGAAATGGTTTTTCAGATTATTTATTCCCCTTCCTGTCCTGTGATACTCGGTTTCCCTTGGCTCCCGAGACACAACCCTCGTCAAGATTGGATTAAAGGAGAAATTGTGGGTTGGGGAGGAGATTGCAAGGGTCATTGTAAGAACCTTATACCACAACATGTTGGCACCATTAATGTACCTACTGCATCTCCCTTAACCACAGAAATTCCAACTCATTATCTGGAGGTAAAAGAGGTTTTTAATAAAGTGCAGTCAGAGATATTACCACCGCACAGACCTTATGATTGTTCTATTAATCTGCTACCGGGCACTATGCCTCCTAAAGGGGGAGTTCATGCGCTGTCTCCTCAAGAAACCCTCTGCTTGGAGGAGTATATAAAGGATGCTCTTTTAGGGGCCACATATGGAGATCCTCTTCTCCTGCTGGGGCTGGGTTCTTCGTTGTCTCTAAAAAAGAAGGAGACCTACGCCCTTGCATTGACTATAGGGGTCTTAATAAAATAACAATTAAGAACACCTACCCGATCCCTCTTATTTCTGAACTATTCGACACCCTCAAAGGTGCCAGAGTATTTACCAAACTTGACCTTAGGAGCGCTTATAACCTAGTCAGAATTAAGGCGGGATTCAAGTGGAAGACAGCGTTCAATACCATTGGTTTGTGCAACACCCCAGCGGTATTCCAAGACTTTATAAATGATGTCCTGAGAGAATACCTCCATACGTTCGTGTTGGTGTACCTGGATGATATTCTCATTTATTCTCCAGACCTGCGTACCCATCACGAACATGTGAAAACAGTGTTAAAGACCCTGCTGGACAATGGCTTATACTGCAAGCTAGAAAAGTGCCAGTTTGACCAGACCGAAATACAATTTATTGGGTATGTTATATCTCCATCTGGCTTCAAGATGGATACACACAAACTGGAGGCAGTATTACAATGGTTGTTACTCAAAGGCCTTAAAGCCATACAGCGCTTTATTGGATTTGTGAACTATTATCGCAAATTCATTAAAGGTTTCTCGTCCATGATAGCTCCTATCACCATCCTTACCCGAAAAGGATCAAACTGTCATTCTTGGCCCAAGGAAGCAAAAGAGGCATTTGAAAAATTGTAATCTTTATTTGCGTCTGCACCTGTTTTAGCACAACCCTATCCTGCTAAACCTTTTATCTTGGAAGTGGATGCATCAGAGACAGGTGTAGGGGCCATTCTTTCTCAATGAAAAAACCCTGATGAACCTTTGCATCCCTGTGAGTTTTTCTCTAGAAAACTGACTCGTGTTGAGAAAAACTATGACATTGGGAATAGGGAGTTATTGCCCATTATTCTTGCTCTCAAGAAATGGAGGCATCTCTTGGAAGGTTCCAAAGAGCCACTTTTGATTTTCACGGATAGACATGTGCAATTCGTTTCGGTCCGAATTAAAATTCGGCCGAATTTCAGGTAATTCGGACATTCGGGTGCTTCCGAATGTCCGAATAGTTGAATTGCCGAAGTGCCGAATTGCTGAAGTCCCGAAGTGCCGGAATTACTGAATTTCCAAAGTGTAGTAGTGCCGAAGTTCCAAAGTTCCCGAAGTTCCGAGGTGTCAAAGTGCAGAAGTTACGAAGTTACGTAGTTACGAAGTTACAAAGCACAGTATTGCCTAAGTACGAATATACTTACCCTGTGAAAGAAGAAGCATGTTACACTGTATACAATTTCAAATAAAAAGTATGCAAACATAGACAGGATTCAGCTGTAAGCATTTGCAACACTTACAACAATCAAGTAACATACATTCATATAAAATGTAAGTTACTAAGCCAGTCAGTGTAATGACAGGAATGAATAAGTAGATAACTCCCTAATTCCCACGGTATTAGGGAGCTATCTACTAAAAGGCTGAAAGACCTAAATTGGTCTTTCAGCCAAATTTACTAATACTAAGTAAAGATTACTTAGTATTAGTAAATTATGCCCCTACTCGCTATAACGCAAGTAGGGGCATGTCTATTAAACAGTGAGCAGTCTGTGGCTATTGTCCTCCCCATCGGCCCCCACTTCTGAGTGGTGGGTGGGGGCCCTAAAGTAAAAAAGGGGGGAGGACCTATTGTCCTCCCCACCGGCCCCCACCCCTGAGTGGTGGGTGGGGGCCCTAAATAAAAATTGGGGGGGGCTAATGTCCACATCCCTAGCCCCCAACCCTTAGCGGTGGGTGGGGGCCCTAAACAAGAATAAGAGGGGTACCTAATGTCCTCCCCCCTGGCCCCCACCCCTGAGCGGTGTGTGGGGGCCTAAATAAAAATTGGGGGGGACCTAATGTCCTCCCCCCTAGCCCCCACCCCTGCACGGTGGGTGGGGGCCCTAAACAAGAATAAGGGGGACCTAATGTCCTCCCCCCTGGCCCCCTCCCCTGAGCGGTGGGTGGGGGCCCTAAATACAAATTGGGGAGGGGGGACCTAATGTCCTCCCCCCTGGCCCCCACCCCTGAGCGGTGTGTGGGGGCCTAAATAAAAATTGGGGGGGACCTAATGTCCTCCCCCCTAGCCCCCACCCCTGCACGGTGGGTGGGGGCCCTAAACAAGAATAAGGGGGACCTAATGTCCTCCCCCCTGGCCCCCACCCCTGAGCGGTGGGTGGGGGCCCTAAATACAAATTGGGGAGGGGGGGACCTAATGTCCTGCCCCCTGGCCCCCACCCCTGAGCGGTGGGTGGGGGCCCTAAATACAAATTGGGGGGGACCTAATGTCCTCCTCCCTGGACCCACCCCTGAGCGGTGGGTGGGAGCCCTAAACACAAATTGGGGGGGGACCTAATGTCCTCCCCCCTGGCCCCCACCCCTGAGCGGTGGGTGTGGGCCCTAAACACAAATTGGGGGGGACCTAATGTCCTCCCCCCTGGCCCCCACCCCTGAGCAGTGGGGGCCCTAAACAAAAATAAGGGGGGGACCTAATATCCTCCCCCCTGGACCCCACCCCTGAGCGGCGGGTGGGGGCCCTAAATACATATTTAACCCCCCTCCCCCAGGTGACTAGGGGTCCCCAAACCCCTAGTCACCCCCTCCCCCCAAAAATAAACTCCTACCTACCCCCCTCACCATAAAAATTATGAGGGGGGCGGGGCCTGGCTGCTGCCTGAACAGGACGCAGGGTGAGAAAAAAACGGCAATCTGCACCACAACACCACCCGACAAGAAACTACCTTGACTCAGAAGCAAACAGGCAGTATTGGTGTGAACACCCGATGGCGAAACACACCCGTGGTGAAGAGGGCGCCTTGCGGCCTACTAATGGACACAGGGCGGGAGACGCGGCCGGTCTCCTGTCCACCACTCGACTTGCAGGCAGCGTAGGTCTCGCTTTCCCCCCCTCTGGGCCGGTGGGGGTTATCCCATTCCCCACTGGGCCGCATGCTAAGGTCCCCCAGGATCGCTGTGAGCCGCCTACACGACAAAAGCAACACTATACAGAAACACCTAAGATGGCGGATGCGCCTATGTCTCCAACGTGGGTGCAAAATCCGGTCGACCTTACTGTAGCGCTGGATCACTTTGAAGCACGACTGGATGCAGCCTTTGAAACACTATGGGCCAACCTACAGGTGCTGATGAACCGAGTGCCTCCTGCGGCGCCGCCACGGGCGAGAAAGCAGGCGAGACAGCAAACGCTAAAAGAGAAGAGGCAAGAGAGACCCCCCCAAAGGTATTCCGACCGCACTAACAACACACCACGCTACATTATGCCTTCCTAGGCCTAGAGTCACCCGGGGAATACCCCCAAAGCACAGACCACGCATGCAGGAGAGAACAACGGGCCTCTGGGCCGGTGGGGGTTATCCCGTTCCCCGCTGGGCCGCATGCTAAGGTCCCCCAGGATCGCTGTGAGCCGCCTACACGACAAAAGCAACACTATACAGAAACACCTAAGATGGCGGATGCGCCTATGTCTCCAACGTGGGTGCAAAATCCGGTCGACCTTACTGTAGCGCTGGATCACTTTGAAGCACGACTGGATGCAGCCTTTGAAACACTATGGGCCAACCTACAGGTGCTGATGAACCGAGTGCCTCCTGCGGCGCCGCCACGGGCGAGAAAGCAGGCGAGACAGCAAACGCTAAAAGAGAAGAGGCAAGAGAGACCCCCCCAAAGGTATTCCGACCGCACTAACAACACACCACGCTACATTATGCCTTCCTAGGCCTAGAGTCACCCGGGGAATACCCCCAAAGCACAGACCACGCATGCAGGAGAGAACAACGAGCCGAAGCCAACATGATACAGCTCCCTGTAACTTCCCGGATGGGAACAACTTGGACTCCAAGAAGACCCAAGTTAGTGGCAACAAGGTGCAGGCTCTAGAACAGGCATGGGGACTGGGGAGTACCTCGCTCTCAACCAACAGCATGGACTGCTGCAGGGGACATCGCACGTATGTTGAACAGGTGCCCAACCAGGGAATTGGCTAGCCTCATAACTCTGGGAGATGGCTGCAGGCCGAGATCAGTCACCAGACAGGGACTCTGACTCCAGACTGCTAACCCAGCGGTATCAAAGCTATAACAGTTTATATGTTTTACAGCTTGAATTCACCACATAATCTCATGTCACAATTGACCCTAGCCTGTTTACTTAGTTAGATTGTTAATTTGAACTGAACCTCATGTTTAATTAGCCTGCTAACACACAGTTTATTTGTTTTTTCTGCTATAGCCATTTGTTATTTAACGAATAGCTCGCGGATTAGCACCGAGACATCTCCTCACACCTTCTATATATAAGTGGCTTGTTTAGCGACATTCAAACTTGAGAGCAGCCATGTTAACAGCTACACTTATAACGCACTTATAGTTGTTAACTATTAAGTTAAATAGAATGCTAATCAATATTTTATGCTATTACCTCTTTTCTTTGTGAAATGCTAAATGCTAAAACTTACCGAGACCAGCAGCAAACGTGTTTTATCAGATTGTTTATCTTTATATTTAAAAAAATGTGCAGAGACCAAACTGTCATACAAATGTACAACTATGTCACAACTATGCTTACAAGTGCTGTCGTGGCAGTGTAAGATGTTATGTTATTACTTGCACAACAAAAATAAAGAATTTACAAAAATAATGAGGGGGGGCCATTTAACTAAGTACCTTTAAAATAAAAAATAAACTTACCATTCGATGTTTTCTTTCTTCTAAAATCTTCTTTTTTCAGCCCCAAAAAAGCCAAATAAAAATCCATAATAACCGACGCAAAAAAAAAAAAAAACGACTGCAAAAAAAGAAAATCCATCTTCACCCGGCGAGGGCTCCGCGCAGACTGAGCTCCGCCCTGCAATTAGGCTCAGAGCACTCTAAATGTGCTCTGATTGTGTTAAATTGTCTCCCCTCATTATTTTTAGGGTGAGGGGGGTAGGTAGGAGTTTATTTTTGGGGGGAGGGGGTGACTAGGGGTTTGGGGACCCCTAGTCACCTGGGGGGAGGGAGGTTAAATTTGTATTTAGGGCCCCCACCCGCCGCTCAGGGGTGGGGGCCAGGGGGAGGACATTAGATCCCCCCCATTTGAATTTAGGGCCCCCACCCACCGCTCAGGGGTGGGGGCCAGGGGGGGAGGACAATAGGTCCCCCCCAATTTGTATTTAGGGCCCCCACCCACCGCTCAGGGGTGGGGGCCAGGGGGCAGGACATTAGGTCCCCCCCTCCCCAATTTGTATTTAGGGCCCCCACCCACCGCTCAGGGGTGGGGGCCAGGGGGGAGGACATTAGGTCCCCCTTATTCTTGTTTAGGGCCCCCACCCACCGTGCAGGGGTGGGGGCTAGGGGGGAGGACATTAGGTCCCCCCCAATTTGTATTTAGGGCCCCCATCCACCGCTCAAGGGTGGGGGCCAGGGGGAGGACAATAGGTCCCCCCCTTATTCTTGTTTAGGCCCCCACCCACCGCTCAGGGGTGGGGGCCAGGGGGGAGGACATTAAGTCCCCCCCTATTCTTGTTTAGGGCCCCCACCCACCGCTCAGGGGTGGGGGCCAGGGGGAGGACATTAGGTCCCCCCATTTGTATTTAGGGCCCCCTCCCACCGCTCAGGGGGGGGCAGGGGGAAGGACATTAGGTCCCCCCATTTGTATTTAGGGCCCCCACCCGTCGCTCAGGGGTGGGGGCCAGGGGGAGGACATTAGGTCCCCCCTTATTCTTGTTAAGGGCCCCCACCCACCGCTCAGGGGTAGGTCCAGGGGGAGGACATTAGGTCCCCCCCCAATTTGTATTTAGGGTCCCCACCCACCGCTCAGGGGTGGGGGCCAGGGGGCAGGACATTAGGTCCCCCCTCCCCAATTTGTATTTAGGGCCCCCACCCAGCCATAGGCTGCTCACTGTTTAATAGACATACCCCTACTCGCGGTATTGCGAGTAGGGGCACAATTTACTAATACTAAGTAATTTGTACTTAGTATTAGTAAATTTGTCTGATAGACCAATTTAGGTCTTTCAGCCTTTTGGTAGATAACTCCCTAATATTGTGGGAATTAGGGAGTTATCTACCAAGCGGCTGCAACAAAAGCCGGAGTTCCGAAGTTGCCGAAGTTCCGAAGTTTCCGAAATGCTGAAGTTCAGAAGCGCCGAAGTTCCGAAGTTCTGAAGTGCCGAAGTTGCCGAAGTGGCGAAGTTCCGAAGTGTCTAAGATCCGAAGTTGCCGAAGTTCCGAAGTTCCGAAGTTCCGAAGTGCCGAAGTTCCAAAGTGGTCAAGAGCGAAGTGCCGAAATTGGCGAAGTTCCGAATTGCCGAAGTCCCGAATTGATGAAGTCCCGAATTTCGGAATGCCGATCCGAGCCGAATTTTTCCCCATGCACATGCCTATTCACGGATCATAAGAATCTGGCTTACATTGGGGACGCTAAGAGATTGTCTTCCAGACAGGCTAAATGGTCACTCTTCCTTTCCCATTTCAATTTTGTTATTACTTATAGACCTGGTACTAAGAACACAAAGGCAGATGCGCTGTCCAGACAGTTTGAGACAGATGAGGTTACATAGTTACATAGCTGAAAAGAGACTTGCTTCCATCAAGTTTAGCCTTCCTCACATATGTTTTTGCGGTTAATCTAAAAAAGGTTCCCGGACAAGTGACAGAGGGAGGGGGGGGGGGTGACTAGTGACAGAGGGGGTGACTAGTGACAGAGGGAGGGAGGGGGTGACTAGTGACAGAGAGGGTGACTAGTGACAGAGGGAGGGAGGGGGTGACACAGTGACAGAGTGACTAGTGACAGAGGGAGGGGGTGACTAGTGACACAGTGAGTGGGAGGGGGAGGGGTGACTAGTGCCTACCTTTCTCTTTGCTCTGTCTGGTCTCCAAGGCTGCTGCTCCTTCCCCTCGCTGATCGGGCTCTGTGGGACAGGAGTAAACAGTGATGTCACTTCCTGGCCCCGCCTCTCCCATCAGGAGACCTGGCAGAGAGGAGGTGAAACTGTCAGGTCTTATTAAGTGGGAGGGAGGAGGGGGGTAATATGCTGAGCGGTAGGTTGCTGGGGCCCTGCGCTCCATCAGGGGCCCCAGCAATCTATTAATGAAAGAGATTTTTTGGGAGCTGGAGCATGGCTGTGCGGCCGGGCCCCTGGCTGTCTCGGGCCCTCGGTCCATGACTGATATGCCCGAGTGGTCAGTCCGCCCCTGTGTGCAGTTTCAAAGGTCCCTCACAAATCTCCTCCTGGGTTGTTACAGCCACTTCCAAAACCAGATGCTCCATGTACCCATCTAGCCATGGATTTCATTGTGGATCTCCCTAATTCCAATGGGTATAACATTATCCTTATGGTTGTGGATAGATTCTTCAAGATGGCGCATTTTATACCTCTCAAAAAATCGCCATCTTCTCAAGATCTTGCCCAAATAGTCTTGCGTGAAATCTTTAGGCTACACAGGGCACCAAAAAACACTGTTTCAGACAAAGGTACCCAATTTAATTCTAGATTTTGGCGTGCTTTCTGTAAACAGTTGGGCATAGAACTTTCTTTTTCCTCTTCTTATCACCCTTAGACCAATGGGGCAGCGGAGAGAGACAATCAGGCCTTAGAGTCCTATATACGTTATTTTGTGGATGCAAATCAGTCGAACTGGTCTGAACTCTTGCCCATGGCTGAATTTGCCAGAAACAATGCGACTCATGAATCCTCTAATCTTAGCCCCTTTTTTGTAAATAATGGTTATCACCCCACTGTATTGCCTTCTAATTTTTCGGGCACTGATATTCCTGCTTTGGACGCCCGTTTAGCCTCTGTCCAAGACACTTGGCCTTCGGTGCATGTAGCATGGCAGTCAGCCTCGTATTAAAGTCCAGGTTGACAAGCGGCGTGGTGCCAATCGTGTCTATCAAGTAGGGGACAGGGTCCAGCTTTCCACGCGTCATATTAAACTCAAAGTTCCTTCCATGAAACTGTCTCCTCGATACACAGGGTCTTATCATGTCCTTCAACGTATTAACCCTGTGACATATTCATTGGCCCTTCCTGTGCACATGAGAATTGCTAACACGTTCCATGTGTCCCTGTTGAAGCCTCTCACTTGTAAACAGTACACAAAACCGGTCGCTCCTCTTCCGCCTCCAGTGGTTGATGGACTGGAAGAATATGAAGTTCGATCAAATTGGATGTGACATCACTACGTCGATGCACACACAAGTTCTGGGGTCAGAGGTCACCCTCTGACCAATCACAGTTAAAGGAGGGATATTTAAATCCCTAAAATTCCCTAGTTCATTTCCCTGTCGTGGTTTCCGTTCCTGGTTCCCGAGAGTGCATTTTCTTGTCCTGCTTTTGATATTCCCAGTATTTTAATCTTGGCTATTCCTGACTATTCTGATGTATGGTTTCCCTGACTTGGCTTGTTAAACGATATTGTGTATTTCTGGCTTCCTTGACCTCGGCTTTCTCTTGACCATTCTCTGTCTTAAACGTATTAGTCCGGCCATTCTAATGACCGGTTTACGTTCTATCCTTTCCTGTCCTGTCTATGTAGATGTTACATGTTCTGCGTGTTGGAGCACAGTAGCTGCTGTAACATGGGATCACTTGTCTTCCACATTGTCCTTCCTGCTCCATTCTCCTTTTCTTTGCCTTCTTCTGATACTGTCCTCCATGACTCCTTATGCTCTCCCCTCCTTTTTCTTTTGCTCTCCTTCTGCTTTCCCCTCCTTTCCTTTGTTGCTCTCCTCTCCTTTTGCTCTCCTTCTGCTCTGCTCTCCTTCCCGTCTCCTCTCCTTTTGCTCTGCTCTCCTCTCCTTTTGCTCTCCTTGAGCTCCCCCCCTTACCTTTTGCATTCCCCTTCTTTCCTTTTGCTCTCCTTCTGCTTTCCCCCTCTTTCCTTTTGCTCTCCTTCTGTTTCCCCTCCTTTCCTTTTGCTCTCCTTCTGCTTTCTTCTTCTTTTCCTTTTGCTCTCCTTCTGCTTTCCCCTCCTTTCCTTTTTTTCTCTCTCTTCTGCTCTGCTCTCCTTTCCTTCTCCTCTCCTTTTGCTCTGCTCTGCTCTCCTCTTCTTTTGCTCTCCTTTTGCTCTGCTCTCCTCTCCTTCTCCTTCTCCTCTCCTTTTGCTCTGCTCTCCTTTCCTTCTACTCTCCTTTTGCTCTGCTCTGCTCTGTTCTCCTCTCCTTTTGCTCTCCTTCTGCTATGTTCTCCTCTCCTTTTGTTCTGCTCTCCTTTCCTTCTCCTCTCCTTTTGCTCTGCTCTCCTTTTCTTCGCCTCTCCTTCTGCTCTGCTCTTTGCCGGCAGTAAGTTAATATTGGTGAAGCACTGCAGCTCTCTGATTACATGATTTACGCAGCTGCGAGGCCCCTTTTTACGCGAGTCCTTAGGCGGCCGCCTAAATCGCCTAATTAGAGAGCCCCCTCTGCCCAAGAGATCCTGTCTCTGCCTCCGTGGCCGGCAGAGACAGCGGCCATTTTTAACATGATTTAGGGCGGCCTGGGGGGCAATTGCCTCCCTGCCCCCCGTCCCAGTCCGCCCTTGGTCTTGGTCTTTATGGTTGCAAAATTCTATTATACATGTGACAGTATAAACATATATGTATTACACACACACACACAGCATGGACCCAATCATTTCTAGTGTGATGGTGAAATGTTGGCCAGATGCTTGCTCTTGTATCTCCGCCTCATTCAGTAATTTCCCCGTATAGCTGATATATAATACAGTGGGTCCTTTACAAAATGTTTTTCTTTCCCATTGACATTTAATGCTCTGCGAAGCAAAGAAATGATTTCAACCTTCCCTGGAAATATATATATATATATCTTTTATTGGGACTGTGCCGTGCACTATTACATCAGGTTTCCACCGCATGAAAACAAAGCAGTTATTCCTGACTACGTAGGAAGCGACTACATAAATCCAATAAAAACATTTTCTTCTGTCATCTGTGCAGAAACAGTGAGATGCTTTCTTTCAAAAGTGCTTTCAGAGATTCTGCAGATTAGTTACTAAAGCCACTCGACGATGTTAAGAACCCTGGTCCGTCATTATGTTCTGCATAAGGTATTGAAATGCAAAGGGTTCTGAATATTCAGAATCCTTTTTAAAAGCACCCACTCAGCAATTCTTTAAAATTTTTACCATTTGATTTTGAATCATAAAGATTCTATGTAGAATCTCTCATAGGAACATTTCAAGTACATTAACGAACGCAGCCTGCTGTAGTGAGAAGTAAGTAGTCAAACCATTTGTTAATGTTTTGTCTTCTTACCTGGGTTTTGCCAGGCTTACTTGTGGCCCCTTAACCTCTAGAGCGTGTTGTAGTAGTTATGGTGCTTGGAGTGTTTATTTAAATGGAAGTGAGGAAAAAGACCCCAATGCTAACTTTGTGTGGCACGTGAATGCACTGTAAGCATAGGTGGGTTAAGAAGAGGGCAAGCAGACCAGTGCTACAAAAAAGGGGTGCTGCCAAAAGGGGGGTCTACTTAAAGAATTAATGGAGGGTGGTCTGACTGAAGAATTGGCAGGTCAGTCTGGCATGAATGCACGCCTGCTGTCTGCCTCTCATGTAAGGACAACAAGCCATACAGGGAGAACTATTTCAGTACTCTCTGAAGGGGCCATGTGCAAGCTTCTTAGGGTAGCGTGACTGCATCTAATGATGTGCTCACACTATGATTTTAGGAACAGTTCACTGGTGTCCCCAAATCAGGATACCATGGAACAAAGTTGGGAAAAAACAGAACTGTCCTGCTTAAATTTGGATGGTTGGGAGGTCTTGATTGCAAGTACACACAGGAAATGATAAAAGGCGGTAACGAACATGTGATGCCAGCAGCAAATCATAATTTACAACAGCGCAGCAAAGAGGAAAACTTTTTTAGAATTCTTTGATGTTGCATGTCTAGATTTAGAATGCAAATGGAACTGGAAACAGTTACTATAAATGTCCTATTTCGTATTTACTTAAAACAAAAAACTGCTGACCATATTTAAAAAATGAAAAATAATGAATAGGGTTTGTTTTTTTTTTGGTTTTTTTTTTAAAGGGTTATTTGAGAGTACAGAGAAAACCACTGTAAGTCTCCTCTTATTCTAACAATTATTAAACATGTGTTAAACTATGGCTCTGTGTTTCTCTCAGCAAGCTACCTGTGAAGTTAGATGAGGTTCTGTTCCCAGAGCCTGAGCAAAAAAACAAGCAAAAAACAAGCAAAAGATGAGCAGGGGACAAAGCTGCAAGTGCCTCAGGGACACTATGTGTCTATGTATTCATGTTTCTATCTATTACGTAATACTAATCATTCAATTGATAGAAAAAGAGACCTAAAGCTGTCCAGGTGATTCAGATAAAGATAAAATCAAGAATATAGACCAATTCTAAAGAAAGAAAACAGCTGGGTCAACTGGCCATCATCTGCCAATAGAATTCACTAAAGTAAGAAATGCTGGGAATTCAAATTGAATTTATAGTGAATTTCAAATTTAGGGCCGAAAATATTCTCCAAGCTACTATGCTTCTAGTTTGGTATTTTTGGCCTAAAATTTGAAATTGACTTTGAATTCACTGTGAAATTTGAACAATTCGCTCTTTAGTAAATCATTCCTTATGTGTTTGTGACTTCAAGATTAATTTGCTAAAAAGGTGAACTGAAAATTGAATTGTAATACCTACAATTTGTGTTTTTCAGTTCTCTATAATTAGGTGTAAGACCTTATGCCTTATTCTATTAAATTTAACACGATTGTATAAACCTTTCCTAAATTAATGAAAGGTCTGGTAGTATACAAATTATGAGCCACCTTCAGCTTTTAAGATATAACATTTCACTGTTCAGCTCCACGTCTGATCATTTTTATTTTTAGGTATCTTAAAATACAGTGATGTTAGCACATTTATCTTCTTGTTTCTTCTGGTTTATTTTAGGTCATGCCCTGAATATGCCACGGGATTCAGCACCATCTGATTCATATCGGATAAACACACAATGTGATATTTAACAAACACAAAGAAAAGGATATTGGTGCTACAATGTACAAACCACTGGGGCCTTTCACAGCTGTGAAAAAAAATTCTAACATTTAAAACCCAAATGCTTCAACAACCAAGTAAAACTCGGTCTAGTGATACTGCTGCACCCTGAGGATAGCCCTGATTCCTATGGGGAAGCTTGGATGAGCCTGTGACACACATTGCGCATGCGCATCGGATTGGGCCATTACAGAGGATGTTATGTCTCATCCACGATGTTGCGGTAGGTACAAAGGTGAGCAGCACCGAGGGAGCCTTAACACTGAAAAAAGGAAAATAATGATCTTTATTTTATTATTTTTAACATACACATGGCGGCGAAAACATATATAACTAGGCACATGGACACTAGAGTATTAGCAATATAAGTTTATATTTCAAACACTCTAGTGTTCCTTTAAAGCACATATGTGCATTTTATTTTTTGATAAGGAGTCCTAATTTTTATTTTTTTATTTTTTTTGTCTCTTATTTTACAATATTTGGCCATCATGAAAGACACAAGTTTACTCGCTATTGACATGCACTTTGTCACTGTAATATTATCATCATATTTATTTTATATTTCAGACACCTAACTCTTTCCATTAAACAGAAAACACCAACAACCGCAATGAGTAATGGACCCATCGTAATGAAGAACCAATTAACAGATGTAAAACCTGCGAGATCAAGTTGTGGGAAGTATGTATGCCACCCCTCTCTCAGGATCCACACTCAATACAGAGCTAAATCTGCAGACTGCTCTTAATGTTGAAGAAGACAAGCCCTCTAGTGGCTAAATTTATATAAAATATAATAGTTAATAAATGACAAAAATTATATTTACATTTTATGATAACAAAAATATATATATATTAATGTCTAAATGGTCAAGCACAAACAAGCGTAATAACACGTATCTTCCGACACAAATAATAACATTATGCGCACATGTATTTTAAATATTTTGCACTCACAGAGGTGTAAATTCCACCTAGCAGGATATTACAGTAAGTGCAGTAGTTATAGAGATGTATGCATGCCTATATGAAGCATTTCTACAGGTACCGAATTATATCACCTAATAATACATATATTACACTCATGTGTTTTTAACTAAAGCTCCATCTGTTTTATTGTATCTGTCCGGTTATAGATCTCATGTAATCAACGTGGCATCTGCAATAAATGATATAGCAATTTAGTACTGAGCATGTAATAACAACGCCACTGGCCATCACTGCAGATTAGCAAACACTTTCCCTTAACTCACAGGCTTTAACTGATGCTTAATAGTTAATCCAGGATCTGCTCCATTCATTGTCGCCCACATAGTTCCTTTATTGTACACTGCTATTTCTATATGACATGACATGTCGCAGCAACAAGGCAATATTGTGTTCTCCACTGAATCAGATAAGTATTATCTATTTCAATATACCAGCAGCAAATGATAGACAGACAGCAGTTTAAAGACATTCCTGTGTTGAGATGTCTCGCTCTGAATTGAGAAGGCTTTCCCTGAGAGTCTGCTGAGATTGAAATGGGGTGGCTGTCTAAACAGAGTGCAATAGAAAGGCTAGTGTTTTGGCTTGACTTATATTGGGGTTAGACCAGCTCTGTAACCAAAGGTCACTTTTTTATAGAATAGCTATATGAAACTATGAAATCCCCAAATCTCGTCCTGGTTTTCAGCGATGGAATATTAAGCAATTGCGACCCATTTTTTTATTTTGTTTTTTGTACTTTTGTTGTATGTCTTCCTTTGCCGTCTACTACTACTTCACTCTCATATACTGTTTACTTTGAATATTTTATATGCATTAACATGTCTTGATAGGAAAGGGGAACAGCCACTCCTTTGTAAATTAGACTATTGAACGGAACACTGAAAATCACCTACAACCCATTGCAGAGCTGGTCTAACCACGTTTTAAGAGTATTCAAAACAGTAGCCCGTCTATTGAACTTTATTTTTGTTTCGTTTTTGTGTTTTGCTCTGTTTTTGAAACTTTATATAAAATGTAGCCAATTATGTCACTACCCAGTTCAGTCCAGGCACAAGCAGGGCACACAAGGCTAATGATGAGGAAAAACACAAACATTGTTTCATAGTATCTGTATGCTTTCTTTTTGCCAATTGCCAGGTGCAAAGGACAGAGTTTACAACAATGGCTGACAGGAAGCTCAGATGGAAGCACCCAATTGCAAGACAGGATAAAAAGTGAGGATTTCTAAATGTAATTTTATTTTCCACACATGTCCTTTCCTCAACACAAATCATATAAAGGATAAGTAAGTACAGGTTCAAACAGTCTGAGAAGTAACAGCTCTCCATTAACATATATCACTTACACCCCTCTGCTCATGACCAAGAGCTTAGAGCTACTACTAAAAAAAACTATTCAACAAATCCACTCACCCCATAACCACGAAACGCTTCCAACTTCTTATTATAGATGTATTGCTTTGTATGTTCTAACTTTACAATGGGAGACTAAAAACGAAATTGCCTACACAGTAAAACGCTAATTACACTACACGGAAAGTCCTAAGTAAGGATAAACACAATAATCCAAATTTATAAAGATTTAATAGCTACTGTTTTAAAGTTGTTAATCGAGAAGTATTGGATAGTAAAGTGGTTTATTGTAAGCCGTAATATCTCATTAGGCAAACCATATATCCGTGACCATAATGATCAAAGAAAGTTGAGATAGTGAGATGTTAAGCATTGAAAACTCACTTCTTCAAGAAAGCATATCAATTAAACTGTAAGCAGGTTTTTATCCCCCACCCGCCATGACTCCTCTCCTGCAACTGTCAAAAATGACCTACTAAGCCCTTATTGAATACTTTTCTAACAACCTACGTTGTACCCCTACTTTTACCCTTTGTGTCACTATACCCCACTCCCGCTAGAATGTAAACTCATTGAGCAGGGCCCTCAACCCCTCTGATCCTGTACGTCCAGTTGTCTGGTTACAATGACATGTCTGTTAGTCCACCCATTGTACAGCGCTACGGAATCTGATGGCGCTATATAAATAATAAAATACAAATAATAATAATAATAATAATGCCTAGAAAACCTACAAACTAACACTAATGTAAAGCCCACCTTAGCTCCACCTCACTCCTATTCCTTCCTACAAAATTACCCCTGCTTAGGAACGCTTTCTCTCAATCATATTAGAGGTGGGTGGGAAGTAGGGAGGAGAGGCATTGTTTGGCCCAGGGGTAAAGTATGAGTGAATTGCCTTTTTTTTTTTTCATAAACCACACAGAATCACACAGTCAATGTGGAGTGTCTTACTCACATGAAGATGTATTAGTTTGACAGATAAAGGCTGCTGGAGTTGCAAAGTGTGACTTCATATATACCAGCAGCCTCCATTAGCATAGTTTTTTTTTTACACTTAATAAAGCCCTATGTGGTGAAAAATATTGTGGATTTTTTTAAAGCATTTTAATTCAAGTGATTTTGGTTACTTTTATACTGTGATTGTGCCATTTTCCTTTTTTTATTCCTTTTTTTTTATTTTTGCCTGAAATCCTCCAGAGAGGATCTCACAAAAGAATCCTAGGTGGGGATTATATCACTCATGCCTTTGTTCATTGAGCAGTGTGTCAGCTCAATTAAATGTGAGTACATTTATTTTTATTTATTACTCCTGGTTTAGTGTACACAGTGAGCACTATTGTAATTTGTTATGGTCCCAATACCGCTGTGAAAACTGGGCAGCTGACTACACGTATCCTACAAGTGGGGATTATACCACTATACGACCATCATACTAAGACTTGCACTTTAAAAGCACCACAAAATATTGAAACATATTGCACTATTGGCTTACTTCTTTGTTTTATTTTGTATATCTATGCGGTTCCCAGGAAACTTTGGATCCAGTATCCAATAGAAAAGGACGAAAATACTACTCTATGGGATTTGGCTGCTACCTCTGCAAGTTTACACACTGACGTTGGACTTTAATATTTTCTACTTGTTCTTTGTTTATTTATTTCAGTGTTTTAATATTCTAAACACATTTGTTCATTATTGGCGCAACCTTTTTCCTGTTTTGTTGCATTATTCCATTAGCATTACCTGTATGACATGATGGAACATTGACAGAGATCAGTACATGTCTATGAGATTCAGTCTTTTGCCCTGGACTCAATTGCCACCAGTGACAGCTGGATTGTGTTATGAATGCCACGAGCATTTAACCCTGCATTCACCAGCAAACACCACCAGGGACATCTACTAGTCATCTTAGTCTGCCATCATGGTCATACTAGGTATAGCAATCTAGTGGGGAAATGTGGGCCGCTCTGGGCTTGGGGAGCACTGAGACACAGGCCACCAGCCCTTGCACAAGCCCACACAGTGCCAGGTTTGCAAATCTCTGCACAACTCCAGCCCACTCCTCAGTACTCAGGATTGGGGCAAAACATATTTCAATGCACCTTTTAACTTTCAGAAGAATGGTTTGAGACTGCAGCCCACATCGTCCTCACCAGCCCTCCCATGTGAATGGACTAGGAGACAGCTGCCCTAAGCCACCCTTCTAATGGAAGTAGGTGGTGCTTGGGGTGGGAGTGACTGTGAGAAAGCAGGAAATTCACCTGTAGGAGGATTCTTCTGCTTCTCTCTTGACAAACAATATTTGCATAGAGGTCTATGCAGACCTCCTAGATCTCTATTCTGAGAATTGATTAACAGGAGGTGACTGGGACATTATTTCAAACTAAAATATCTAGAAATGCATAAATTTCCTAATAATTCTGCTAGTACAATGTATAGGTGAAATTCAAATGTATGCCCTCAAAAAAGGTTGTGCATAACGCGACAGGTACATTTCAAAATGCATGAATTCTTTCTTTGTTGCATTGTACATGGAATATGGAACACAGCCTACCTTGGAATATTGCAGCATTCTGTATGATCAAGGATTTGAGTTTGGCACTGGCAGACTGGAGAAGTTGTTCCATGTTTAGACGTGATGCAACTTGATATCTATCTTCCATCTTCTTAGAGCAACAGGTAGATGTTTTCGTGACACAGACTTGTAGATCAGCCCCTGGAGAGTAGAGAAATACAGCACTAGTTTATAATAGCAGCCATGACCGTTACAAGCACTAGACCCTGTGTGGCAGGGCATTTGTTTATGGCCATTAACTGATAGTTCTCTTGCAGCCGCTTAGTAGATAACTCCCTAATTCCCACAGTATTAGGGAGCTATCTACTAAAAGGCTGAAAGACCTAAATGGGTCTTTCAGACAAATTTACTAATACTACATAAAAATTACTTAGTGTTAGTCAATTCTGCCCCTACTCGCTATACCGAGAGTAGGGGCATGTCTATTAAACAGTGAGCAGCCTTTGGCCTTTCCACCAGTGCTGTGTTAATAGAGCAGTATCCTCTGCTCTACACTTGTGAGTATATTTTATTTCAATTTATTTTATTTATCTTTTTCAAACTGAGAGCACTATTGCTGTTTTTTATATATTGTGGAGTACGACGTAACCAAGGCCGGACTGACGGACATACCTCTTCAGTATATCCCTTAGCGGGGATCATACCGCTAAACGCCCTCCATCCTAGAGCTGGCTTAAGCTCCTCCAAATGTGAGTGTACTATCTTCCTTTTATTCATTTTATCCTTGGATTTACAATACTTCACTATTGGCAGTTTGTCGTGTTTTTATTCTTGTCTTCACATATATGGATTATTTACAACCCAGACGGATCAACTCCTGAGGACTGTACACATACTCTATCCAGCTATATTAGTGAGACGTTTCATTTATTTTTACCCTATTGAACATTTTATTACTTGGATGGACTTTCTTTTATCTTTTTTTTCTGTTGTTTTAAGTGAGACTTTTTTTTATCAGTTATATAGGCCTACTTGTTGTTGTCTATTCATTTAGACCATTTGGTCTGGTTTTTACTGTCATAGACGTAGTTTAGTTTTTAGCGCAGCCCTTACCCACTTTTACCATTTAAAGTTTGTTTTATAAAGGGTCTTGAGGGATTCCTTTTTTTAGGGTTGCTTCTTATATTCCTGTTATCCAGTGCAGACTCTTCCCCCCTGTTTTTAGTTAGCTACTCTGGCCTTAAATTTGCACTTCTCTTAGAATTCTAATTTTAGTAAATAGCCCTGTTAGTTTTTTTTCACAGTTCCCCCCCCCCCCCATTTGATTCTTACCAAATACAATTAGAAAAAAAAAATCAAATGTGCTCTGACTCTGACTGATACCAGATGGAAATTGAAGTCATGGGGCCATTCTCATTTGACCAGCATGTGAACCGATTCTCTTATTTTTTTCTACTTTATTATATATTCCGTTTAGAACCCAACGATTGAAATTTCGTACATGCAATTTAATAGTTCTACTTCTCTTCTGTGTTATGTATCTCTGAAATAAAGATTTTCAGGGAAAGAAAGACTGAATTGCCCATGTCTCAGATTATGTTCTGAGCTCTACTGTTACACGCAGAAGTGAATTCTACTTCGTTTCAGTGATTACAAAGATATAAAACTTTCATCTGACACTTAACAACTCAGTAGTAAATAGAAATCATTTTAGAGATTAGGGATAAACTCCACTGGGGCCTAAATGAACAGAAATCTAAGAGCAATATTCTAGTACAAAAGATGACATCACCTGCAATGTAAATACTTTTAGATACATCTCATGTTGAGAACTTGTACTTAATTGGCTTTCCTGTATCAGACACACTGCTTGCCTCTGATAACTATTCAACTACAAATTAACAGTAAAAAAAAACAAAAAAACTAAACAGTAGGGCACACTACTGCCTGCAGGACAAAGATTGCTAAAACAGTATGATCACAAAACGAATTGGATAAGCATCATAAACAAAAATGTGCCTCAATTTTATCGCCATAGTAACATTAGACGTTCACTAATTATTTTACGCGTTTAAAGGGGCACAAAGACAACCGTTAAACACACAGCTGTAGAAAATGAGATGCTTTAATTGGATTTTGTTAAATAATGAAGGAAAATTGATCATGTATCATATTTTAATTAAATGGAACTCTATATAAAGGTATGCTTCTTTATTAAAGAAGTATGAAGTCTTGGGTTATTGCACATTAGAAAGATTAAATGTAATTATGTGTTGTAATATATTTTTAACAAGATGACCTTGTATAAATTATGAAAGATATCACACACAATGCTGCAAAGGCAAAGCTTGGCATACAATGTAAATCCCCTCCTATCCCATAATTCCGAGTTAGCAGCGAATGGACTGTACAACTAGGTGCAGTAAACACATCAATAGTTCTAAAAGGAGCGTTGTCAGCAAAATTTCAATTCTCGTTTTTAAAAAATGTATTACATTTAATGAAACATAAAGATTATTTCTAAATTATGTTTGTCAGATTTTGCTGCTCACCCTGACATGTCTGCTGCTCCAGGTTCACACGGAGCAATCACAGCAGCAGGCAAGTTAGATTGAGCAGCAATTGGCCAGTAACAGTAGAGTCTGACCAAAAATGGTTACTCAGACATATAAAATAAAAAAAATTATAGTGTAAAGAAACATAACATACATCTATAGCAAATAAGTATAGTTCATATGTGGAGAAAAATAAAAATGTAAAACTGTTACACCATGAAGCTGAAATAAAACCAGTGTGAATTCATGTGGAAAAGCAATAAAAATTATCAAAAATAAATTGAGAAAATTGAGAGAAAATAAATATGAACTGTAATCACATCCTCCTTAAATATATTGTGTTCGAACAAAAGCTTCTTAAAGATACATGATACAGAATAGATGTAAAAGACAACATTTAAAGGGACACTATAGTCACCAGAAGAACTACAGCGTAAAGGAACACTCTAGGGTCAGGAACACAAACGTGTATTCCTGACACTATAGTGCTAAAAATACCATCTAGCCACCCCTTTCCTCCCTTGCCCTCCTAAAAACTAGTAAAAATCTTGCCTTTATTTTAGTCTGCTGCTGCTGGCTCTGCCCTTGATCTGCCTGCTTTATCAAAGTTTATCACATTGCTTTCCCATGGGAAAGCATTGAATTGGCTGAGACTGTCAAGGAGGTAGATCAGGGGCAGAGCCAGCACAAGTAAAACACAGCCCTGGCCAATCAGCATCTCCTTATAAGGATGAATCTAATCAATGCATCTCTATGAGGAAAGTTCAGTGTTTCCATGCAGAGGGTGGAGACACTTAATGACAGTGCTATTCACTGTGTGGTACTACCTCAGGAAGGACATCTAGGAGCCACATGAGGTGTGCCCTGTGGAGGTATCCCTAGGCTGTAATGCAAACACTGCATTTTCTCTGAAAATACAGTGTTTATAGCAAAAAGTCTACATGCAATTATTAAGCTTACCAGAACAAATGCAATAAGCTGTAGTTGTTCTGGTGACTATAGTGTCCCTTTATGGTAATTGTTCTGGGGAGTATAATTATTCCCTGTAGGTATTTTCATGTAAACACTGGCTTATCGGAGAAAAGGCAGTACTTACATTGTCCCCAATGGACACGCTCTGCATGGAGATGCTGAACTTTTCTCATAGCGATGTATTGATTCAATGCACCTCTATGAGGAAGTGCTGATTGGCCAAGCCGGTGTTTGGTCCTTGCCGGTTTCAGCCAATCCAATGCTCGAAATCATTTAATTCTGATGTCATCAAGAAGGCAGATTGGGGGCTGGGCCACCGCCGGCAAACCTGTGCTGCACTGGAAATAAAGTAAGTTTTCCTACCTTTTAATGGGTCTGGGGGGGACATGCCATGTGAATGGTGGTTTTAACACTATAGGGTCAGGAATACATGTTTGTGTTCCTGACTCTATAGTGTTCCTTTAAGTTCCCTGAATTATATAATACAAAGTTACAAAATATGTAGCCATTCTTGGACTTCTGTATCCATTGCTAAATAACGATCACAATATAGTAGATACATTTGGAATTTCCTTATAAAAACAAAGACACATATACAAAGCAGGGACCCAACAGCAGTCCATACGACACTGCAATTAAAAAAAAAAAAAAGGGAAACAGAGGTTTAACAATATGATTTGGCACATAGGGGCGAGTCCCACAAACTTCTTCCTCAAAAAAAAACGAGGTTTCTATGATACCCAAATCCCATCTACCCAGTTCTGACCCAAACACTCAGCGACAGACTGTATGTGACAAACATAATATAGTCCTGTCTCATACTTCTGGCTAGCTATGATGTCCTTGGCAGAATTAAAGCTAGCCTCCAGAAAGCGAAAGTAGAAACTAATGTACACGATTGTCTGCTCCATGGTTCTAGCCATCCATTGCTTTCCTATAGAGAAGCATTGGATTGGCTGCGAAAATCGATTTTGATGATCTCGGGCAGGGAGGAGAGATAGCAATGCGGAAACCAGAGCAGCATTGGCTGAAAGGTGAGTAAATAGGCTTTTTATATTGTAAACGGGGGGGTTCCGGTCACCTAAGCAGTTAGAAGGACACTATAGCGTTCGGAATACATGTTTTCTAACAACGCTTTATAATAATATACGTGAGTGAATCCAGTACAAAACCAAGATGGAACCAAAATTTCCAATCAATTAGGTCAGGTTTTGTGCAAAGAATTCACACTCCACATGGAACTCTTCCAGAATGAAGGCCATTCTCTGCTTCTAGATGTTTATCAGGAGAGGTATAGACACTGGAATGGAATCAGAAAACAGAAACAGAAATGTCTACATCTGCAACAAAAAACACTTACAACATAATTACTTCTAGAAAGAAAGAATCAACGAGACAACTTCCAAACCTTCAACAAAACAGAAGAATGAACTAGAAAACTTTTAACAATTAGCTAGAAATTACAGGAAGAAATAAAATAGCATACGTTACGCATTGATTATGTGACTTTCATTCGTAATTCACAGTTTGAGGCTTCGTTTTACACCTGTGACTTTTTGCAAGAAAAAGTCACAATGGTAAAACCCATTTAAACATCGCCACATTGCAGAAGCTCAAATAAGAAAGGATATTTGAGTTGGGATTTAAATAGCTGAGCATTCTTATTAAATCTTGGGGAAAAAAAGCAACTATTTAATCTGCTACTGGGACTACACTTTTTACATTGTTTTTTAAAATATATCATATTTAATGATTCCACAGAGAAAAACAGTGAATAGTTCTGTATAACCTGCGAGATTAAACATTTAATTAGGTAAAATTGAACAATTTGGAGTCTCTCTGAAAAATAAGAGCTAGGAAACATTAGAGTGTATAATTGGATATGGATGAAAAAGAGGATTTTTTTTCCTGAAGCTGCGTGGCGTTGCAGACTACACTTTGCTCTCTATTAACAGGAGTTCATGTTAAATTGGATTGGAGGTCATTTCACCGAATAATGGCAGAAGGTGAAACTTTAAAAGCTAAATTTCTATTGTACAGGACCCCAAAATATCTGTGTTTTATATCTAGCATCAGCAGGCACTGTGGTCATAACAATTGTTACATGGAAATGGAAATCTTTAAAAAAAAAAAAACACATTAAGATGAAGATATTTAGTCTTTCTGGACACTAAATAGTGCCTTATGAGTACTAAAAGCAATAAATGTTAAAGATGAATGAAATACGTGTAATAATCCATTTTTATTTTTTGTAAATCATTTTTTATTGAGATGATAGCATATTACAAATGAAAAACGGTACCAGCATATATCAGCATATTTAACAAGAGTGATGCACATTACATGATGTCACATATCATTCTGTTTGATAGAGACATCTAATTTTTAAAATAATATGAAGTTAGTCGATTAACAACAGATAACCAAACATATTATAAAACCACTGGATGGGCTCATAAGATAAGCAGCCCCAACCCATGCTTCTTCAACCTATGCCATTCTGTGGGAAGGCAAGTATACAATGTTGCACCAGTGCTAGTGCCTAATAAGCTCCCCAAGATAATTAAGCCAAGAAATGCAGATTGTTAAACAGACCCTTGGTTCCAGGAGCAGCCCGCACTCTCTGTTCACCGCTAAGGCAGGTCCTGACTCTGAAATCATGTTTTCCCGACTGTCCCACCTCTAGCCCAACCACCCAGTGGTGCTGTATGTGTGATCTTGTTCAAGTGTGTTGACATTCAGCTGAGGATCTCTAAATGGCTCTGGAACAAGGAGACTAATCACCATCACTATCTCATCAGCAGGGACTTGTTGTAGTTTTTTCAAATGGGGTCCCCATTTGCTCTTGCTCTGTGAGACAACATAATACAAAGCAAAAAACAGGGCGCAAGAGAATACTAAGAACGGGCAGCAGCTGAAATAGCCTGCCCTTTGGTGGGTCCCCACTCAGATCCAGGGCCGGATTAAGAGCCCAGTGGGCCTGGTGCTGATAATTATGATGGGCCTAATTACAAAATCTTATTGACCAAAAACACTAAAAACAGTCCTACCTCCTAAGCATCATGTATCTGATGGAGATGGTGCTGGAGGGAAACTCATAGGATGCAACTATGAGAAAACACATACCCTTTGCTAATCTCACGCTTTCATCTTTCAAGTCAACCCATATCCCCTAACGCAGTGTCCAGTAAAGCAGGAAGTCTGTGGATGCGGTAAAAGGATGGGCCACTGACACAAATCACATAACCAGAACGGCCGAAAGGGTGAACATACACAAAAAGGGTGCATGTCTGTGTCCCCATGTGTCCCAGTGTCCCCATGTCACTAGGACACTAGGGGACATTGAGAGACATGGAGACACTGGGAGACATGGGGGCACATATACTAGGGAAAACTGGGAGACCTGGAGACACTGAGACTCTTGGGGACACTGGGAGACATGGGGACACTGGGTGACAGACACGAGAGGACACTGGGAGACATGGGGCACTGAGACACTGTGATATAGGGGACACTAGAGACTTAATAAAGACCTAGGTACAGGTCAAAATGTTGTGGTGTCCAATAAACCTGGCTAAATCTATCACAGTGAGTGGCTGAGATTTTTTTATTTTATACTAGGGGACACTGAGAAACTACGGGCACAGAGACACGGGACACTGAGAGACATGGGGCACTGAGAGACTCTTATACATAGGGGACATTGGAGAATTGATAAAGACCTGGGTACAGGTCGAAACGTTGCAGTGTCCAATAAAACTGCCTAAATCTATCACTGTGAGTGCCTTAGATTTTTTCTTTTATACTAGGGGACACTGAGACACTAGGAGACATGGGGACACTGGGAGACATTGGGAGACGAGGGGACTTTAGGAGACTAGGAAACACTGAGATACTAGGGACACTGGCATACTACAGACACTGAGAGACACCAGGGACACATGGGGATACTAAGATACTATGGACACTGGCTGGGAGACATGGGGACACTGGGAGTGCCCCATGTTTCCTAGGTCTCAAAGTCACCCAGTGTCCCCATGTCTCCCTGTGTCCCCCAGTGTCTCCATGTCTCTCAGTGTACCCTAGTGTCTCAGTGTCCCCATGTTGCCCAGTGTCCCCTAGTGTTTGTATCCCCATGTCTCACAGTGTCCCTTAGAGTCTGTGTCCCCATGTCTCCCAGTGTCCCGATGGCACTAAGACCCTAGTGTCTTAGTGACATCGGGACACTGGGAGACATGGGGACACAGACTCTAAGGGACACTTAGAGACATGGGGCCACTGGGAGACATGGGGCCACTGAGACACTAGGGACAGTGGCTGGGAGACATGGAGACACAGACTAGGGGCCACTGGGAGACATGGGGCCACTGTGTCCCTAGTGTCTCAGGGTCCCCATGTTCCCCAGTGTCCCAATGTCTCAGCGTCCCCATGTCTCGGAGCTGCTGTCTGGACTCTCAGTGAGCAGAACGAGGCAGGGAGGGAGATGCCGTAACTTCTTATCACTGCCTCTCTCCACACAAACAGACCCCTACTGGCCGGCGTTGGTATTGCAGAACAATCTCTGTTTATACTGAGACAGACATTTGTATTGCCGGTATTACTGCAATACCGGCACTGGCTAGGCAGTCTCAAATACCTGAGAAATACTTCTGAGAAATACATGGCAACCCTAAGAAATACATGAGAAATACCTGGCAACCCTAAGAGTAGTGTGTAAAAAAAATAAAAAAAAAATATATATATATATTTTTTTTTTAAATCAATGGGCCTATTCCATGGGCCTGGGCCTGGAGCTGCAGCTCCATCAGCCCCTATGTTAATCCGGCCCTGCTCAGATCTCAGCCTGGTTTTAGCTCATCTTGTGCCATTACAGAGAGAACATCTCTGAAACATATTAGACTGGTCGCACCCATACGGGCAGTCCAGATCCGAAATGTCAGCAAGTTCCCTCTGCACGAGAGACACAGCAACCCCAGACGATCATTACAACCTTGTTAGGCATCATCAGTGAGGCATAGCTGATATCTCCCTAGGCACCGTGAGCAAGGGCTCCACGTCTGGATTACCCTTTAAACTTTTGGAGAGCAAAAAACAGGGCGCAAGAGAATACTGAGAATGGGCAGCAGCTGAAATAGCCTGCCCTTTGGTGGGTCCCCGCTCAGATCTCAAGCTACAAAGCTAAAAAAATGTCTAGCCATTTTTGCACTTCTGTAACTTACGCTAAATATTACAGTAGAGAAATTTGGAAACTCCTTATAAAAATGAAGATACATATATAAAGTAGGGAACCAACAGCACCCCATATGACACTGCATTTTGAAAAGAAGGGAAGCAAAGGTGTAACAAGGTTATTGGGTGCCTACAGGCAAGTCCTCTAATCCTTTTCCTCACAAAAAAATTAGGTATCCATGATACCCAAATCCCATCTACCCAGTTCATACTCAGAGACAGACAGAGTTGTTGCCTTTGCTCTTGCTCTGTGAGATAACGTCTCCCAGATGCTTCCAACTTTGTGGATCTTTTCTATTCCAGCATGAATATGCCCCTGTGCACAAAGCAAGGTCCATACATGGGTGGATGAGTTTGGTGTGGAAGAACTTGTCTGTCCCGCACAGAGCCCTGACCTCAACCCCATCAAACACCTTTGGGATAAACTGGAACACAGATTGTGTTTGATTTTCAATTACTTGATATAACATAAATCTTTTAGGGTAGATCTGCTATATTGGGTTTTAGTATTTTCTCGACTCAGGTCAGTGATGTTTTATGTAATTTTAATTTTTCTGAAGTTTGTAGAATGGTTTTACATATAAACTTTCTGGTTAATATTTTGATCCCTCAGGGAAATTGGAGAATTACACATAAGCAAATATACTAATTTTAAAAGACTAATTTAAGAACTGGGTTATACTGATGGAGTGAGAAGTCATGGCCAAGTATTTGCATAACATGAGAATGGACCAATGAGAATAAGGAGGGAGGAACAACCGAAACGCTTTCTAAGTGGAGACAAAGGCAATGAGTGTTGTCAGATGAAGCCCAGGTATTGGGGTGAAACGTGTCACTGGAGGTGGGTATGGTCTCAGATTGATTGTCCAAACAAACGCAGGAAAGTGAGGAACCTGCAAAAGGGATCTCTTTGGAATATTTTCACATTTGTGAGTCTTTACAGTAACAAACTCGCATGGCCTACAAGTAAGAGGAAATTGATACATCCATTATTAGACAAATAAATATACAGTATCACGTAATTGTGGATCCCTCATTTTCTTATCTTTTTTATATTGCCGTATTGGATGTGGTGTTAAACCCTCTCTTTCTGGAGCTACTGTACCTATACCCAGCTTCGGGTAGAAGAGGCTCTGGTACATGTGAGTTTATCCATTAGGATATTTGATGGGGGAGTGTAGTTATCGTACATGCACTATGTAGATATTGTTTTGCAGTTTATTTTCACATTGTCACTTTAAAGGTTCTAATATTGCACATTGTGAAAACAATTCTTTATGCAAATAAGGTGTTTACACGTTGTTTAATATGGCATTGTGTTTCTTTTTTGTGGTGATTATTTGATGATTTGTATGGGCAATTTGGTGTTTGCAACTGTAAAATTGAAGTGTGCCCTTTTTGTTTCTATTTTCTTTAAAGTAAAATTGAACAGCACATTTTATATTTTATTTTATTTAATACTTTATTTTAGTATATTAGGAGTTATTAAATGAGTTGCTTATTCCAGTCTACTAAATGAAGCAATAGTTGTATATATAAGTTTCCTGTAGAAAGCTGTATGATTTAATAATTACTCTCTAAGTGGGGCTGGAAGTTATTATGAGATGCTGTCCGCCAGATTTTATCTGGTCTTATGCTGATATACCAGATCAACGTGAAGGGGTGCAGCATCATTTTAAAAAATTAAACTAAAGGAAGGTGTTATTAAAATATAAAGGAATGTGCTGCTGTACATTAATTTTGTCCAGCAACCTCAGTTAAAAGCTCCACCATTATAAATCTAAGGCCTTTAATGTAAAATAAGAAGACCTATTTCTTTGATGTCCTAATTATCCCTTAACACCACCGGCCCTTTAAGTGACAATGTTCCACAAAACACATTCTATTTGACCTAGTGTTGCTTTTCACGAGGGCTATTGCCTGAAATATTTAAGTGCTGATGTGAGGCACTGAAAGAATAAGCTTGAACTGAGAACAAGGTGACTACATGTTACCCATTAAACGATGTTAACATCATTGAATATTTATGCAATATCCAGAAAGTGGACCAATTAAAGTGGCTATTTTTAAATCATTTGTATTGTGTTTTAATTGAAGGCGGATTAGATCGGCAATAAGATAAGATTATATCAAGAAAAGGTGCATTATAACACTATTGTTTAAATGTCAGGTTACGTCCACACACTTTCCAAATGGAGAAAAATTTTTTAAATACGTTTCCATGAATGAATGGACAAAACTAAGTAGGCTATTATATAGGAACAAGAAAAGAAAAGGGTTTTATTTATTGGTAAATAAAAAGAATTGAGTTGAGCAGTGCCTAGGGACCCTCAGCACTGAATAAAGGTAAGTAAAACCTGTAGGGGTGACAACATGTACACACCAAGGGACAGTTTTGTATTCCTAACACTGTAATGTTCCTTTAAGCTCTTTGTGATGGCTTGCCTACAGGACACGTCGACCCAAGCTATGCACTGGAAGTCATATCAATTTGTTGGCCTCTCCGTGATCATTTTAGCAATAATTGGTACAATAATATTGCAAAGAGCTTATGGCACAGACTGTCTTCTTTTACAAATGGAATACCATTAAGTGCTAATATGCATCTGGGAGATGCTATTTTGCTTCAGATAACAAGGACCGAGTAAATCAATCTGTCTAAAGTCTGAAAATATGAACCTATAACTTCTCAGCATCCCGCAAAGGCCAACATGGGGAGTACTGATATACGCGAGAAGCGATGAAAATACAAATCTAATGTTTTTACAGTAGCTGGACACATCAAGATTGTGTGATTCCCCTATAAAATACACCATGTAAATGAAAAAAAACAGTAAGAGAACATACGAAAACAAACAAAAAGAAGACTTTTATATATTTCTTGTACATATTTCATACATTTGTATATATGTATTTTTTTTCAGTGAGATAGAATTTGTTTGCCAACATTTTTTAACGTAATCCATTCCCCTTTCCACCCACCTACTGTCTCTCCCTACCTCCCTACAGAAAATCCTGTCTGCTCTTCACCACGCTGATTTCCCCAGCAATTAAAGGAAACATTTTGCGATCACTTCCCACCCTCCTTCCACCCACACTCACCCTCGCTCCACCTTTCTTTCCTACAGCTGTCTCTAAGTTTAACTAATTAATAACATCACAAGCAACAATGTATTTCCATATTTCGTCTGATCTCTGACCATTACTTCAAATAACCCCTGCAACCTTATATGCTAACTCCCAATTATTACCTTTAGATTGTAAGCTCACGAGTTATCTTGCTAAGTACTTTGGATAAAACTACTATATTTGCTAGATTGTAAGCTCACGGGCAGGGTGTTCATCATTTGTCTGAATTCCCTCTATTGTACGCTTTAGAATATGTTGGTGCTATACAAATACCAAATAATAATAATAAAGTGCCCATACTCCACATGTTGAGTGACATTGATGGGAGTAGGAGTTCAAAGACCGATTGTCTGTTCCCAATTTATTTTAAAAAGTAAGTTGAGCAAATACAACCATCAACATGATGAAGATAGGGCATGTCATTATTAACACCTGGTTCATACAGTTACAAAAACACGGGCTGGAGGATCTCTCGTGGAAAAAAAGCACTTCTTTTGCATAATGATGTATGATTTTTGTCAAAACTCAGGAGAGATCTGCAAAAAGTAATTACCGCACATACTCATCACAGATGTGCCATTTGCCAGGAATGAGCATGTCGTTATCTAACTCATTACGGTAATATTAATGTTTTGGTGAATATAGAGGTGCCAGAAATAGAACTAATTCCCTCTGACATTAATTTGACAAAACATACCTCCCAACTGTCATTAGTTCTATTCAAGGAAAACCAGAAGAAATAATACTTGGATCCAAAAGACGGTTACTTGGGAACAGTGCCTATGATAGCGCAATATGCAAGGGTGTGAGAACTACATATACCGTATCCTTGTCTTCTTTCAGAGCAATGCAACCGCTGTATCAGACAGTGGCGGCCAATGAAGTTTAAGGATTATGGGGTACTGCTGTCCCTGACAGGTTTGAATATACCCACTTAAAGGGACAATTGTTGTGCCTAATCATTAAATCTATGAAGCACCAATATCAAAAAGCACTTATCAATTACCCTAAGGTCTTCAAAAATATTGGCGGGCACCAAAATTCTATTCGGGATGGGTGAACTGAGTATTTGAGAAAGAGAAAGACACTCACCAAGCACTTGCAAATAATCAATACAAACTTTATTGACTAACAGAGACTTGATTAATAAGTAACAATATTCAATCTATAGTGCGCATTCAGCTTAAGGGAACAGCTTAATTATCTTCGATATCTGCTTAAGTATAGATCACCATTAGAGAAGCTTGGATGTCACTTCCGCTAGATGACTGGGGGAACTCAGGCAGTCAGACTTAGAAGGACCCTCTCTACTGGGAACAGCAAAGACCAGTAACACCGTATTACAGGTGGGTAGTTCTCCAAGTGAGTGCCAAGTTTCACCGTCTTTTATACCTTTTTACCAATGAGATGGATAGTCTGTACTTTTCCAAGTTTCTTATCAATGCAGCCCAGCGTGTATATGTCATGTGCATTAAGCAATCTTTATGGTTGATCAGGCCAGTCATGATCACCCTAGGCACATGCCAGACACGTATGGTACCTTTTCTCTGAATCTATGTCCCCGTACTCAGTCTTTCTAGACATTGCTGGCACCAGGTGTAGTTGCTGTGTGCTCGCACGTTAAGCTTATCTCGGCTGGTCTAGCAGTGTATTGTGGCATGACTTGCATGCAGGACTATGTGAAGAATGTGTTTGACCATTACAGCGTGAGGTTAAAGCTACTCAGTTAAGGTTAAAGTATTGCTTAGAAACACGGAAGTATTAGTCTGCTGATCAAACATAAATTGCAATAACATGCTTCAACAATATGAAAAAGTAATCCAAGTTATACTAAAACATAGGAAACATCATAGTGTGTCTTGTAGTTAGTGTTATTCAGGGTCTATACACCAAGATTATATGAACAAGATTACGCCAGTAAGCTCCTGCTAGGCTGATTGGCTAAACGGTGATATGTCTCACTTGTCTGCCTAAGCGGTGATTAAATAATTGCATGTCATGTTATCTAAGTATGAGTAGCTTAAACATATAAAGCAGATCATATCAGTAACATCAACATTGAGAACAAGCTTCGCTTGTCTAGAATGTCCACCCCATGTTAGCCCAATATCAGCCGGGGGATGGCCAGTGGTGGCTTGTCGGGCGGCCCGTCTGTATGCTGTGCAGCCTGCTACGATGGGACGGAAGGTTTGATGACTCTGGTAGCAGTTATACTTCTGTTCAATGTCCGTTTAGTGAGGCAATGTTTCCTTCTTGGGGGAGTGCTGTCCTTCCTGGTGCCTGTCTCAGACGAGGGGAGAGTCCCTGCATGGTGGCTTTAGGGTGTTAGGCTTTTTATTTCTACCCTCCCATAGGAGGTTGAGCGGCATGGTAGGGTATTCCAGGGCCTGGTAGCGCTGTCCCGTTTTGGGGTCATTACCCTCTAGCGTTGCGGGTATTGGTGCTGCTCTTCCCTTGTTTGTGGGCCTTTGGCACTGAATCACCGGAGCCTTCTCATGCAGAGTGCGGTATCAGGAGAGGAAGGTACGTTCGGTTGCTCACGCGCCAGGGTTGTTCGCCATGCAGTCTCTGCCATTTTGGGAGTGGGTACTCGCTGGTTTCGTGGCGCTCCGATTGGTCACAGGGTGGGGGCCGGGATCACCCCCGCCGGCCCAGAGGGGGGGGGGCGAAGGGCCGGACCCGCTAGCTTCCCGGTTCTGTCGTACCGCTGGTGGGCAGGATAGGTGTTCATAGGTGGGCAGCGGCCGTCCACCCCGCTCAACGCCCGAGCGGTCCCCATCATACTTGACTAGAACCTCGCGGCAAGCCTCTCCTCGGGACCAGAGCTGCTTCTTGCACCGGTGCTCAGCTGCCAGTTGTTGCTGGCTTTTGGGAGCTTAAATTAAGTAAAGTTTCAGAAGCTCTTCCTCTGTGCATCCGCTCAGCACGGCGTCCCGGCCCTGCCCCCCAGGTCTTACTTTTAAGCACGTCCACCACGTTGGATATTGGCCAGACATGTTATAGAACATTCTATACTGTGTCATCTTGTTTTCCTAAGTGCGTCACAGTTTAAGACCAGCGCCATCTTAACTCTCTATAATAGTTTAATTTGCTCAATAGCGATCAATCAATCATTCTTAATAAATATGTAATATTATCACAAAATCCAGACCTCTACAGCCCTTTAGCTTGCTGAAAAGCTTTATTTTTGAAGAGTGTGTTCTATTATTTTTATTTAGAAAAAATGCAGATTTCAATAGAAATTTAAATTTTTATAAATTAACCTGGTTACACCCGCCAGGCAGTCGATCAGACAACTGGTGCTGTTACTTCCTGGTTTGGTTAGCTCAGGGGACCTAAACTCAAGAGCCAATACTTCCCATTGAGCTGCATTGGGAAGTCTGTGATTGGACAGCAACAGACAGACTGGGAGGTGTTAGAAGGGATGGGCTTGTAAAGGAAGCTGACAAGAGATCAGCAGGTTTTGCAAGATGTTTTTAGATATATCCCCAATAAAGAAAAAATATAATTAAATACATGCATGTTTTCATTTGGGGTATATCTACTAAATAGCGATTTTTATTTATTTGGTATTTGATCAGTGGCGTTTCCCTTTAAACCCATGCCATGCCCTGCTTAAACCAGCTGCATTTCCTGTCATCAATAAAAAGGAAAATGGAAACTGGAGTCATAATCACAACAGACACACTTATCACTAGTCCTTACATGCCAATATGATTTTTTATTTATTTATTTCTCATAAAACCTGGTATCTGGTACCCACTGGTATCAGATAAATGAAGTCATGTTCTATTTCCATAACCTACATAGGCTGTAAGATCATCAGCAGCAACCTCTTAAATGTTTCTTCCAGCATGTCTAAACGTGTTATGTCTACAGCCACATGTTTGTTGTGTCTGTCCATTGTGTCCTGGACAGCATTTATATACCTTGAAAATAATAAAGCAGCACGCTATTCAGGATCAAACAGAGATTGTGTCACAGTGACATGAGCCAATGCTGATCCTGAAGAGAGTCAAGGTCAACCGAAGTGAGACAGTACCCTCTAGAACCAAAAAAAAATTGTTACAGTCGTGGTGCATTAAATAACATGGAATGTTGAAGAGGAAATACACACACTATGCCATTGTACTCCTGATGAAGCCAATTCAGAGAAAACCACAGTATCCCATTCCAGCAACATCATAAAAACCACCAACATTCTTTCAAAACCATGGCAAATTCTAAAATCCTTCTTGGAAATCTGATTTTTATCAGTATGCAAAAACATTTTTAAAAATAACCTACAACAACATTGCACAGGATATTTTGTGTCTCCTAGCAACGAGACATCCCATTAAGACGACATAAAATTAATTCACCACAATTTTTTTTATTGTTAAAAGTATCCTCCAAGCATTTTAAAATATAATGTTTTAAAAAAAACGCATCTCACATTTTTACAATATGACAATAATAGCTATGCATTGATTTTGTTTACTTCCGAGACCCAAAGTTCTTACAGATGGAAAGGATCCGTGTGATACTGCAGAGAGAGTGGTCACCTTGAATCATGTTCTGAACACAGTGTGAACATAACGTTAGAAGCAAGACGCTTTGATTATCAACGTGTGCAAGCAATGTTCCATTTCTACACCTACTTGCTTTTAACTTCTTTTTTTTAGACATATTCAAGAATAAACATTTCAAATATTGATGGGGAAAACGAGGAAGGAAAAATGCAAAGTAGGTAAGATGGGGTAAAAGAATTACCGTATACAAAGAATTTGTTCATTACTTTTACATACTTTTTGGGATAGCGCAGTAAATCTGGCAAGTGTATGGAGTGGTTTAATAGGAGAAGCCAATGGTTTGTGAGCTGTGCCAGCTGCTGGATAATAACATATTTGTTGAATGGTTGGGATCCAACATAAGGAGGGGGAATGCTGTCACAGAGAGTCATTTTGCTGGATACTCATGAGGTTATGTGGGTATTATTTGACACAACATACAGCACAATTAAACTAGGTAGTTGTTACTTAGATGTTGAGATGATGCTCTGTGATCACTCCAAAGTACTGTAACCCTAAACAGCTCCGTCTCCAGCATTGTGTGGTCTTTCTCTAGCATAACAGAGTTGAGGAGAAAGTGAATAATTATAATAAACTTTTATAAAGAATAAATTAAAAATTAAAAATAAAAACAACACAAAAAGAGAGTTTTCATGTACCGTACCATGCTAATAAAAAACAAGTCTATCCTGTAATGTGATTTTTACATGTTCCATCCCTTTAAAAGCTAGTCACTTTGAAAATTTCCACCCAGTACTAGATTCTTTCAACTGCAAAGAAAAAAGCAAAAAAAACACAAAAAAACTAGAAAGCAATGCGATAATTGTAAGTAACTGTGGAGTGTCCTTATTATCTCTAACTACTTAGCAGTAGTTAAAAGTGATGTACTCCAGACTAGTTTCTCAGATTTCCAAATTCCGTCCTACACCTCTAAAAACATTTGAAGAACTCAAAAGGAAATGTTAAACAGTTACATTTTTAGTGGCATGTTCCTGCCACAAAGTCATAAAAGCCAGACATGACAAATAATTCCTAGATTTTACTAGTAACATGACGTAAAGTCATGATTTTATTAAAGACACGGAGGCGAGTATTATGCATATCTCTTTCTTTATTTCCTCAGCAGCAAAGATAGAGGAATATAAATATTATCAAAAATGAAAGAAAAAACTGTACAGGCATAACGAGTAGCCAATCACATAACAGAGGAAGTAGCTATATAAGTCCTGTGTCTCCCACAATCCCCCTCTTTCTTGCGCAACCGAAGACCAGGTAAGATAAACGATGTCCCACTTGATCCAAACAGGAAACGGGAAACAAAACGAGAACTTCAAGCTAAAAAAGATAGAAAAATATGGTAATTTCCAAACTCAAACTGTAGACTTACCAAACATAAACGTGAGGGATCTACATGAAACATGATGCTGAAATAGAATATATATACATGATTAGAAATCAATATAAAACTGTCAAATCATCCAAACATGATAAAACTACACAGTACAAAAAACATGAACTCAATACAGACCCAATTGCCCACGTACTCGTATTGCATCGAAGCATCTCCAATCCCAAATCCACACCGGGAGGGTGGGAGGGAATAATACTCGCCTCCGTGTCTTTAATAAAATCATGACTTTACGTCATGTTACTAGTAAAATCTAGGAATTTTATTAAAGACACGGAGGCTCCTATTATGCAAGTTTAAAGCTGTGCTATCACCTGAGATGCGACGTGTTCAATTGGTCTGAAATAGAAGTCTCTGAAGGTCGACTCTCGGGACCAGTCCGCTGCGCGCATGATGTCCTCTAGGCGGCAACCAACTGTGGATGCCTTCGAGGCCATAGCACCCCTTACAGAATGAGGCGTAAAGACAGATGTGTCTATACCCGCTAGGGATAAAAGCCAACGAATCCAACGCGCCAGCGTCGGAGTCGATACTGGGCGATGAGGAGCCTTAAACGAAATGAATAGGG
This sequence comes from Pelobates fuscus, assembly GCF_036172605.1. Lineage (NCBI taxonomy): Eukaryota > Metazoa > Chordata > Amphibia > Anura > Pelobatidae > Pelobates > Pelobates fuscus. The sequence goes on along the minus strand of NC_086325.1, from coordinate 65,722,966 downwards.
GATGGCGTTCAGATGAGCGCACCGCACGTGTAGCCTCTAGATAGGCCTTCAAACAATCCACCGGGCAGAGCGCCGGACACAACGGGAATCTAGGATATACGAAGGATTTGGACGCCGACTTAGTTCTCCTAGATATGGTGAAAGTAACGCCATCTGGCGTAAACACAAAGGCACCCCAGTCAAGAGCCCTAACATCGGAGACTCTCTTACAAGAGACCAGGCAAAACAGCATAACCATCTTGGAGGATAGTTGTTTAAGAGTCAAGTCCTGGTTAGGGTACCAATCCGACAGAAAACGCAACACAATGTTGACGTCCCAAAATGTCGAAAACCGCGACCTAGGCGGACGGACGAAGCGAATACCCTTGAGAAGACGGCATACAAAAGGATGCTTGCCGATGGGTACACCTTCCAACCCACCATGACCGGCCGATATGGCCGATCGAAAAACATTGATAGTCCTGTACGCCTTGCCTGAGTCGAACAGGGCTGTAAGAAACCCCAGTATCAAATGGAGAGGGGCAGATATGGGATCCACTGCCCGTTCCATGCACCAATCAGACCAAGACTTCCATGCAGCTCGGTAAGCTGATCGTGTGCCCGGAGCCCAGGCGTTATCGAGGAGCAAGAGAGTCGACTGTGGAACGTCAGGGACAAGCCAGCGTCCCCTGAAAGGAACCATGCTACCAGGGGCAATTGGTGCTGGAGCACCAATTCGTGCGAGTTCCCATCCGGATCCAGAAGGAGGTCCTGGAAGTTCGGCAACAGACGAGGGAAGTCTATGGACAACTCCATCAGACGAGGGAACCACGGCCGTGATCTCCACAGAGGGGTGATCAGGGCCAGACAACAGTCGTGACGAACCAGCTTCGAGATCGTACGAGCGATCATGTTGAATGGGGGAAAGGCATACAGGTGGCCTGGAGGCCATTCTTGAAGAAAGGCATCCGTCGCCACTGCAGCCGGGTCCGGCCTCCAACTGAAGAACCTCGGTAACTGAGTGTTCAGTCGAGATGCGAACAGATCCATCTCGAACCGACCCCACAGCCTGTTTAGGCTTTGGAAGACCGAGGCGTGCAAATGCCAGTCTCCCGAGTCTCTCAAATGTCTGGAGTTCCAATCCGCACCTGAATTGTCCAGACCCGGAATATGTTCCGCCGTCACCGAGACGTTGTTTAGGAGGCAGAACCGCCAAAAGTCCTTCGCCAGCAGAGCCAACATTTTGGACTTGGTTCCGCCCAAGTGATTTATGTATCGGACTGCCGATACGTTGTCCAATTTGAGGAGAACACAACAGTTCGCCTTTCCAGGGGTAAGGCTGCGAATCGCAAAGGCCCCCGCCAGGAGTTCCAGGCAGTTGATGTGTAACGACTTCTCTGCGTCGGACCATCTGCCCCCCGTGGAGATGTCGCCACAACGAGCCCCCCAGCCGTGCAAGCTGGCATCTGATTCTATGACCACGTCCGGAACGGAACCGAAAATTGCTTTTCCGTTCCAGGCTTCCATGTGTGCCAACCACCATACCAGCTCGTCTCTGGACTCCTCGTCCAGACAAAGTCGGGATTCGTATGATCGACCCGAACGTAGGTGTGACCCCTTGAGCCGTTGGAGAGCCCGGTAATGTAAGGGGCCTGGGAATATCGCCTGAATGGAGGAGGCCAGTAGGCCGATGATCCTCGCCAACTGCCGGACTGACAAGTCCGAAGCGCGAAGAGCTCGACGGAGCTCCTTCTGGATGGCTTTTATCTTGGATTCTGGCAAGTACAGGAACTGCCGCACGGAATCCACCTGGAACCCCAGGAACTCCATAGACTGGGCGGGTGTCAGGACCGACTTGTCCCAGTTTACCAGAAAACCTAGGTTCTGTAAGAGGTTGATCGTCCAGTCTAAATGCAACTTCAGGCATTCCAACGACTGTGACATGATCAGGATGTCGTCCAGGTAAATAATTAGTCGAACCCCTCGGGTACGGAGGAACGACACCACCGGCTTCATAACCTTGGTGAAACACCAAGGAGCCGAGGAGAGGCCGAACGGAAGGCATGTAAAACGCCAACGCCGTCCGTGCCAGGTGAAGTGCAAGTAGTCCCTGGATTCTATCGCTATTGGAACCGTGAAGTATGCATCCTTCAGGTCCAATTTGGCCATCCAATCCGACTGTCTCAGGAGGTCTCTGAGACAATGGATGCCTTCCATCTGGAAATGTTGGTAGCGTAGGAAGGCGTTGAGAGGGCGAAGGTTTATCACTGGGCGGACACCGCCCCCTTTCTTGGGTACAAGGAAGAGATTGCTCGTAAAGCCTGGAGTGGCGAACGGCAATTCTTCGATGGCGCCCTTTGAGAACATCTCCGCGACTTCCGCGGAGATCATCGCGTCCTGCTCCCGTGGGAGGGACAACTCCCTGGGGGTATACGTTTGGACAGGCAGGGAAACAAAATCTAGTTGGTAACCCTTTACGCATTGCAGAACCCAAGCATCTGAGGTAATAACTGCCCACCTTGGGTAAAATAAGGCTAGCCTCCCCGCCACCCGAACCTGATCGAGAAGGGAAGAAGGGGTACTCACCATAAGGGCGTCTGCCCGACGACCCACCACGGGGGTATCTAGAGCCCCACGATCTCCCTCTGGCCGGGAAGAAAGGAGGCGTTTTCGGGTCCTGGAGCCCACGAGAGGGGAAAAAGGAACCTCTGTCGGCCCTGAATGAGCCACGGAAACCACGGCCGGGAGGACGGTTCCTGCTACGCCCGGCCCCACCGAAAACCTTGGGCGCGAAGACGCGTTTCATATTAGCTTGCGCCTTGTCAATAGCCGTAAAGGTTTTTACATAGGACCCCATGTCCTTCACAAAGGATGTGCCGAACAACATCCCCTCATCGGCTGAGTCAGGTTCAGCTACGGTCATAGCAGCCAGTTTAGGGTCTATTTTCAAGAGAATAGCCTTGCGTCTCTCGGAAGACATAGCCGTGTTGGCATTCCCCACAAGGCATATAGCTCGCTGGACCCACCCGATGGCCACGTCCATATCTAGAACTGAGTCGCCATTACGGGCTGCCTCGAGGAGCTCGTACAGTTTAGACAGGGGGCCCAGCGTATCCAGAATTTTATCCTGGCACCCTTTTAGTGAGTGATCAAGACCCTTTTTAGGCTTCCACCCAGATTTATTAAGAAATTGGGCAATTTGAGGGTCCACTTCAGGGGTCTTACAGGCAGCGCCAGGGAGGGAGGGTCGTGGGCATTCGGCACGCAATTTATTGCGGCCTTCCTTTGACAGAGGTGTGCGAATCCTCTTAGCCACATACTGGGCGATATGGTCCGGAGGGACCCATTCGGCAGACCGCGGGTGACGCAGGTCGTCCGGGTCAAACAGGGGGTTCCCCTGTGGGTCTAAAAGCCCTTTATCATTATCCCCAGCGGGGTCAGGCACTTTTCTACGGGGGACGGCAGAGGACCCCGAAGGGGTGACACCCGTAAGGGGTTGATCCTCGCCAGACTCGTCCTCCCCATAGGAGTCATATTCCATAACATCGGAATCATTGTCCACACTCCGGTCGGTATCCGACCCATCATCCAGGGCTCTAGCCCGTTTCCACAATCTAGCCTTTTTAGCCCGGCCAGGGGCTCTTGTGCGCGTGGGATGCGCGCTATCTGCGACCGCCAAAGGCGTGTCAGTCATGACAGGCAAAGCCTGCATCGAGGAGTGGGACCCGAGATGTCTAGCCTTTGCCTTCGCCTTACGGGCACCCGGCACAGTCAGGGCAGGGGAAGGGGACCCCGCACCCAGGGGGTTAGGGGCAGCCATAGAAGGCAAGAGCACAGACTGAAGTGACTGGGCAAAGGAGGATGAGACAGTCCCCATAGCGGAGGCAATAGCCTTTTCAAGGGAAGAAGCCATAGTAGCTTCCAACAAGGCCTGGAGTTCCTGAGAGGCCATAGCGCCCTCGGGATTATCTATCGTAAAATCCCCAGAAGGGACAGTAGGCCCATCTTTGCAATCCTGCATAGTGAGGTACAACAGAAGCAAAATTGAATACTAGAAAAAATGGGTTGATTAACCCAGTAGAACAGAAAAATGGCTAAACCTGATCGTTGGTGTAGCAAGGGGACCCGTAGGAAGGGACCGACCGCCCGGCACAGCAGGGTGAAACGAATGATCGCCCAAAATGGCCGCCGCACGTGTCAGGGTGTGCCCGTGGACCGGCTCCAGGCGGGGGAAGGGGCGCGTGCACCCACCCGCGTGGGCAGCCCGCGAGAGTGGAAAACGAGCACACTCAGTCGCGTCCACAGAGAAAGGGGGCACGCGGCTGAGATAGCGCCGAGAAGCGGCAACAGGGGCGGTATGAGGGAAAACAGCCCGCGGCGGCGGGCAAAGCCCCTAGGGGAAACCCCCCAATACACCAACGATGTAGGTACTAGATAGTAATCAACAATAAATAAAAACGACAATAATGAAACAAGCATAAGCAAAACATGAATCACAAGTAAACAAAATGCAATGAGTAGGAGAGCTCAAGTAAAATACTTAGCTGTCTGAGGAAGCAGCAAAGAAAGAGGGGGATTGTGGGAGACACAGGACTTATATAGCTACTTCCTCTGTTATGTGATTGGCTACTCGTTATGCCTGTACAGTTTTTTCTTTCATTTTTGATAATATTTATATTCCTCTATCTTTGCTGCTGAGGAAATAAAGAAAGAGATATGCATAATAGGAGCCTCCGTGTCTTTAATAAAATTAACCTTTTTACAAAATCAGATTTTTTAATTTTATTTATTGGCTTGTTTTTTTGTTTCTTTTTTTAAATATAAATATATATATATATTTCGAAAGAAAAATTATATTTGACTCTTGGCAAAAACAGTCTTTTAATTCTTGGAGCATAAATCATAATTGCCATGAAAGGCATTGGGCACTCATGTGCCACTGTCAGGTCAATGCCAGTTTATGATTTAGCATTTCGTCCTAAATAACCAAAAATAGAACACTCTATGTTTCACCCCTGCTAGCACTAAAATATTAATTGGAACTGCGTAACACCCTTTTAGACAGTCATAAAATATGATTTAGCCTTCATTAATAGATTATGTCTTATACAACATGACAAGCAAGCCCTGCTGTAACTTGTGGTGAAATAAAGGTTCAGGCTCTCACCGAGGCCTTCAGAAGATATTCTGCTTCTCAGTATCCACTATAAAACGGTGCCTGTGTATAAATCTGTACCAGAGAAGACAGCATTTCAAGGTAGGCGAGATAGTAAGTAATGTAACATATCTCAAGAATCATTTGATATTTCATAAGACGTAGTGGGAAGCAGTAGAAAGGGCTGAAACATGACAGATAGTAATGTCCTTAGTCTTTTTATGACATAGATACAAGAGTTTCCTTATACCTCAGTTTATTACGCTGCTGTGTTTTAGATTATTAGCTCGGCAGTGTCTTGGCAGCCATAATTAATCAAGTTTTAATGCAACCAAAGCTGGATAACAAGATATGAAATGGATGATGCATTTTATTATACCGTGCTAGAGTGGCATCTGTACCTATCTGGAATAAACATTGGTGGGTCGGCAACCTCCAGATCACCTATAGCAAAAAGAGAACAAAATAAAGAGAACAGATCACCTCTAGCAAAAAGAGAACACAAAGTATGGTATTGGTCTGAATCTGGCAAGACCAGCAAAAAAAATGATATTTTAGGGAAAGTTGCACGGGGCTAAACCATTGCCAACAGGAGAGAAACTAAAAGTTCCTAACTCTGACTTCAGAGCTAGACTGGTACGTTTCCTGAAAAAATTCTAGTGATGCAAATATAGCTAATCACACAGCTGTAAAAAATGTTAGAAGTGAGAAGACCAATTCTTGAAAGCATTATATAGAAAAAAAAGAAAATTATATACAAATAAAAAGTGGAACTAAAAAGAAGCTGATATTTCAAGTCCCTGCGTTTGCTGATGTGTTGAGTTTTCAGGGGGCTGGTTCTAAAAGCCTGAAGGCAGGAAAGGACTATAAAATTAGGACTGTGCTGCTGAATGTAAGACGATTGGGATGCATGCATATAGACTCTGTTGTATGTTTTAATGCTGATAGTTTCATTCTCACACTTACTTGAAAGAGCTCAGCAGGAGGTAAGGTCAAGAACATTTCTACAAGGAAATAAAAACCATCATCAGAATTTTTATTTCCTGTTTTTTGTGTGAATGCACATACTGTATAAACTGTTTTACAACAGTATTTTGCACAGCAGTATTTATAGACCAAAATGAAAACACTGCTGGCAGGGGTGGGAGGGATTATAGAACAAACCTATAATCAAAATAATGATAATTATAAAAAATATCTAAAGAAGCTTAATTAAAAAAAGAAAACACCCAGCATAGCTAACTGTGACTTACATATTTTACCTAAAATAAAGAAGTGCCTGGAATCAATGTTTAAGCAATACACTTAGCTCAGTGGTGCATTGTGTATGGTGCGTAAGAGTCAAATATCAAAATGATTCTTATCAAGGCAATTAACCTTTAAAGAAAATGTGTACCACCATTGAAACACATAAAACCTATAGATGCGACACAATGGCCTTATCACACAGTTATCTTTATCGACATCATAAAGGATTCTACAGTGATGATGTGGCTTCAGGATGAAAAGGATATGGGTTAAGATAAAACCTCAGATCATAGAATTGTGGCTAAATAATGACTGCAGCTGTAACAACACAAGTATCTGGTCCTAAGTGAGAGGAACGGAGCACAGGTTCATAACAGCTGAATTAAAACTCTATCTTGCTTGCCACGTGGATGGTGATTATAAGGGGAACTTATGTTTGTCCTACTGAATGCAATTATTGTGTTTATTATAAAGCAATAGTAAGTAAAATAACTGTGTAAATACTGCGTATACCATCCAAGTTTGGGACAGCTGACATGAAATTGAGATATGATCTCAATTTCAGTTTGCAAAGAAAAAGGGGCTTATTTGCTAAACCAGAAATTGTGGAAAAGCGGCAAGGAAATTGAAAATTGTAGACAAAGATAGCCAAGACCAAAACACACAAAAGTTGTGGTCACCCCAAAAACATCAGCACCTCGGTCAATTCTGAAGACTGTGATACAAAACTGAATAGCAAACAACAAAATATGTTGTTGGGAACATTGAAAACAGTAGAGGGTGGTACATGGGAGTGCTAATGCCTGGGGGCAATTTTCAGTACTGGTCCCTCACAATCAGGATGGGTCAGAGGAACACTGTGAGGCCTTGTATATTTCTTAAGCCTGTGGTTGTATCCACATCAGGACAAGATTTTCATTTTTTTCCAGAATCAGCAATTGGACCAAGGACTGAGTGGAACAGGAATCTATACAGACCCATGTTTGTCCACTTTTAGTGGCTTTTCTCTTGTGAGTGCAACACATAATTTGTATTCCATCACATTATGTGGTTTTACACTATGTTTAGTTTTTTTGTGTTGTTTTAAAGGGACACTCCAGGCACCCAGACCACTTCTGCCCATTGGAGTGGTCTGGGTGCCAACTCCCACTAACCTTAACCCTGCAAATGTAATTATTGCAGTTTTTTATAAATAGGGACTCCCCCAAATAATTACATTGCAGGGTTAACTCAACTCCAGGAAACCTGTGCTAGAGCATTGCTGGACGTCCTCACGCTGTGTGAGGACCTCCAGCGTCGCTCTTTTCTCCATAGGATTCCAATGGGGAGCGCTAATGCGAATGGGCGGCTCGCCCACCGACCGATGCAGTCAGAAGGAGGAGCGGTGCGGAGGGAGAAGCAGCGATGTGGGTTTGTACCCCTTCAGCAACCGGGGATGGGGGGTGGGAGGGAGAGGGAACCTGCAGTGCCAGGAAAACAGATTGTTTTCCTGGCACTGGAGTTTCCCTTTATGTGATTGTAGATTGTGAATATCTGTATATTGGCAATCCATGACATTATATGTGGATTGTAAGTGACCAGTACCGAAAATTGTCCCCAGGTATTAGCACTCGCATTTACCATCCTCTACTATTTTTTTCTGTACACACCACACCATCTTTTGTTGCTTGCTATTCAGTAAAATAGCCATGATCATGTTTTCACTTAAGTAATTTCAAACACATAATTAGCAAATTCCTTATCTATTCTCAACAATTCCTATTTTGGTGAATAAAATCCCTTGTGTTTTTACCTGTGAACATGGTTAAATTACCAATTAGTTTTCACACAATCATTTTATCCAATGTCACCTAAGCCAGTGTTTCCCACTCCAGACTTCAAGGCACACAAAGAGTCCAAGCTTCGTAACTACCCTCATTGATACAGGATTAAGAAATGCCTAAATCCTGGCCTGTTCGGCTGTGGGTTCGAAACCACAGCAACAAGCAATACAACCTGCAGAGATACCTTTAGACACAGAATACTAATGAAAAGTCATCAGCAAGCAAATTAAGTGGTTAATTGAACTAGAATTAATTTTGTCACAGAATTGCCAAATCGGCCACGGAATAATTGGCCACTGTTGCAATTCAAAGTGACATTTTAATGTTATGATCATAACATACTGACGTAAGAGAACAGCTGTCTTGAAACCAAAATGCTTGTTCCACTGCTACTCCTTCTAAGAGAAGAATTCAAATAGTATGAAAGTATAAAAATATATACTTAAAAAAAACACCAGCTCTTTAAGGGTACAAAGCTGAAATTGTAGAAAGAGGGCTTGCCGCCAGCACCATGATTTAAACATGCAGATGCTCGGAAGGAACACCTCTCTTTGTGTTTGCCTTGTAATAGTATGAAAACGCTCTGAACTTCTGACCCGCTGGCTGATTCTAATCTTTACTCATGAAAAAAGCATTACAGATCCCAAATGCATAAAAAATGTGGTCAGCCGAGGGTTTTATAAGGAATGCATGCAGAGTAGTCTGATATTTACAAAAAACATGTGTCTTAAATGCAATGTAAACCTCAAAAATAAAGCCAGATGGTCTGAAAGAGCATCCCACACAAGGCTAAGTGCACAAAGGGATGGGGGATATTTCCTCTATTGCCAGTTGTATACCACAGCTGAAAACATCCATCAATGGCTCCTTTTACCCAGACAGGAGGATTCACTCCCTATAAGAAGAAGGTGTAATTAGGAGGATCTATGACTTTGCAGATTACACAAGGACCTACTCCTCCTGCTTATCAGATGAATGGATGAAGGAGCCTGAAGCTTTCTCTATTGAAGATTGACTCTATCCTAAAGTAAACATATTTAAATAGTTCGTCTGGGTGATTCATTGCCTTTTGGCCTAAATCTAAAATTCATTATTTGGAAAATAATGTTAGAAGAGGCAGTCATTTTCGGATAAATTCAGGCAGATATTGTAAATGTTTAAGCTATGGTGAATAAACACAGACACAGATTACCAAGGAGGGTTTTGTTTCACAAAGATGACGACATAAAATAAAACAGAATTAACGTGGAAGGCAGATCTTTGGCTTTGTTTTATATACAGTTGTGGGGAAAAGTACACCCTCTTTGAATTATATGGTTTTTCATATCAGGACATAATAACGATCGTCTGTTCCTTAGTAGGTATTAAAATTATGTAAATACAACCTCAGATGAACAACACATGACATATTACACCATGCTGTGATTTATTAACAAATATAAAGCCAAAATGGAGAAGCTATGTGTGAAAAACTAAGTACACCTCACATTTGATTCTAGAATGATTTAGTATGCAGAGGAGTTTGTAGTCAACTCAATGACTTCAAGGTTCCCAGGTCCTGTGGCTGCAATAAAAGCCCAAAATAAAAGCCCATCGTGTTTGACCGTTAATATGAGGTGAGGTTTGTGCTAATATGCTGTGTTTGATTTTCGACAAACGTGGCACTGTGCTTATGGCCAGACATCTCCACTTTGGTCTCGTCTATCCCAACAACATTGTTCCAGACATCTTGTGGTTTGATAAGATGCAACTTTGCAAACCTAAACCGTGCTACCATGTTCTTTTTAGAGATAGAAAAGGCTTTCTCCTGGCAACCCTGCTAAACACACGATACTTGCTCAATCTTTTTCTAATTGAACTGTCATGAACTTTAACATTTAACATGCTAACTGGGGCCTGTACTGTCTGACGTGTAACTCTTGTTTTGTTTTTTGCAATTTCTCCAAGCATTGCATTGACCTTGTGGTGAATTTGTTGGATGTCCAAATGTCTTGAATGTTTTCCAGTAATAATATTTCTCACTGTAGAATGGTGGACCTTAAATTGTTTGGAAATGGTCTCATAACACTTCCCAGTTTGATGGGCAGCAAAAATTGCTTCTCTAAGATCATTGCTGATGTCTTTCCTCCTTGGCAATGTGTTAATATACATAGCGGAATGCTCCAGTCTAGCAAACTGTTAAAACCTCGGCTTTGATAGAAGTGGTCACACTTGCTGATTATCAATTAATCAAAGGCATTTGATTATCAGCCCCTGTCTACTACTTAGCCTCTTAAGTTCTATGGAAGCAGTAAGGGTGGACTTAGTTTTTTACACATGGCTTCTCCATTTTGACTTTATTTTTGATAAATAAATTATGACACAGTGTAATATGTCATGTGTTGTTGTTCATCTGAGGCTGTATTTACCTAATTTGCAGACCTGCTAAGGAACAGATGATTGTTATTATGTCCTGATATGTAAACCATAGAACTCAAAGAGGGTGTACTTTCTTTTTCCCAAGACTGTATATCCTATTTTCCATTTTCCCAAACATGCAATAAAGGGGCAGTATAAGAGACATAACTGTTACATGTCGGTGTACTGGGTACAATAATAACAGTGTCTACGCGATATCATGTAGATTTTTGTGAAACTGTTTTGAAGCGCTTCGAGAAAAGACGGGGGTCTGTTTGGCACTACGGAAACGCCCTCTCCTCACTTGCTTTGATAAAATGGAATTTATGCATTCAGTTTTGTCAAAATTTGGACCAATTGTGCATTAGGCTGAATTCCATATCTCCAACCCACCTAATGTATGTAAAACCAAGCAAATGACAAGTGCTGTGACTGAAAATTCAGGATTTGTAGAGAAAATTGATGGATCGATGGGGAAAAAAGATAATTGATGGCTACAGGACAATTGCTAAATGTCGATTTTATTCACAAGTGACCAATAGTGGGGGGAAAAGATGGAGCAGCAAACAAATCTATATTTATATATTATATATTTAAAAAAATATATAATATATAGAGATTTCTTTTTTTTTTTAATGCTTCTACTCTTTTCCCCTCTGAATGGCACTCTTTCTGCACCTATCAGTATTTTGCAAAATATATGCATAATATATATATATAATGTATATATTTTGCAGTACACTAATTGGCATATTTTGGTTCGTACAAATGTTTCAATGAATATTTTTCCATAAACAATATTCGGCCAAACCAAATCATTATATGTATGGGCGGAAGACATCCCAAACAAAATTGTTCACCTGAACAATCACATTATGTAAAAGTCTAATTTGTACTTATGGATTGTTACAGTTAAATCTATCCAACCTGGATGACACTGTTAGGCTGAGATAACTAGACTATAGTGATGTCGCAAAATGTCCGCCGAACCGTTCGCGAACATTTCGCCGGCGAACAATAGCGTGTTCGCGGCAAAACGAACATACGCAATTTCCGGTCCGCCCCCTATACGTCATCATTGAGTGAACTTTGGCCCGGAACCTCACAGTCAGCAGACACTTCCTGGGAGGGATGGTCTGCTGCTGATTGGCTGGAATGTGTCTGCTGACTGTGAGGTTCCGGGCCAAAGTTCACTCAATGATGACGTATAGGGGGCGGACCGGAAATTGCGTATGTTCATTTCGCCGCGAACACGCTATTGTTCGCTGGCGAAATGTTCGCGAACGGTTCGGCGGACAGTTCGCAACATCTCTACTAGACTAACTGACCTAACCACTCCTAGTCAATCACTGCTAACCAATAGAACTGGCAGATAAATTTAAAAAAACTGGCCAATAAAAGAGCCTTTGAAAGCTCAGGGCATTTGCATGTAGGAATTGCAATGCAAAATGCCATTGTATTTCTTCAGTTTCCAAATATTTCCCTATTATGCAATAACTAAAGCTAAGACCCAACTGTTGAACATTTTACTTTAACAAAATTTGCAAAGTGCCCTTCTATATGGGTTGCGATTTTGACCATTTTATATAGCGCCAACAAATTCCGTAGCGCTTTACAATATTATAGGAGAGGGAGAAAACAATAAATGAGACAATTACAAAAACTTACAGGAACAATAGGTTGAAGAGGACCCTGCTCAAATGAGATTACAGTCTAGAGGACATATAGCAATTCTAATGGCTAAACTGGGTTGACAATGACAAGTTTAGCCCTAACTGAGCCCAAATGAAGTGCCAACACAGTGCCAGGTTTACCACTGGCTTTAAAATGAATGAGTAGCTTACATTCAGTCCAAGATGAAAAGGTGCTGGCTTCAGTAATTACTATTTGTGTTCACATGAAATCCTGAGCTCAGGGCATCAAGGAAGTCAAGACCTGTTTATCTTCTCTTTTTTTTCCTCTTCAATTTAATGCATTTAATGTAGCCCCTAATCTTGGAAGGCCATCTTTCCTCTAAGAATATAATGTCACGTGTATATATAAAAAGGCATCACAATTATCCAAAGTCATGTCCATTTAAATGGTGACTGTCGAGAGTCAGACAATTGATGCTGTAATGGCACTACATTCGTAAGGTTACAGCATAATTACAGCTTTGCTCAAAACAAATTATTTGTAATCTGAAGTCTGGAGTTCAGGGTACTAAGTGTTGTGGCACTGTCTGCAAGTACTATGCCGTGACTTTAACTCCCATCATTTTCAGCCAGGCTGTGAGTGGTAAGAGTTACAGGGTTAATATGCAGAAGCAGTGGTTTTAGGATTAATTCTTCTTAGAATTCAGACTCACTCAGCAGTGAATCCACTCAGGATTCTATAATGATTACCTGCCCCTTTAAACTGCAGATTTTTTTTTGTCTCATGTTCTGCGTACAAAGCTGCTTCAGTGCTATACGTACCTGAGAATTTATGTGAAGCATTTACTTATTTATATGGAGCCTGGAGACACAAAATACCTCACCATTTAATGTACGAGTCAATTTGATAGAGACATTTAAAAACCAGTGTGAGAGTTCCGTCCTTCTTACGTGTTACCAAATTACTCGGTCTAAAAAATATGCTTTATTTTACCATTAACAGAGACTCCTCTGAAACTCAAGTTCTGTGTGGTTTTATTATCTATCCAGGATAATCTGACTTGCTACCAGGAAGCATTTTGGGAATTTCTTTTTGAAAGTGTGTATTATGCTGGGTCAGTATTTTTCAATTAATCTCTGGAATCTGCAGAGAGGAAAGTTAGAAATGCTACAACTGCCAATCACTCTAAAGTGACAGCGTATCTGACCTTGAATGGCTGAATTAATTGCCCCCGGCCATGCTGTACAACTGGTGTAGCACAGAAGGGGAATCCTCTGGGGAGATCATTTAAGAATGGACAGGGAACTAATGGTGACATGCCACTGTGTTCACGTGAATGTCATTACCACTGTAACCGGAAGCAATGTTTCAAATAAATAGGCACTAGATTTTTTGCACTTGACCCGAAGGCTCTGCTGGAGCTGATTGGGGTCTCCCTGGAGAAAGTGGTTTCTTAACCGTTTTCATGTTTTTTGATATGGTGACATATCATCGTTACAAGGTCATAATGTGTGCACCTTGTGTTTCTGTTGGGTACCTGAATAAATTTGACCTGCAGCTATTTCTTTTCCACTAGGAATGCATCTCTGCTGGCTAAGCATTACAAAAATTTGTGGTCCACCGGCGTCTGCTGTGTTCAGGTTAGTAGCTGTCATCGTTGAGTTTGACTCTAGAATTTAGCCTTTAAATTTTACCAAGGAAGACAAAGAAGCACCGCAGGAATACTCATAAAAGCTAAACCCTTGAAAACATGTTGGTCTAGTTGAGTTAAGCAACATGAGCAAATGTCCACGAGACTTGCAGAGTTGAAGGTTCTCCATCAATTCTAACAGTTCTCTATGTTTTCTTATCTACAGATACCATATTTACATGCAAGCATTAGGCCTGATGGTAATAATATGAGATCGGATGTAAGACAGTGGGGATTCATGCATCAAAAAAATATTAAGGGATATAGATCTAATTTTACACAACTAATTAGAAAAAAAATGATGCATGCTAAAAGAAGCGAAATATATTCAGAAAAAAAATGTGTATCACAGAGACCACTTTAGCTTTTAGTCTCGTCATTACAGAGTTAAGACAAACTTACCTTGCCTGATAGATGTAAGGCTGAGTTGCTACACAGCTTGAACCCATACAAAGTACGCTGTATGCTAGAACAGTCTGTGAATTTCAGGCCTTAATCTGAATAGCTGATTGTTTGAAGTATAATTGTTTAGATGTACAGTTTATTTTTATAATGCAGATTTTACACCAAGATTGCTTTGAGGTCATTAACCATCACGGGGATAGACAGATTCTAGTATAACTACTGTAGCTTTCAATGTCTTGTCCCTGGCTTTGCTTGATGCTATTGAACAACTTTCTAATTTTACACCAAAATAGCTGAACAAAAAATATTCTATTGCCAGCTAGTTTACCAGTTAGGCAATTTGAGCCTAAGATTGGCAATTCACTAACCATTTTATTGAATAAAGCCCAAAGGGACATTGGTGGACAGATTTGGATCACACAATTACATTTTGGAGTTAATGTGACTTGCGCATGAGGTACTTCTGAAAAAAATACATTTGAAATAAGGAGCCCGGAGAAAGACAGAAAGTGAGAGAGACGTCACTTGATCCTGCACATGGCATTATTCCCCCTAATCAGGGTTTCAGGGGTACTAGCAGGGATGTATCTTACACGAGGCAAACAAGGCATCTGCCTTGGGAGGCACTTGACAGGGGGCAGCAAAAAAAGCCGCCCTCAAACGTCCAGGCAGATCCCTTGTTTGCCTCGGTTCCTGGGGGGTTCAAGAGCACAAATCCTAAATATACCACTGGGTACTAGGGATATTAGTGCTAGAATTTGGGCCATCATTATAGTCTTTTAATCTCAGGGAAGCATCAGACCATATAAGTCCAGTTCGAGATTAGTGGCAGTAATGCTATTGGTTAGCAGCTGACACCATTAACTTAGTCCCTCTCCCAATATTGATAAAAAGTCTGCAGATTATAAATCAAAATACCCACTAATTTTTCGCAGACTGGGACATGTATGGGCCTTGAGATTAGGAGCCCCCACTATGTGATGTCTATCAAACAAAATATTACAGGATATAATGCATGGATGACTGCACCCACCATGCTGTATGTTTTGGTGGAGAACATGATCTGTGCATTGAAATAACCGTCAGATTGTGTTATATATAATGAAAGCACAGAAATATAGGTTCCAAAGCTGCTTTTCACATGTTGCTTGAAGTTCTCACCAAAAGAATGTGTGATTAGTCCAAGACACTCTTTCTAGGTCACCCTCTCAAGCCCAGATTCTCGCATTGGATTAGTGCTATTTGATTTGAATTTAGTAGTTTTGAGATATTGCCACGTAAATAAGTCATGTTTTGCATTTGGCACATGTTTGAGATATTGCCATGTAACTAAGTCAAGATTTGCATTTGGTATGGACAACAAAGATGGGATGATATATCCAAGTGTTCTGTTCTAAAAAAGTGGTCTAAAGTACCGAAATTGGGGCAATTATCATGGAAATCATTGTAACCAGCAGGCACATTCCACGGCTGATTATTCACCTTTTACATGTTTTACTCCACTTTTTAAAACAGGACACTTTGATACATCACCCCCAACATGCTCCATTCTACTAGTATACAAGTGTGAGAAATTCAGCTTGAACATAGAATAGAAATACAAATTTCACTACTTTCTGTTACAATGCGGCTTTTGTGGACTTTTTTAATGTTTTTATCACTTTTCTGTTACGTGGCTTTAGTGGCTGTTACTTTATTTTTGTTAAAATTAAATAATGTTAACATGACAAAAACTTCTGGTAATTTGAGTGTTTGTAAAAGGTAAAAACATTGAGTTATCTCCAGTGCAGTTATAGCCACAGTTTGGCTACGTTACGCTGAATCTTGCCCTCATTTTTTAATTCACTACAATTCATTACTTTGTAAATATTACTCTAAGACCTTTAGCGATAGTGTGCAGTTTTGTGTAAATAGATTATTTACTGATATTCTCTTAGAGAGAGAGAAAGAGAGAGTTTGTGTGTGTGTGTGCGCGCACGCACGCACACATTGTCTGTATGTGTGTGTGTATGTTTCTTACCTTTGTTGTCTATATTATGTACCATATATATGCATCTATATCTATGGTGAACATTACCCCGATAAAAGATTTTATGGAAATCTGAAATGATTAGTAATAAAAGTTAACTTTTATTGTTGTGTTAAAGTCCTAGAGTGCTATCCATTGTTCCCTTTGTAGTATTAATCACCAGGCACATTTTGTCCTTTTTCATCTATAACCGTTGAGTGCAGACTTGTTTTATATATATATATATATATATATATATATATATATATATATATATATATAAATAATTTTGGACTGTTTGTATGTACCGTAAGTTTTGAGTGGGTAGATTATAAAATGGAAAAATGCTTAATTTGCACTCATGTCACATGTCTTCAATGTGTGAAAATAAACTATAATTTTTTACAATACTGAATAACAAACTATCAGATCACAATATATCATTTTTTTTCTGTTCTAGGGCATTCACGAAATACAATAGTCTGCTATGGGGATTTATTCACTAAACTGCAAATTGTGTAGAACTGAGGACCAAATGACAATGTTTAGGAAAAATAGTCTATCTGGTAACAAGGTTCACGCTATTATAATGACAATTTGGCTATTTCGATTTGCTACCATTCAAGGCTTAGTGAATATTCCTATATGTTTGGTTTAAGGAATACATTATCTTCAACAGGTGGAAAACGTTTCAATTTGTAATAAAAAGACTAAAAATAGTAAATATTTTAATTGCATGTGCTTATAAAATGGCCAAAAAGTTACACCCCCAACACAATGGCATAAAGGGTACCAATCTTTTAAAGCTATATGAAAGCACATATTCCTTTTTAATCAGATGACAATTATGACATGGTTGGAAAGACATGCAACATATAAAGAATATTTTGGTAAAGTTTTACTTAATTGGAATTTTTATGTAGAACAGTAATCCACTCTTATATTTAAACAAACCAATTTAAAAAATAAATGACAATGGTTTAAAGACACTCTGCTGTGAGTTTCCCTGTTGTGAATCTCTGTCCTATTATATACATTCCGAATAAGTATATATATATATATATATATATATATATAAAAAAAAAGAGGGCAACCCCTTGTTAGAATAAAGGGACAGGGGTATTTAGATTACAAAGAGGGACTGTCCATTAAAAATCAGGACAAATGGGAGGTATGCCGTGCAAACCTATGAAATCACAAGCTAACACAACACAGTTTGGGCAGTAAATAACCAAATCAATGGAATTTTATGTGTGCATAGTGCAGTGTTATATTTAAATGAGGTTGTTTACAGCTTTGCTTACCTGACACAGGTGACTCTGGCACCCATCTCACCCCTGGCTGCAGGGAGTGGAAGCTGGCACGGACTTCTTTGCAATTAAGCTGCCCCTTGGTTGCACCCACAACGACCCATGTCATCACCAGCACCACTGTGCCCAACTCCCAGGGTGCCATGTGGTCAGTCAGACGGTGCCAGGATAAAATGATACTTCCAGGTCAATGCATGCCAAGTGACCCCAATGTCACCTGGCTGTGATACAATGTGGAGGAGATGGCCGGGGGTCCCGGGTACATAGAAAGCTGGAGAAGAGAATGGGAGGCAAGCTGCAGGTCCCATGCACAAATAGAACTGTCTTCCTCTCCTGTGAGCTCGTATAAGGCATTGCAATGCTTTGTAATTCTACAGTGCATGCGCCACCTAGTGGGAGTTTTATAAATGACTTCTCTAATTAATATTAATAATGTTTTATTTCAGACACCTGCAACACACTAATCTGAAAATAATGTAGCGCCTAATACAAACTCACCTTTCAAATATATGTAATCCATTTAGTGCCAAAAAATATATATAGTATGAGTAATGCTTCCATAAGGACAGTATTCATTCTTAGAAATAAATAATGCCTGTGTTATTGATGATGATGAAGAGATGAAAAAAAAAAATGTTTTTTATTTGTTTGAAAAAAATATATATACATAGCAAATATTAATATATAGATTTTCAAAACCAGGAGCTGAATATCAGACCATTTATCATTTGGATATAAAAATATCATCTTGCAACATGTTCAGATTCACTTTTATTTTCACTAATATTTTTGATGTTATTAATATTTTCACGTTATCCCCTGTGAATGCCAGATGGCCATCCCTTTGCAGCTGTGCAATGTGTGGTGCCCCAATCTGCCACGCAATGGGTTGTATAGACAAAACACGCAATTAATAAGAATTTGTCATATGAATATCATATAAAGGTTAGAGCAGCATAATTTATGTAAGCTGATATTTATTTATTTTGCGTTCTCATGAATAGTTCTGGGCTAATTAAATAACTCCTTTGGGGCATTTTATATAAGAATAAGACAATGTTCTCATTAGTTGTGAAGATAAAACAAGACTTTAATGATACCTGTTAACATCACATTTCTCTATTGCATAAACCAAAGTATCACCTCTCAGAAAACAGTCATCACTGGGATGCTGATAGGGCTGTCGTGTTTTTCTGGGCACATATTATTTCATCATGTTGATTGGCAGAACATGAATACGTTGCCCTGTAATATATAGAATTTAGATTCCCCAGGATTGCTGACTGATTGACTTCCTGTAGCATTTGACCTCTACATTAGACTTAAGCATTTGGCTTCAAATGAAATGCGATTTATCTGAATTTTAGGCAACTGGCGGAACGTCAGAACTGTGTAACTCTGAATCACCTTCTGACTGAATCATGAAAAACAAATGTAATGGACAATGGACAAACAGTTTTGTTTCAGTCGCGATTCGAATTCTGTCTGTGGTGCCAAAAACAAAAGATAAACGATGGTTAGGGGACCGCCACTTAATGATGATTTTATTCACAAATGAGAATCGACCAATAGAGGGAAAAAAGGAGGACCAGTAAAAAAAATAATCTGCCTGTCTGTCTGTCTGTCTGTCTGTCTACCTATCCACAAATATATAATATAAAAATATAGATTCATTTTAGTTCTGCTCCTCCTCTTTTTCCCGCTATTAGTTACTATTTCTCATTTGATCTGTGATCCAAATGTCAGGGAAATGCAGCTATTGGTATACTGTTACCTATATTCTAAATGTTCTAAATGTTGAGAGTTTGTGGTACACCGATTTGCCCATGCTCTCACCCTTTTGCTTCGTCAGAATAGTTTTTCCCAAAAGGTTCACAAGGACGAAATTCATTTGAATTGAAAATCCACTAGGACAAATCCCGAATTGCCTGAAACATTTTGTTTTTCGGGCTGAATTGATTGGGCTGAACCAAATTTTTCGGCCATGGACAAGTTTACTTTACAAACAGCAGGGTAGCACTTTCCATATCCTGCCCTAAATATGAAATCCCCACCAGTCCAATAATGTGTATGTTGTGGGGAAATTACATTTAATCCATAAAGCACCACTTACCATCCCTTTTGTGTCAGCACTGGTTTTCACCCTGCAGAGTAAGTAATATATTTTCTGGAAAAATGGGGTATCTCTCTACGTCTCTGCAGAGGTATTCTAAATGGAGACCGCCCCTTTTTATTACACTCCGCCACAATGGTAGTAAATTTCCACAAGGGTGTCATAGCACAGTGATATGTCAATGTCATTGTCATGGATATAAACCCCAACATGCAGAATATAAACACAGTCATAAGATAAAGACTAAACATGTTACCTGTACTTAGAGGTGGCCAGAGTAACTTGACTAACGTTAGACAAGCCAAATTTAGGGGACACCAGAGATCAGATAATCGAATAAGCAGAGCCAGGTCAAGGGTACCAGAATTTAGAGTAAGTCAATAGGAAAGCTGGCTCAAGTACACAGAAAATCAGAAATACTAAGAATGTACAACAGGGTCAGTTGGAAACACTCTTATTTATAGGTTTAGGGCGTTCTTATGATAACCAGGTCTACAAAACATGAGGTACAATGCCCGCCTATGGATGTGGTGGTCCTGTAGGGTCTTGGCAGATGTTGTGTCTGGATCTGATCACAGTAGATTTCTATTTCTATTTTCAATTTCAGTTGGAGAAGAATTTGACCACACTATAGGTATTATTTTCAGACAGCAATAACAGACTATATTATCATGTACAATAGATATAAGGAAATGTCATGCCTTAGAAATAAATACATATAACCTTAAGCAGAGTCTTTCACCATTTGATTTATCTATCTTGGTACATCTACTGTATATGAAAAATATGTGTTTCAACTTTTATCCTATATTTTTTCTAACTAGGCCTCGCACATATTAAATAAATGTTATTATAATGCTTTTTTTTTTTTAAACTTGATAATGAAGGGCTTAAAAATTGAATCACATCAATGGAACAACATACTTTGTCTGAGTTTGACTATCACAATCGTGGGCAATTAGCTTTGGATTAAAGTTGCTCGTCTCATTGCATCTGCTTCCTTTGGAACGGTAAGTGGAAACAGGGAAGAGACATTAGCACCTTCAATAATGAGTAAGGCACTTAGGAATGTTTGTCTTTTTATTTTTTTACTTGTAATTCTATCAATGGCTACAGGAAATACAATTTAGCATGTCTACAATACCCAATAACATGAGTTAACTTTATTTGTGATTCTCAGTTTTCTCTGAAATGTATTGTGAAGGCACATCTGAGTCAGTCAATCCCCAGGACATGCGTGTGACACCCCAAAGAGAGATTGTTGCTAAGACCAGGGTCAAGCCAGCGGCTATATGTATCCCAGCTTGGTTGGTCTCAGTGGGCAAGTGTTTTCCCTTTGCCTACTCCTCCATCTGGGTAGGTATGACTCCCTCTGAAAAACGCAGAATGGCAACTCAGCACAAGCCAGGAGTAAATCGCTAGAGCCATATGTAAGGACCTGGCAAGCATATGAAGGGCAAACTATTCCTAAACTGGTTGCCCTTTTACCAGGGGACTGGGCCAAGAAACACAGGGCATCATAACCACTACAGACTTCTGCAGAGGTTATGGTGCTTGGAGTAGCCCTGTGATTACTTTATTTGAAACAAAGGCTGGCTTTTAGCAATGTATCCTAAAATATGATGAGAAGCATTTATATAAAAGGGATGCATAGTATTAAAGAACAAGCAACCATAATACATACATACATACATAACAAACAAATACATAATACAAGCATAACTTTCTAACGTGGAAAACAGCAAAGATTCATATATGTACATGCTTCTGTGGCTGCACTAATTTGCATATTCACATTATGCATGGCAATGCCTTTTATTCAACTAACACAGGGTACTGTAGAGTCATCACATGGATCGTAAAAAAGTTAAAAATTGACCTCACAGTTCTATTATTTGTTGTTGTTTTTTTAAGTGTGACTGCACATTTATATGTATATGGATGGATATTACCTTACTTATGATCTCTCTTTGCTAAATACCTGGGAGGCATGCAGGCCTATTGCTATTTTGAGGTACTCCTTGCACCAAACCTGAGTTGGGTTAGGATAGGTGTCTGATGGACAGATTTCTAAAATCGCTACATGGATTTACACTGCTGATGGTCTGCTTTATTGTTTAATGCTTTTATTGCTGGTTGTGGACTTTAGTAAAATGCAGCTTTGAAACAGCCCTGAGAATGCTTACAGCACTCTTGTCATAGCACACTTGCTCGGCTGATTTTCCACTCACGAATCATTGAATTTTCAATGCAGATGCAGTGCTTAAAGAAACAGTCCACTACCAAAATAAAAAATTAAAATGACTGTTTATTAGATATGTCCCCAAAATGAAAACATCATAGAGGTATATCTGAAAATAGCTTACAAAAGCTGCAGTTCTCTTTTCTACGACCTTTGCAAACCCTCCCCTTATAATCCCGCCCAGACATTTTGTGACTGTCCAATGACAGACTTCCCAATGTGAAGTCTTTGCAAAGTAGGTGCTCTGAGCAAATCCAGCCACTTGAGTTTTGCTCCACTGAGCTAATCAGACCAGGAGGTAACATGACCTATTGTCTGACTTACAGTTTGGGGGTGGCGGGGGTGTAACAAGAATAATTTATAAAAGAGCCAATTTCTATTGAAATATACCCTTTTGTGGCAAAAGGAAAAAAAGACTACACGCTCTTCACTCAAAGTACTTTAGCAAGCTGAAGTGCGTTAGTGGTCTGGAGTGCCCGTTTAAGACATGAGACATCTGCCCACAGACAGATATAACTTGTAAGAGATTTTTGCTGGGATAAAAGGGAATAAAGGAAACTATAGTATCATATCAATATTCTTTGCAATGATTCCTTAATAAGTACATCAATAAGTAAGTTGAAAGTGACTTTTTTATGATGGATTTAACAAAAAGTAAAAAAACAAGTAGCAGAGCTCATTTACAATTGACCTTCTTTAGCTGAGTGAAGATGGCATGCCCTAAATATGCCAACTGTACTTGTTTCTTTATATCTGAGCAGCACTGTCCTATCCCATATGATTTCAAATCTTTAAGATTGCACTGGGGAGAGAAGATGTCATTCGCCTGTGGTTCCACGTACCCTTGTATTGGCTCTGGGGAAATAAATGGCACGTTCTCTTCTATATTAAGGAACTGTTCCGTACTATCTATGGTCATTTAAAAAATAAAATAAAGACAGAATTCCATTCCCCATGGAGTTCTCTAAAAATTAAACCCTGGAGTGTTTCTATAAAGGTGTCCTGACTTGGACATTTTTGGCACGTTCCCAGGTTACATGTCCCAGTTCACAGGGTAATAGGACTTCCACCAGTGTTGTGAACACCGAAGTCTCTTTACAGATTGACGAGGTTAATTAAACTACTTTGAACTTCAATACAGCTTCAAGGCACATTTTGCATACACGCGTCCAGTGTGTTAAGTCCTTCATTGTATAGTTTTTCGCAGTGAAGAAAAACAGAATGCTGTTGCTTACCATTTTATACATATGTCATGTCCTGGAGCATTTAGGTTTTAATGCCAAAAGCAATTTTTACCCCTGGCATTTCATGTCCTTATTAATCTCTCCATGAAATGTTTGTTCCTGTCCGTAATTTGATTGTTAGAACTTACATGATCTTCACATACTTGTTCATTACAGAGCAGTGTATTTGATGTTTTGTACACACTATGTTTACCAATTTTTTCATCTTTACTCGAAGTTCTCATTTTCAGATGCTAACGGTCTCTTGTGAAAACCATCTAAATATTCGGAATAATATATTATTCTACAAAACCAAACCCTTTCATTGGATAATACATTTACCAACATCAGTGAAGCTCAAAACGATATATTATTACATCCTTAAAAAAGGGGTTTAACTGTATTTAGTTTAAGACATTAACAAAATCTTGGGATGTTAATTTTGAACAATTTCACGCTTGGATATATATTTTTTTTATTTCTCTATATTTTTAAACCTTTTCCAAACTAGTCTCATTCTAAGGAATTGAAGTTTCTAATGGGTTTCCCTCATGAATTTCTAAAGAAATCTAACAGGGTTATTCACGAAAGTGAGAATTCAAAGTGAATTTCAAGTTTAAGGACAAAGTAGCTGAGCTGAAAGCGTAGCTGAATTAGAGAATTGTTCTGGTTCGGCTATTTTGAACTTAAATTTGAGATTCACTTTACTGAGCAAATGTGTTGTCACAGGGCCTGAAAACGCAGAAATACTCATTCTTGAAGTTGTTGATCTCACCTAGGCTTGTAGTCAACATAGCTAGAATGCCAAAATATATGTCTTCCTCTATATGCAATATTTGGCAATTAGACTCCCACGGACTGCAACTACCAGTAGGCTTATCCAGCCACTGCACATTCTGGGTGTTGTAGCAAACAGCCATCGAAGTGCCAGAATGTGCTTATCCATCCACAGAACTCACAGACTTGTGCTAATACGCTGCTCTGAAACATGCCATCGCAGCAAAAAGAAGCCCATTGCAAATGATGTATCTGTCATTAATTAGACTAGTTCATTAATGCCTCTGTACAGAAAGTAATGAGACATTCCTTAATAGAAACCCTGAGCCATACTGCAATATCTAGGTGAAGTGCATGGCATTTACTATCTGAGCACAAGCTTCAAGTTATCTCTATTTGTGTGAAATTACCCGGAATAGACAGGTTTGGCACTGCTCTGAGGATGTATATATAAAATGGGCATTGGCTCACTATGCAAGGACACAGCTAGGGCTGGAAAATGTAAATACTCAGTATTATATAGACTTATGCTTTTAGACACCGCAGTGATTCATGGCAGTATTCTATTCATCTATCAATTTCATGCAGCATCCTATACCTGTCCAGGATATTCACTTGATTATTCTTACAACGAGGCAAAGCGTGATGGATAGAACCGTTATATGGAATAGCTTGGTTTTTTTTTTTTTTCGTTTTTTTTTATATATAACTTGCAATTAAATGGAGAAAAATACTGTGCTCTTTTATACCGTCCTGTCACAGTAAGTTACGATAAAAGAATTTCTTGCAGAAAATAATGCCTCCTCCATAAAAAATGCCTTTTGGATGTATTATAGCAGACAGAATAAAAATGGTCCTTTTGCATTAGGGTAAGTGATTCATTGAAGGGTTTGCATGATGTCAGAATGATCAAAGAGTCTATATACTGCTGACAAGTCCGTCAATCAGAGGAAAACAAAGCAACTGTGTGAAATGGACGGATAGATAGATAGGCAGACAGACAGACAGACAGATAGACAGATAGACAGATTTCCCGTATTTTGACTCGCCAGAAAGTATAAACCTTTTCCACATAATGCATTAGACAGAAATAGGTATAAGTATGTAACAGCAACTAATCGAAATTTAAAATTATATATATAATACATTTTTTTTTTTTTTTATAAAATATCCATGTTTGAAGTTGCCACCAGGAAGTAGCTTGACCAGTCAAGAACATCTCATTCTTGTCTATAGAGTCTGAATTGTTGAACATGCTTAGCCCAGCACTGCATAGATTACAGTGCAAACTAGGTGCCAGTTGTTTAACTCTCTTTGCAGTGATTAGAAATGTGACATGCACTTTACTACATATGGGATATCTCCCACCTAAAGAACTGTCAAACTAACATCTGCTGGTCAGCATCTCCACTGACCTAGTGTGAAGATAAAAAGGCAAAGTGCTCCGTGCACAGCCTCATGTCTGCTCAGAGCAACGTACTTGAAGTTCAAACAGAGAATATGAGACCTCTGAGAATGGCCAAAAGCTTAGAAAACCCAGTAGCTCGTCCTTCGGTTAGTCCTGGCTCAGGTCTCAAAAAGGTTTTTGCTCACTTTTGCCATGATGTTGTCTAGAACTGTAGATATCTAATGGGGAAGGCGATTCACTACCCTAAAAGGGGTCTAAGCCCTAGAAAATACTGATGGAAAACATAGAATGGGGTGATGGGTAAATAGGATCAACTTATTTCAGACCTTGCATTGGAATATGGTAAGCTGCCAGTAATCTTCTTTTGGAGAGTCAGATTTATTTATCGTAGCTCTTACCTAAAAGCGTTACTGTCAGGAATACTAGTTGATCCAGCACGTAGAACCGTGTTACACAGATGACTAATAGGTAATGTATTACCGGGCCTTAGAATGAGCGGACTTAACGTACCAAAGATTAGTCAGGATACTTGCCGAGGTCAGGGAACACAGAAAGAGACACAACGATAAGGGAAAGCCAGAAGTCAGGGATACCAGAATACAGGGAAGTCAAAATCACAGCCAAAGTCAAAAACCAGAAGAAACTTGAATCAGGAACGCGCTCCCGGACAACCACTAGGGAAACCACGTCAGGGCACTGAGCAGGATGAGGCCTAAATACCCCTTCTCTGGATCTGATAGGCTGTAATCGGCCTTTGACCCCAAAGGCAGTTACCAGGTTCCTATTGCATAATTGCTGCTCAGCACAAACCCTCAGGTGGATTTGATTGCTGTTCGGCACAACTTTTCCTGTCAGGACAGTAATGTTGCTCGGCACAACTTTTCCTGTCAGGACAGTAAATGTAATTAATCACATTTTTATATGTGGATGAATACATGACAGTTACAGACCCATACATATATGCTTTTCTCTTTGATTCATATAAAACATACATTTACAAATGATACAATTGGGATTCCATTTAATAAAGAGACTCTGGTACATAAATTGTTTTGAACTACGTAACCAAATCATTAAACAGAATTTGACATATCTTTTAAACCTCTTTGTTCCTTGGAGCTAGCCTTTTTTCCTTACTTGATATGATTTGATATGCTTTAGTTGTGCTCCAACTCCTCCGCTCAGGACTCCTATTATACTTCTCATTTACTTACTAAGTCTCTTTATGAATTGTTATAGCTTTTAGTTATACTTGTTGGGATATTTGTATCCATTTTGGGTTACTCGTATGGGGGAACGTGTGTCGGCTGTCAAATATGTAGGGATTAGACATCTATTTTGACTAACTTTATACTAGTACAGGGATCAACCGACACATGTACCTCTTTATATGACCCCAGATACTATAGGATAGTCTATGGACTGCTGACTTATACCACAAACTCACTATCTGATATATTTATACACCTGCATTTATACTGAGAGAAATTTCCTAGCTTGCAACATCTGACAGCCTTAGGACCATAGGTTCGAACTATATATCGGTTTTCTTATATGAAAAATTACTTTTAAGCTTTTCAGCCCACTTGATACTTTTTTCATATCTTTGAGCTATAGAGAGTTAATATGTGGCATATGGATAAACTGGGCGGCAGCTAAATATACTGCCAGACACTATTTGCATTTTAGGTATTTGTTCCTGGCTGCCACTTCCTCACACTTTTGGGTATTTCTGTACAAATATCCTTCAGGCATATTTTTCTCGTTCCAGACTTTGGGAGGACTATGCTGGTACTCAGTCTTTAGGATTTCAACACCCAGGTTTTCCTTAGGAATATCTACTCTGAGTCCCAGGTTTACGTTTTTGTCCAATAATTGTAGTTTCCAGGACGCGTTTCGCCAGATAGGCTTCCTCAGCTGGATCAAAAAGTCTTTATGAAGATCCTTGGACTGGTTCCTGCTTTATATACCTTTCTCGTAGTTCAAATAATTGCTCTATGGGCTCTTTAATTTCGCGGGCTATCGTCATGGCAACGGCGATGCCCTGCGTGTCAAGCCTCTTTTGCATTTTTGCTTCCGTGTTCGTCACTTCCGGTATGACGTGTTTCCGTTGTTTTCATGCGTTCCACCTTGCGGTTCATTCGTAGGTGTTTCCGGATCGGCATGGTTACAGAGGGAGAGAGGATGAGAATACATTCCGAGAAAGTTACTTTATTGTTATATTTATATATACATTTGTTTGAAAGTTTTTACCAGATTTCATTCAAGGTTATATTTTATCCATTTTTGGTGTTTCACCACATTCTATATTTTCCATCACTTTTGCCATGACAGAGATCATTTGTATGATTCGCATATCAGAGCTATCGCATCCATAAGGGCACAGAGATACGCCACCTAATTCCAAGCCCACGAGAGATACACCAACCCCGAACGATTGTTTCAGCCTAATTGGAGCTCGAAGTTCAGATATCAGCTTTTTACTTCTGAAAGCTATTTGCTGATCTACTGCTCTTGGAAACCTTTGTTGTACTTCCAAATAATTTTGATTTGTATGATGACTGTTTAGTTGGAACAACACTTTATAGAAGAGAGAATGTGTTAAGATAAAGAATACTGAAAAAATTAATTTTGGTATGTTGGTGTCTAGAGTGTCCAACAGATCTAAAATCTAACTCAGTTACAGAATACTATATAATATATAGATAAAAAAAAAAAAAACAAGAGTTAAATTCCACATTTCAAAAGATTTGTATACAGTAAAATTGTCTGACTGCAAAGTAATTGGGGTAATTATATGGAAAAGTTTAAATAAGCTGTTAGATGTAATTTAAAGATTTTAAAATATTTAAATAGAGTGGAATCTAGCCACCGTAATAATTCATTTATATTTGAATATTAGAATTTGCATAAAACATGCACACACTGACATGGTTATTGCCTAAAGTATGAATTATCTAGAATTAATGAATTCACACAAGTTTCTTAACTAAGCACCTCATTTTAGCACATGGCATATGATTGGCAACATCGAGACAAAAATAGCTGATATGTAAAATGTCTTCATCTTATCTATAGTCATAGTTTGGCTGCTCTAGCCTTAAAACTGTATTCCTAACACTCAAGTATCCCTCTGCCCCCTCGCCATCCTTTGGCAAATAAAGGGTTAAAAAAAAATTATTGAATTTACTTGATTCCACCTCTAATCACTCTCCACCTTCTCTGACATTAGCATGATCCAGGAAGCTAATGCACATGTGTGACAAGCACCACGAAGGCATTGGTTCTTCCTTATAAGAAGGCATTGACTCAATGAGATGAAGTGGTCTGGGTGCCTACAATGTCCCTTGACCGGTGTATAGTCGCCATATGGGCAGTCGGATACCAGGATAACCCTCGCACATACTTTCCCCAATAACGCACTGACGCTAGTATATATGGGAAAAATTGTCCACAGCTTTATTAAACAATCTTGAATAATCATAATAACCATATTACTTATAACTTAATAATAACAATAATAATAATAATAATAATAATAATCACAGTAATAACTTAACAAATAAACCTGGGTCATTGCCCCCATGCTCCGCCCTCGCATCCGAATCCTTCTGTTAATATAACAAAGGCAATGACCCCCATATAATAACACATATATATAACATATACCAACATTATTCCAACATACCAACTTAAAGTGCCAAACACAATTTAACCATGGCAGGGGTATACCCGGATACCCCTACCCCACCAGGTTCTGAGCCACCGACAGGACTCGAAACCTACAAACCACCAAGGACCACAGTTTTCCGCTTCTGTTCGTTCATCCTAGGGAGCCTATTCCTTCTCCTTCAGCTCCCTATCCCGCCACAAGCTCAGACCTTGACCCCTTAAGCTGTCTGAGCTCCACCACCCCGAAGAAATAGCGCCTTGTGCATTCCGTCCTGCCACCCGAGGTTCAGCAGGTCCCATCCCACTGCTGAAAGGTGAACACCGTCCGAGCGGTAGTACCCTGGCAGCGCACCCTCCAACTCACTGTGTTGCACTACCACTCCCCCCAGCTTCCTCACAAAGCTTGCCATCAAGCTATTCACTTTCTTCCGGCACCTCTCGATGGCCACCGAGTCCCTAGCATGCCGCCAACGCCGCCTTCGGGATAATTTCAGACCATACTAACATCACCCCCGGAAGCAGGCCCCCCAATTTGTTGAGGTCCTGCTTCATCCACTTCACCAACCGTCGTTGCGGCGTGAGGCCCAAATCATTGCCCCCCGCACCAATTGTCCCCCCCGAATCCGGACACCCAAGGCCT
Source organism: Pelobates fuscus (assembly GCF_036172605.1). Classification (NCBI taxonomy): domain Eukaryota; kingdom Metazoa; phylum Chordata; class Amphibia; order Anura; family Pelobatidae; genus Pelobates; species Pelobates fuscus. Next base: position 65,693,241 of record NC_086325.1, on the reverse strand, counting down.
GTAGGCCTCCGGACGTCGCCCGATTGGCACTTACCAGCTCGCCAATCCTGAAAGCCCCGAAGAAGGCCAGCAGAAACGCCGCCCGGAACAGGGACAACTCAAACCCGTCGAAGCAGATGTCCGGTAGCCCCCCCAACAGGTCTCCCAACACCCGTACCGACACCGGGCGCCTTGTGTCCGGGAACCTACGCCCCTTCCGATACCCCTTAAGTGCCTGCCTCACGACGAAGGTTTTAGTAAGGTCCTCCTTCCCGTGCAGCTTAAACCAGAAGGCCAGCGCCGCCATGGACCTGTCAACCATTGACGGGGAAGCCCCTTTCGTCAGCAACTGACAGGTATACCACAGGAACGCGTCCCGGAGCGAATCCCTATCCGGCACGCAGGCCAGCCCAGCCCACGACCGCTCCCACAAACCCCAGACCTTACTGTAAGCGGCCCACGTGGCCGGTGCCAGGGAATCTTTCACAAGTCCCCCAAGCAGGACGCTCCCAGTTGCCAAATCTCGTCCGGGCACGCCTGACCCGCCTCCAACGCCTCCGGTGCCACCGTCCGGAACCGAGACCACTGTAAACGAGAGAGAGTGTCAGCCACTTCGTTCAGGTACCCGGGCACATGGCGCGCACGAAAGACTACATTCAAGGACATGCACATTAAGACAAAGCGCCGCAGTAGCCTGACCACTGGTTTTGATGCTGCCGACTGATTATTTACCGCATGTACTACAGCCATGTTGTCCGAGAAAAAGACCACCTTTTGGTTCCGCAGATCCTCACCCCACAGAGCTAACGCAACTACCAGCGGGAACAGTTCCAGGAAAGCCAGGTTCCGCATGAGGGCGCTCGACCCCCACGCCTCCGGCCACCTTTCCGCGCACCATCTCCCACCGAAGTAGGCCCCGAAGCCCACACTGCCCGACGCGTCAGTGAACAGCTCCAGCTCAACCGCCGACATCCCCTCCTGCCTGAAGAACACAGTACCATTGAAATCCCGCAAGAAGGTATCCCATACGGCCAGGTCGGCCCTCATGGAGGACAACACCCGGATGAAATGGCATGGGGAGCGCACCCCCGCCGTAGCCGACGACAGACTGCGGCTAAAGACCCTCCCCATGGGGATCACCCGGCAAGCGAAATTGAGCATCCCGATCAGGGACTGCAGTTGCCGCAGGGTGACTTTGCGCACCCGAGCTACCGCTGCCACCGCCCCTTTCAGACCCTACAACTTCGCCGGCGGCAGCTGACACTCACCCCTCACCGAGTCTATCTCCAGTCCCAGGAAACTAAGGCACACCGCTGGGCCCTCTGTTTTATCTGCCGCCAGCGGGACCCCAAAGTGGCCCGCCACCCATTCGACAGTTCTTAGCAAGTGCATGCAAGCCGGGGAGCCCGCCGGCCCCACGTAAAAGAAGTCGTCCAGATAGTGCACCACCGCTCTGTTCCCCGCCTCCGTCCGCACCACCCATTCAAGAAAAGTACTGAACTTCTCGAAGTACGAGCAGGAGATGGAACAGCCCATCGGGAGGCACAAGTCCACAAAGTACGCCCCTTCAAAGAAACACCCCAGCAGGTGATGACAAGCCGGATGGACTGGAAGCAGCCGAAATGCTGCCTCGATATCTACTTTCGCCATCAACGCCCGGCCCGGCCCTTTTTACCAGCTCGACCGCCCGGTCGAATGATGCGTACGAGACCGAGCACAACTCCTTGTCGATGCCATCATTCACCGACGCCCCCTTGAGGTAGGAGAGGTGGTGAATGAGCCTGAACTTCCCCAGTTCCTTCTTTGGGACCACCCCGAGAGGGGAAACCCTAAGGCCTCTCAACGGCGGAGCCGAGAACGGGCCTGCCATCCTACCTAACGAGACTTCTTTCCCTAACTTTTCCCACACCACCCCAGGGAACTCCGCAACCGACTTAAGGTTGCGCCGCCCCTGCGACCCCCCCCTCATCCCGGAAGGGGATAAAGAACCCTTGCCCAAAACCCGCCCGAAGTACCGCGGCGTCCGCCCTGTTACCGTAGCGGCTTAGCCACGGCTCCATCGCGTCTAGCCTCACCGGGGTTAATCCCCGGGGCAGGGGAAGCCCCTCCACCCCCTCCGCTCGCAGCAGTGCCTCCGGCAGTCCCCGACCTTCCTTTCTTGAAACATCGGTTAAGCCCGTGGGCGCCCCCGCAACCCGAGCACTCATGCTTAAAGCGACAGGCAGTCCCCCACTTGCACTGGCCCTTGTTAAAGAGCCAGCAGAAGCCCTTTGTTGTGGCGGCCGACGAGGCGGACTGCCCCTTTGCGCCGTCCGTGCGCTGAAAGGGCTGCGCCTTCTGTGCCATCATTAATTTCATCCAGAGAGGTAGGTCCATCTGGTCCCACCTCATACCCGGATTGGCCGCCAGGCGTTGCCGGAATTGCTCGTCATACCGCCACCACGCCAGCCCTCCATAGGTGCGATACGCCTCCCAAATTCCGTCTAAATAACAGAACAGGGAGGAGCATAAGCCAGGAGATTTCTCCCCCAAGACGCTGGCCAGCACACAGAACGCCCGCAGCCAGTTGCCGAAAGACTTCGGTATCTTCCGATACCGTTTCTTTTTCTCCTCCTCCTCTTTCTTCTCATCCTTCTTATCCTCCTCCCTGAGGTCGATAAATTCCTCCAAAGGGAGGAGGGAAAAGATTTCACAGAATTCGCCTTTCCATATCTTTTCTTTCACCTCTTGTTTGAGGTGTACCCCTAGGGGGCCCGCAAAGGACACATAGGCGTGCTGCCTGGCCGCATCAGGGACCCCCCCCCAGCCAACTCCGCCCGCTCGCTCGTTGCGTCCGCTAGACTGCCCGCGGCACCGGGACCCACACCCGGGCCCGGCTCCACGTCGACAGCCCCCCCGACCCCCCGCTCGAGCCCGGCCCCGCTGAGACCGTACCCGAGACCCCCGTCCCCTGAGCCCACACCTGACCTACACTGTCCCCCTGTTGCCCCCCCGATCCCAGTGAGTGGAGAAGTGCTTGTAGAGTGTGAACCAGTGTAGTGGATTGCAATGATGTACAGGACTCACCGGCCAAGCCCCCCGTCCGACTAACGCTCAGGGCTGCATCGACAATCGCTGTCCACCTTGGATGAGGAACATCCGTGAACATCTCGCCAACCGGGGAGCCCACCCGGTGCCCAGCCAGTACAGAGGAAGAACGGCTCCGAGACCTGTAACGAGGAGAAGATGTCCTGTGTAGGATGCACCGACCATCCGCTACCCTCCCGTCCCGTCCCAGGGAGCGCCTGCTATCCGACCAAGCCTCCCGCTCTGTGTCCCCCCCACTCTGCGCTCCTGAGGCCCGGACGGCCCCGCCCCGAGGACTACGACTCCTACCATCCCGGTGTGAGGTCCGCCTCCGCCGACCACGCCTGGAGGCCCTGACCCCGTCCCCTTCTGAGCCGCACGAGGTGGACCTGTCCCGCCTAGGCCTTCCCCCCGCCCCTTTGGGCCTGCGCGCTCTAACCGGGGAAGTACTGGTACAGCTGGACCCTGAACTGGACCCCCCCAGCCTACCACTGCACCCCGGCAACCATTCGCCAGAGTGAACAGCCCTCTCCCTGACCCCAGTACTGCCCCCCATACCTACAGGACCTCCCTTAACCCGCCCCCCCCCTGACCCCCGCCTGAGAAACAGACCCACCGGCCCCCAAGGACTCTAACTGCCCCACGGGCCCAGGCCTATCCCCACTCCTGGCAGAGGATCCCCCTTTTACTCCAGCTAACCCCAGAGACCCCTCCAGAGACCCCAACCCCTTTCTCCTAGCTCCCCCACCCGCCGTCCCAGCACTAGCCTGAACCCCCCAGGGATCGCCTCCCCCACCCCCTGTACTTCCTTAGGTTCCGGCCTGCGCCCCCCCACCCCACTTACCCCACTACCACTGGGCAATGATCATCCCTCCCCTCGCATGCCAAGGGGGCCCCTGGCAGAGCCCCCTGCACTTGCCTGGTGGTCCAGAGGCCTCCGTGTTGGCCCCACGTCTCCGGCCTTGTTAGCAGCACTCCCAGACAGAGGGGGCGCCATCCTGGGCCGCGACCCCACGCCGACCATCACTCCGGAGGGTCCGGCCGACGCCGCAACCCCCGCTCCAGGTGCGGCCCTCCCTGACCCGAGGGCCAGACCGTCACGGTCCCGGGCAGCTGCCCACCGCTCCGCACATCCCCGAGGCCCCGGTAGCGCGGCGGGAGGCGGGGCCTCGACCACGCGGCCACCGGCTCCATCTTCACCGGGCCCCGCGCCCGGGCTCAGCCTCCGCGGCGGCCTCCTGGCACGAACCGGACGGTCCCGTTCGCCCTCCTGGGCCACCATCCCCGCCAGGGCCGGGCCGAGTTGGGCCCGCAGCCATGCAGCTCCGCGACCCTGCGCCACCGACCGGATCCCCTCCAGCATCCTCTCCACCTCGTCCATGGCCCTGCAGATAAAACAGAAAAGACCCTACCAGACCCAATAGGTGTCCACAGAAGTGCACACAAACTCGGTCAGGTAGGAGATTAAAAGTGAATGAACTCAAAATGGCTGCCTATTTAAATATCCCATCCCATTTACCCATAACCCCATACTTCCTTTCATCCTCCTATGCCCGCCTCCTAACTCCTGTCAAGGCCCTTGTCCGCTTAGCTGCGCTTTGGCTACCTGGGGCTACATTACATTGCTAAAATTTGTTTTTTTTAGTGAAGAACCCTGAAAGTAAAGATCACATTTTCGAATAAAATAATCGACATGGAATTATTCGCAAGTCAGCTGTGTTTTCAATTTATTTACTTTGGGCCCAAATTTGAACTTCACATTGAATTTCTATCATTTTACACTTTATTAAATAACCTTATCAGTGATTTCAATTAGATTTTATGTGAGATTGGCTCATATACTTAGATTACATTTTAATATTTTATTTACACAGTCTTTATCTGTGTAAATAAAATATTAACTCCTTGGCACTCACTGTTATAAATGTTGGCTTTTTCTGCCATTACGCATAGTTAGTGGAAGTTATGTTTCTGGTCGAAATTAGGCAGCATAAGTGGTGTGTGTAACAACCAAACAGTGGCAAGAGAGGAGTGAACTTATCTATGGAGGCAAAGGAACTGGTAAGGGCAGTGAGATCAGAGAAACATCACCCAAGAAGATGGAAAGCTGGAGGAGACACTGTGTATTCAGTGTCTTCTTAAATGACTGGAGGCTAGGAGACAGTTTGATGGCACGGTGTAGGGAATTCCAAAGGAAGTCTTGAAAAATCCTGCAGATGAAAGTTAGTAGTGCGGGTATGAGCAGATGTCAGGAGAAGATCATTTGCAGAGCGAAGGGAACCAAAAGGCATGTATTTGTTGAGTAGAGAGGAAATGAAGTGAGGAGTGGAGTTAGTGAAGGCTTTGTAGGTTAGTGTTAGCAGTTTGAATTGGATTCTGAAGGGTAACCAACAGGAAACTAACTTAATGACTAGCAAATGGGTGAGGCTGAACTCTTTGTTATATCTATATAATTACTATACTTTTAAAATCTTTATGATTTAAGTAGCCTTGTATAGATCGGCAGACAGAGAGATAGAGCCCAACCTCAGGATATCAGTACACCAGGGTGCTCACTTTCCCTACCGGCAGCCACTGAGTGTCACTTTTCAGGCCCTACTGATTGTAATTCGCTGTGTTAATGTTAATGCAGGGTTAGGTTTCCCTTAAATGGTTATAGTATGTGAATTTGACCACTTCCTAGCAACATATATATTCAAAATATATCACAAATGCTAGCTGTGGTTATTCGTTTTCCACGCTCAGAGACTGAAATTAAGTAAGTGCACAGATACGTCCTGCTCTGCGTGATGTCACCAGTGGTGTAACCCTGAATGATGAGAACACTATACGTAGCCCAACATTCCAACACTGGAGCACATGGGGCAGTGTTACTATGGCAATCAGAGTTTCTGCAGTTAGGGCATGCTGTTATGCCATCTCTAATGGAAACACTTTCAATAAATATAATGCTAGTACGACAACTATCTCATAGACATTCTCCACAGACCCTGATGCCCAAATAGGTTTCTGAATGCATTAGTGCACTACTTATATCACCCACAGCCATACCCTCTGCACCACAATCTTAAAAAAACAAGGGTTGCATCTCCCAAGTTACTTTGTTAATATCTATTTTTCTTAGCTGGGAAGCAGCATTGCACCAAGGTAAAGTTGTCTGTAATGTCAATGTCATATGGGAACATCTGGAAGAGTAATGTGTAGCTCTAGATGTCCTCTATCCTGTATCATAATGATTATACTCCCTCCCTTGTCACTTGCCTTTATTTATATGTATTATCTTTTCTTATATGTGCCTTGGGTCTCAAGACCTGGGCACAGCCATTTTGTTTTCCTCTTCACATGATGTCTGCTGGTTTTCCGTTCCTTGGGACATTTCTAACGATAGAGTGTGGTTAAACTTGATTGGTAACTGAAACAGAGCTTTGCTTTAAAGAGGCACTCCAGGCACCAAAACAACTTCATCTAAATTAAAATGTTATGGTGCCAGGTGGCCCTTGGTGCACTCCTACCTTCTGAAATTTCAGTTCCAGGAAGCGCTAAGTGCCGTCGGGTAATAGGGCTGCTGCTTGGCTGAGAGTCAGTGACTCCCTATTTACAAAACTGGCTTGGAGAAGGGAGTCACTGATTGGCTAAGAGCATCAGCTAACCAAAATGTAATCAAAATTTCAGAAGCCGGATGTCATCTGGATGGAGTTTAGTTCGGCACTGGAGGCAACTTTGGGATTAAACCGTTCAAGAACCTAAGATGGCCCTTTAAGCTCTGTCCATTGTCAACTTGTTTGCAAGAAAGCAAGAGTAGAATGCACACATCAAAAAGGGGGGATACTTCCTGCAGGGTGCTCCAGAAATGGAGGGCCAGTCCCTGGAGATATCAAACGGAAGAAAATATAAATATCCAGGCACACCAGAGGTTTCTTCTAAAATACAGTCTTTTATTAGGAACAAAAAGGTGGAGACAACATTTCAGCTCCTTTCTTGATAAAGGCTCCGATGAGTCAAAACGTTGTCGCCACTTTTTTTTCCTAATAAAAGACTGCCTTTTAGAGGAAACCTCAGGTGTGCCTGGGTATTTATCTTTTCTTCAACTTTTATCAACTTGATTCTTTATGTGTTCTATAAAAACTAGAGCTGTCAGGAAAACAATAAAAAGAGATTCAAGAGATTAGCAGATAAGTTTATTTTTAGTGACCCATAATATAAAAGAAAATTTATATGAAGAAACTCCATATTCCATTATATTAGTGAAGAATCATTTATTCAGCCAAATATTCAACAGATGGACCTGGCAATGTTTCAAATGAATGGTGTCATTTAGAAAAAAACAAAGAAGCGACACCTCACACAAATATCACTGATATACTCATTGATAAAGCAGATATTTATTTAGTGAGAAAACAGACAAAATATATTTGAAAGTAATAAGGTAGTTAGACAGCCTATGGATTATTTGAGGGTTGTCTTTGAAACATCTGTAGATTTTGGCAGCTATTCCCACAGGAGTAAGATTATTTAAATGAAATCATTTTTTATCCTGTAAATGTAATCTAAAAGGCTTTTTTTTGTTACAGCACTTTGACTATTAACTATGTTTGCTTTGGAACAGCTGTGTTGATATTTCTTTAAGTGACACTGTCCCTTTTTTTATTGATGTATCTTTACAATGTGACGGAAATTTACTAAAACGTATGGTAGATATTTAATGGTGCTCTCTTGCTTTTAAGTATTTTGCAAAAGATCTAATTTCACTGAAATTCCAACACAGTAATAATGATATCATAAAACAAAGTAGGGACAGTCTCACAGGATCCTCCATAGACGTCTGGACAGCACTGGCCTGGCTCCTGGCAAATGGCGCACCAGGACCTGAAGATAACAGCAGGTGAAAATTGTGGTAAAAAATACCATTCCATGCACCCCGCAACAACCAGACCCACACATGGATCTGTCACTTTTGTGGATTTTTTAAATATGCAAAGACCCCCGAAAGTTACAGATCCGCTTTAATATAATAAGGCAAATACCCCAGAATATTTTCTTTTATTAATATATACCACGGATGAAATTTCTCTCAAGCAATGAACAATGTATATTAACTTTATTTAAAAAAAACACTCAACACACCTATAGCACTGTAACTTGCATTGGGTGCTTTATGTGTGAAGAGTGTGTCATCTTTTCTTCATTTTAGAAAAAGTGCATATTTCAATAAAAATTGGTACTTTTATAAATTAATCTTGTTACACCCCGTTGGCTGTCAATCAGACAATCGATCGTGTTACTTTCTGGTTTGGTTAGCCTAGTGGAGCTAAACTTAAGAGTCAGGCAATTGCCCAGAGCACCCACCTTGCAAAGACTTCTCCCTGTGACAGTCACAAAAAGTCTGGGCTGGGGAAGAAGAGGAGTGCTTGTAAAGGCTGCAGACACAGGATTTGCAGCTTTTGTAAGCTGTTGTGAAACATACCCCTGATGGAAACATGCATAAGTAAATGCATGCATGTTTTATTTGTGTATATATGTATATATATATATAGTAAATAGTGATGTTTTATTGTTTTTGTATTTGGGCAGTGGAGTGTCACTTTAAGGAGACTCTCTAAGTTCCAAATGACTTTAGCTTAATGAAGTGATTTTGGTGTACAGACCATACCCCTGCAATTTCAATGCTCAATTCTCTGTCTTTTAGGACCCAGATCACTTTGTTTATGCAGCCCCAGCCATACCTCCTCTTGCTACAAGACACAAAGCCTCCCTACACACATCGTGAAAAAGAGGTTTAATTTTTAAACTTCCCTTATTGCACAATGTGTTGCATAAATTCTAATTAGTAAGTTACCTACAATTTCCCAGAACAGCCCCGTCCTGGCCACACCCCCACTCACACCCGTCTATAGTAAAGTGTCCATTGTCCTTTGTTGGAGGAATTTTATAAGTATGTGTTTTGCTGTAATTTTATAAGTAGCTGCCTAATGCGCCTGACCAAATCACAGTGTAAAAGTGATCAGCTTAAATTTGTATTATGGTACATTTCCACAAATTAATTTCAGTACAATTTCTGTCGTGTTTTGAGGACTCCACGGTCTCTTATATTCTTACAGTAGAACACGGTGGCTGTTAGTGGAATATAGAATGTCTATGTACAGAGAGTTACTTGTTCTCAAGCTGTGAAAGGGTTACCGTCAGGTAAGACATGGCAATTACTCATCTGGAAACCTCAGCCTGCAGCCACTAATATAGTCGCCTTCAATGTCATCTCAAGGTGAAAGAAGCTATTTCACATTTTTGTGTAAGATTTCCCCCAGTGACATGAGTGTGATGATCCTCAGGCGTGTCTACATCCTAGATAACAATTTCACATGAATGTCATCTCTTTCAGACGCTTTCTCCCTACTGGATACATCATCATTGTGGTATTCCATTTTCACTGAAATGTTAATTTCTGCATATTTTAATAAGGCAACTGAAGTAAAGTCAAGTCTCAATTTGTTTGCTAAATAAGACGTAGAAGATTTCGCTTTTCATTGGTTAATTGTTTTTAGGGATGCGCTCTCTAGTTTCGATTCATAAGAAAAAAAAAATCAAAACACACTTTTAATGATGGAAACATAAAATTTGGTAATTTTCATTGATATGTTAAATCAATGGGATTTCTCAAAATAATATCCTAGCTAACAGAGTTACATTTAGTATAAAGAACACTTTCAGATTATTATAGGGACAATATATATGGGAAGAGTGGCTAAACTGTTTAAATCTAGCGTCACCCTTAACATGCCTATAAGAAATTTACATCCATTAATACCACCTCTGAGTGGGGGTCTTCATTTAGCAAGCCAAAATCTACACAGCTCATTTTCAATGTTAAGCATTTTTAGAGCAATGTTAAAATTGCATTTTTTTTTTTCACAACAGAGGGGCCATTAGTTCCAATGTGTTGCATTAATTATAGCTTGGGTTAAATTTAGGATAGATTAGGGTTAGGAGTTAGGGAGACTTATTGTATATCTGCCTTCAGAGGCATAAATAAAATCACTGGGCCCCGGTGCGAAAATTGCCCTGGGTCCCCCATGTGTCTCTTCCCCCCCAATCCTTCCATGCGTCTCACCCAGCCAACCACTCCATGCGTCTCATCAACCCCAGCCCCGCCATGTGTGTCATTCCCTCCATCCAAGCCCCTACATGTGTGTCATTCCCCATGTGTGTCATTCTTTCCCCACTACTGTAAAGTAAGTACTGTCAATTTCCGTGTGTGCACGGGATTCATTGCGTGTGTGTATGTGTAAGGGATGCATATTGTGTATGTGTGCATGTGTGCATGTGTAGGGATGCAGTGTGTTTCTATGTGTGAGTAGGGATGCATTGTGTGTTTGTGTGTGTAGGTATGCATTATGTGTGTGTATGTAGCGATGCAGTGTGTGTGTGTAGGGATGCATTGTGTGTGTGTGTAAGTATGCAGTGTGTTTGTAGGTGAGGCCTGCTAGCTAGCCTCCTTCCCAAGGACTAGGATTTTAAATAACTTTGCAACCCGCCAGGAGAGCACTTATTGGAGGGAAGGTGCCTGAGACTAAGGTTCACAAATGCTACCTAAGAGCCAGCTGGAGCACCCTACATTTTGGACGCAGCACTGCAGCACTGCTACACATTGAAAGTTAACCGGCCAAAGCACCAAACGCCCTGGAACTGTTTTTGGCATAGGACCATGTGCGACCGGTCAGAACTTTAATGCTGTGGCGTTTCCTCTATACTGTATGGATCTGAGCGCTATTTGGAGAACTTGGGTGCTCAGATCTGGGCTATTTGGGGATATAGGACTTGTGGGGTTACTTTAGGTTTTTATTATGTTTTGGGGTATTTCTATGTTTTATATTTTTATGTTTGCCTCTCTGTTCCTGGGACATAATTAGCTTACCAGTCTTTAATGCAATTATCTCCCAGGCACAGAGATTTATGGCAGATTTATGATGTAGTGTGTGTAAGGATGCATTGTGTGTGTGTGAGTGTGTGTGTGAGTGTGTGTGTGTGTGTGTGTGTGTGTGTGTAGGGATGCATTGTGTGTGTATGTAGGGATGCAGTGTGTGTGTAGTGATGCAGTGTGTGTGTGTGTGTGTGTGTGTGTAGGGATGTATTTGTGTGTGTGTGTGTGTGTGTGTAGGCATGCATTGAGTGTGAGAGAGAGTGTTTGCTGGGTAGGATAGGGTCCAGGTTTTGCGGAAGCTTTTATATTTATTTTGACAATAACATTTAAAATATTTAAATTTACCCCTCCCGGTTTCCTACCAGCATCCAGGGAGGGGGCAGCATACTCCTTGGTGGTCCGGTGGTGCTATAGAGGCTCTCTGCCCTTATCTCTGACGGGTGTAGGCTCTTCACACGAGTCCTAGCACCACATTTAATCGAGCATTGCCGTAGTTACCACGTGGCGGGCCCCATACATGTGAAAGGGTTGTACCCCACAAATGAAGCCCTGGTCCGGTGGCCCACGGTTGCAGGGATCTCAGCCGGGCCCAGTCGCAGCTGCAAACCCCTGCGATCCTGTAGGTTACACCACTCTCTGCCTTCAAACCTCTGTGGATTGAAGCTCACATCACTCTGAGGTAGGTGAAAATGGCCACAGAATATACTTCCACTTGATTTATGATCTCTGTGCTGCAGGTTACACTGTTGCATTACTACACAGCAGAGAACAGAGCGTACCCATGGATGTAATGATGGGCATTTCTATAAACATTTTAATAGTGCTAAATGCTTTTGAGTAGCCTTTGATTGGATCATACCATGGCATGATGTCAGGAGGGGCATGCTTAGCTTCACCCAAGGCAGGATAACAGGTGAGTTGAAACTTACAGCATCTCAAAAAAGTGAGTACACCCCTCACATTTTTGTTAATATTTTATTATATCTTTTCATGTGACAACACTGAAGAAATGACAAGGTAGCGGAATGGATGCTCCAGCTACACGTTAATTTCCCCTTTTGTGAGGCTGTCCATACAAATCCATTCAGTCACACAAATCAAATCTGTGTGGTCCCTGTGTTCGCACTATTTAACCGCAGATTGCTTGTCAAGGAAAGTATTTCCCCTGTGTGACTGCCGTTCGTATAACCGAACGCACGTGTGCAAACAAATGGCGGCCATTTTGTCTCTCGAATGCTGGCCGCAGTACATGGTCGTCGACGGCATGGAACTATTTTGGGGCATCACCTCGTGGCTGACCGGTCAAAACTTCACTTGAATGGCATTCCTGAACCACCTAAGGGATCTGAGTGATATTTTGGCAAAGTGTGCACTCAGATCCATGCTATTCGGTAATGTAACTTTTGCGGGTTCTGAAATATTGAAACGTGTTTTTGGGATGTTTGAAATTATTGTAGATGTTTCTGTAGCCTAGAGATAACTGCGTTATAGAGTTTTCTCACGCAATTATCTCTCAGGCACAGAGGATCCTGGGAGCAAAAACCCTGTAATTTTTTTGTGAGAGACCTGTTGTAGGGGTCAGTGCATAAAAAGCCAAGTGTGACCAAATAAATTCAGTTGACTCCCAGAACTGTGTGTCGTCCAGTTACTAGGGGATTGGTGTCTTGGATTTTATAATGTAAAAAAGAGATAATGGGGGATCACTGTAGTGTTTATCACAGGATAAATGTAGGCTGCAGTAACCGGTACAAGGATTAACAAGCCATGTGGACAGATAAAGTTAAAGAGAGAATAGGGGAAACCGTGCCCAAAACTATATGTACAGCAATATATACCTATACATGTATTTATGGTTAAGTGCACAATTGACCTCAAAGATAAAAAGATAAAAACAAATAATAGTGAAGTACAGTAAGTGCAGTGAATAGATAGTGGATAATCTTGTATTATTTCCACTCACATTTGATTGAGCTAACTTAGAGCTCTGCTGTATTGCGCATGGATGGAACAATTCCCGTCTAAGGATATGTGATGATATGGTCGTCACAGGTGCCTCAAATAAAGTGCAGTATGCAGGACATGTGTAGAAGTAAACACAAAAAGAGAAGCTCCAATGATGAAGTAAGTACTGGTAAATAGTAAGATGAATAAATAAAGTAATGTACTCACATTAACCAGAGCAGAACTTGCTTTAGTATAAACAGCATGGCTGGTATAATCCCCACCTAAGGATGTGATGGTACCAGGAAGCGGTACATGGATGAAAAAATAGGTATAAATATATATTAGGGATGAGCACTTCAGTTCGGGTCGGCACTACCGAAATTCGGGACTTCAGAATTCGGAACATCTGTAGGGCTCCCTACCCCTAACCCTACCCTAAACCCTACCCCTAACCCTACCCGATGCCTAACCTTAACCCTACCCCTTACCTTATCCCTACCCCTTACCCTATCATTAACCCTGTCATCATTCAAGTAATTTTCCCTCCCTCTCTTGCTTTGACATTTTTCAGAAATTCGAAGCACTTCAGCACTTCAGCAATTCGGCACTTCGGACATTCGGAAGCATTTGAATTGCCTGAAATTTGTCCGTATTCACATTCGGACCAAAACGAATTGCACATGTCTAATATAAACACTATTTATTAGCTATACAAAAACAATAAAAGCAGTATAAAATAACTTAAAGAAGTCCCACTTCATGCGTTTCACCTTTCAAAGGCTTCTTCAGAAGTGTGGTTAGATCCTTGTGGAGTTTCATTTATATAGGGAGTCTGTAGATGAAGATTGCTTCCTAATGTGGTAATTGCTGATTTATTGTATCCATTTTGGAACGCACGCATCTCACCGTAATTGACGCGGCAATATTCCGATATGGTGATTTGTTGACTTCATGCGTTCCAGCTTGGAATGCATACAAGACCACAATGGCGTTGTAGCGTTCCGATTTGTATTGTAAATAATCCATTCCATATTGGGATTAAAAGTATGGTAGTTTAATCTGTCCAATTTCTCTTTAGACAATATATTTTTTTGTCTATTTAGTCCCGAAGTGGGCGCTATAGGTCCGGAATCGGCGTGGCATCACAGAGGAAGTGACGCAACGCACTGATCTCTTAGATGCTGTGAGTTCAGGAAATGTCTTTGCGGTCATATTGCAAGAGGGCAAAGAACGGGAAAAAGAGAAATAAAAGGGGTATAAGGAATTGGAAGAAAAAAACATGTGAATGTATCACTGCATACAACATCTGAATCTTGAATAGTAAAATATAAAGTATGTTTATTACATATCCTTATCATCAATAAAAGTATTTCCAAAAAAAAGGAGAAAGAAATTAAAATAAAAAAGATCGGAGGATGTGTCAAAATCACTACATAAGACCTGAGAACTAGAGAAGGTGATTGCACATTAAAAAGTATAGTATAATTTAACTAATGGAAATGACAGGAGGATGGATAATTAAAATACATATATTGAATAAATCTATAGGTATAGTTTATTTAATACCATGATGCCACATCCCACTTTACAAATTAGCAATACAAAATAGCAACAAATACCAATAATAATAATAGGATGGGTATTTAAAATGCATATATTAAACAAATCCATAGGTATAGTTTATTATGATGTCACATCCCACCTTACATAAAATAATATTTTACCCAAAATTATATTGGTGGGGAGAAGTTAAAATACTGGGAAGCAAAGTGGGAGTGGGTGTTATAGGACAACCAAGGGCAGACAGGGAGAAAAATTAAATTGAATTAAGTAAAAATGATATAATAAATGGGGAAATAGAAAAAAAGATTACTAAAAGATGGTTATAAAAAGTTGAATAAATCAGATTCCACATTTAAACCATTTGGATGTAAGGTGTCCGTATGGTAAAGCCATTCCATTTCCTTTTTCCCAATTTTTTAAATAAAATCTCTCCAATGATTTCTTACAATAGTGATACCCATGAAAGTAAGATATTTAGGGGTTTTGTCTCATGCATACAGAAGTGAGATGATACAGAGGGGTTTTTGAATCCTTTATCTATATTTCTGCAGTGTTCTGCAATTGTTATTCTTAGTGACCTGATGGTGCGTCCTATGTATTGGAGGCCACATGGACACACCAATTGGTAGATAAAAATGTTGCTACCGAGGGGCGGGGCCGGGCCGCCACGCTGAGCGGTCGCACGATGGTGCAGCTCCTGCAAAATGTCCCAGTTTTATGGAAAAATCTAACTTTATCCTCACCGGACAATGACCGACAGCGGCGACCAAGTGCAAGCATCCACCCTGGCTCCGAGGAGAGGCTTGCCGAAGAGTTTTAGTCCCTCGGAGGGGTGTTCTCTGTCACCCACGATGGAGACCTCTCGGGCGGTGAGCAGGGTAGGCGGCCGCTGCCCAGCTATCCTGCCCGGCCGGAGGTGAGAGTGTAGTGCAGAACTAAGGGGGTCCGGCCCTGTTCTCCCCCCCTCTGGGCCGGCGGGGGTGATCCCGGTCCCCACCCTGGGCCTGCCAACAGGCAGAAAACCAACACACCTGGCTGCGACTGAGCTTCCCTAAAAAGCGGAGGCCGCAAGGAAGATGGCGGAGACCGCATGGTGAGCCACCCGAGCGTGAAAGAAGGCGGACACATCTGCCGCGCAGTGACTGCGGAATGACATGAGAGGCAGGGAAATCACCAAGTACCTGCAAAGATCCACCAAGTGACCAGCTAAACCGTGATGGAGAAACTAGCAAGCACAACCACGGAAGATAAACCCATGGCGGGAGATGGAGGCCCAGCAACGACCTCATGTTAAACGACCCTCTCCGACAGGTGGCAGCCGTGCAGAAGCCGACAGCGGCACCATAAGGGGAACACAACATAGCTGCGGAGATGTCTCTCCACCTGAGGCAGGCACGGGACTGCATCGCTTGTACATTGCGGGGAAACTATTGCTCTGCCACCCTGCCATCACACTGCCACGCAACTCGATACGCAGTCATGGACTTTCATCCTGCTGATACAAAGCGGGTCTGGGGTGGACAATCTTATAGAAAGCGAAGACATCTGATATAAAAACAAAATGCATTTTGACTAAGCTATTGTCACTACTCACTAAAGTAATCTACTAAGACAGCGGTAACTATAGCATGTACCTAGCTTGTAAGAACCACTATGTATTGCTAACTCAGGCACAGCTAGTTTAACTTGTCTTATCACACATATGTTTTATTCTGAACATGCATGGTTACTTTAGCATACTACGCAAATAATCTATAACATGCCTAACTAACATGATTTAAACCTGTTGAGATATATATATATAAAAATAGTGCATTATCACTCTTTGTTTTGAACTTAGCATGCGGATTGCCTTTGGGGTACCACGTGCCTGAATGTTATCACCATATGCACTGCAAAAATAAAGAATTCAAAAAAAAAATGTTGCTACCGCAGGTGATTGTGTCTTGTTATATGTTTTGCCTGTAATATTTGATTTAAATGTGGTTCTTGATTTCTCTGTAGGATTGGTCCTTCTGCAAGCTACACAACAGTTACATTGTAAAAACCTTTTTTTTTTCTCTGTTATGAAGTTACAGATCTTTTTTGGACTATTTTTAGTGTAGTTTTTTTGTGAGGTGCATTTTTAAATTGGGAGCTCCTCTAAACACCACTTTTGGTCTTTCTGGAATTAGTTTTTTAAGTATCTCATCCTCTTTTAATAGATGCCAGTGTTTATTTAAAATCCTTTTGAGTTGTTTATTTTTATTATTATAATCCAACACTATAGTTAGTGAAACATTCTGTTTCCCTTGTCTTTTTTTTGTGTATAAGGTATTTTTTAGTTAACAGTAGTGCTTGATTTATAGTAGACTCTATTGCTTTATCTCCACATCCTTTTTGTGTGAACCTTTTTTTTTTAAAATCAATTGCTTGTTTTTTTTTGTAAAATGGGAGTTTCTGAACAATGTATTCTTAGTCTTGTCATTTCACCCTTGGGTCCCATACTTTATTGTGGCAACTCTTAGTGTCCATGTAATTGTTGACGTGCACATCTTTAAAATAGTTTTTTGTATTTATTTTGTTATTTTTTATATAAATATTCAGATCCAGATAAGTGACCTCTCGGATTTCTGAAAAGTGGCAAAGCAAGCGAGGGAGGGAAAATTATGTGAATGATGGCACAGGTAGGGTTAGGGTAGGGATAGGTTTAGGGGTTGGGTCAGGTTTAGGGGTAGGGTAGAGTTAGGGTTAGGGGTAGGGTTAGGATTAGGGTTAGGGTTAGGTGTAGGGGTAGGGATAAGGTAGGGTTAGGGTAGGGGTAGGGATAGGGAGCCCTACAGACGTTCCAAATTGCCGAAGTCCTGAATTGCCGATGTCCTGAATTTCGGAAGTGCCGAACCGAAGTGACGAATTACCGAACTTAATTTTTTGATCATGCACATCCCTAATATACACCCTGTTCCAAATTATTATGCAAATTCTATTTAAGTGTCACAAAGATTCAATATTTTGTTTTTCAGTTTAACTCATGGATGACATTGTGTCTCAGGGCTCCTTTGATCACTGAAAACAATCTCGGACACCTGTGATAATTAGATTGCCAGGTGACCCCAATTTAAGGAAAAACTACTAAAAGAGGGTGTTCCACATTATTAAACAGAGCACCATTTTCATGCAATATGGGGAAGAAAAAGGATCTCTCTGCTGCCGAAAAGAGTGAAATAGTTCAATGCCTTGGATGAGGTATGAAAACATTAGATATTTCACAAAAACATAAGCGTGATCATCGCACTATTAAGAGATTTGTTGCTGATTCAGAGCACATTGAGGAAGATTTCTGCTAGATCCATGCATCGGATCAAGAGCGCAGCTGCTAAAATACCATTACATAGCAGCAAACAGATATTTGAAGCTGCTGGTGCCTCTGGAGTCCCACGGACATCAAGGTGTAGAGTCCTCCAGAGTCTTGCAACTGTGCATAAACCTTCTATTCGGCCACCACTAACCTGCTCACAAGCAGAAACAGCTGCATTGGGCAGAAAAATACATAATTTTCAAACAGTCCTGTTCACTGATGAGTGCCGTGCAACCCTGGATGGTCCAGATGGATGGAGTAGTGGATGGTTGGTGGACGGTCACACTGTTCCAACAAGGCTGCGACTTCAGCAAGGCGGTGGTGGAGTCATGTTTTGGGCCGGGATCATGGGAAGAGAGCTGGTCGGCCCCTTTAGGATCCCGGAAGGTGTAAAGATGACCTCTGCAAAGTATGTGGAGTTTCTGACTGACCACTTTCTTCCCTGGTACAGAAGGAAGAACTATGCTTTCCGTAATAAAATCATCTTCATGCATGACAATGCACCATCTCATGCTGCAAAGAATACCTCTATATCTATGGCTGCTATGGGGATAAATGGAGAGAAAGTCATGGTGTGTCCTCCATCCTCCCCTGACCCCAATCCTATTGAAAACCTTTGGAGCATCCTCAAGCAAAATATCTATGAGGGTGGGAGGCAGTTTATTTCCAAACAGCAGCTCTGGGAGGCTATTTTCAAGCAGAAACTGTCCAAAAACTCACAAGTTCAATGGATGCAAGACTTGTGAAGCTGCTATCAAATAAGGGGTCCTATGTTAAAATTTAACGTGACCTATTAAAATGTTTAAAAAGTTAAAATGTTGTTATAAGTTTGATTGAAATAGCTTTTGATTTTAGTAAATATGCTGCAAACACAACAAATGACAATTTTCAGTTCTTTACAACCTATAAAGTGTTTTGAAACTTACTATGCGTAATAATTTGGAACAGTGCATTGTAAGTTTTTTATGTTTAAAAAAATACTGTTATCATTAGGAGCTTTGTTCAATAAAATTTGAATTGTACTCTTAATAGTTGATAATATGAGAATTATGCTGACTGTTATTTACATCAATTATTTAGGTAAATAAGAAAAATATCATTTGCATAATAATTTGGAACAGGGTGTATGTGTAATGTGTATATATATATATACATATATATATATATATATATACACACCTTTTTATTCATCCATACACCGCTTCCTGGTACCATCACATCCTTAGCTGGTGATTATACCACATATGCTGTTTATACTAGAGCAAGTTCTGCTCTGGTAAATGTGAGTGCACTACATTATTTATTCATCTTACTATTTACCAGTACTTACTTCACCATTGGAGCTTCTCTTTTTGTGTTTACTTCTACACATGTCCTGTAAACTGCACTTTATTTGTGGCACCTGTGACGACCATATCACCACATCCTTAGACGGGATTGTTCCGTCCATGCGCAATACAGCAGAGCTCTAAGTTAGCTCAATCAAATGTGAGTGGAAATAACACAAAATTATCCACTTTCTATTCACTGCACTTACTGTACTGCACTATTATTTGTTTTTATCTTTTTATTTTGAGGTCAATTGTGCACTCAACCATAAAGACCTGTGTACATATATATTTCTGTACATATATTTTTGGGCACGGTTTCCCTTATTCTTTCTTTAACTTGGATTTTTATAGTGTTTCTTCCAGCTACAAGGACTGCCCAGTGGAGATACCTATGCTAGGTATTGGAGTTCCCCTGCAATTGGTGGAAGAGGTGGGATACAAGCCCCGCAGTGAAAGGAAGCAGCGTTCGTAGTTGTTTGGTTATATGAATGGAAAAGTGGAGCAGCAAGTTCGTACGCAAGCAGCAGTTTGTATGCAGTTCAGTTATACAAATGAAATAGTGAATGGAAACTATGCAGCATTGAAACGAACAACATTGAAAGAGTTGCTGGAGCCAAGGCTACACTTATAGCAGAACTAACACAGAGGGAGACCGGTCCTGCAACAATGGAGACGCTCAGACCATCAGTGCTCAGACCATACGCCGCACACTGCATCAAATTTGTCTGCATGGCCGTCGTCCAAGATGGAAGCCTCTTCTAAAGATGAGACAAGGCACAAGAAAGCCCACAAACAGTTTGCTGAAGACAAACAGACTAAGGACATGGATTACTGCAACCATGTCCTGTGGTCCGATGAGACCATGATACCATGATAAACTTATTTTGTTCAGATGGTGTCAAGTGTGTGTGGCGGCAACCAGGTCAGGAGTATAAAGACAAGTGTGTCTTGCCTACAGTCAAGCATTGTGGTAGGAGTGTCATGGTCTGGGCCTGCATGTGTTCCAAATTGCAGAAGTGCCGATTTTCGGAAGTGCCGAACCGAACCAAATTTTTTGCCCATGCACATCTCTAGTTGGTGCAATAAATGACAGAGATGCAAATTGCGTTTGAAAACAGACAGCAAAAAATGCAAAAATGGCTTGTGTCCTTAAGGGTAAGTCCTGTTTTTCTAGCTGCGTCCTTAAGTCCTTAAAGGGTTAAGAGTGTCATTTGGGGAAATGGTACCAAAGGTTTTCTTGCAGCAATTTTTATATATTGTTTTGTTCACTAACTAGCATTTTATAAGCATAACTTCTTAAAGTATGGGGAATCGGTCCCCCATGTCCTACCACAGACCAAAGAAACTCAATTTTGGAAGATCCTCAACTAATTTTATAAAAGGGAGATTAATTTTGTAATCAAACTATTTGAGACTATAGAGATTATAATTAATAACATTATTAATGTTGCTCATGTACAAAGGTTGGGGAGTAAACTGGAGACTGGTGAAAACATCAAAAATATAAACAAAGGCTGGACAATGAAGCTCTAACACCATATAGTAGGATACACAACACAATTCCATCTAAGGTCCTTATTTAGCTCATATCTACAGGAAAAAACACATTTTCCATGCACACCAGGTATTCTGGTTTACTTATCACTTTTCATGCTGATGGGCAGCACATGATAAGTTTCAAATTGTGTGTTAAATATGGCACGCTAGGGAAATCAATTGACTAATCATGATTCCTCTTTCATTAAAAAGGTTTGACCAAGATATATCTATTCTCCAGCATATTAAATCTGCATGCTATGTTGTAGTCCTTTTTATAAACCTTTCAGTATGTGGAAGTGATGTGTCTATCTATCTACCTACGTATCTACCTACGTATCTATCTCAACATTAATGGACAGACACTCTTGGACTTCCAGAAAAGTAGTTACCTTTATTCCATCACACATCTTCTCAATTTTCTCTTCTCCACATTGACAAGGAGTGTGACAGAATAAAGACACTTTGTTTTTATTAAAGCCAGCCTTGTAAAATTGAAGCATGTATGAAGACCTTACCTGAGCACCAGGCATAGGAAACAGCAGGCTGTGGGTACAATTTATATATATTGAGAGAAAGAAACAGACAGTGAAAAAGAAAGGGAACAAAATAAATACTGCAGGAAAAATTAACTTTTTATCTCTTGCAGGGTGAAATAATTTGGCATTTTTGGTATTGCTCACACTAACTAATTAATGCAGATATTGTAGACGCAAGTCAGCTCATTAGAGAGCAATACCATTGCTGAATGTTCAAATGCAATTAGTAATAGTCCGTGCTTCCAAGCTTACGTTTCCTAGATTACTATACAGAGTATCAATTTTGCTGCCGTCGCAGGTTAGAATATATTGCTAAACACACATAGCTATTTAAGCTTTTTTCTCTCTAATTAGTTTGCTTTTTGGCAGGATGGACAGCCTGTAATTCTTTGAAACAAGAGGCAAACATGAAGTTGAGAAGTCACTTTATTTTAAGGGGACACGATAGTCAGCAAAACAACTACAGCTTATTGTATGTGTTCCGGTGAGTAGAATCATTCCCTTCCCTTTACTGTAAACACCATGTTTTCAGAGAAAATGCAGTGTTTACACTGCAGCCTCCACTGGCCACTCCTCAGATGGCTGCTAGAGGTGCTTCATGGGGTAGTGTTGCGTAGTGTGCAGTACTGCCATGCACCCTTTGCATGCAGACACTGAACTTTCCTCATAGAGATGCATTGATTCAACATATCTATCAGTAGATGCTGATTGGCAAGGGCTGTGTCTGGCTTGTGCTGTCTGACCCTGATCTGCCTTCTTGACAAGCTCAGCCAATCCAATGTGAAAGGTACCTCGCAATCTACAGGTATGTTTTCAAACTATTTGCCAGTGATTACAATGGAGTGGTGATATTGCTTGGAATGTTCCTTTAAACAAATGAAAAAAGAGAGAAAATATTTTATTTTTTGTTTGCAGTGCAAAAGATAGAAGTAGCACAAAGGTAAGCAAACATCCCATTCCATGAGAGAAGGCAATGAGAACAATGGTTGCCCTAATGTCAAAATACTAGCAACAAGGTGCCAAGGTGAAACAAAGAAACATAGAATGTGACGGCAGGTAAGAACCATTCTGCCCATCTAGTCTGCCCAATAGTCCCTGGCCTTATCTTATAGTTAGGATAACCTTATGCCTATCATATGCATGCTTAAGAGTGCAAGTTCAGACGCAGGTTCTATCACAAAATTACTAAGAGTTGGGTACTTCAAGAGACTACCTATATGTAGTCCCTGTAGGAAGAAGAATAGATTGTCTGATATGCACTTTTACAACAAGCTGTTTGTGTGTTTCCTATAAACTCTTCAGGGGTTTCTAATTTCAGTTAATGAGACATGTGTGCCAGCGGCATAACTCTCAAACATTTGAGGCAAGGGAGATCTGATACAGTTTGGCTTCAGAGGCGAATAGAGTCAAACAGCATTGTATAACTGAATATTATAAATAAATATAAACACTTACATCTGCCTGGGCAAATTAGCTCAACGCAGCATACCGCTATTAATGACAGTGAACCAAGTAATTTGAATAGGTTTGTGCAAGTCTGCTGGGCTCCAAATGTCATTGACTGATTATCTTTACATGTACTTTATAATGAACAAATTGATAATAATCACACAGCATTGTCAACATATGTTTAACTAATGTGTAGTCGATGCATGGAATAGTTACGCAATAGAGGTCTTATAAACTGATCACAGCACCAGCATTGTAAGGGTTAATTTATTTGCCTTTAACTAATACTTATGAGGTGAACTGTGTGGAAAGCAATGTGTTAGTGCTACAGCAAATAAGGCATATTTTGTTTTCTTGTTTATAAACCAAATAGTATAGAGAAATGTATAATTGATCCATGAGGTCCAGTGATATTTATAACTAGACCCGTATATTGTAAGTTAAAAGAAGGGTCGTTCCCTTAAAGCTTGGATGTTATTTTAGATGCTATTTTGGTTTAGATGCATTATGTAGGAAAAGAACATCATGGTTAGTCTCAAATTAATTGTCTGGATTCACTAAGATGATCTGACCTGGTTACAAAGCGATCAGAAGCATCTGTACATAAGTGTAGAGCACTGTAAATTTTTAGTTCAATTTTGGAATATATGAAGTCCCCTTCTTAAGAGGAACGGCATAGAACCTGAGATGAGCAGCAAACTGTATACAATATCTTCTAGAAACCAAAAGAACTTTGTAATTAGACATGTGCAATTTGTTTTGTTCCAAATGTACATTCATACGAATTTCATGCCATTTGGACATTCGGATGCTTACGAATGTCCGAAGTGCCGAAGCACCAAAGTAATTTGGATTTCTGAAAAGTGGCAAAACAAGAGAGAGGGAGGGAAAATTACATGAATGATGACATGAATCTTGACCAATAAGCATTCCTATTGTGCAATGTAATTCTTGCTTGCCCAATCCGGTTTCACAATTCCCTGTCCAATGAAATGAGCACATTGTTGTGATTGATGTTAGAGGACAGCCATTTAATGGTGATTTTGTCCCTGACACTTGGTCAATGAAGGCACACAGAGTCATTAAGGTGGGATAGTATATAAATCAGGCTGTCAGGATGTTGGCTTGCATTCATGTGACCAGACTAGTTGTGATAGCACAATAGACAGAGAGATAAATTACATTATCAGGGGGAGAGAGGGGGAGAGAGAGGGAGAGAGAGAGAGAGATTTTCCTTTTTTTCTTCTGCATTTTGTTTCTTTTTTGAAGAGGGGGGTGAGAGAGTGTGTGGCTGTGCAAGTCAGGTAGTCTGATTGCCAGGGTGTATCTCTGCTGCACTGTGACTTTACTGCAGTGATTAATTTTGTGTACCAGCCATCACTTGCTCTCACTTTGCTCTCTCTCTCACACACACTCACTTGCTTGTTCACACACTCTGCTCCCTCTCTGCTCCTAAACTCTCCACAAAGATGGTATCAATGGGGTGGGATTATAAAGTGTGCAGATGTGTTGCATGCTGGTAGTGCTCCCTGATTGGCTGCACTATTTGTGCAGTGAAAATATAATTTAGTAAATTATCTATATACTAAACTAACACTACTAATTATTAACTAAACCCAGACCACTTTTTTAAGATTAAATGGTCTGGGTGCTGCTGTGGTCCACTATGCAATGTAAAACATTGCTGTTTAAGAAAAAAAGCACACAAGTGTTTATTTTTCAAAACGAACGACATTCCGAACTGACGAATGTCTGAAATGAATGACATGCCTAACTGCCAAATGCCCGAAATGAATGCCCAAATGCCATTCGGCAGTTCCGAAGTGCCGAACGCCATTGGTTCGAATTGCTGAAGCAGGCAAATTTTTTTACTTACCCAAATTTCCGAACTAAACCAAATGTATTGCCCATGCACATTCCTATTTGTAATTCATTTTGAGAGCCATATCAAATTTGTAGTCGATTTCAATTTTCCTTAATAATAGCTCTCTTGGGACAGAAAGGTACATATTTATTTATTTATAACATATTTTCTATTTGTATCCATGTATCCACTGTGACTATTTTGTTCATAATACATGTTTCATTCTGCCTTTATCTGTTATAAGAATAACATTACGAAATATACTTATATTATAATACTGTGGTTTCATAAAAATGTTTGCTAAATGTTTGCAAAATAGTGTTTGTGAGTTTTTTAAAATAATTTGGTTGGGGTAACCTAAGATGCTCACTTGATAAATGGTCTTGCTGGTGGCAGCTTTTATACTAGAATAGATGTGAGTGGTGTTAAAAGGTATATGGTATCATTAGTTTTAGTCTAGTGCAGACAAATAGTGATTTCTAATCCTTTCTTCCACCGAAGGAAGTCATGCGCCTGGCAGTGGAGGTCTTCGTGACACTAAAGATAGCAATATATCTAACCACGAATCATGCTTAAACTAGCATAGTAGTTGAGACATATTACCGTGTAAAAACAATTATTTCTAATATTGTAAACAGACTACCTTCTGATTCAGTATTTCAGATAAATTAACACTGAGTTGTGTTCTTCAGAATCTCTATAAGTATGTATATGTTAAGGGCGATTGCAATGTTTGTTTTTATGCATATACTTTCTAATTTAAATGACTCGCCCTAATATCCTTTATCATCCAAAATATAATAATACACAAGCTGACGTACACAGGGCCGGCTTTAGGGGTGTGCGAGCTGTGCGGCCGCACAGGGCGCCATGGCAACAGGGGCGCCGGGCGGCCGACACAGCTCGCAGTCGCTCTGTCACTGGCCGACCCGAGATTGTGTGGACTAAGTAAGGGGGACCCTGGGTCTAATTAAGGGGGGCAGGGGACTGGGACTGGCTATGGGTGACCCTGGGTCTAATTAAGGGGGGCAGGGGACTAGGTAAGGGTAACCCTGGGTCTAATTAAGGGGAGCAGGGGACTGGGACTGGCTATGGGTGACCCTGGGTCTAATTAAGGGGGGCAGGGGACTAGGTAAGGGTGACCCTGGCTCTAATTAAGGGGGGCAGGGGACTGGGACTGGCTATGGGTGACCCTGGGTCTAATTAAGGGGGGCAGGGGACTGGGACTGGCTATGGGTGACCCTGGGTCTAATTAAGGGGGGCAGGGGACTGGGACTGGCTATGGGTGACCCTGGGTCTAATTAAGGGGGGCTGGGGACTGGGACTGGCTATGGGTGACCCTGGGTCTAATTAAGGGTGGCAGGGGACTAGGTAAGGGTGACCCTGGGTCTAATTAAGGGGGCAGGGGACTGGGACTGGCTATGGGTGACCCTGGGTCTAATTAAGGGGGGCAGGGGACTGGGACTGGCTATGGGTGACCCTGGGTCTAATTAAGGGGGACAGGGGACTAGGTAAGGGTGACCCTGGGTCTAATTAAGGGGGGCAGGGGACTGGGACTGGCTATGGGTGACACTGGGTCTAATTAAGGGTGGCAGGGGACTGGCTATGGGTGACACTGGGTCTATTTAAGGGGGCCAGGGGACTGGCTATGGATGACCCTGGGTCTAATTAAGGGGGGCAGGGGACTGGCTATGGGTGACACTGGGTCTAATTAAGGGGGCAAGGGACTGGCTATGGGTGACACTGGGTATGATTAAGGGAGGCAGGGGACTGGGCATGGATGACAGGGTATGATTAAGGGGGGCAGGGGTTTGATTAAGGGAGGCAGGGTCTGATTAAGGGGTGCAAAGGGTTGATGAAGGGGTGCAGCCTGGGGATTGATGAAGGGTACAGGGTCTGATGAATAGAGGCAGTATCTGATGAAGGGGGGCCAGGGTCTGATGAAGGGGGCAGGGGTTTTATTGAAGAAGTGGCCAAGGGTTTTGGTGAAGGGGGTGAAGGCGGCATATTGTGTGCCTGAAATTGTCTAGAGGGGGCCAAACAAAGACGTGGGTTTAAGAAATGAGGGAGAGGCTATACATGCTTAGTGTTGTAAAATGGTTAAATATAGTGTACTGACAACATTGCTCTTGTTTCTACAATACATAAACTGACTTTGTGGATTATACTATTAAAGTGGCACTGTCACTGTCTGGGAATTTGCCAAATGTGCAAAGACCCCCGACAGTGACATTGAAGCTGATCTATAGTTGATCCATATCTTCACTACTGTGTTAGCATGTGATTTTTATGTTGTGATTTTTATGTTTAGTTGTTCTCCACATGTAATGTTATGTTTCCATGTGTTATGTTATTTAATCTATACCTGGAAATACAAGGTTTGGATGTCTTATTCATTTGATGAATACCTGCAATGCTTATTTATTTATCTATACTTTATTTGGCGCAAATGTTGGCGTACTACATTTAGGAAATTCATATTATCTGTACACTGCTGCTGCAAATCTTGCATTTCTTTTGTATCTATACTTAAAAGGGCCTCTCTTTTAAATATATATATTTTTTTATTATATCGTGTAGCAGCATTATGGGTCCCAAAAAGCTGTCAGGTGCTCAGAATCGAAAACGAAGGGCCCTTATGTATTATCTCTAAAAAACTATGTTAAAAAGATTGCAGTTAGCTGTTTTTTTCTGTATTTAATATATTTAATATACATTATTGTTACCATTCAATCCAGTTATTTATTATTGTACTTGTTTGCACTTGCACTTAAATTATCAGTAATTAAAAAACAGTTTGTTACAAAGACTGTTTTCCTCTTTGTGTATGTTTGGGGGGGGGGGGGGGAGCGCCACAAGATTAGCTCGCACAGGGCGCCTGAACACCTAAGGCCAGCCCTGGACGTACATTATAAAAAATATATACATGTATTCTACTAAAGCAAACAGCAGGACATACATAAAAAAAACTTGACAGGTGGTACAGTTTAACGATGAGAGAGATATTCAATAGAAGGTAAGCACTTTTGTCCAGAAAGTTATAAGAATAGAACGTGGTTCTTTGCCCACTGAAATATTATAGTCATGACTATGATAAAGTCTGGACTTTTAGCTAAAACTCTGGCCATATAAGGACACGAATTAAGACACTCAATCCTCTTATCATACAATCACAATTCAGACACTTCTCAGGGTATAGAATAGCAAATTACCATATGTTCTTTTTAACCCATTAGACATTCACACCTAATATGAAAATGAATAGGAACTTAGAATATGTAATAATCTACAAATTCCAGTGAGTTTTTTCTCAGTCATAAGAAATGTCTATACCTCAAATAGCATAGCAACTGAGATCATAACTTCTTAGTTGGGTAATCGTGTTATTTCTTGACAAAAGAGCATGCTTGCTCACATGGTATAAACTCTTACACGGTTGTAATTGTTCTAACCTCACACCATATACATTCTGAGTACTTGTGCTTTCATAGTGTCCAAATGACCCACTTTCCCGTCATCAACATAGCCTTTCAAATGTGTTCTCCCCTATTATATATTTATTGACACTCTGAATGGATTCTTCTAATTATACTAATAAATGTTAATGGTAATATACATTCCTAAAATAAATATATATCCAGTCACCTGACGTAGTCGCTGAGATTACTCTCAGAATATATTCTTCCATACAACATGTTTGTTGACTCCCTAAGCACGCACCCTACATACAAATCCATAGCAAAATAGAGAAACATGTATCTATATTAAATTCATCCAACATTAACTATTCTACACCACGTGAAAGTATAGATTTATAGTACTAAGCACGTATCCCTTTCCCCAGAGGGTTACGCTTACATCAGGCTTCAAATTAAATAAGGTAGTCACTTGATCGAGTTAGTTGATATTTGTTCTGATAATTATGACTGCATTTGTAAGTAATGAAATATGGCAACATGATTAGAACGAAAATTATTGATTCGTTCCAACCAAAATACTATTTGTTAGCCCTAAACTCTGTTTGTTTGTTTTTAAATGTCAAATGCAAATGTAGCATTGCTACATTTTGCAAAAAATTAAGACGACCACTTATTTTTAATACAAATACACAAAAATAAGTCCTGCACTCAAACTCCCACGACTCCTGGTCGTCAGCAATGACCATAATACACATCAGCCCCAATACATACAATAAAAAAAACAGAAAAAAATTACACTATACCAAATCCCTATGCATATTTATATAAATAGAGGTTTTTCGTTCCACTCCAATGGCCATTAGGTGTTAGCCCACCTGCCACATCAAGGCAAACCTCTTTGGTGGGTCCTACAATAACAATTCACCTTGCTTGCTTCAGCTTAAGGCAAAAGAAAATCTCTAATGAGACAGAAAATGTTTTTTTGTTTTTTTTAAACCCCTACATATTTATTAATCCTTAATAGGGAACTCATGTTTGTGTGTATGATAACCATGACACCGATAGAACGGACAGTCAACAAACAGTATCAAAGGCGGTTTAGTCCTCTTCCTAATTTACTGCACTAGCAAACATAAGCATTTAACTTTGACATAATAATGGAAAAGACATACTGTCAATGCTCTCATAAACCGTATGCATTCATCTAGAATATAGGTTTTGATATGCTTTTCCTTCAATATCATGAAGTCAATGCATGTTTGAATGTACCATCCATTAAATTAAAATGTTGATTCTTGGTAGTTATATGAAATGTCAGCTAGACATTGTTCTGGTAAGAGAATTTATTTGTGTGCTGTATGTCTGGTGACATTCGCTATAAAGGATATTATGGATTTAATTGTCAATCATCACAAGCATAGATGGTGGAGCTTTTGTGTCACATATAATAACAATCTATTTATATAGTGCATTTCTCTCAGAAAAGAATGAGAAGCCCTTAGCACGCATTCTCTGAATTAACAGAATCAGTAGTTTATGTCACATTCTTCCCATCTCAATGGTACTTGTTTTATTGAATGCTGAAGAGTATAAAAGCCTCTTTTATATCTGCACACACAGAAAATGATTGGTGACTGCTTTTGTACACTTGGTGCATTCTAAAGGAAAACTGACCATTCCCATGATTTCTATATTATGTTTGAAAGGGTTACTATAACATGCTATAAGGACAGGTGAGAATTTATCTTCTGATGAACTAATATTTCTTTTCACTTTTTTTTCTTAAGGCTGTTGTTACTTAATTATACACCACTGCACATTCCTATCCTGTTTTCACTAGTCTACTTCTGAGGGTCTCTGACCAAGAATAGTGCTGTTTTCTACTCTAGTGATGGTCTTTGACCTGTATCTAGCAACGATTATTTACTTATTCCTATATTTAACAAATATGTATTTGTGAAGTGTTTAAAATAAAATTAGATAAAAAAAAAAAAAAGATGCGCTATGGCTTTAAGACCGTAATATTACGTGACATCATCATGTACCTAATAGGACACCGAACCCAGCCTCCCGGAAGACTCTAAAGGTACCCAGACCCTATATCGTGGCCAGAGGGACTGGGAAGGAGCTTCATCCGGAGTAACGGAGGGACGAGACGATCCGCTGGCAAAGCTGTTTTAAGGTTGTTTGCAATAAAGATTTATTTTTACCTCACTCCAGCCTCAAGTACGCCTGCATTTCCTGGGGAATATTTATCGGAGCCTTCAAAGTTAGAGCAGACTCATCTGCTCTATACTTGTGAGTGTGCATTTTTTAGTGTGTATATACACTTATCATCTAAACAATATTATACTATTTTTTTTCTTCCTTTTTTCCTTTATATGTATGCATGAACATTTAATACCTTATGAGGATACCTCTGTACAAGTGAATTTGAGAAGGTATTACTGTTTCAATAATATCTAGTGTGTGGTCTACACGACTTTGTACTGTACTAAGCACATTGCACTTTATATGTATTTTAATACTTTATCACCAAACACTCAAAGTATTATATAAAGGGTATTTTGCATTAAATAAATTATTGCTACTTTGTGCACAAATAAATATTCAGGTGTTCATTTTATATTTTGGTCTTAAAGCCATAGCGGACCTTTTTTTTTTATATCTGTTTTTTGTTTCAATTTTCAGTGTTTTTTGGATTGACACTTTCGAAGTGCCATTTTTACACTTGTTTATTTGTTAAAAATAAAATTAGACGCAGATATCCACACCTTATTATAATTACCATTTTGCTGTCTCTCATTTTTCCTGACATTGCTTTCCTGGTGAAACATACTCCATTTATCTTGCTTTGTCTGTTACTGAAGGGATTCAGAGATATCTTGGTAGCAGAAAAGAAAAGAGAATGTTTTGCTAATTTCTGGAGTGTAAGCCACCTCCCCAATCACCAACTCAATTATAACTTGGTTATTTTAGACTAAAATTATCCATTGAAATTTCAATTAAATTTGCTCTAATTCAGAGATTACTACATAAGCCTCATAGAAGCTGTTCTCTTACATTTTCATAGTACACCTATTGTACTGAGGTAGTCCGTGTGAGAATTCTTACATCATATTGTGATTTCCAACTGCCTTTGTCTTAACTGCCTGAACATGCCTCTCCACACCTCCAAGCCCTATACCAGTTATTCATTAATCATCAATTGTGTGGAAGGACTTGGCTACAGCTTTAATTACCAATAACATTAAACATCATAAACATCTGGATTGTGAGCTTGAACAAATCCCATTGCTGGTTATAAGATGCCAGTCAAACAGGCAGTTGTGAATTCTGCAAAATGCCACCAAATTACACTCCTTCACATTATGTTAATGGCCACCAAATTATGCTCTAGCACAGCACCAGGCAGAGGGATTGGTAGTGCCAGGAATACAGCTTTGTATTCCTGGTACTACATTGTCCCTTTAACGGAAAAATAAATATTCCAACATGGTGTAAGCTAACTAAGCAAAACCAGGGCCGGATTAACATAGGGGCTGATGGAGCTGCAGGCCCAGGCCCATGGAATAGGCCCATTGGTTTAAAAAAAAAAAATTTTTTTTTTTTTTTTTTACACACTACTCTTAGGGTTGCCAGGTATTTCTCATGTATTTCTTAGGGTTGCCAGGTATTTCTCAGAAGTATTTCTCAGGTATTTGAGGCTGCCTAGCCGGTGCCGGTATTGCAGTAATACCGGCAATACAAATGTCTGTCTCAGTATAAACATAGATTATTCTGCAATACCAGCGCCGGCCAGTAGGGGTCGCTGTTTGTGTGGAGAGAGGCAGTGATAAGAAGTTACGGCATCTCCCTCCCTGCCTCTCTCTACTCACTGATCCGCGGGGGAGCAGCTCTGCACAGAGAGTCCAGACAGCAGCTCCAAGACATGGGGACACTGAGACATTGGGACACTGGGGAACATGGGGACCCTGAGCATGGACGTCCGCAGTAATTTTTCCGTGGGGGGGTGGGGAGGGCCTAATTGTAATGACATCCATGCTTGGCCCCTTTTTGACAGTGTCATGAAAGGGAAGGAGCATAGTCATTTTCACATAAAGCAAGGATGAATAGCGTTTTCACAACTATGGTGTCAGGAATATATGTTTGTATTCCTGACACTATAGTGTTCCTTTCATCAAATTACAGGGACATTCTGGTCACCATAACAA
The DNA here is from genome assembly GCF_036172605.1 of Pelobates fuscus. NCBI lineage: Eukaryota > Metazoa > Chordata > Amphibia > Anura > Pelobatidae > Pelobates > Pelobates fuscus. The sequence continues at coordinate 65,661,085 of NC_086325.1, read as the reverse complement.
CTTTATCTAAATGAAAATGCTGTGATGCAAGGAGGCCCCTGGGTGCTCTTTCTTTGAAGGGGGGAAACCGCTCTCAAATGGTTTACCCCCAAAGGCTTCCTTCAGCTCCAGATCTCCAGGTCGCTCAGTGGTATTCGACTTCTGAAACAGAGTGTCAGGAAGTGCAGATTGACGTTGGGCATGGGTGCCGCTGATTGGCTAGAGTGGTCAGCTGACACTCTAAGCCAATCGCTAGTTCCCGATTCATAAAAATGTTTTACGTTTTTATGAATAGGGAGCTACTGATTGGCTTAGAGTGCTAGCTGACCAATCTAGCCAATCAGCGGCACCCCTACCCAGCGGCCTTCTGTGTTTCCTGACACTCAGTAAATAAAAGTGAACACATTAACACTGATATTGTTTGTTTTTACCTGGGGAGATGAGAAGGTACAAAGTTTCCCTGCCAGGCCCAGGTACCAACGCCTTATGATGTGGTGTCCAGAATGAAGTGCTCCAATCTCATTTTCTCCTCCTTCATTTGACACAGTCTTCTTTGTCTTCTGAGGCTCCTTCTGCTCCTTTACCTTTCTGCTACTTTCTGCTTATTTTGCGCCCTTCTGCTCCTTTCTCTTTCTGATCCCTTCCTGCTCCTTGATGGCCCTTCCTGCTTCTTGTAGACCTTTCCTGCTTCTTACTGCCCTTCCTGCTTCTTTCTGCCCCTTCCAGCTTCTTGCAGCCCCTTGCTGATCCTTTCTGTTCCTTCCTGCTCCTTGCTGCCCCTTCCTGCTCCTTGCAGACCCTTCCTGCTCCTTGCAGACCCTTCCTGCTCCTTGCAGACCCTTCCTGCTCCTTGCAGACTCTTCCTGCTTTTTGCAGACCCTTCCTACTCCTTTCTGCCCCTTCTTTCTCCTTGCTGCCCCTTCCTACTCCTAGCAGAACCTTACTACTCCTTGCTGACCCCTCCTGCCCCTTGCAGACCCTTCCTGCTCCTTGCAGACTCTTCCTGCTTTTTGCAGACCCTTCCTACTCCTTTCTGCCCCTTCTTTCTCCTTGCTGCCCCTTCCTACTCCTAGCAGACCCTTACTACTCCTTGCTGACCCCTCCTGCCCCTTGCAGACCCGTTCTACTCCTTGCTGACCCCGCCTGCTCCTTGCTGCCTCTTCCTACTCCATGCTGCCCCTTCCTACTCCATGCTTCCCCTTCCTACTCCATGCAGACCCTTCCTGCTCCTTGCAGACCCTTCCTGCTCCTTGCAGACCCTTCCTGCTCCTTGCAGACCCTTCCTGCTCCCTCTTCCTACTCCTTGCTGCCTCTTCCTACTCCTTGCTGCCTCTTCCTACTCCTTGCTGCCTCTTCCTACTCCTTGCTGCCCCTTCCTGATCCTTGCTGCCCCTTCCTGATCCTTGCTGCCCCTTCCTGATCCTTGCTGCCTCTTCCTACTCCTTGCTGCCTCTTCCTACTCCTTGCTGACCCCTCTTGGTCCTTGCAGACCCTTCCTACTCCTTGGTGACCCCTCCTTCTCCTTGCAGACCGTCCCTACCCCTTCCTGCTGCCCCTTCCTATTCCTTGCTGACCCCTCCTGCCTCTTGCAGACCCTTTCTACTCCTTGCTGACCCCTCCTGCTCCTTGCTGCTCCTTCTACTTTACCCTTGCTGACCCCTCCTGCCCCTTGCAGAACCTTTCTGCTCCTTCTACTTTACCTTCCTCTATGCGGTCTCCCCCACCCCCATCCCTCACTTACCTGCTCTGTAGGCTGCCTCTGTGCTGCTCCCCTGCACTTTTAGTCATGAGAGAGTAGGGATAAGCTGTAGCTTCCTACTGGCCAGCGCTGGTATTGCACTGTATTCTCACACTAAAACGAAAAATAGCAGCACAAGCTGAAAAATCCGGGGGGGGGGGGAGGAGAGAGGCAAGTACCCCCCTTTACCCTCCCCATTCGGCCGCCCATGACCCTGAGACACTAGGGACACAGTGGCCCCATGTCTCCCAGTGGCCCCTAGTCTGTGTCCCCATGTCTCCCAGCCACTGTCCCTAGTGGCTCAGTGGCCCCATGTCTCCCAGTGTCCCCATGTCTCTAAGTGTCCCCTAGTGTCCTACTGACCTCACGACACTGGGAGACATGAGGACACAGACTCTAAGGGACACTGGGAGACATGGGGATACAACACTAGGCGACACTGGGCGACATGGGGACACTCAGAGGCATGGAGACACAGGGAGACACAGTGTCCCCTAGTATAAAAGAAAAAATCTCAGGCACTCACTGTGATAGCTTTAAGCAGGTTTATTGGACACCGCAACATTTTGACCTGTACCCAGGTTTTTATCAAGTCTCCAGTGTCCCCTATATATCACAGTGTCTCAGTGCCCTATGTCTCCCCGTGTCCCCTCGTGTCTGTCACCCAGTGTCCCCAAGAGTCTCAGATTTCCCAGATCTCCCAGTGTTCCCTAGTATCTGTGTCCCCATGTCTCCCAGTGTCCCAATGTCTCTCAATGTCCCCTAGTGACATGGGGACACTGGGAGACCTGAGGACACAAACACTAAGGGACTGGGAGACATAGGGACACAGGCATTCCCCCTTTTTGTGTATGTTCGCCCTTTCGGCCGTTCTGGTTATGTGATTTGTGTCAGTAGCCCACCCTTTTACCACATCCATAGACTTCCTGCTTTACTGGACACTGCTGTTAGGGGGTATGGGTTTACTTGAAAGATGAAAGCATGAGCATTAGCAAAGGGTATGTGTTTTCTCATAATTGCATCCTATGAGTTTCCCTACAGCATCATCTCCATCAGATACATGACGCTTAGGAGGTAGGAATGTTTTAGTGTTGTTGGTCAATAAGATTTTGTAATTAGGCCCATCATAATTATCAGCACCAGGCCCACTGGGCTCTTAATCCGGCCCTGAGCAAAACCAGTAAACGTGCCAAGGCCAGGATTCCAGAAAACAGGATGTCAGACAAGCCAACTTCAGGACAGGCATGAAGAAGGGATGGCCAATAAACAAGCCAAGGATAAAACTTACTAGGAAAGGTTACATGATCTTAACATGTATAGCTTGGAGGAAAGACGAGACAGGGGGGATATGATAGAAACATTTAAATACATAAAGGGAATCAACACAGTAAAGGAGGAGACTATATTTAAAAGAAGAAAAACTACCACAACAAGAGGACATAGTCTTAAATTAGAGGGACAAAGGTTTAAAAATAATATCAGGAAGTATTATTTTACTGAGGTGGTAGTGGATGCATGGAATAGCCTTCCAGCTGAAGTGGTAGAGGTTAACACAGTAAAGGAGTTTAAGCATGTGTGGGATATGCATAAGGCTATCCTAACAATAAGATAAGGCCAGGGACTAATTAAAAGTATTTTGAAATATTGGGCAGACTAGATGGGCCGAAAGGTTCTTATCTGCCATCACATTCTATGTTTCTATGTTTAAGTCAAAATCAGAATACAGGAAGACAGGATACACCAGATCCTGAATCAAATGAACAGCACACAAACTGGGGATGACTCTAGGGAGACTTGGACCTTATAAAGGCGTAGGCCAATGACATCACATGGAACCTTAACAGCACAAATGGGAATTCTTTCAATGCCTAGTATTTTATAATTTGGATGTATGTGCTCTTCATCACAAAATATTACTTGCGATCACGAATCCTTTTCCACTTTGGGTTGTATACTGCAATGCATTATTCGGTCCTATTTAGTAAAAGACCAGTTTTAAAACTCATTAAGGAAATTAGAAAAATAATTCAGTTGGGAGAGTGCAAATAAAAACATTTTGACCAGAAACGAAAAATAAATGGAGTATTTGGCTAAAGGGGCACTGACAGACCTGAAATATTACCGAGAGGCAATGAATTGAAGAGAAACAATATGGTAATTTGCAGAATTGTGCTTTCCCTCCCAAGGGTAAAATGCTGATTAAAATAGATTTGTGTTAAGTGCTGCGACTCTTTTACATTCAAATAAATAGCTTTGCAAAACAAATAATGAAAACACTCCTGTAAAATTGATGCATTACCCTCAGTTAAGAGCCGCATTGTGTGGTATTAAGGCACTTTAACAATATGAATGTAAGTATTTGTGCCGGAGAACTGCGAGGCTTGGCAGATATGACTTGTGTAATATATGCATTGCCCATGTTCCAAATAAAAGAGTAGAAAAAGGTTCAAGTTAAGGGCAGAACAGAAGTGTATTTGTCCTTCATTGTGCAAAGACTGTACATTACGCTGCAGTAGGGGGAATTTGGAGTCTAATTCCCGCGAACAAAAGAATGTTAAAAACATAAGGTGTAAAGTCACTAGCAACGAGGCCCTGATTGGCTCTCCGGAGTTTCAATGCTATTTTTAAATAGATTAAAAAGGAAATAAAAGGGCAGCATCTTATATTTCCTAAAGCCATTATCACGGACTTGCAGAGAAGAATGCATGTGTTTACTTTGCCTTAGAAATAAATTGTACAAAACATCACAAAATAAAAAGAAACAAACAAAGTAAAACAGAGTGAATGTAATAAATGAATGATAGAGAAATGTGTTAGCACATTAACTGCACGTACAGCATAGTGTTTTTAGATTAGTGGCCTATATCTTTCTAGCGCTATATGTTTTTACTCCTGTCGGTTTATATTTCTTGAGCATTGTAGTGTAATATTTTATAAGATTTAAAGGGACACTCTAAGTACCATAACCACTATATATCTTAATACTATATATCTTAATACTATATTTTAATGTAGTGATTTTGGTGCATAGATACTGCCCCTTTTCTTGGTCAATGTAAAATATTGGCGTTTCAAAAAAATTGACATTGTTTCCATGTTGCCTAAAAGATACCACTAATGCCTATTAGACAGCCACTAGAAGCTCTTCCTCCTTGGATCTTGGATGATGACTTTACAGCATCATAACGCCGAGCGCAATCATTGTTTCTTGTAGAGGAGCACTGGATTCAATGGTTCTCAATAAAAGCATTAGACTGGTAGAGTACAGCAATTTCCGTGCATGCGCCATGTGTACTCAATGTTTCTGATCTAACTGATCTACTGATCTAATTGTTTTTTTCTCACTTATTTTCCTAAACATACACGGGGTACTGAATATCAACCCAGTAAGGAACACGCCTCAATTTAAACATAATATGTTTATTTTTAAAGATATAATGTTCCTTTATTTCATTTAACAAAATATACAATGCCCAATGTCAAGATCATGTTGTGCAGCAGGAATGTACAAAAAGGATTTGGCTTCAATGGTCCAAAATAACCTCTTGTGCATTAGCCAAATAATTGGGGAACATCATTGCACCTTTTTTTTATTAGATCTCACAGGTTCCTTCCATGTACTCTGGACTTCCTCATCAGAATCTATTTTTAACCATATTCTACTGGGTTTACATTCAACTGACAGCCACTATTGGTCCCACAGCCTTTACATGCAGTGATTATGATAAGCGTGTGTTCTAACGTTGAAATGATTTTTCCCCAACCTGACAGCTTTGTACATGTGAAGTGCCCTTGGACGCCCCATACAGGACTGTTGTCACACATGTTATTATTATTTTATCATTTATATAGCGCCATCAGATTCCGTAGCGCTGTACAATGGGTGGACTAACAGACATGTAATTGTAACCAGACAACTGGACGTACGGGAACAGAGAGGTGGAGGGCCCTGCTCAATGCGCTTACATTATAGAGGGAGTGGGGTATAGTGACACAAAGGGTAAAAATATGCAATGACATTTGGGTAAATCATGTTTGACAGTTTTCTTCCTAAATTTCTATGATGTCTTCATAATAGTTCTCTGATGTTTCAGAAATAATAACTCTGGATGGCAAAATGTAAGTCCCAAAGCAATAGTCTGTAAAGGAATAGATACAGAGTCTAAGTGTGCAAACTAAAATGCAATAGTCTGGCTGGATCTGAGACAGCCTGAACAGATGACAGATGATTTATGATAACATATTGGAAATTGATCTTTAAATTAAATATTTTTTTAAATTTGATTTTACAAAAAAAGTATTCTGTGGCATAAACTATATATATATTAATATCAGAAAGTCTGTGTTTGTTTAGGTCTGAAAATGCTGATATAAAATATCTACTGATTAATTTCTTCTGAAAAAGGCTATTAAGCAAGTTAGAGAAAATAAAATAAAAATTTGCAGAGTTGCAATAATTTTCCAGCTCTTTTCGCTATTTGTTTTCATTAATACAAGTCACTTTTTAGAGTAGCAAAATACCAACAGGTTATCTACAATACAATAATAACAGAAAGACATAGGACAATATTGCAAATATTAAATGGAATATGAAGAGGAATGAAATTCACTCACAAACCTAGATTGATTGAAGGCATATCAATTAAGGAGTCTTGAAACAACCTCGGGACATATAGGACACGTGTTCATGTAAGGAAAGGCAATGATAGTGCAGAGTTTCTCAATAAAAGACACTTCTTTATTACAAGATACACATACAAGATAAAAGTGGTACACAGGCACATCACATCTGTTGAGGAGATTGTAAGTTCCAGTCCTTGGATCCAAGTGCAGGATGGGATAAACAACCAGGAACAGAAGGTGAGGGAAGTGTAAAAATAAAAAACAGTAAGGAAGAAACTCTATTAAAAGAAGCCCTACGCGTTTCGTACAATATGGCAAGAACTTATTTAGGGGCACGAAACAAAAGTCCTTTCCTTGCCGCAGCATATTGGTATAAGTCCGGTGATCTGCTTTTAAACCTGTGGAACGTTGGCGCCAATTTCCTTAGACCAATCCGCAAGTGGAGCCCTTCTTTGTTCGTCATCCAAGTACTTCTGGGTTTGCGGGTCAAGCCTCAATGTCATATCATGTCCGGACGTAATGACGTCAGGATAGAGCCTTGTGGTATGTTCCAAATGCCAGTGTGGTTTAATCGCTCGTAGATGAGCATAAAAGTCCATAATGTCCATAATATGGCATAAAAACAAATATTGTAAGGGGAATAACTAGTGCACTTGAATAAATTATAGGAAATATACCATAAAGAAAAATTCACCACAGAATATGAATAAGAATAGATGATACAAAAATAGGCAAATATAAAATAATCTATTAATAAGAAAATATAGAACAATGTATAGGAAATGTAAAAAATATTTATATAAAAAAAGTGAAGGCTAAAATTGATCAAATATGAAGGTGAACAATAGTGGGAATAAATAGAGGTAACAGAAGACAAACCAAATTATAAAAAAAAAAACACATCAAATCAAAGTCAACATTCAAACCTCTTGGTTGCATGGTTAGATTAATCATTAGGTCACCTCCTTTCTCACTGTTTAGAGAACAGACTCCAAATGTAATTGGCTGTTAATCACAAGTGATTCACCACCACCTGCCAATAATATTGCTTAACAGGACAAATTATAAACCAAATTATTAAATTAAAAACCTACGTAGACTGCTTCTAGATTATCTTTACATTACATAGAAAAGAAATTCCGTAAAACAAACATTTTGTAGACACGCAATATCCTTAGTAACAGTTACCTGTCAAAGCCATGAATTCAGTTAAAGATCACAATCAGAACTGATACATTTACTGTAAATCTTAATAACATAGATCAGTGGTTCCTAACCCAGTTCTCATGGCCCACCAACAATCCAAGATTTATGTATTTACCTTTTTTATTCAAATGGAAATACTGACAAAACCTGGACTGTTGGTGGTCCATGAGGACTGGGTTTGGGACCACTGAAATAGATCATAGTGCTTTTGTACAAAACAATAAAAAATTAAGTATTTTGAAACAGTTTCAAAATAAAGAGCAGTAAACAGAGAAATCATACACCCAGAACAATCCGAGTTTCTAGCCCTTTTCCTGTCATTCCAGGTTTGTTCTCTGATGTGCTGCCAACTTGGGACAACAGGAAACTGTCCCCAGCAAATGACATGCTCATGTTGCAGACATAAGTGTTTTTAGGGCATCGAGCACAGGCATAAAATAAAAAACACCAACTCTCCAGGACTTAAAGTAGTGCAGTATAAAATATAGTTTTTATCAGTAAACACAGTTAAACATAAAAAAAATAAGTAAGAAAAATAAGTTAGATAATAGTTACCATTATGAACATTGCACTGTGCATAGGCTACCAGAACAACAGTCTCAAAAATAATGTTGTGATCCACCTCATGTGTTCTATGCTACATCTCAGCAATCAGAACATGCTTATAGCGCTTCAGAAGCACCCTGCACATGGCAATACTTGGTCAAGCAAAAGTCTCTGTGTCCCTCTGGCACGTACGTCTACTTGCTAGCATGCACCCTTTTTCTTCTTTAGGCCTGCCCCTCATTGTCACCTCTTTGTGACCAGCTCACCCTGGTTCCAGATCCAATATTGGGAGATATAATACACATTTAATTTGTAGTGTTAGTAATCTGTTGAAATTCCACAGGGTAAATAATTACACTCCTCATACACCTCTGAATAGCAAATTGTGAGTCTGCTAAGGATAGAGATTCACAAAATGGTGTACGAGAACAATATGCAGAAGACCATAGAAAAGCTTTATGACAAATATCACAAATATTATTTTTCTTATATATATTTTTATTTCTTTGCTGTTTTTATTTAAAACGTTTTCCCTCTTTTTTTCTCTTGCTGTTTATATTCCCCTTCTTGTGGGTTCTGCTGCTGCTGAGCTAATTAGGGGGAGTGCCCCTTAATTTCCACCAGTGTGGGATTTGTATTGCCAATATAAACCCACTACTGACTCACAGAGTTTCCTTGAAAGTAGACTATTTCAAGTAGGAGTTGAAACAGGAGCTTAAACTATAAGCGAGTTCAAACCAAGAGGGTAAATATTGTTTTGCTCACTTGTGCTTTTGGTAACTGGGGATGAGTGCTAGCAAGATTGCGAGTTTTACTCAGTGCACATCCTGCTGCATGTATGCATGCCAGGATAAATCTGTCCAGGGTCCATACCTCTGTGGTGGGTGTGAGCACGTGGCTTTTCTGGAAGCTCAGATTGGAGATATGGAGAGGCAAATTGCAACAAATTGACTGGCAATCTTGAGAGTTGAGTGGGTGCAGGTAGTGGAGTGGCAGGAGATGAGACAGTTGGTGAGCAGGCACGTAGCTGGGTAACAGTGGGGCAAGGAAGCAGGGGGGAGGGAAGAGGAACGGTTTAGCTAGTCCTGATCTTGTGCAGTCTAACAGTTTTGCCTGTTTGAGTGAAGATGTTGGTAGCATCAGCTCAGGAGTAGCTGCACTACAGGAAGCTGTTCCTTCTAACAGCCCCTCTAGTACGGGTGGCGTTGAGAGGGTAAGGAAGTCGAGACAGGTTGTGGTGGTAGGGGACTCTATTATTAAGAGAGTAGATAGGGTAATCTGCCACTCTGATCATCTCAACCGGACAGATTGGTGTCTCCAGGATGCAGCATGTTGCCGACAGAGTGGAGGGATTATTGGGATGGGCTGGGGATGACCCAGCTGTCATGGTCCATATTGGTACCAATGACAAAGTTAGAGGAAAATGGAAGGTCCTATAGACTGAGTTCAAAGAACTAGGAAGTAAGCTAAAGAAAAGGACCTCCAAGGTAATATGTTCAGAAATATTACCTGTGCCGCATGGCACAGAAAGGCAGCAGGAGATTAGAGAGGTCAATGCGTGGCTAAAGTCTTGGTGCAGCAAAGAGGGCTTTGAGTTTAGAGCACTGGGCCGAATTTGTGCTTGGGTACAACCTGTATAGTCGTGATGGATTGCACCTAAACGGAAGAGGGTCTGCTGTGCTGGGGATAGGATGGCTAGAAGGTTGGAAGGGATTTTAAACTAGTAGTAGGGGGGAGGGTCAAAGCAACCTAGGAGATGGAGATAGGATAGGAAGGAGATGGGCTTTAGCTCAGTATAAGGGGGAGGGGAAAGCTCAGAACAGAGGAGGTATGTAATATTGATGAAAATTCACAAAAAGTATAAATGACTCGTGATAAAATTAAATCTATGCTTACTAATGCAAGGAGCCTATATAAAAAAAAATGGGGGAACTAGAGTCAATAGCATACACTAAACAATGTGATATAATAGGCATAACAAAAACATGGTTGGATGAGACACATGACTAGGCAGTTAACTTAAAATAGGTACACGTTATTAAGGAAGGATAGGAAAAACAAGAAGGGTGGTGGGGTATGTTTGGATGTCAACCATGAGTTAAAGTTAAATCTTGGGCATGTGGAGTGTGACGAGGAAAATGTGGAAGCTTTATGGGTAGATATCTGCTTGGGCAAACAAAGGGAATTCAATCAGGCCCGGACTGGCCATCGGGCACACTGGGCAAATGCCCGGTGGGCCGCGGTGGCCATGGGCCGAGGCCGGCAGGGAGATTACAGGATCTCTCCACTGCCGGTCTTTGCAGGGCCGGCACTATCCGAGCGCCGGCCCTGCAGTAGTCCATGGCGGGCCGGTGGGGAGATCAGATATCTCCCTCACCGGCCCACATACAGTATACTGCGGCCGCCGTCGGGGAGAGAGGGAGGGAGCCAGGATAGGACCCGGTGGAGCTCCTACTTACAGCTCCACCGGGTTCCTCTCGCGAGATTCGGAGCGTTGCCATGGCAACGCTCCGGGTCTCGCGAGAGTGAACTCTAGCCTCACAGGCTAGAGTTCACGCACCACTGGACCACCAGGGACGGATGCCAGCAGCAGGATTCCCCCCTCCCAGGCATAAGGTAAGCAGGGAGGGGGGAAATAATCACACAGATCACACTTACTCAGACACCCTGCACCCCTAACACTCAAAGCACACACACACACTGCACCCCTAACATTCACAGCACAACCACACTGCACCCCTAACACTCACAGCACACACACACACTGCACCCCTAACACTCACAGCACACACACACACTGCACCCCTAACACTCAAAGCACACACACACACTGCACCCCTAACACTCACAGCACACACACACTGCACCCCTAACACTCACAGCACACACACACTGCACCCCTAACACTCACAGCACACACACACTGCACCCCTAACACTCACAGCACACACACACTGCACCCCTAACATTCACAGCACACACACACTGCACCCCTAACACTCACAGCACACACACACACTGCACCCCTAACACTCACAGCACACACACACTGCACCCCTAACACTCACAGCACACACACACACTGCACCCCTAACACTCACAGCACACACACACTGCACCCCTAACACTCACAGCACACACACACACTGCACCCCTAACACTCACAGCACACACACACTGCACCCCTAACACTCACAGCACACACACACACTGCACCCCTAACACTCACAGCACACACACACTGCACCCCTAACACTCACAGCACACACACACTGCACCCCTAACACTCACAGCACACACACACTGCAACCCTAACATTCACAGCACACACACACACACTGCACCCCTAACACTCACAGCACACACACACACTACACCCCTAACATTCACAGCACACACACACACTGCACCCCTAACATTCACAGTACACACACACACTGCACGCCTAACACTCACAGCACACACACACACACTGCACCCCTAACACTCACAACACACACACACACACACTGCACCCCTAACACTCACAGCACACACACACACTGCCCCCCTAGCACTCACAGCACACATACACACTGCACCCCGAACACTCACAGCACCCTCTCTCACACACACACACACTGCACCCCTGACACTCACAGCACCCCTAACACTCACAGCACACACACTGCACTCCTAACACTGTAAAGAAAAAAGAGCTTTAACCTACATATTTTAACTTTCAGTCCCTTGGAGCAGCCGATAATGACAAAAGGACTAATTATTACCAGACTTTTTCATCAGCCCTCTTCACATTATGTAACTCATATAATGATCTTCCAACCACACATGGTCTGTACAGTTTATAAAGGCACCATAACCACTACAGTGCAATGTATAATGCTTGCTTGTGTCTGGCGCCAGCAGTCATTTTGGAGTTGCTGCCATGATTTTATAACAGCAGCACCGTTGACTAAAAGTTTTCTACGGGTTGTGCTATTTATTTATTTTTTCTGGTTTTTATTTTTTAATTCTTTATAGATTTTAATTGATCTGCTTTGTGGGAGAATAAGCTAACCCGTATGGTGCCACAGGCATAGTATACTGTGTGCCCATGTATACAGCCCTGCTGGAGAAAATACAGAGTGGGCATTGCGTTCATATGGAATATCCCTCGTTACGCCCACGTTTATGTGAACCTCGAGCATCATGGGGCTGCAACCTTGCTTTAGGCAGGACAGTCCTGATTTCAGGGTCCTGTCCTGATCTAATTCCCTGGTGGCCCAAATTTGCGTTTTTTGCGTGGTCCCTGTAGGTTAGAGGCCGGCTGGGATGTGGTGCACTAGCCCTGCATGCTTAATGCCGGGAGGACACCCGGCACTGCACCCCGACACTCACAGCACCCACACACACACTGCACCCCTAACACTCACAGCACACACACACACACACTGCACCCCTGAAAATCACAGCACACACACACACTGCACCCCTGACACTCACAGCACACACACACACACACACACTGCACCCCTGACACTCACAGCACACACACACACACTGCACCCCTAACACTCACAGCACACACACTGCACTCCTAACACTCACAGCACACACACACTGCACCCCTGACACTCACAGCACACACACACACTGCACCCCTAACACTCACAGCACACACACACACACTGCACCCCTAACACTCACAGCACACACACACACTGCACCCCTGACACTCACAGCACCCTCACTCACACACACTGCACCCCTGACACTCACAGCTTCCTCACATGCACACACTGCACCCTCACACACAGCTTCCTCACACGCAAATAGCACCCTGATGCAAACACAGCACCCGCTCACACACAGCACACACACACTGCACCCATCACACACACAGCACCCTTACCCACATAGCACCCTCACGCAAACACAGCACCCATCATTCACACACACACACACTACACCCCTCACACACACTGCACTCCTCTCGCACACAAACTACACCCCTTACACACATCCTCACACACACCCTCACACACACTGCACAATATGCTTTCCTAGCATTTTTGTCTCCTGGTATCCCAACTATGTAGACACCAGAGACACCTGACACTCACAGCTTCCTCACATGCACACACTGCACCCTCACACACAGCTTCCTAACACGCAAATAGCACCCTGATGCAAACACAGCACCCGCTCACACACAGCACACACACACTGCACCCATCACACACACAGCACCCTTACCCACATAGCACCCTCACGCAAACACAGCACCCATCATTCACACACACACACACTACACCCCTCACACACACTGCACTCCTCTCGCACACAAACTACACCCCTTACACACATCCTCACACACACCCTCACACACACTGCACAATATGCTTTCCTAGCATTTTTGTCTCCTGGTATCCCAACTATGTAGACACCAGAGACACCTGACACTCACAGCTTCCTCACATGCACACACTGCACCCTCACACACAGCTTCCTCACACGCAAATAGCACCCTGATGCAAACACAGCACCCGCTCACACACAGCACACACACACTGCACCCATCACACACACAGCACCCTTACCCACATAGCACCCTCACGCAAACACAGCACCCATCATTCACACACACACACACTACACCCCTCACACACACTGCACTCCTCTCGCACACAAACTACACCCCTAACACACATCCTCACACACACCCTCACACACACTGCACAATATGCTTTCCTAGCATTTTTGTTTCCTGGTATCCCAACTATGTAGACACCAGAGACAAATTTCAAGCAAACACAGTGCAAGCATGTTATTAAATTTGCTTGCGCTGTGCATAACAAATACAGGGTCTTTTTCTCATGCCAGAGCTCTTCAGCAGAGCTCTGCGCATGGTCTACCCTGGAAGAGCATTGAACCAACATGCTCACTTTGTGATGGGGCGTGCTTGTCATTGGCGTGCTTGCCTATCTGGCCCCGCCCCCTTTTTAGTGGGCCGCTGTAATTTTAAAATGCCCGGGCCGAATTTTCTTCCCAGTCCGGCCCTGAATTCAATTATTGGTTGGCATATGTTATAAACCACCTAATGTAAATATTAATGAGGTAGAACAGCTGTTAGAGCAAATTGGGGAAGTTGCAAATCGGGGTAACATTTTAATTATTGGAGATTTTAATTACCCGGACATAAATTGGGATAGAGTGACTAGTACTTCAGCAAGCGGAATCAGGTTTTTGAATGTGTTAAATGACACCTTCATGTCACAACTGGTACAAGCACCAACTAGAAAGGATGCTTGTCTGGATCTCGTTATAACAGTGTTGATCTTTGACCAACATTCAAGTAGGGGAGCATTTGGGAAATAGTGATCACAACATGGTAATTTTTTTAATAAACTCAAAAAAGCAAGAGCACATGAGGTATATTAAAACGTATAATTTTAAAAAAGCCAATTTCAATAAGATTATGGCAGCTCTACAACATACGACTGGCATAAATGCCTTGGTGAAAAAACTGAGGATAAATGGAAACAATTCAAACAAATATTAGAAAGGTATATTTCTCAGTATGTACCATTGGGTAATAAATATAAAATAAACAAATTGAAACCAATGTTGCTTAGTAGAGAAGTAAAACAAGAGATTAAAAATAATAAAAGGGCATTTAAATCGGGCAAATTAGAGGCATCCTATATAAGATATAAGGAAGCCAATAATGCTGCAAAAAGGCAATTAAAGTGGCTAAACTAGAAAATGAGAAATTGATTGCCACAGAAGGCAAACCAACCCCCAAATTGTTCTCAAGTACATCAATTATAAAAAAACAAAAAATGAAAGTGTAGGTACACTGGAAACAGAGATGGGTCTGTTAGCTAATGAAGACCAGGAAAAGGCAGACATTTTAAATAACTATTTTTCTTCAGTATATATTAATGAGGATCCTATGGCAAGAGATTTGCAAATTATTGCAGCAAAAAACTTGCAGATAACTTGGGATTGGATGACTTGAAACAAGGTGCTACAGCAGTTAAAGAAAATTATTGTAAATAAAGCTCTGGGCCTGACAGTATTCACCCATGAGTAGTTAAGGAGCTAAGTGGAGAAATAAGTGAACCTCTGTATTTAATTCAAGATTCGTTTGTTTCAGGTATTGTACCGGAGGATTGGAGGAAGGCAGATGACGTTCCTATTTTTTTTTTAAAAGGGTTCAAAATCCTTGTCTGGAAATTATAGACCTGTGAGCTTAACTTCCGTGACTGGGAAAATATTTGAAGGGCTATTAAGGGATAATATTCTGGAATTTATTGGTAAGAACTTTGTTATTAGCAATAATCAACATGGTTTTATGAAACATAGGTCATGTCAAACTAACCTAATTGCATTCTACGAATAAGTAGGTAGAAGTATAGATCAGGGTGTTGCAGTGGATGTGATCTACTTGGATTTTGCCAAGGCATTTGATACAGTTCCTCACAATAGGTTAGTCTTCAAACTAAAAGAAATTGTTCTTGGGTAGAACATTGGCTTAAGGATAGAGTAGAACAAGTTGTAATTAATGGTAAATTTTTAGGCTGGACAAAAGTGGTAAGTGGTGTCCCTCAGGGTTCTGTTTTGGGACCGCTTCTATTTAACATATTTATAAATTATCTTGAAATAGGCACTGAAAGCCATGTTTCAGTGTTTGCAGATGACAAAACTCTGTAAAGTAATAAAATGTGAGCAGGATATTTCTTTGCTGCAGAGGAATTTGGCTAGATTGGGGGGACTGGGCACTAAAATTGCAGAGGAAATTGAATGTAGAGAAATGCAAAGTTATGCACTTCAGGGTCAAGAATGCATAAGCAACTGACACCCTTAATGGTAGTGAATTAGGGATAACCACACATGAAAAGGATTTGGGAATTGTTATAGACAACAAATTAGGCAGCAATATGCAATGTCAATCTACAGTTGCTAAAGCCAGTAAGGTTTTGTCATGTATAAATAGGGGCATAAATAGGGGCATAAATTCTCGGGATGAAAATATAATTTTGCCTCTTTATAAATCACTTGTAAGACCACACCTTGAATATGCTGTGAAATTTTGGGCACCTGTTCTAAAGAAGGATATCCTGGCACTAGAAAGAGTGCAGAGATGAGCTACAAAATTGCTAAAAGAAATGGAGCATTTTTTTAGTTACGAAGAAAGGTTAAGAAAAATTAAATCTCTTTAGTTTGGAAAAACGGTGCCTCAGAGGGGATATGATAACATTATAAAAATATATCCAGGGCCAATACAAACCATTATCTGGAAATCTATTCATAAACAGGGCTATACATAGGACACAAGGTCACGGATTTAGGCTGGAAGAAGGGAGATTTCACCTAAGGCAAAGAAAAGGGTTTTTTTTACAGTAAGAGCAATAAGGATATGGAATTCTCTGCCTGAAGAGGTGGTTTTATCAGAGTCCATACAGATATTTAAACAGCAATTGGATAAATTCTTGCAAAAACATAACATTCAGGGATATAATTTCAAATTAGTGGGGTAATAGCTGCTTGATCCAAGGAGACATCTGACTGCTATTTTGGGATCTAGAAGGAATTTTTTTCCTAGTTTGTTGCAAAATTGGAAGCGCTTCAGACTAGGTTTTTTGCCTTCTCTTGGATCAACATCAAAAAACAGAACTTGATGGAAGCAAGTCTCTTTTCAGGTATGTAACTCGAAATTTCTCTTACCAGAATTACCACCTCATGCTAGAATAAATCGAAATATCCCTTCAACCCACCCTGGAAGAGGTTCTTGAGAAATGGTGTTGGAAATCAATGATGCTGACAGTTTACCACAAGTTATTAAAATACAGCTTTAATAAACCAAATTGCTAAGTCAGGAAATGCCAAACAATGGCTATGTTATTTCTAATTAAAACAAGCAAGTACAGCACCCTTCATTAGCAGAAGCACTGAGGGATCCCTAGGAAGGGGGGGGGGGATATTACAGGGAGGGGGGGAGAATATTGCAGGGAGGGAGAGGGGGGAGAATATTGCAGGGAGGGAGAGGGGGGAGAATATTGCAGGGAGGGAGGGGGGAGATTACAGGGAGGGAGGGGGAAGAATATTACAGGGAAGGGGGGAGAATATTGCAGGGAGGGTGGGAGAATATTGCAGAGAGGGAGGGGGGAGATTACAGGGAGGGAGGGGGGAGAAGATTACAGGGAGGGAGGGGGGAGTGATGAAAATTACAGGGAGGGAGGGGGGAGAAGATTACAGGGAAGGAGGGGGGAGTGACGAAAATTAAAGGGAGGGAGTGGGTAGAAGATTACAGGGAGGGAGGGGGAGTGGAGAAGATTGGAGGGAGAAGAAGAGAAGATTACAGGGAATGAGGGGGGAGTGGAGAAGATTGGTTAAGATTGGACAATATGCACACATTAGAACACGGGGGAGATGAGAACACAGGGAGGGGGGTTGAGGAGAACGTGGGGGAGGAAGAGACCACTAAAGGAGGGAGGGGGTGGTGGAGAGACCACTAGGGGAGGGGGTGAGGAGAGACCGCTAAGGGAGGGGGGTGGAGGATAGACCACTAGGGGAGGGTGGGGGGAGAGGAGAGACCACTAGTGGAAAGGGGGGGCAGAGGAGAGCAGAGACCACTAAGGGGGAGACGAGAGTTCACTAATGGAAAGTCGGGGAGAAAAGGAGACCACTAAGGGAGGTGAGGGGGAGAGGAGAGACCCCTAAGGGGCAGGGGAGATCTCTAAGGGATGGAAGGGAGAGCTCTATAGGACAGGGGGCAGGACAGGGAGCTCTTTCACACTACGCACACACACACACACACACAATGCATCCCTATACACACAGAAACACAACATGCTTCCCTTACACACAGAGAAACACACAATGCATCCATTACACACACACACACACACACAATGCAACCCTTACACATAAAGACAATGCATCCTTTGCACATACAGGGAGTGCAGAATTATTAGGCAAGTTGTATTTTTGAGGATTAATTTTATTATTGAACAACAACCATGTTCTCAATGAACCCAAAAAACTCATTAATATCAAAGCTGAATATTTTTGGAAGTAGTTTTTAGTTTGTTTTTAGTTATAGCTATTTTAGGGGGATATCTGTGTGTGCAGGTGACTATTACTGTGCATAATTATTAGGCAACTTAACAAAAAACAAATATATACCCATTTAAATTATTTATTTTTACCAGTGAAACCAATATAACATCTCAACATTCACAAATATACATTTCTGACATTCAAAAACATAACAAAAACAAATCAGTGACCAATATAGCCACCTTTCTTTGCAAGGACACTCAAAAGCCTGCCATCCATGGATTCTGTCAGTGTTTTGATCTGTTCACCATCAACATTGTGTGCAGCAGCAACCACAGCCTCCCAGACACTGTTCAGAGAGGTGTACTGTTTTCCCTCCTTGTAAATCTCACATTTGATGATGGACCACAGGTTCTCAATGGGGTTCAGATCAGGTGAACAAGGAGGCCATGTCATTAGATTTTCTTCTTTTATACCCTTTCTTGCCAGCCACGCTGTGGAGTACTTGGACGCGTGTGATGGAGCATTGTCCTGCATGAAAATCATGTTTTTCTTGAAGGATGCAGACTTCTTCCTGTACCACTGCTTGAAGAAGGTGTCTTCCAGAAACTGGGAGTTGAGCTTGACTCCATCCTCAACCCGAAAAGGCCCCACAAGCTCATCTTTGATGATACCAGCCCAAACCAGTACTCCACCTCCACCTTGCTGGCGCCTGAGTCGGACTTGAGCTCTCTGCCCTTTACCAATCCATCCATCTGGCCCATCAAGACTCACTCTCATTTCATCAGTCCATAAAACCTTAGAAAAATCAGTCTTGAGATATTTCTTGGCCCAGTCTTGACGTTTCAGCTTGTGTGTCTTGTTCAGTGGTGGTCGTCTTTCAGCCTTTCTTACCTTGGCCATGTCTCTGAGTATTGCACACCTTGTGCTTTCGGGCACTCCAGTGATGTTGCAGCTCTGAAATATGGCCAAACTGGTGGCAAGTGGCATCTTGGCAGCTGCACGCTTGACTTTTCTCAGTTCATGGGCAGTTATTTTGCGCCTTGGTTTCTCCACACGCTTCTTGCGACCCTGTTGACTATTTTGAATGAAACGCTTGATTGTTCGATGATCACGCTTCAGAAGCTTTGCAATTTTAAGAGTGCTGCATCCCTCTGCAAGATATCTCACTATTTTTAACTTTTCTGAGCCTGTCAAGTCCTTCTTTTGACCCATTTTGCCAAAGGAAAGGAGGTTGCCTAATAATTATGCACACCTGATATAGGGTGTTGATGTCATTAGACCACACCCCTTCTCATTACAGAGATGCACATCACCTAATATGCTTAATTGGTAGTAGGCTTTCGAGCCTATACAGCTTGGAGTAAGACAACATGCATAAAGAGGATGATGTGGTCAAAATACTAATTTGCCTAATAATTCTGCACGCAGTGTATACACAGAAACACACAATGCATCCCTTACACACACATGCAAACACACACTGCTTCTCTTACACAGACGCAGAAACACAATGCATCTCTTACACACACTCAACGAACCCCTTACAGACACACACACTGCATCCCTTACATACACAGAAACACACTTTGCATCCCTTATGCATACAAACACAGATTCACATAATGCATCCCTTACACACAACAAGAAAAACACAATACATCCCTTATACACAAATACACACTGCTTTCTATTCCTTACACAAAAACACACTGCTTCCACTACACACAAACACACTGCATCACCTACACAAACTGGTATCCCTATACACTACATTCCATAAGCACACACATTAGATTCTCTACAGTAACACATAACACATCCCCTACACACTCCACTCCCTGTGAGCGAACTCATGGGTGGAAAATGTAGGTGGACTTATGGGTGGGCCTTATGGGCATACTCAACGTCAGGCCCTGGGGCCCAGACCTTGAGCTATGTAAGGGGCCCCAAAAAATGGAGCTGCTTCCCGTTCTCCCAGAACATTGAATTTTGTGACCACAGTTACAAACAGCCTCCAGAGATCCTGTTCTACACCAGACCAGTGGAGCCAGACTGCAGCCAGAGCCCATCACCATCCTCATCTGATTGTAAGTAGGCAATCTAGTATATTATTAGTGACGCTAATCTCTAATTTACCTCACATTAAAGGGACACTATAGTCCCCAGAACCACTGCAGCTTAATAAAGTGGTTCTGGTGTCTATAGTTTGTCCCTGCAGACTTTTAAATGTAAACACACAGTGTGCAGCACTGGTGTTAGTTCATATGGCAGATCATATGGATGGGGCATTGCGATGTCACTGGGGGGGGGGGGGTAGGTGGGAGAGGGGGGGGGCGGCAAATCTTTCTTTTGCCTAGGGCGGCAAAAATCCTTGCACCGGCCCTGGGTGTGGATGAACTTTTAGGGTACAACCTGTTTGGGCACATGGTTTTAGCATGTGCTCTGTAACAAAGTGAGCACACGTGAAGGAGTCTGCAAGCACTGTAATTACAACCTCCGGCATTGAAATTGTTACAGACTTGAGCTTTACCCAGAAAAACAATTGGCCTGCCTAATTTGTCTCTCAATTCTCTTTGGGTCGTGTTGAGTTGATATTTGGGGTTGGCATTGCTGGTTGAGGGAATTGCTATGTTGTCGGGACAAAAGTTAACAGTATGAGCTCCTGAAGAACATATTGCGCAAGAAGGTGTTTTGAGACCCGCAGGCGTATTATATTGAGCCAGTGACGCAGCTGATCTGGATGTGAAAGACTTGTGGTAGTCATAAAAGGCGCAGCCTTCGTATTTACATGCCAAGTCAATAATTTTATGTAAATATAAATCAAGTTTTTCTCTACGGAGGGGAAAAGCAGTACAAATTACGTCTCTGAACAGGCCGAAAACCAGGACAAATTCAGGGATATTTAGTTTCCTGTTCAGTCTTGGGTCTCTAGACTTCATAACTACTGACAAGTCATCAAACATGTATGACCTCTTCTCGATTACGTGATGTATTGATCCTGAGGAAAGCCACGGATGGGGGCTGAAACGTTGATCAGTTTTTAATGGATATGCAATAAAGGAACTTTTTTCCATTTTAAAAAAACGTGAATGCAAGCCTCTTACTACATATACTATATTGTTTGGCAATGGCTTCAAGAATGCACTCGGTGACATAACTGTTTAAGTTAGTGTGCAAGGATTATTGGAAGATATATATATATATATATATATATATCATGGCTGGTTTATATAATATATATTATATAAACCAGCCATATATATTCTATGAACCAGCTATATAATAATGTTTTATATATATATATATATATGTGTGTGTATGCACATGTGTGTTTATGTGTGTGTGTGTGTGTGTGTGTATGCATATATATGTGTGTGTATATGTACATATATATGTGTGTGAATGTATACATATATATGTGTGCTTTTTTGTTTTTGTTTTGAGGAGGGGAGAGGGGTTGGAGGGCGTGATTGCATGCTGTGTGGGGGGCAGGATCCACAGGGCCCAAACAAGCACTTGCCCGGGGTCCAATCACTACTAAAGATGGCCCTGCTGTCAGTCAGTGAGTGTGTGTTTGTGAGTGTGTGTCAAATCAACAAGTGTGTGTGCCTGTCATTGTCTGTTTAGGTGACTGCCCCCCCTTTCAATCACATGGGAAAGGTGTTTTTACTCTCCTCTTTTTTCCCACGCCATTCCGGACTCACTGTGGCTGTTCCCGCCTCCATGGCTGAGACCATTAGTCTTGATCTCAGCTAATCCAATGCTCGCCCTTAGGAAAGCAATGGAAGGCTATTACGCATGTGCACCAATACACAATGCTGCACCAATCAGCATCTCCTCATGAAGATGCATTGAATA
The DNA here is from genome assembly GCF_036172605.1 of Pelobates fuscus. Lineage (NCBI taxonomy): Eukaryota > Metazoa > Chordata > Amphibia > Anura > Pelobatidae > Pelobates > Pelobates fuscus. Next base: position 65,639,088 of record NC_086325.1, on the reverse strand, counting down.
AATGCATCTCTACCGGTAGAATTAAGAGTCACGCTGAATGTAGGTGGTGCACACTGTGCATCACTGGCCCAGAAAGCACCTCTAGAGGCCGTGTGAGTGACTGTCACTAGAGGTGTTATTATCAGCAATGTTTACATTGAAAAGTGTGCAGGGACAGGATATAGACTCCAAAACAACTACATTAAGTTGTAGTAGTTCCGGTGACTATAGTGTGCCTTAAGAATAGTATTTTTGGTGTTGAAAAACTTTACTCCTAACTTGTTTAGCGAGTGGCTAGATTCCAATTAAACTAGAATCCATTCCCTTTACTCTCTATGCACATCTCTGTGTGTGTTACCTTCGCAATATCCCTCTGTAGCTTCTGCTGTACACTGTCCCAGCTCACATTGCTTATCTCTAAGCATTACATTCTGCTGGAGGATGTGCTAATTTCTATTTTTATTCTCCAGTCTGGTGTTTCTCAGAGACTGAGATCATTTCCATGGTAACCCATTACAGAAAATACCAAAAAGGCAATCTACAATACAACAATAAAAATAGACATAGGGCAATATTGTTTGCAAAAGTTATGGGTTAATGGATAAGAATGATTTGCACTCACAAACCCAATTTGATTGTAGGCATATCACTAGAATCAATGTGACGACTTCAGGACCTTGGAACCTCAGTAGCATGCATAGGAAGAATAGAAAGTAATAATAGTGCAGGGTATCTCAGTAAAAAATATACAATTTATTTAGTATCACACTTACAAAAACGAAGTGTCAAATAGGCACATCAGGTGGAAACACTTTGATCCAGAATCCACGAGAGCAGAATAGCCAAATAAAACAAATAAATACACAATATATAAAAAAAAAAATAACTAGATACACTGTACACTAAAAAAGCCCTACGCGTTTCGTTCAGGGTTGAACTTCCTCAGGGGCAAATATCCAGATGCTGTCCTTATGCAAGCATAGTATGAAGTGCCAAATTTCTCCTTTTTAAGTTCATTTTCGGCGCGCAATAAGCAGCCGTGCGCCATACTTCCGGGTTCGGTGCACTTCCGGTTACGCTTGCGTTGCGTTCCGGAATTGATAACCAAGCCTCGTTTTGGTTTACATCAGTAAGGACGGCCAGCCTTGCGTTCCATATGCGTTCCAATGCTCGAAAACGAGCAGAAAGTCCCAAAGATAAAAACCACAATAGGTAAACAAATTAAATAAAATTAAATAATCAAACAAGAAAAAGATATCTCAGAAATAAAATATCAATATAAAAGAATGAATAAGAATAAACAAACAAACTAAAATGCAATAAAGTTAAGTAAATATAAAATCACAAAAAACAAACCAAATCAAAATCTACATTTAACCCATTCGGTTTCAGAGTTTTTAACGTATGTATCCAATACCCCTCTCTCTTCCTTAAAGCCATCATAAGATCACCACCTCTTTCATTTAAAGTAACTTGTTCTATACCTATGCAACTTAAGGTATTAAATTTAAAAGAGGGGCAGTTATTACAATGCACTGGCACTGAGTGTGTTAACAGACCATTTTTTATATTGTTTCTATGTTCTTGAAGTCTTACTTTTAATTTTCTCCCAGTTCTACCTACATACTGCATCCCACACCCACAGGTAAGTAGATACACCACGTGGGTGGAGGAGCAAGACACCTTATTTTTAATTTTGAATTTGACTTTCGTCTGTGTACTAACAAAATCTTTAAATGTGTTAAATTGATGACTGCAGCTTTTGCAATTCCCACAGGTGAAAAAACCTCCCATATGGTTGGTTGAAGTTTTCCCAGATCGAAAAGTACTAGGGGCCAGAATTTGTTTTAGATTATTGCCCTTTCTAAAAATAACTCTAGGAGCTTGTGGGATCTTTTGACCTAGGAATTCGTCCTCGATGAGTAAACCCCAATGCTTTTTGATAATCCTTTGTATATCAAAAGCCCTTCCGTTATATTTGGTGTTAAAAGAAAAATCGAAAATTGGATTTCTGGTGGTTATGTCTTTATTTTTATCTTGGAGTAAATTGCTGCGGCTAATCTTCCCGACTCGATCGATTTCTGTGTCTAAAAATTCAGGGGAATAGCCTTTCTCCAAAAAAACCCAAATGGACTACACCCTTAAGAAATCAAACCAATCCGAGAAAACGGAACGAAAGTTCATCTAATGTGCATCTTTTGCCCAGACCACAAGGGGATACATTTGCTAGTGTGGTGAATACCACCCGATCTACCGCTCAGAACTCCAATTCTGACAGGAATTTTTTAGGGAAGGGGCAAGACCGAAAAAAAGGGGGAAATCACAGAATTTTTTCCACCAAGGTCCCAAGAATTACCCTTAACCAATCGGTTTGTTCCCCTCAGAGAACAACATATCCCGGGGAAGAAGAGGAGATTGAGCGGAGAAAGGGTGGGAATTTAACTAAAAAGCAAGAGGAAAGCCTAGGAGTTTTCAATTTATCCGGATGTAATTTGACACCACAAGAAATCCTCCTTTTGAGTAAGGGTTTGAAATTCGTCCCGGAAGAACCCCCAAATTGCTTTCAACTTTTTATTGACGCCCAGAAATTTATTAGGAAAATGTCGATTAAGAGATTTTTTATTAAGAAAGCTAGTGAAGGTCTCCCAAATACCTCCTCCAATCCTATTAAAGATAGGGAGATTCAGAGATTTAAACCTAGATCTAAATTTTGCCCTAATGACCGAGGAAGCCAGATTGAAGCTTTCAATAAAATGATTATTAGGGATTTCGAAAAACTGGGGAGAGATCAGGCCAGGAGAGTTAAGCATAAGAATCTTACTCCGAGAGAAAGTAATATCCTTATTAATTTAAGTAAAAGAAGTGAATTGACCATAAAGAGTGCGGACAAGGGAGGAGGAGTGGTTGTTATGTCGACAAAATATTATGTTGAAGAATCTTTAAGACTTCTAAATGATCATCTTACATATATCAAACTTAACTCCAATCCAAATCACGAATTCAATCAAGATCTTAAAAACATGTTATGTAGTGCTAGAACAGCAGGCACGATAGATGAATCCACCTATTCCTTCATTTTTTCGGAATTTCCTAGGGTACCCACTTTCTATTTTCTCCCAAAGCTTCATAAGTGTAAGGATAAGCCCCCAGGGAGACCGATTATAAGTGGCATTGATTCCTTGACTTCAAAGCTCTCTGAGTATATCGATTTCCACCTCCAGAAATATGCTCAGGGTGCTTTGTCATATCTAAAGGACACAAAACACCTCATTCAAGAACTGGAAAGTATTGAATGGGGTGATGACTATGTCTGGGCCACCTTGGATGTGACTTCACTCTACACCGTAATTGATCACAATCTCGGTGTAGAGGCGGTCAAGAGTAATCTGATACAAGACATCGAATTAGAGCCTTCTTTTTGTTCTTTTCTGGAGGAGGCTATTCGTTTTATCCTTACTCATAATTTTTTCAGCTTTGATGGGGAATATTTTCTCCAGATTAAGGGTACAGCCATGGGCACCAAGTTTGCACCGAGCTATGCCAACATTTTTATGGATTGTTGGGAAAGGTCGTCTATTTGGTCTAACAACCCGTTCGGTGCAAACTTGGTGCTCTGGAGAAGGTACATCGATGATGTCCTGATGATCTGGCGGGGTCCCTTAGATCTCCTTTATGACTTTTTCGAATATGTCAACTGCAACTCTCTGTCTCTAGTTTTTTCCCCCAAAATAGGTGTTAATGGTATTGATTTTCTTGACCTTTCAATTTACATTGAGGAGCGGGAGATCAAGACCAAAACATTCTTCAAGACCATCGATTCCAATAGTTTTATTGACACTACAAGCGGACACCATCCTAACTGGCTAAAAGGTGTCCCTAAAAGTCAATTTGTAAGGTTACGGAGGAATTGTAGTGATCTGGATTCCTTCTTCGAACAATCTGAGATTCTTAAAAAACGTTTTTTGGAGAAAGGCTATTCCCCTGAATTTTTAGACACAGAAATCGATCGAGTCGGGAAGATTAGCCGCAGCAATTTACTCCAAGATAAAAATAAAGACATAACCACCAGAAATCCAATTTTCGATTTTTCTTTTAACACCAAATATAACGGAAGGGCTTTTGATATACAAAGGATTATCAAAAAGCATTGGGGTTTACTCATCGAGGACGAATTCCTAGGTCAAAAGATCCCACAAGCTCCTAGAGTTATTTTTAGAAAGGGCAATAATCTAAAACAAATTCTGGCCCCTAGTACTTTTCGATCTGGGAAAACTTCAACCAACCATATGGGAGGTTTTTTCACCTGTGGGAATTGCAAAAGCTGCAGTCATCAATTTAACACATTTAAAGATTTTGTTAGTACACAGACGAAAGTCAAATTCAAAATTAAAAATAAGGTGTCTTGCTCCTCCACCCACGTGGTGTATCTACTTACCTGTGGGTGTGGGATGCAGTATGTAGGTAGAACTGGGAGAAAATTAAAAGTAAGACTTCAAGAACATAGAAACAATATAAAAAATGGTCTGTTAACACACTCAGTGCCAGTGCATTGTAATAACTGCCCCTCTTTTAAATTTAATACCTTAAGTTGCATAGGTATAGAACAAGTTACTTTAAATGAAAGAGGTGGTGATCTTATGATGGCTTTAAGGAAGAGAGAGGGGTATTGGATACATACGTTAAAAACTCTGAAACCGAATGGGTTAAATGTAGATTTTGATTTGGTTTGTTTTTTGTGATTTTATATTTACTTAACTTTATTGCATTTTAGTTTGTTTGTTTATTCTTATTCATTCTTTTATATTGATATTTTATTTCTGAGATATCTTTTTCTTGTTTGATTATTTAATTTTATTTAATTTGTTTACCTATTGTGGTTTTTATCTTTGGGACTTTCTGCTCGTTTTCGAGCATTGGAACGCATATGGAACGCAAGGCTGGCCGTCCTTACTGATGTAAACCAAAACGAGGCTTGGTTATCAATTCCGGAACGCAACGCAAGCGTAACCGGAAGTGCACCGAACCCGGAAGTATGGCGCACGGCTGCTTATTGCGCGCCGAAAATGAACTTAAAAAGGAGAAATTTGGCACTTCATACTATGCTTGCATAAGGACAGCATCTGGATATTTGCCCCTGAGGAAGTTCAACCCTGAACGAAACGCGTAGGGCTTTTTTAGTGTACAGTGTATCTAGTTATTTTTTTTTTTATATATTGTGTATTTATTTGTTTTATTTGGCTATTCTGCTCTCGTGGATTCTGGATCAAAGTGTTTCCACCTGATGTGCCTATTTGACACTTCGTTTTTGTAAGTGTGATACTAAATAAATTGTATATTTTTTACTGAGATACCCTGCACTATTATTACTTTCTATTCTTCCTATGCATGCTACTGAGGTTCCAAGGTCCTGAAGTCGTCACATTGATTCTAGTGATATGCCTACAATCAAATTGGGTTTGTGAGTGCAAATCATTCTTATCCATTAACCCATAACTTTTGCAAACAATATTGCCCTATGTCTATTTTTATTGTTGTATTGTAGATTGCCTTTTTGGTATTTTCTGTATTTGTTATGAGGACATGAGAGGAGTCCTTTCATCTACAATACTTTCTAATTAAGGGTAATTTTTGTGTGTTTTTCTTCACTTATTACCCACTGTGTGTGTTTTGATCTGCACACAGGTGTATTTGCATTTTTCCATGGTAACCCATTGCATCACTGAATTATTGAGAAATGTCAGATTACAAACTAGATGTACATGTGGTCTGCACCTGCTGCAGGTGCAGACCACAAGTTTCCTGCACTAGTAAGAGAGTTGCTCAAGGCATGCATTGGAGTTTCTGTGACCTCCCTAAGGAGTTTGGCAGCCTTGTGTAATGTGTAAAGGCACCCCACGTACCATAAGTTGCCAATCCCTGCACTTAGTAAACCACGGAGGTTGCAGTAAATCTAGGCCAACAAAAAACTATTGTGGCCATTATTACTAGAGCAGCAACACTTGTGTGTGGGGATGAACAAATGTAAAACATTGCTGTAGAACAAATTCAAGGAAAGGTTAAAGGAACTTAACATGTATAGCTTGGAGGAAAGACGCGACAGGGGGGATATGATAGAAACATTTAAATATATAAAGGGAATTAACACAGTAAAGGAGGAGACTATATTTAAAAAGAAGAAAAACTACCACAACAAAAGGACATAGTCTTAAATTAGAGGGGCAAAGGTTTAAAAATAATATTCGGGGGGCGGAGCTTACCTGCCGAGCGAGCCAGACGTCTTTGGCGAGAGCTCCCGCATCTGAAGTCCTGATTCTGGGCATTACGCCTGACCACCGGATTGTGCCGGCTGCGGACAACTATCCTCAAGCTCAGGAGGGGATGCTGGACCCGGGGATACCCGTCACGAGGCACCCCGCCGATAAAATACCCAAATCGCAATCCGCAGCCTACACGTGTGGGAGCCGTGGAGAGACGGCCGCTCTCCCAGTTCTAAGGCTGAAGAGGGGACAATCGCATATCGCTTCCCTCCTCCCCCATGGACCGGAGGGGGTTATCCCGGTCCCCGCCAGCAAGGGAGACCATGAGCTCAGACGGCACAGCAGCTACTGGGGAACCCTTCCGCGGCATAGAAACGACGAGGCCCAAAATGGCGGACGTGCCTGGCATCGTTACACGTGGCTTAAATCGACCGCAACCTCGCGTTGAAGACCCCACAGCAAATTCGATGAATATGGCGACACAGGCGCAACCTACCACAAACAGCACCCATGCCACCCCACCCAGGCATACTCAGGAGTTCTTCACTCAGCTATGCACCAACCTTTGGATAAAACTCCGAGGCAATGGACGGCCCTTCAGGCTGGCGGTGCAAGCGGCAGCAGCTTGGATCCGCCCGGCTACTCGACGCTGACTAAGTATGTACACTTCGCAAGCTCCCAAAGCGACTTCCTGAGGGAGACAAAACCAGCGACCTAAGTGGCGGATAACAGCGACATGTCTTGCAGGCGCTAGCACTCACACTCCATCATATCAGAGCGAGACCGTTGAACACATGCGACCTACCCATCGCCCAGTAACACCGGAGACCACAGACCAGCAAGACACAACCCGGCAGCCAAGAACTCACACTGGGGGCCAAGAGGAGCACAGCAGAGATGACATCCCATCGAGACACCAACCCTGTCCCCAATCCACGGCTTGCCTGTCAGGTATCCAGAGCCGGTATCGGCTAATCAAAGCGGACTAAACCTAAGAAGGACTATTCTCCTACAACCACAACGGAGGAGATAAGGCCTGTTTTCACCAGGCAGTCTATAACCGTGAGGCAATCTTTCCCTAACTATTAGGCCTCCCTGCTCGGCCGTTACTTAAAAGTTTTGTTAATACCCATGCCTAGAATGCGTAGGACAGCTATTTTGACTGGCAGGCTGGACATAGTAATGTTTTACAAGGCAAGCACCTAGAGAGAATAGCGATGTTAAGGCATATTATATATTATAGGCAAGTTATTAGCAATGTTAACTTTAATGAGAAACCTCATCAGCTAAATACCCATAGCATAACGTTATTGTGCACCATGTCAGAATTAGCTACTGCTTTGCTGCAAAACTCGCTTGCAACTTATCTACTCTAGCATAGGCGTACTAGCAATGTTAAACGTCTTTATCTTACTTAATTTTATCCATACCTAGTCTGAAGTAACGACTGTTTAGTTAAGCATACAGAAAATACATAAAAAGTGCGAATTACCATGCCACTGTTTATTTCCATGTAACATGAAACACGCTGTTGTGGCGTTCGTTAAAAGCCTTTAATCATCTGCACAACCCAAAATAAAGAATTTTAAAAAAAAATAAAAAATAAAACCCTGATAAGTACAGGGCTATAGCTGCAGGAGGTAACTTTTGAATACCTCAAAATAATCTGGAGTAGATAAGGATACCTCTAGATACTCCACAGGATCATCTCGGATACTAAAGATATTCAGCCTTGACATATATAGAAAACACCTACTGATGCACAGAGTGTGCAGAGAACCACAATCCTCTTCTTTTAGTCCTACTCTTCTTGTTTTCTGTCCCCCAGGCTCTGGTTTCATCCTGATTGGCCACATTATATTTGTGAGGGTATACCAGCTCTTCTTGAGTGTTCAAGGACAGTAAGCTCAAGGAAAGGAGTGTAAAGGCTTCCATTTTTAGGGCACATGGAGTTCCTCTGTAAGAGGGCATATGTTCCACAATAGGGTGCTTATAGTTAGATCAGGAAAGAAGGTGAGTAGTCATCTTTCAAACATGTCCATTGTCTTCAAAAATGTGTATAGTTTTTCTTTTTGTTTATACTCCTGTCTCATGAGCATGTTTTATAACTAATTTTCACATAACCGTTCACATGTCTAGGTAGCCCAAATTGATTACATAATGTTTTACTATATACTTCAGACATGTTTGACTAGCCTGTGACATTGCTACTTAACCAAAAAAATGTGTGCAGTAATCTTATATGCCTTGTACTTGTTAATGTATGTAACTTACAATTTTATGTCAAGACACGGAGGCTCATATTGCTTAACCCTTTCTTTACTGTCCACCAATAGCAGCAAAGAATACAAACAGTAAGAAAAAATGGTAACCATAGTGATAGACCACTCCCATACCAAGTCCCAGTATAATAGTCAGCACCTCCCCACACACTTCCTCTTTCTTTGCTGCTACCAAACAGATAAGTACATGACTAATTTCTTCCATATTATCATTGCCTTATTGTTATGTATGCTCTGTTGCTACCTGTACCATTTATTTGCTTTTTGCTTGTAGTTTCATTATTTACTTATTTACTTAAAAAATAATAATAATAATAATAATATCAGGAAGTATTACTTTACTGAGAGGGTAGTGGATACATGGAATAGCCTTCTAGCTGAAGTGGTAGAGGTTACCACAGTAAAGGAGTTTAAGCATGCGTGGGATGGGCATGAGGCTATCCTAACTATAAGATAAGGCCAGGGACTAATGAAAGTATTTAGAAAACTGGGCAGACTAGATGGGCAGAATCGTTCTTATCTGCCATCACATTCTATGCTTCTAAGTATCAGTGTTGATTTTGTTGCAATGCTTAGAACAATAACGCCAAGAGGGGTGTACGCATCTTTATTCAGGACATGCATTATCTATTTGTTATCTTCCCACGCAAGAGTACATAAACATTCAACAATGGCACATGATAAATCAGCTCGTGGTTTATTTGCATACACAATAATGCACTGGCTGCCCTTTAATCCAGAACTGATGACAAATGTGAAGTGGCCCAATCTAACCTAAATCTCTCCATACCAATCACAGGGTCGCCAATCACTAGCTGTAAGACTTTAATCTCTATAAACTGTCAAAGAAAATTATATGTTGCTTTATGGGTCAGAGGGGATTTTTCTGTCACACAAAAACGACAACTGTGATGTGTGTTGACCCAGCTTGTACATAATAAACTGTTTCTTTGAATAAGAATAGGTTTGAAAAGCAAAGAAAAATGTCATCATTGTTTAAAAGCAGTGATTTCAAACCCATCTGATATTCGAAACAACACAAACGTGTCACTCATCTTTTAGAACCGGGTATTTTTCCATTCTTCCAGTTCTATGCTATTTTTTGTCGCCGGTGCCACAAGCAATAGATAATGTACCTGTTTTCTCTTGTGCATTGATTTTATAATTGAGAAAAATAATAGAAATTACCTCTTTCAAACACAGAAGGTCCACACATTTTCTCTGGTTTCTGTAAAATGTACCAAAGGGCCTTCTATTAATGTACGTGGTCACTAGAAACAAGTGCCTTGTGGCAAAGATACACATGCAAATAGTGGAAAGATATTGCTGGCTGACTACCTGTGATAGAACAAAGCAATATCCTTAGGTCAGGTTACAGCACTCCAGCATCATCAACGGGAGAAGTAAAAAATAGTTTAAAGGTAGTTGCAAGAGCAATCTTTTATCACAAATAATCAGTTTAAAAGGTTTTCTTTTGTTTTTGTTTTTCTTTATAGTTTAACTTTTCTGTAACAATTTTGTATATTGCAAAGGACAATTCCTTAGAGGTTATTAATTGATGTAATAAACTACTAAGCCCTTTAAGGGTATTCAAACTGGATGACTTTATTGGTGCCTTATTCCAAAAATCAGATACGGCTCATAAAAACTCCAATAACATTTTTGGTACAGGGAACGTCATATGGTATATTTTGAGCCTAATTGTACAACCAATTTTGCACCAATTTTTTTTTTTGTTTATGATGTGATTTAATGTTCAAGTTATTTTACATATATATTACTATTTAATGGTTTATTTTGTAAACATGATATGTGCTACTCTAAGAAAACCACTAAATTCTGCCTAGCTATATCTCCCGAGTATCTCCTAAGAATAACCCCCTTCATGTCAGCAAGCAGTTACTTACCTTAGCGGTCCACCAATCACATGGCGATCCCATCCAGCAGACTGCCATTTCTCCAGCAACTCCTTTGGTCCATCTCACGCCAGGCACCACTGTGTACACACCCCTTTAAATGCCAGCTTCACAATGTCACTGATACCAATTTGTCTAGTTTTCACTGTCCTCTCACGTTTTGGGGGCATGGTTAGCGCAATATAGCCAAAGCCTATAAAAGTGTGGTTTGCCAAGTGCACAGTGCCCTGTTACGGTTCCTTAGTGTCCCAATATTGAGTTTATATTATCCTCTTGTCTATTCTGGTATTTGACTCAGCTTTGCCCTGACTATTCTGTATTCTGGCTTCCTTGACCTAGTTTTGTCTCTCGTATATTCGATTTCTGGTTTCCCTTGACCATGGTGTGTTTTGACCTTCCTATCTTCTATTTTATTATGCTCATTCAGCCCGGCCACTCTAAGTATCGGTACACATGCTTACTATTCTCTGTACCTGTCTGGTGGGTTCATATACGGAGTGTTGGGTTATATATATTCGTGACACTTTTCATACCTTTGTTTTTTTTTTTTAATTCTTTATTTTATTTGTGCTTAGCGTGAACAATCATGTTTGCACTGCCACGATAGCTGGTGCAAGCAGGTACGGAAACATACATTAACATAGGTATGGCATTAAAATACATAGCACAGGTTTTTTTTTTATATTCAGGATGGGAAACATGTTGGAGGTTAAGCATGGAATCATGGTTGCACAAAAGATCTGCCTGTCTCGATATTTAGTAATCCAGTAAACTGGTCAATCATGCAGCCTATGGGGATTAACATGCTAGCTGGACATAGCTGAGACTTGCTTGGTACATAAGGTCACATCACTGCACTATCTGAGCATATTATTAGCATTTTACATCAAGAGCTAACAGATTGTATGCATGCTGTACAGTTATATTTGCCTGAGTATGTTAATTGTAAATCTGTTTAGACATATTAGCTAAATTAACAGGCTGGAGAGATGGAAGTGCAGGCTAAAACTGAAATCATAATTAATATAGATTGAGTGAGAGAGACAAGTTTGCTAGGCAAGATGGCATGGTTAGTGTTGCTTGAAAAAAAAAAGGGAAAATTTATGCCACCGTGGTTAAAGAACCCTGGGTCCCCGGACAGAGACTCTCCTCCCTGAGGAGAGGTGGACGTGATCCTGATTGTGTTTTTTCAGGAGGCAGAAAGTAGGCAGCCCCAGTGCAGTGCAGAGAGCAGCCAACTCCCATCACAGGCAGGTCACAGTTCTGTGTTTCTCAGCTCCATCTGTGAATAATTAAGCTGTGGTGTAGCTTGTCGGGCGGTATCAGCCGGTTGCGGTTGGGAGCTGGGTATGTGTGAGGTCTTCATAGTGAACCGCGGCCGTTGTGTGTGTGGCTCGGCTTCACCGGATCGTGCCAGCTTGCAGCCTGAATACCCTTGGAGCCGCTTTGTCAGTCAGCTGATCACCGCTCAAGGTCCTCGGTGTCGATTGGAGCACTCCAGGTCGGGTCTCAGGTTAGGTAGGTTGCTCAAATGATTTCTCCCTGAGTAGCCCGCAGTGAGCGCCAAGAGCCCCAAGGAGGGGCCTCTTCCTCCATAGCGCACCGGTCAGGCCCAGCCGCCATCTTAGGTGATGTCTCTGAGGTGAAGTCTCCGCTCGGGTAGGAGCCCCATGGTAGGCTGGGATGACCCCCACCGGCCCAAAGGGGGGGAAGCAGGGCCATCACCCCAATGAGTTAGGGGACCCCCATGTTGCAGCCAGGCAGGATAGCAGGGCGGCGGCCGTCCACCCTACTCACCACCTGGATAGGCTTGACTAGGCCTCGGTCTTAGGGTTCTGTGTTCCCCCCAAAAGGGGCCCAGAATCCGGTCGCTGATTGTTCTCCCGTACTGGCACTTCTCAGTGCAGTTGCCTGTCGTGACTCAGCTCCAGAATTTGCTTTTTTGGGACCAAATTGCCTGAAAATAGCAGGAGCTATAGTGCCATGCATCTGCTCTGCTTGGCGGTCCGGCCCCGCCCCCAAAATGCAAAGTTATGCAATTCGGGGTTAAGAATGCACAAGCAACTTACACACTAAATGGTAGTGAATTAGGGATAACCACACACGAGAAGGATTTGGGAATTGTTATAGACAACAAATTAGGCAGCAATATGCAATGTCAATCTGCAGTTGCTAAGGCCAGTAAGGTTTTGTCATGTACAAATAGGGGCATAAATTCTCGGGATGAAAATATAATTTTGCCTCTTTATAAATCGCTGGTAAGACCACACCTTGAATATGCTGTGCAATTTTGGGTGCCTGTTCTAAAGAAAGATATCATGGCACTAGAAAAAGTCCAGAGACGAGCTACAAAATTGATAAAAAGGAATGGAGCATTTTAGTTATGAAGAAAGGTTAAAAAAATTAAATCTGTTTAGTTTGGAAAAACGGCGCCTGAGAGGGGATATGATAACTTTATACAAATATATTCGGGGCCAGTACAAACCTTTATCTGGAAATCTATTCATAAACAGGGCTATATGTAGGACACGAGGTCACACATTTAGGCGGGAAGAAAGGAGATTTTATCTAAGGCAAAGAATATATATATATATATATATCCATAAAGAAGATATGGAATTCTCTGCCTGAAGAGGTGGTTTTGTCAGAGTCACTAGAGATGTTTAAACTGCAATTGGATAAATACTTACAAAAACATAACATACAGGGATATAATTTCTAATTAGTGGGGTAATAGCTGTTTGATCCAAGGAGACATCTGACTGCTATTTTGGGGTCAAGAAGGAATTTTTTCCTAGTTTGTGGCAAAATTGGAAGCGCTTCAGACTAGGTTTTTTGCCTTCTTTTGGATCAACAGCAACAACATATGTGAGGAAGGCTGAACTTGATGGACGCAAGTCTCTTTTCAGCTATGTAACTATGTAAGTATTTGAGAAGGGCTGAATTGATAACCTGCCCACTGTAGTTTTTTGGGGGGGTTTAAATGGCAAAAAGATGGGTCTATGGTGCAAATAAAAGAAGCTCACACTTTTAAATGACTCCACAGATAAATAAGGGATAGATCTCCTCTTGTCCCGATGTGGAACTACATAAATAAAAACATAATATACACACAACCTCCACCCTCCTTACCATTTCCCCAAACCTCCGAAAAATAGCAAGGAGACATGGTCAACAGATTGGAAGGGAAAACCATTGCTGGTTGCTTTAATAAACAAAAATTAAAATGAATCCAACGGTTAACCAATGGTTAATGGGTAACACACCTCCTAATAACATGGGGGGGAAACAGCCCAACCGAAACTTGCTGGCACTCCTGTCCTCCATCTCTGCATTACCCAGGAGACGCACCCTCTTGCAGGAGAGGGAAATAGAACCAAACTCTTGCTCAACGTCAATGCAGAGTGGTGAGATCAACTAAGCAGGCCTCGCACCGGGCAACTAACCACTTCAACAGAGGAGAGGCGAAACTCAGTGCAGCCCTCACAAAGAAGTCCTCCTCTGAAAATCCAGGGCAGAAAAGGCGGGAAAACCTGCAAAGGAGAAAGAAATGAGAGATTGGCAGGCTGGAAGGGCCTTCAAATAAAGTATGAAGAGCCCCCCTTAGCACCTAGTCTTTTACCAAATTTGTTGAAAAGTCCAAAATTGAATTTTCTCCAGTCACAAAAGACGCCAGGCTTTCATAAATGTGGGGCATGTTCCACATGCACCCACCAAAAAAGAAGGACTATATCCTTTACAGGATCTTACACTAACCAAACATATAACATAAAGAAATTCGTACACTGCACATCCACATACGTAATTTATCTTTTACAATGTGGATGTGGTGCCCAGTATGTGGGTAGGACCAGCAGAACTTTGCACACTCGCCTTCGAGAACACTTTAACAATATTAGGACACATAAGGTGGAACATAGTGTCCCTAATCACTGCAACTCTTGTAGTTTGTTTCAATGGTCGACCTTCGTCGCCATTGGAATAGATCAGGTCACAACAAATTGGAGAGGAGGAAGTAAAACTAATGACCTAGCTAGGAAAGAAGCCTTCTGGATCTACACGTTAAATACCCTAAATATGGGCCTCAACCAGGATATTGATTTAGGGGGGCTTTTGTAGTCTATATAATATAGTGATTCTTTTGAGACATTTTTAGTTTTTTAGGATATATTTGGTTTTATGCACCTAGTATGACTATTATTCTGTATTTTCTTTGTATTTTATTATGTTAGTTTTTGAGTGTATTTGTGACACCTATATATTTATATTTGTATTTTTATTTATTATGTATGGTTTACTGATGGTTTTTTTCTTGTTCTTGTTTCCATTTGTATTATTATTATTTTTATTCCTTCTGTTTTTATTCATTCTTTGTCCCCCTCATTTTTTGTCCCCTCCTGTTTGTTGGGCTTGAGCCCATACAGTCTTTATCTGTTTCCATTAGTGTTCCGTAGTTCCGCCCTGGGCGCTCGGCTTTTCGCTGCAACCTTTTGGTTGCCGGAATTGCCGTGCGTTCCACGGTGGAACGCGGAAGCGTTTTCAGTCCTAAGTGATAGGACGGCAAGCGTTCCACAGTGGAACGCGGAAATAGCTCTTCCTTATACAGACCGCCGGAACACGTCATCACGTCCGGCCAATCAACAACCGGCAAAAACGAAACCCGGAAGTATGTTCTCCGGTTCGCGGCAAAACGAAAGACCTTGAAGCCCTATATAAAGAAAGGACTATAGGAACTTTACTGCATATCCCTGAAGAAGTCTAGAAGACGAAACGCGTTGGATACCAGCTAGAGACTTTATATGTTTTTGGCTTTTCTTTTTATTGTTCATTTTACCACAGAGGGATTCCGTTTTCTCCTGGGTACCACTTGTTTAGTGGAGACAAGCTGCTTTTACCTTTTATTGATGTAAGTGCATTTTGTACTAATAAATTCTCTTTTTTACTACAATACTGCTCTATATATCTTTTTGCCTTTGAGGATTGGAGGTCTCTGCATATGCTGCTATACTACATCGCATACCCATCCTGAAGGAAACGCCGTTTTGTATATATACCCTTTGGAAGGGAGACAGGCGCTGATCTCCAGTATAATCTTGTAAGTTCTCTACCTCCGGGTCTGAACCACTCATTATTGTACATACTTCACCATTGTGTGATTTTTTTATACATTCTAGATATCCTGGAAATTGTTGTGTCATTTTATACACAGGTCGTATTTTTATGATATTTGCTCTGCTACCCCTTTAATCTGTACGGTCACTTGTTGGTGCAGTACAGATTTTCCCCTTTGTTGCCCCCCTCCCTCCTGCCACACAAAGTATCTACAGTATTCAGTTGCACTCCCCTCCAAGGAGACAACCCCTTAATTTGTCATGTGCCCACTAGGAGGCCCCCAGCTTCCATACCATTTGCAAATCTGGACATCATAGGGTATCTCAAATGACATATTTTGAACTTTGCTGAGGTGCCAATTTTTTCAAAAAATTTTTTCAAAGCTTTGTTATATTACTTTTATATTTTATAATTTTTACATACACATTACATTTATGTTGTTTTTTATTTGATTTTTTATTTATTTATTTGTTGTTTTTTGTTTTGTTTTTATGGCTCATGTGTGTCAGTGTAGTAAAATTCTCTAACCCGTACTCAGCAACATCTCTTGAGTATAATACCCTATTTGCTAAATATCAAGCCTAATCCTAAATCTTAAGCCTAACCCTAGCAATAGTGTTAGAATTATTCCCTCTGCTGATGTCAGCAGAGGAATTCCCTGGATAATTTCAGCATAACACTATTCCTGATCCTAACCCTAATCTTAAGTGTTTCACTCTGCTAAAATCAGGACTGATGTCAGCAAAGGGATTTCTAAGCTAAAACAATAGAGCGTGGTTTGTGACTGACATCTGTCTGTTTTCGGCATGACAGCGAGATCTCTCTTTCATGCTGAAGCTGCTCTGTCAGGTGCCAGGCAGCTGACAAAGTTCATCACTGATCTCAATCAACAGGAGAGCATGCAGGGAGACCCTGTCAGGAACCTTTTAGACAATGTGGGTCTCTCTTGGACAGGTTGCAGCCCTAAAATCACCCCAGCTGAGAGTGATTGCTAAGTCACAGTGATTTAAATGAACTGAAAAGGCTACACGTGGTACTCACTTTGAGTACTGCATAGAGGTCATCTGTCAGTCTGGGGTCAAGTCTGGGGCTTACAGCAAGGAACCCAAGGTATCAATTGATATCTATGTCTCCCTGGTGTGTAAAACGATTTAACCGAGTTCACATCAGATTTTCAAGTCACGGGATTTAAATGCCCATGTGACCATCTGGTGATTTAACTTTGCTCACACAAAGTTGTAGCCGTGTTGGGGAATGTTAAAATATCCATTTGAAAGACGAAAGATGAGAGCCACAGGTATCATTCGAAACAGTCCATGCTGGTAAAATACTGTATAACAGAAGTATTACATATGTATTACATGATGTAGGGGAGGAGCATCCATGATGATAAAATTCCAGTATGTATTCTTAAGGGGCAAAAGGAACACTCTAAGCACAAAACAAATTTAGCTTAATGAAGCAGTTTTGGTTTATTACCGCACTGCAGTCTCACTGCTCAATTCTCTGCCATTTAAGAGTTAAATCACTTTTTTATGCAACTCTAACTATGCCACCCTTGGCTATGACTCAGGCAGCCTTTATAAAAAGTATTTTATAGCACAGTGTGTTTACTTTAGAAGTTCTTACCTACTGCTCTGTAAATTTGAAGAAAACACGCACACAAAGTGATATAACTCCTAAATAACTTATAAACGCACTTCCCCTCTCTGTTAGACTTTCACCCAATCTCCACTCCTTCAAAAAATCTTTGAAAATGTACTTCTTTAGGAAAGCATATCAATTAAACTGTAAAAAACTTTCCCTTCCCGCATCCTGGTTCCTCTCCTGAAACTGTCATCAAAACAAAACACTAAGCCCTCAATGAACACTATCCAAGCAATGAACTTTTCTACCCTACCCTTACCTTTTGTGTCACTATACCCCACTCCCTCTAGCATGTAAGCTCATTAATTAAAAATAAATTAGGTACAAGTGTGATTTTCTGGTATTGTCACAAGAATGTGACATTTACTGCAGTGTCAAACTGATCATCCAGAAAGCATTGATGTTCAATATTTTCCTGGTACATGCTCTTAAAAAAGTAGGCATTAGAAGCTTTGGATAACTAGATTGCTTATTGCACTTTTACTCCCTAGGAAGAAAGGTTTTGATTAAATCATCCTCGTGTTCTTCTATGATACCGTGCAATAGTATGAAATGAGATAGTCAGATTATTAGATACTTGGAAATAAAGCAATTTCTATGTTAAAATGCTTTTTCATGTCTGTAAAGAGTGGATTGCTATTGCTATATAAATGTATTTGTCGACCCAGTAGTTAATGGAAGTCTAGGTTATCAGATAAAACTAATGGGTGTATATATCCCTTATTTCTCTCTTGTCTAAAAACATGTCAGCAGTAAAATAGTTTGAAAGACAATTAAATGTAAACGTATGAGTTGAAGATAGATAGATAGATAGATAGATAGATAGATAGATTTCTAATTTACTGCCCTTACTGGTCATACATCACACATATGGGTAAGAATATCATGTATTTTCATATATGAAAAATAAACTGCTTATATATATGTGACGCTGGTCATCATCACCTGGGGTTCCTCTAGCCCTGGGATAAAGCAAGAGATCTAGACCTGTGAGCCGTAGGTGTCTTTTTAACCCCTTAAGGACACATGACGTGTCTGACATGTCATGATTCCCTTTTATTCCAGAAGTTTGGTCCTTAAGGGGTTAAAGACAAGAGCTATATCATTACAGGCGGATGTGGATACCTGCCTGGAAGAAGGACTGCAATGGAAGAGGCAGAGGGGACGATACCTGCCTGGAAGGAGAGCTACAGCCTGGTTGGTTGGAAAAGCTCCAGAAGGACCTCAGTCAAGCTTCGGCGAGTGGGCTGAAGCGTTCCAGGGTCCCTGCAAGGGGCTAGGAAGTGGACTGGGCGGAGGTACTTGGTCAGAGTACAGGAGCTCCGTCACAATATGTATATAATTATAAATAAGCTAAAAACACAGAGTATCTATGTATGCTACATAAACTTTCAAATAATAAAAATGCATAAAATATTTCATAAATATTTCATGTATAAAATGTATCCATTACAAATATTATTTTTTATATTTTTTCATACAGAGCTTTTTTGAGCAGTACTAGTTTTTTTGATCTAATGCAAATATTTAATATCAGAGGGTTACAGTTCCTGAATTACAATAAAATACATCAAGCAGCCAGACAATCTGTCTGTGCTTCTCTTCATTATTATTGATGGTCTCCTACACTGAGGAAATTTTAGGTGTGAATGTAACTAATTTGCTTTCGTCTCTCTCAAAGCACAATTATGTGCACTTACTTAAATCAATAGATATTTGAATGCATGGGTGAAACTACAGATATGTCTGGGAAGAATTATGGCTATTAAATCAATACTACTTCCCTGACTATCTGTATCTATTTTCTTACATTCCCTTCTCCATTAGAATTTCAGGTGTGACCTTGCCTTAATCTAGATTCCTCAAATTTACTTGAGGTTCAAAATGCCCTAGAATTAAATTAACACTCCAAACACTATAACTACAGCAGCCCTCCTGGCACCCTTACTGAGTAATTGGTCAAACTCTTGTAGAACTCTGCAACAACTTACCTGGGTCCCCCGAATACCTGCAGAGCATCCATTCTTTTTTAGATTCACAGGATCCTGGTTTCTGGTCCCCTTCTCATGCCCAATATACCGTTAGAAGGCCTATGCATTTTTACATCTAGACCAGAAGTATTATATTATTATATATATTGCCATAAACACAAACACAAAACTGTACCAAATGTTTATACATGTAAGTCTAGAAGAGGAACATGTGTTCTCCAATATAACTTTCAATGTTGTTCTCCAAGAAAACACAAAAAGCTGTATTTTTCCACCCTCGAGTTTAACAAGAATTTATCCTTCCTTTGTAGATAGATATTTTCATGGACGGGATATAAAAAGTGCCTTTTGTGGTATGTGGAGGGTGTATCTGTTTATGCAGTGCTTCGGTAAGGACATATTTGATCTTCTTTCTGATATATGTAGCAGACAGTAGTCCTCACTGCAGGAATGGGTCACAAAGTTAAGGTTTACAATTAATTGATTTTTCAAGTATGTCTGATGCCTGGTTGATTCTTAGTAGTCAACAGGAATCCTTCATAAAATTTCCTCAACAAAATGTATTTTCTTTATGAAATGGATTCAATAACTGCCCAAATTTTGGCCACCATAGACCAGTTTAACAATATATGGCTACCTGGCGTTATACTCAATTCGTAAGCAAATTAATTTCCTCTTGCGACTGGGGGAATTCAAGAACGTACGGTTACGCTGTTACTTCAGTTGTCAAAGAGTGAAATATTGTCTGAGACTAGGAAAGAAAGGATATCCCAATAAACCATGAAACCCCATCTGGTCGATGTCTGTACTTTCTATAATTACATTGTGTGGTACATTAGAAGGGTACATCATTCCTTAGATATAAGGAGAAAGGGATATTGAGTTGGTTCCTTGCACTTTTTCTTTTTCACCTTTCCTATTTTTATATTATTTTCTCTTTTATGCAAGACCAAGACCTGAGGGGTTTTTTTACTTTAATTTTTGCCCTAAAACCTGTCATATCTAGTGTGGATTTAAAATAAATTGATTATGAGCCCACACACTTGACTAATAATGGTAAGTAGCAATAGGAAATAAAAAAAACCTTTTTCATTCCTTTTCTCTACTACTTTGGGACCCTAATCTACCGTTCCACCTCTGGCGACATCATAGTCTAGGCATCCAGTTGTATAGGTATTTAATATTACGATTTATTTATTGTTTTTTGTTTATGATATATTTCATGCCTGTCAATCGAATAAAAATAAATACTAAAAAAGACAAACCATTGAGCATTAGAAAAAAGGAAAATATATAATAAAAAAGAGTAAAAAATGCTACGAAATTTACTCAAGTAAAAAAAACACTATTTGCACCACTATGGTGGTTTCAGTATCTAGATTTAAAAAAAAATCTAGCAATATACTCATGCACATTCAATATGTATGTTATAGAAAAAATTGGGAAATAAAAAATGAATAAAATGATACTAAAAATAGTTAAATGATTCCTGTTTTCCATGATTACATTGTTCACATAGAATCCATGTATGATCTCTGTGGAATGAATATATTTGATGAATTGTGCATTCATATTGCATTGTGGACAGTGAATACAGAATACAACTCATTTAAGCCTATTCATGGAATGACAGAGGTTTCTCATTTAAACAGTTATTGAGTAGTTTATTTTCTAAGGTAAATTTATGAAAATTTTATTTTGATAAATATAATACATGAAGATTTTTAAAATATTTAATTTCTTTGTTTAAAAATAACCTTGCCTAAGGATCTTTTTTAACGTTTAATTTTTACTGAGTTTTCCGGTATAAACAGGGCGTACATACAGCCAGGTTGGTTATTGTGACGGTGTACTTCTGAGCGGTTACACAGTCAATGTAGGTTTTATAAGCAAGAATACTGTAAACACAATTCATCTGTGCAACAGTAGTCAGGAATGTCTGGCTAGATGTGGGGAATATGAACAATGTCACCGATCATGAGGGGAGAAAAGGAAGAATGGGGGGATTGACCCACGGGAAGTCACAGATTAATATTGAGCTGGTGAATTTATGTCCCTTTAAGTTAAGCCCAACCATTTAGGTGGCTTGTTACAGGATTGGAAAGCGTGTGAAAAAAAAAAGCTTAATTCACTGAAGTTTTCTTGCCTCTACATTCCCCCTTTTGTTGGAACAATATTTGCCTATTTCACATAATAGATATTTGTCTTTTTCAAATGTTTCACAACTAGGTGAGGTTTGGAGAATATTAATTAGATATAAGTTAGATCAATTATAATTAAATTAATTATATGTCTGTTAATTCAATTATACGGGTCTAGAGAATTGTTGTTTAAAGGACCACTATAGTGCCAGGAAAACAAACCAGTTTTCCTGGCACTATAGTGCCCTGAGGGTGCCCCCAGGCTGAAGGGGGAGATAGGGGGTTAAACACTCACCTTTATCCAGCGCCGGGCTCCCTCGGCGCTGGGGACTCTCCTCCTCCTTCCGACGTCATCGGCTGAATACACATGCACGGCAAAAGCCGCGCACGCATTCAGTCAGTCCATAGAAAAGCATTTTTCAATGCTTTCCTATGGAAGGTGGCGTCTTCTCACTGTGAAAATCACAGTGAGAAGCGCAGAAGCGCCTCTAGCAGCTGTCAATGAGACAGCCACTAGAGGCTGGATTAACCCATAGGTAAACATAGCAGCATACTGCTATGTTTACAGCAGGCAGGGTTAATCCTAGAGGGACCTGGCACCCAGACCACTTCATTGAGCTGAAGTGGTCTGGGTGCCTATAGTGGTCCTTTAAGGTGGAGTACGGTATCACTTACACTTATTCCATAATAAACTCATTCAGCAAACTTATTTACCTCATGACAAAATCTTCCCAACAAACACTTGAGAGATATATACTGAAAGTAAGGGTTTGAAAGTTAATTAATTGACCCCTTCACAGTTTCTTGCCTTTCCTTCTCCTCCTCTCCAATTCACTCTCTCTCTCCCCTTCAAAGATCTTACATTAAAAATACAGCAAAAAAAAATCAGTAGAAGGAAAGAACAATATATTTATTTCCAGACTTAGCTTATCAAGTTGTATTGCATATGTGATTTTCAAGATCAGTGTTTATAACACTTTGTGGTCCAACTATTTCCTTATTTTTTTGGCCCTCCTACATACAGAATTAAAAGAAATACCTATTTGTAGAACTTTAGTTACACATATACTTTTAGCTTTTAAACTCTTGATAGTTGAAAGAAAATTGGAAGAAAAGGATTGAAATAAACCTTGAGAATTTGGAATACCAAAATGGAATATCAAATGATTATGGAAAATGTTTTTTTTCTTGAATAACGATATTAATTTAGTAAAATATCATAAATATAGAAGAGTCAAAAAGTTTATTTTTAAAGTACATTTTTAAATAATTTAATTTTGATAAATATAATATATGAAGATGTCTTCTTCTCAACTCAAATTTAGTAATAGAACAGAAAGTTATATAAATATTTATGATATAAAGGCAAAAATAACTATCAATATATTTTAATGGTGAAAGTAGATAAGTTCATGTATGCGACTGTAATCCTAATAGAATGGTCCCACTAGAAAAACTATTTTGTAGTTTCCCTCTGGCGTGAATGGATGGACTGGGTGGTTTACATATGGCAAGACTGGACACTAATGTAACTAGGTATCATCATTGTTTGGATGTTTTTGGTTTTGTTTTTGCTTTTTCTTTCTTCATATTTCTTTTCATACCAAACTGGCAAAAGTACTTATATTTGTATCTCTAATGGTAAGTGATGCAAATGTTGTTGTTGTAAAAAAAAGTGGGGGAAAAATGATAGATAAAGAATGGAAATAAAATAAGTTAAGCCCAGACACTCTGAGGTCAGGTAATAGTTCTCATCCCATCCCTCTGTCTTTGCCTTTGTTAGGCTGCTGTCTCTCACCTTGCTGAGGATCCTTTTAGGCAACCTTGACACTTACGTCTTATACATCAATGGCTTTAATTTACAGGGGAGCTTTTTAAGTGCTAATTGCAAATGGTGAGAGATATTCGATTGGGTCCTGTGGTAATTAGTCCTTCTTTAGCACATCTCCCCATGTCTTTGTGGCCATAATGATGATTTCTATATTCATCAACAACTCTAAAACTGTCATTATTGTTGTTGTTATTATAATTATTAGTATTTATATAGCGCCAACATATTCCGCAGTGCTTTACAATTAAAGAATGGGGATATTTGACAACAAGTAAGTGACATTTAAAATATTAACGGAGAGAAGAGGTAAAGAAGGTCTTGCAAAAGTGGGCTTACAATCTTATTGTATTGGTTAGTTGGATATTATAGCTATTCTTAATTAAAAATGTAAACAATTGGTTCAAAGATTTCTCACCTTAACTCGGGTCACTCCCACCATGACAGTAGGGCAGGCTAACGGAAGCTCCGTGCTAAATAAACAATTTCATAAAACATAAATTCCATAAAGCCTTTCTAGGAAATACTGGATTGCAGAGTGTGAACACGATTTCCAAACTTTAATTACCCACAGTGCTATGGGATTTCTTTCTGGAAGAATAATAACATTTCTGCTATCTATGTTTTAGCGTCTCAGCTCCCATTTTTTTTCAGGGACAACATTCCAAGAAGGTTTGAAGCTGTTCTTAAGGCAAAAAGTGGTTTTACGCATTATTACGGCATAAATATTAATGTTTTCATGTTTTTCCTTGGCCTTGCCCACCCACATAGCACACACACATATATATATCATTTAAGCAACATTTAATGATTTAACCCCTTAAGGACACATGACATGTCTGACATGTCATGATTCCATTTTATTCCAGAAGTTTGGTCCTTAAGGGGTTAAGGTCATTGAAGTATTTTTGATGCCTGGAGTCATCTCAAATCATTTCACCGTTTAGTGTTAAACTGATTTAAAATGGTTTAACACTGTATGAAGATCGAGATCGGTTTGACACTGAACAGTTAGATTCTGGCAGGGAACATCAGGCACTATAACTACTTCAATGAGACGTGTATCTTCAATAATGAATGATCATGACTTCCCATAGGAGTAAAATTACAAGTATTCTGGATTCTATATCCTAAAGGTCTGTGATAAAAAGAGAATAAATTAGAAATAGTTTAAAGAAAAACTAAATTACTGACATCAACTGTAGAACATCAAAATACGAAAAAGAAATGAATATTTAATGATCGAAGGGGATAATGAGAATAAATATTCTCAATTTACTTGCATGCTGAATATATTCTCACCATAGATAAAGAAACAATATCATCATAACTATTTACAACAACTATGTAAGGTAGATAAAAAAAACAGCATCTCTAAAATATTCTGTTTCTATAAGACTGTCAGAATGCCCTGCAGCAATAAGAAAATGAGCACACAAAATATTGTCACACTCGGGATTCCATGCCAACATTTCTGTACATATATATGCTGTTATTTATTTAAATAGCCTTCATTAGACCTTAGAAATGTTGTTCTTTCCTTTTCCCGTACACAAAGTAGATTAAAGATGCTACTTACGTTTCATAAAACATAACATTACAACAGATATGCAATTTTATTATTTTTTCAGTGGTTAAAATGGATAGATAAAAACAAATAGCCAAGTGTACACTCAGTGTAGGAGATTATTAATAAAGACCACCACTGGTGTGTATGTGGAGCGCTTACAATTTTCCCAACTATGGAAAACGTATGGAAAACGTATCTCGCAACAGTGTATCTGAAACAGATATAAGTACAAACGGTGCAAGCAACGTTTATAATAAAGACAGTGAGTAAATGTTCTATATGGTCTCACTCACATATAGCAGAGCCCTATAGGATAGGCTCAGATCTCAACAGCTCTGCTTTAGGCCTCTGAGCCTATCCTATAGGGCTTTGCTATATGTGAGTGAGACCATGTAGAACATTTACTCACTACCACACCCCTAAGCCAAATTTTATTAATCTCTCTTTTCTTTCCGTATAAGAATACCTTTGGCTATGTTGACCTTAAATATTAGATACATAATGCACAACCTTTCTAACTTTAAGGGCATTGTACTAAACAGTGATTTGTGAATATTTTAGTTCTAAATAAATGTGAATTAGATGTCCAACTTCATTTGTATCAGTCCTCTACCCTGAGAGTCCTTCTATAATTTGTGTTCCTCTACTTCAGTTAATCCAAAATCCCTCATTGTATAAAGTTGTATTGCTTTATTCCATCTTGTTTCTCACTTCTACATGAAAACAAGATAGATCTCAATGTATTCGCCCTGGTAAATTATTTACACATAATAATAAATGACTGTGTTAACTATCTATGAATTTCTTCTTTCTGCTATTTTAAACATATTAAAATCTTTATATGTCTAATTATTGTTCTGCTTAAATTCTTGAGTCGATGCTCTGTGACCTATTCTTCTTTATCAATTAAAAGTAGATACAAATATAATTAAAAGAATAGCGTAATAATGAAAATGTTGCAAATCCACTAGTACGATTTCCATATAACAGAGCAAGTCTGCCACCACATGGTTACTTTTGGTTCTGCTCCACGAGACACAAAATGGGCAAATCACAAACAACAAAGTATAGAGTTAATTTCAATAAAGAAAACAGCAAAGGGACAATTTTAGCTTCAGCACTGAAAAGGAACATTTACTTTTAAAACGCCTTAAAAACATTGAAGGTAACCATGAAAAGATTATGTATAAGTTATGTGGTGCACAGTGACTTTATGTATCATACACACTTTGAAAGATGGGAAAATGTTTTCATTAAATAGTTAACACCCATATAACAAAAAAACTATTTAAATTAATACTCCAAAACCAAAACCATTTCCACTCAATGTAGTGGTTATGGTACAGGAGAGCTCTGGCATCCTCTTAGAGTATGAGGGCTGTATGCTTGGAGTGCTCCCTTCTAAAGATGGGTTAAAATCTAATGCTTTACAGAATATGTATAGAAAATGAAACGTATGGTAAATTGTCACACTCTCATATAAGTTTACAACTAAGTATAAAATAAATAAGTAGTTTATGACGCAACTGATTAATTTCCCTCAGTATGTTTTGGTTTCTTCCTTACAGAATCCAAAAGAATTTGGTCCAAAAGAGATATCTCAGCAAAGTTCATTATCTAAAGTTAAGTTCCACTGAGTGAAAAAGCATGGTGGAACTAGGAGACATGGGAGATCCAATGAGATCATCAAACAACACAACAGCATCACAGATGATGTCACAACATGAACAATTAAATAAAATGTCCAATGGAAAAATCCCTACAGGAAGATGAAATGATTTTCAGAATATTGAAAGAGGTTTATTAATAATTGCTTTAAAGACGTGAAATTTGTCTCGGTTCATTATTTTGTTCCATTCCAGTGCAGATTTTTGTCTTACCAAATAGTCTAGTGCAGGCTTCCCCAAACTCCAGCCCTCCAGATGTTGCTGAACTACAACTCCCATGATTCTCAGCCTATTTCATTCATAGAATCATGGGAGCTGTAGTTCAGCAACATCTGGAGGGCCAGCGTTTGGGGAAGCCTGGTATAGTGTGTAGTGTACAGTGTTTAAACCTTTAAGCTTCTTCTAAATTTCACTGATGCTGTTTCGGACAAGAGGTCTATGTATGTATGTTTTATTTTATCCTATTTCATGGATATGAGCCACACTCACACACTAGTACACTTTTGGATTTGCAAACATGAATTACTGAAATTAAAAGGAAAGTGAATCACATTTTTTGATAAGGGGACTGCCATTTTAGACTGGTCTCCTTTAATCATTCAAGTCAGTGGTAGCTCTGCAGAAAGGCGAAATATATGTGATTAGACTAAAGCAGCCTAAAATGCTATTCCAGAGTCTGTTAAAAATAAAATATGAAAACAATTCATCATCATTTTCTTTTCAGTATTCTAGATACTGTCTCTCAATCTTGCATGGAACATTCGCCACTCCTTAGGAAGTCAGTCTACTCAATTTATATCTCTATAAGGATATGGCCACTTTGCAATATTTTATGGGGGATATAAACCTTGGTTGAATTTGTAGCATTTGCTGTACTATACAATAGTCAAAAGCCACATTTTAAGGGTCTACATTTCATGTATAAATGATAGGGTAAGGGTAATAAGGTAGCAGTCCTCAATATGTTTGGTGATGAGGCAATTTTTCTACTTGGCACAATGAGCCTGGTCTGGCCTGAGAATTAACTGCCAGAGAAATAACTGTGTTAGTCATGCATCCTTAAAATATTGAATTAGGTTTTGTCCACCTCAGGAATTGTGGTACTGGGGAACCGATTTGTTAACACTGGGAAATTTAGTGCCCCATATAAATTTAGAATGTATTATTCACTAAACACTGAATGACTGAATTCCAAATTTGGCCCAATCGAATCTGCAGAAATCACTGGGATACATTCAGTGTCTGGATTAAAATTGGTGCTATTGGATCAGAATCTAATACAAAGTATACGATTCGAAAATTCACAAAGTAACCAAATACATAATTAGGAATTCTTTTTCCTTTAATTTGGGGCTGTGGGGGGGGGGGTTTGGCAGCTGTCAAGGTCAGTTACATTATGCTGTGGTGCCATGCACGATGCCATGCGGTCTCCTTCAAGCAGAAAGTCTGAGCAGTAGCCATCTTGGTTATCATGAGTGCTCTCAAGATTCTTGGTGGCCATCTTGTTTTTAGCCTAATTGTGGGGTTCACGGCCACTGTGCTTTGTGAAGGCACGTTCAGCTTCTCCCTGGATGATTTTTTTTTTCTTCTTTGCAGGTATTTTCTCATACACTTTGCTATTTATATATATATACATATATATATATATACATATATATGTATATATATAATATATATATATATATATAAATAGCAAAGTGTATGCTGTTTCAGACAAGAGGTCTATGTATGTATGTTTTATTTTATCCTATTTCATGGATATGAGCCACACTCACACACTAGTACACTTTTGGATTTGCAAACATGAATTACTGAATCCTGCGTGTGTTTGTATATATATATATATATATATATATATATATATTTATATGTATATATATATATATATATATACAAACACACGTGGGATTCAGCTGATATATCTAAAGAAAAATTAATAAACTGAACATAGTGTAAAACCGTTAAACAATAAAAAAACACATGCTGTTTTAGATTGCAATCACAAGATGTTTGAATAAGAAGCGCTCCAAAGGTGCCTCCCCCGAAGTAGATGGGGGGCTAATAATTAGGTATCACTGTTATTCAGAAACCAAACAGGACTCCAAAAGGTAGATATGCATATAAAATAGGGTTTATTTGGTATAATTTATAAAATATCGGTCTCGCGCGTTTCATCCCAACATTGGGACTTCCTCAGTGACCAAATTATAAATAAAAACAGTGACAAATAACAATGTTCCCAAATGCAGCCTAATTCCACCCTCCCATGAGTCTCTTTAAATAGGGCTAGTCCCTCAACTTCATTGGTGCTCCAGTGGGTGTCTTCTTTTCTTTCCAATCCCATTGGAGGGTCCACCCTCCACTTCACCTGTAAGTCAGTATTTTATAACGAGCATCTCCTCTTCCAGCTGATTCAGATTCATCCGATCAGCAGAAACAGGAAGTGACGTCAGAGACGCACTTCCATGCATTCCAACGAACATTTCTGTGCGTTCCAACTGGTCTAGTGCGTACCACCGTGGATCCAGGAAAGTGATATGCTTTCCCCCTATAATTTTCTGCAATTAGATAACCAATTTGACAGGTGGAAAAAGACATTCGTTTATCATGCTCTGGTGAGGAGAATCCAGCCTCTAGGAGAAGAAAGCTATAAATTTCAAATGTCAATTTTCTTAAATAATAATTAAGATATGTGAAAGAAATTTGCAATAAAAAAAAGTGCAATATATGTATCTGACTTAATAGATGATGTTCATAGTTATCTTAGTTATAAATATTAAATGTACAACAATTGATTTAAAGTGTAAAGCTACACAATTAGTTTATTCTCCAATCACAGAATTATCTTAACTGGACAATGAATTCATACATATTATAACCAACTGTGGGTGCCACACATACCCATTTACCATCAACATGGTTCACAAATATTTTACCCAAATGGGTAATGATTATGATGTTATGTAATAATGTAAAAAATATTATTTTCTTTGCTATTTATACTTTGCCACATATAGGCCTACTCATCTGGGCATATTAAGTCAGTCACTGTGACTCAGTCTGCCAACTATTCTGGGTGAGGTGGGGTGAACCCCCATTATACCTATTCATATTACTCATGCTGGTTGTTGCTAGGGCTGTGGGCCCTGCTTTACTGTGCCTTGTTTGGGATGAGCTACAATGGTAAGCCGTAATCTTGGTCAGACATGGAAAAGGGCCTCTGCATCAATTGGATTGTATTTTTGTATAAAAGTGTTTGCTTGTTTGTTTTAAAAAAAATGTGTCAAGTGATGCATGTTCATTTAATGTGGAGGTTATCTAGCAAGTGTTAGCCAACTACCACATAACCCATGCACCACCAAGAGTTTTTTTTAAAACTATTTTTAACTAGATGGAAAAATGGATTTGCTTCCATATTTGGTCAGTATTTCAGTTGATCGGTGGCGTTAAATCCAGGCATTGTTGAATTGCATAAACAATATCAAGATACTGCAGTCCAAATGGTTTGCATCCGGTACAGCACCATTCGGACTTCAGTGAATTACCCCAAAATAATTTTAGAATAGTAACTTTAAAGGCTGTAACCATGACATTTGGAGTTCAAGCATTTTAGATAGATGTAAGAACAGTGTCAGAATGTTAAAGGACAGAAAATGAGAAAGTGATTTTCAACTTCCAGAACCTTAATATGGGAGGGAACCCCCAAACTTGTAAGCAGTGTGAAGAACTAAAATCACTGCCACAGGAATGGCCATACACATTTTATTTATATAAGGATTAAATTGTATATCATACTATAACAGAAAACTGATACACCTCTAATCTATAAGCATATCTTAGTTCTGAAAATCCCCTAAAATTACATTTTATCTTACAGTTGATTTTATAGATAATACTATTTTACCAAATAATGATATCTCAACACTATAATTGAATTGATTCTGACAATTTAATCTTTGACACCCATTTTTACCATTGGTACTATACGACATACCATAATAATAACCATTAAATGCATTACAGCAAAAAAAAGTCTATCATGCAGGTTAACGTGACAAGAAAAAATGTAGGGATGCTCAATTTGGTATAGTTTTATACCTCCCCATTCTAAAATGCTTCCATCTTTCAGGTACTGTAAAAGTTTATCTAACAGATCAGGCACACACAGCACTGATAGTAGCATTCATCGCAACTTTCCCTATTTAGGATAAACAGTTCCTACTTAGAGCTCAAAATCCCTCTGTCCCTATTTTCTATCAGAATGTTAGTCTTCAAGGAGCTTCACATTGTTGGTGTATCTGAATGTATAACAGAGCCCCACAGCAATAATACTCACACAGGGCCGGTGCAAGGATTTTTGCCGCCCTAGGCAAAAGAAAGATTTGCCGCTCCCCCCCCCCCCCCCCGTGACATCACAATGCCCTACCCATATGATCTGCCATATGAACTAACGCCAGTGCTGCACAC
The DNA here is from genome assembly GCF_036172605.1 of Pelobates fuscus. Lineage (NCBI taxonomy): Eukaryota > Metazoa > Chordata > Amphibia > Anura > Pelobatidae > Pelobates > Pelobates fuscus. Next base: position 65,608,231 of record NC_086325.1, on the reverse strand, counting down.
AGTGTGTGTTTACATTAAAAAGCCTGCAGGGACCGGCTATAGACACCAGAACCACTTCATTAAGCTGCAGTGGTTCTGGGGACTAAAGTGTCCCTTTAATGTGAGGTAAATTAGAGATTAGTGTCACTGATAATATACTAGATTGCCTACTTTCAACCAGATGAGGATGGTGATGGGCTCTGGCTGCAGTCTGGCTCCACTGGTCTGGTGTAGAGCAGGATCTCTGGAGGCTGTTTGTAACTGTGGTGACAAAATTCAATGTTCTGGGAGAACGGGAAGCAGCTCCATTTTTTGAGGCCTCTAACATAGCTCAAGGTCTGGGCCCCAGGGCCTGACGGTGAGTATGCCCATAAGGTCCACCCATAAGTCCACCTATATGTTCGCTCACAAGAAGTGGAGTGTGTAGGGGATGTGTTATGGTAGAGGATCTAATGTGTGTGCTTATGGAATGTAGTGTATAGGCATACCAGTTTGTGCAGGTGATACAGTGTGTTTGTGAGTAGTGGAAGCAGTGTGTTTTTGTGTAAGGGATAGAAAGCAGTGTGTGTTTGTGTTTCTCGTTGTGTGTAAGGGATGCATTGTGTGAATCTGTGTTTGTATGCATAATGGATGCAAAGTGTGTCTGTAAGGGGTGCGTTGAGTGTGTGTAAGAGATGCATTGTGTTTCTGTGTGTGTGTAAGAGAAGCAATGTGTGTTTGCATGTGTGTGTAAGGGATGCAGTGTGAGTGACTGTAAGGGCTGCGTTGAGTGTGTGTAAGATGCATTGTGTTTCTGTGTGTGTGTAAGAGAAGCAATGTGTGTTTGCATGTGTGTGTAAGGGATGCATTGTGTGTTTCTGTGTATGTGTGCAAAGGATGTATTGTCTTTATGTGTAAGGGTTGCATTGTGTGTGTGTGTGTGTGTGTGTGTGTAATGGATGCATTGTGTGTTTCTCTGCGTGTAAGGGAAGCATGTTGTGTTTCTGTGTGTGTTTCTGAGTATGTATAGGGATGCATTGTGTGTGTGTGTGTGTGTGCGTGCGTAGTGTGAAAGAGCTCCCTGTCCTGCCCCCTGTCCTATAGAGCTCTCCCTTCCGTCCCTTCGAGATCTCCCCTGCCCCTTAGTGGTCTCTCCTCCCCTGTCCCTTAGTGGTCTCTCCTCTCCTCCCCCCCACCTACCTTAGTGGTCTCCTTTTCTCCCCGACTTTTCATTAGTGGTCTCTCGTCTCCCCCCTAGTGGTCTCTGCCCCCTCCTTTCCATTAGTTGTCTCCCCCACACCCTAAGTGGTCTCTTCTCACACCCCTTTCCATTAGTGGTCTCTACTCTCCCCCCACCCTCCCCTAGTTGTCTATCCTTCACAAACCCTCTCCCTCCCTTAGTGTTCTCTGCTCTCCTCCCACCCTCCCCTAGTGGTCTCTCCACCACCCGCTCCCTCCTTTAGTGGTCTCTCCCTCACCCACATTCTCCTCACCCCCCCCCCCGTGTTCTCATCCCCCCGTTCTCCTCCCCTTTTCCTCTTGTTCTCCTCTTCTCCCCCCTGTAATCTTCTCTTCTTCTCCCCCTCCCTGCAATCTCTTCTTCTTCTGCCCCTCCCTCCCTGTAATATCTTCTTCTCCTCCCCGTAATCTTCTCCCCCTCCCTGTAATCTTCTCTTCTTCTCCCCCCCTCCCTGCAATCTCTTCTTCTCCCCCCTCCCTCCCTGTAATCTCTTCTCCCCCCTCCCTCCCTGTAATCACTTCTTCCCCCCTCTCCCTCCCTGTAATCTCTTCTCCTCCCCTCCCTCCCTGTAATCTCTTCTCCCCCCCTCCCTCCCTGTAATCTCTTCTTTCCCCCTCCCTCCCTGTAATCTCTTCTCCCCCCTCCCTCCCTGTATCTCTTCTCCCCCCTCCCTCCCTGTATCTCTTCTTACCCCCTCCCCCCTGTAATATCTTCTTCTCCCTCCACCCTCTAATCTATTCTCCCCCCCTGTAATCTCTTCTTCTCCATCCCTCCCCCTGTAATCTCTTCTTCTCCCTCCCCCCCGTAATCCATTCTCCCCCCCTGTAATCTCTTCTTCTCTCTCCCTCCCCCTGCAATCTCTTCTTCTCCCTCACCCCCCCCCCCCCCCCCCTGTTTTCCTCACCTCCCCTTACCTGCAGCGTGGCCGAGCTCCTCTCCGGTCCACGGTACAGGAGTTTCTGTTTCCTGTACCCGGCCGGACTGACAGGAGGTGCACACTGAATGTTCACTTCCTGTCAGTCTGGCCGGGACCGCGGACCAGAGAGGAGCTCGGCCACGCTACAGGGGAGGGGAGGTGAGGCAGTGCGGCAGCCGCCTGAGCGCTCTATAGAGAGCGCTCAGGTGGCTGCAGTATTTAAAGGGCTGGCGATGGGGGCGCAGGGCGCCCCCTCCTATATGGCGCCCTAGGCAGCTGCCTAGTTCGCCTTATAGGAAGCGCTGGCCCTGTACTCACAGTAATGTGTCTTTAAACTACAATAAATGTGTTTAGAAAACAGTATGTGTAAATAAGATACGTTGTTCTTCTTCTACATTTCATTGCTATTAGTAAATCAGCTAGACTTTCTAAGAACAGCCTTGTGTCCTTGGACACATCCAACTCACACCCCTAAACTAGAAGTATTCCTCTTTGTCCATGTCTAATGTTGGGAGGTATGCAATAGCCAGAGTTAATTTACAAGAAGGCGCTATTAGAGCAGGAGGACACCAGCCTTTATTAGTGCTATTAAATTAAGGACCCTCTCTCTATGTCGTCAATGCAAGAAGCAAGCTATTTATAGACACCCACTCGCAAGTCAACATATGGGCATAACTCTGAATTTTTATTATTTTTTTATTTATTTTTTTGCATAATTTGAATGAGACTGGTAAAAGCATGTGTTACAGCTGAAAATAATATATCTTCGTTGTTTGCAGCCACTTCGCCACCAAAACTGTTTTAATAAGAAAATCGTGCCTGGGGAATGTGATATCCCAGCAGGTAACAAAAGCCATAAACTAAAAAGATGAAAATCACTTACAGCTGTTTCAATATTCATTTAAACCTTGTCACTAAAGGATCCAAAAGACATAAAAGCAAACGATAATATGTAGTCAATGAATTATAATCAATTTCTTGGTAAATATTCTCAAAGTTTATATGGTCGGATATTAAAATTGTGACTCCTTTCTTTTTTTCTTTTCTTTTTTTTTTACTAGAAAGGAATCTATTATGTTAGAATATCAATTTAATTAGGTATTTTCTTTTATTTCTTTGGTCCAGTGGGTCTCCTGCAGGAATGCTACATCTATATGTTCCTTTTTTAGGAAGTCAACTAGCGTCATTGTTTTATTGACTGTATAAAGACCCCGAACGTTTAAAGTTAGCCACTTGGCCATATTGCAATAGGAGTTTTCTTATAAATACAGTTTTTGCTACATGGACTGTGCGAGGACAACATATACAAACAAAACACAAAACAACACAACTTTAAAATACTTGGGTATGTTTCCCTTCCACCATATCCCAATATGTGCCATAATACACTTAAGCTGAGAGAAAGAAAACAAAACAAACAAAAACAAATACGAGGCCATAAGGCTGTACATCTGAGAATAGGTAATCCCTCGTGGAGGAGAAGGGAGAAAAAGGGAGAGGGGAGGAGATGAGAAAGGGGGGGGGAAGGGATTCTCTACCACCTTCTCTTTCTCTCCCTCTTATTATCTAATATTGATTTGTGTCTGTCTATAAAACAATTTTTTATAGTTATCAACACTCGTAGAAAATGCCAGATGTAATTATCTAACATTAATTCCATGTTGCATTAATTGTGCATAATAACACAAAAAATAATAATAATATTATACACATAATATAATAAAAACACAATGTAATATTTAATATCTCTATATTTGTATCGCATTTAGTGTGTTTATCAAATATCTTCCCCGATTACGCTATTCCCTTCTCTGTATTTCTTTATAACTTTTAACAAGTCTACCCCCACAGTGATAAACACTTATTCTATCTTATATTATCACATTATCAGTGCAGCAAGACCACTGACTCTTCCTCCTTCTCTTATCTTCTTTTACTTTTTAGCCATTCTTTGACCATTTCTGGAGTTTTAAATATGTCTTCTGTAGTTTTCTTGTATTATTAAGCTCACTGGATATCCCAATTTGTACCATATGTGTCTTTCTTAACTCTTTCGTTATTTGAGCATATGTCTTCCTTAGTTGTCTTGTCTGGGAGGACAGATCTGAGAATACCAAAGTCTTTGAATATTTTTCATCTTTAATATTACTTGTTCTTGCTGTCTTTAAGACCCATTCTTTTATTTTATATGACTAAAAAAGGACCATTACATCTTGTGGCAATGATTCTGGGATTGATTTGGGTCTGTATATCCTGTGACAGCAGTCAATAGTTGCTTCTTTATTTGTTAATTTCAGCCCAATGGATTCAAAAAATTCCAGCAGGAAAGGTACCAGTTTTTTTATATGTTATTGCTTCTGGAATGTTCCGTATTCGCAGGTTTTGTCTTCTTGTTCTGTCTTCAATATCAATTATCTTTTTCTCTAGGAAAGTGATTTTTCCTTTTGAATGGTTATATCTATTTATCTTCCAAAGTACGAACTTTATTTTCTAATGATAATATATTGTTTCTTATTTCCTTATAATTTTGCTGTATTTCTGTTTTTATTTGAACAAGTAATTGTGTTAGACTGTTTTTTTAGATATTCTTCCGAGATAGTTGTATTGGTCCTTTCTTCAATAGCTTGTAATTGTGATTCTTCTGCTGATGATTTTACCATAGGATTAGTTTGGTTTATTTCTGATGTATTTAGTGAGATCTCGGATAGCCTTCGATGGTTAATCGGGGAGGAAAAGGAGGAAACCATTTTTTTCTGCTTTTTGTTCTGATTCTTTTGTTTGTTTTTTAGCTTTCTGGTGGCTATCTTTGTGTCTTAGGATCTAACCTTATCTTTTTTTTCTTTACCTCTTAACAACTGACAACTTCTGAATATATGCTCTGTATTTGTATATCTTTTCTCCGTGTTGTTTGTAGTGATATACAGATAGTGATAATTGTTTGCTAAATAGCAAGGGGGACGCTTGATTGCTTCATGCTTTTATCTGTGAGCACGCAATCAAATTATTTTCTTTTTTTTCTTTATCTTCCTTTCCCTCTCCCGTTTTTTTTTTTTTATCTTCCCTCCCCTATTCCTATTTCCCTTAGTTTAGGAGATAATCCCTATTATGAGGGAATCCCACCTTTTCCCTTCCCCCCTTCCTTTCTTTCTGTCTTCCCTTTTTTTTCCCCCTTTCCCTTAAAAAGAAAAGAAAAAAGGAGCCCTTATGCAATCCAGTAGAACACCTTTATAGTGTTGTAAGTGCTTTGTTTAATATATATAGTGTCTTTGTTTATAATGTCTTTCAGAAAAATTGTGTAAGTTTTGCAAATTGTGCAAGTTGCGCAAACATTTATTGTAAATCCTCTCTGTTTCAGTCCTCCTTCTCAATGGTATAGGGATTATTAAAGGAGCACTATAGTGCTAGGAAAACAAACTGGCACTATAGGGTCATTAAATCCTGCCCACACTCAGGGCCTGAAGGGTTTAAACCCCTTTCAGCCACTTACCTTTCTCCAGCACCAGGCTCCCTCTTCGCTTGGGAACTCTCCTCCCTCTGCCGACATCAGTTCCAAATGCGCATGCGCGGCATTAAAACCGCGCAGTCAAGCACGCACATTCAAACCGCCCATAGGAAAGCATTACTCAATGCTTTCCTATAGATGTCCAGCGTCTTCTCACTGTGATTTCCACAGTGAGAAGCACGGAAGCGCCTCTAGCGGCTGTCAATGAGACAGCCACTAGAGGCTGGATTAACCCTCAGTGTAAACATAGCTAAGAGAGTATGCTGAGAGTTTTAAGCTGCAGGCTTAAAACTAGAGGGACCTGGCACCTAGACCACTTCATTGAGCTGAAGTGATCTGAGTGCCTATAGTGGTCATTTAACTGTTAATAGTGAGCAAGGGGTTAAATATGGTTTTCTCTTTTCCTTTTTATTTCCTTTTTCCTTTTCTTTTTTTTATCATCTTCTCCACTTAGTATTTGGGATTGGGGAATTCCTTACTTCCTTATTTCTCCCCTTTTCTTTTCCCTCAGTTTAATAGATAAACCCTTTTTATACACAGGGCTAAATGCCTTGCCTTGCTTATTGTATAGGGTTATACACTTGGTAAAAAAAAAAAAAAACAATGTCTCTGAGAACAGGTTATATAGACCTATATAATATAGTAAATAGTCTATACCTATTTTTCAGCTGTTAGATGGCGAGTAATTAGGGCAGTATTCCTCCCACCTCCGCAATCCGCCTGCAGTTTTTCACCCTCCTTTTGCCTCTTATTGGTGTTAGATTGGTAATCTCTCTTCCTAGAGAATATGGCAAATAGCAATGAAACAACATCTAATTTGTATTGTATGTTTTGTCCTATAGTACACCAGTACACCTGGACGCTGCTGCTTCCAGCGGCTTTGTAGCCTCAGAAGATTTTAGGCTTGTAGGTTTCCTTGCGTTCTCTCCAGGGCGTCTCGTTCCTCCCCATGGCAATTCGCTGCTCACCACGTTTCTCTCAGCATACTCTCTTAGCGTGTGGGAAAATACAAAGAAATGGAGTAGGGCTGCGCCAGTAACAAATAATAAATAAATAAATAAAATAGCGTAAAATATTTCAAAAGAGTCTCAGTAGAGTGACAGTGCTTGATGGGATATAGATGAGTAGACTTTTTACTCGAAGTGGTTGCGTCTAGTGTCTCAGGGTATTCGCCTATAGGAAAAACAAGGAGACAGGGGCAGCCAGTAGTGCAACACGTATAAAATCCTGAGTGTAAAATAATAGTAGAAGGTAAACCGTCTGGTCATCCAAGGTTCCAAATAGGGATAAAAAGAGTGCTCTCGGGAGCTAGAAATTGAGCTATTAAACGGGGGTAACGAGCCCCAAATTGGACACTCACCTTGGAAGCAGTACCACAGATCGATATGGGCAAAAAAATCAAAGAAAACGAGGGCAGACAAAGCCCCTACAAACCGGGACATCGGAGAAATGCTCCAGAGCTCACACAGGGCCTCCTGGGACAAAATGGCGCTGGCTGATAATCTTTCTTCTTACTCTTCTGAGGATTTCACAGCCGGCCTGGACATAGGAGCCACTGCCAGCAAAACATCAGACCATGCCAAGGCACCACCAAAACCAGGTGACCCAGTAACAGCAGACCTGCTCCAAAAGATGCTGGGAGAACTGAGCCAAAATATAGCAGCCGACACAGCCTATTATAAAACAGCAATTGAATCAGCAGCCTCCAAAATAACAAAGCTTGAGGTCACCTCCAGCACTCAAGACTCAAGGCTGTCAGCTGTGGAACAACAACTAGCCGATTAACAACACCAGCAAGCCACCACCACGAGCAGAATTGACGCCATGGAAGACTAACGCAGGAGATACAATGTAAAGGTCAGAGGGATACCCGACTCGGTGGGGTTAACAGAGGCGCCACACTTCATTAGACGCCTACTGGCGACCATATTACCGCCTAAACAAACAAAATCTATACAAATTGACGGAAAGTTTAGGCTGCCAAAACCAGCAAGGGCTCCGGCGACGCATCTATGGATCTAATCGTGCGATTCCAGTCACTTCAACAAAAAGCACTGATTTTCGCAGCACTCTGGTGGAAATCCCCGCTACTCTTTGAAGGTGCTACGCTGTCTGTCTTCTCAGACCTGACAAGGAATACCCTAGCCTGGAGAAAAGGAATGCAGCCCTGCCTACAACATCTGCGGAACAAGGACATCCCTTATAAATGGGGAACCCCATGAGCGCTCCTCTGTTCTCATTAAGGGACTGCCCACAGAGTACACAGCGCCCAAGAACTAGAAGCCCTGCTGACCACTTTAGGCATCCTGGCGACGCCGATCCAACGAGGCCTGCAGATATCACAGCTGAACCCAGCCACTGTACAGGAATTGAGATATAGTTCATCACACACTACTCCCTCGTAGCGACACCTCACATAACACACCTCACCAGGTACCCAACTTAGTTTTGGTGAGACATTGGCCAGACATGGAGTTAAAACAAATGAATTCCCCCCGCATCCCCACTACTGACACACCAGAGTCATAACACAAGGCAGCCACAGCCAACGGGGATGTTCTCCCCACCAATTAACACCAGATAGCAATACTACTATAGACCACTCGAGTTACCTACCTACTTGTACTCAATAATTTTTTTAAATGTTCATGCTGCATATCGTACCATTTATTGTGCATTGCCATATGTATGGAACTGACGACTATGCTTCAAACGTTTTGAATGTCGACTCTGAAACTTGTGCAGCGTGTGTCATGCCTTAATTATAATATCCCCTTACTTCCTGGTTCCACGGAGCTTAGCCACACCTCTTCATGACCCGGTCTCCCTATTTAATCTGACCGCACCAGCTGATCGACGCTGGATTAATGAACTACGTTCCGTACTCACGAACCGGCTGCAACATCGTTGTGAAAGCCTGCTGTTACCGGACCGGACTGGAAGACTTCAAGTTCCCTTCACCTTTCCTCATCCACGGCTAAAGCTGAACTCTATCCATGCAGGATAATCCGCCTCTGAGGAAATCTCGGGAACCAGTGTTCTATGTGCCGGAAGCTAAGTAAAACTTCTCTGATAAGCGTTGCATCTAAAGCTGTTATTTCCTGTCTCCAAAGTCCTTCGTTAAAGCCAACCATTACAGCTAACTTCAACTCATACTTGTCTCAGTTAGCTGCATCTATCTTTCTTCAGTTAAAGTCTATGGAACAGCTATTGTAACTTCTTATCATCTAATTAATTAATACTACTAAAGGACTCTTGCTGCTTCAGTTACCGTTTACCCCTTAAAGCTACAGCGCATATAATTGTGGACTTCAGTTATCGTTTACTCCTTAAAGCTACAGTGCTTATAATTGTGGACTTCAGTTATCGTTTATTACTTAATGCTACAGTACCTGTAAATTGGAATTAAAGTCAATACCAATTACTTTCTAATAAATATTCGAACTATAAGAAATCTGCAGTTGTGTTCCTTCATAACAAATGTTTAAACGTGACAGATTAATCCAGCCATTGTAATGGATCCAGCAGATTTCGATTCTACTATAACTACGTTGAATCAAAGAGTTAATGCACTAGCCCAAAGTGTGCAAGACCTGCAAATTACTAACGAAAGACTTCTCACTTATATCAGAGATTTACAAACTCATACTCCTCATACTACTCTGCACTCGGCTAGTGATCCTGCTGTGTGTAACCCTGAAAAGTTCTATGGAAATCGTTCCAGATACAGGGAGTTCCTCAACTCTTGCAAACGTTTAATTGCTTTGAAACCTCGATCCTACCCTACAGAAAGAACTAAAGTTTGTTCGGTTATCTCCTTTCTAAGAGGTGAACCTATGTCATGGGCCCATTCCTTTCTGGAAAACGATGACCCCATTTTAGATTCACTGGATGAATTTTTTGAAGCCATGTCTCTCCTCTATGAAGATCCTAACAAACAAGCTACAGCTGATTTAACAATCAGAACACTACAGCAAAGAAATAGACCCGTTGAAGATTATATTGCTGAATTCAAAAGATGGGCTATAGAAACGCAATGGAATGACATCACATTGCGCAACCAGTTTCGAATTGGTTTATCGGAAGCTGTAAAAGATGAATTATCTAGAACAGAACTCCCTACTAATTTGAACGCTCTAATTCGCCTATCAATCAACATTGACAGAAGATTAAGAGAAAGAAAGGCCGAAAAGTCTCTTTTTCTTTCAAAAGACCGCAAACCTTTCACTCCCTCTAAAGCTCCAGAAAAGACTTCCTTAACAAGTGAACCTATGGAACTAGGGGCTCCAAAGCCTCCTGACAACCCATCTGAACCAATCGAACCTATGGAAATAGGGATAATAAGAAGTCCCCTCACTCCTGAAGAGAAAAATCGAAGACGTATGTTAAACCTCTGCATGTATTGTGCCTCTCAAGTTCATTCAGTCTCTGATTGTCCTTCATTGAAACGGACAAAAGGCAGAAGGCAGTCTCATGCCTCTTCCATCCTAAGTGTACTTCCCTCTACAGCAAATACTCAAATGTCCCCTATCGTTCTTGTATTACAGTGGGACAATAAAAGAATCATAACCAAGGCTGTTATCGATTCCGGTGCAAATGGAGTATTCATCGACTCAGCCTTTGTAACAAAGAATAAAATTCCTTGTGTTCGTAAAAGAACTTCTGTACCTGTTAAAGTGATTGACGGGTCCCTCATCTCATCGGGACCAATACTTCATGAATCCATCCCTCTAAAAGTAACCATCAATCATACTCATACGGAAAGGCTTATATTTGATGTCATCTCATCACCATTTTTTCCTATTATATTGGGGATCAACTGGTTAAGGAACCACAACCCTCAAATCTCATGGTTTCCCTTCTCTCTTGCATTTGATTCTGATTATTGCAAGAAAACATGCTTGCAACGTATTCCAATTCTTCAGTCTACGAAAGAACTAGCTAAAACCTCATGTTGTTCTGACACCGAACTGGAGTCTCCTCCTCCTACAATCATTGGTGAATTAAAGAGAAAGTTTACAACAGCTCCTATCCTTCAACTTCCAAATCCTTCATATCCTTATGTCCTTGAAACGGATGCTTCGGAATTTGCAATTGGAGCTGTCCTTTCTCAACACAAAACTCCTCAAGTACCTCCTTCGCCTAAAGTCATTGGAATCTTATCTTCTCTTATTGACGACATTAAAGGTCTCAGTGAAGATGCTCTTGAACTTCCTAAATCAATGAAATTATCTAAGAAAAACGGTCTCTACTATTTCAAAGACCGGATTTACGTGCCTCCCTCCTTCAGGATTAAAATACTTGAATTTATTCATGATTCTCCTCTGGCAGGTCATCCAGGTATGAAAAGGACCCTTGAATTGTCTAAAAGATACTGTTGGTGGCCTCGTCAAGACCAAACTATCGAATCTTATGTCAAATCTTGTTCTGTATGCCAAAGATCCAATCAATTGTCCTTGTTGAAGCCTCATCATCCTGACCCCTTCCAAAGAAATCTCACTACTTCTCCTGATCCCATATTGGTCCAGGGTGAAGAAGAATACGAACAATACCTCATCAGATGGAAAGGATACGGAGTTGATGAAGATACATGGGAAAACTCCTCTGACGTTCATGCTGACAAATTAGTTTCCAAGTTTCACAAACGCTACCCTTCTAAGCCAAGTCAATAGCACCCAGAGGTTGACATTAAGGAGGGGATACTGTCATGCCTTAATTATAATATCCCCTTACTTCCTGGTTCCACGGAGCTTAGCCACACCTCTTCATGACCCGGTCTCCCTATTTAATCTGACCGCACCAGCTGATCGACGCTGGATTAATGAACTACGTTCCGTACTCACGAACCGGCTGCAACATCGTTGTGAAAGCCTGCTGTTACCGGACCGGACTGGAAGACTTCAAGTTCCCTTCACCTTTCCTCATCCACGGCTAAAGCTGAACTCTATCCATGCAGGATAATCCGCCTCTGAGGAAATCTCGGGAACCAGTGTTCTATGTGCCGGAAGCTAAGTAAAACTTCTCTGATAAGCGTTGCATCTAAAGCTGTTATTTCCTGTCTCCAAAGTCCTTCGTTAAAGCCAACCGTTACAGCTAACTTCAACTCATACTTGTCTCAGTTAGCTGCATCTATCTTTCTTCAGTTAAAGTCTATGGAACAGCTATTGTAACTTCTTATCATCTAATTAATTAATACTACTAAAGGACTCTTGCTGCTTCAGTTACCGTTTACCCCTTAAAGCTACAGCGCATATAATTGTGGACTTCAGTTATCGTTTACTCCTTAAAGCTACAGTGCTTATAATTGTGGACTTCAGTTATCGTTTATTACTTAATGCTACAGTACCTGTAAATTGGAATTAAAGTCAATACCAATTACTTTCTAATAAATATTCGAACTATAAGAAATCTGCAGTTGTGTTCCTTCATAACAAATGTTTAAACGTGACAGCGTGACACAAAAATAAAGAATTAAAAAAAAAAGAGTGCTCTGAATTGGATAAGAGTAAGTAAGAGTAACTAAAAAAATACTTACAAGTGTAGAGCAGAAACACTGCTCTATTAATAAAGCGTAGGTGGTATGATCCCCACCTGGGATTTCTTTAAGTGCAGGAACAATAGTAAAAAGCCTGGAAAGTAGAAATAGTAAAAGTGCATATTAATACAATTAGATTATACCGAAAGTCAAGAAATCCATTTACTGTCTTAATCTCATAGAGCTTCAATATAAGATACTAACTAATTGCCATCTGGTGCCAAAGATAATCAATAAGATATTTCCCACATATTCCTCTCTTTGCTGGCGCTGCAACCATCTAGAAGGTTCCCATATTCATATCTGGTGGAACTGCCAGAAATTTAGACCTTTTTGGGAATTAACATATTACATAGTTACATAGTTAGATAGCTGAAAAGAGACTTGCGTCCATCAAGTTCAGCCTTCCTCACACCTGTTTTTTGCTGTTGATCCAAAAGGCAAAAAAAAAAAACCCCATTTGAAGCACAATTTTGCAACAAGCTAGGACAAAAAATTCCTTCTTGACCCCAGAATGGCAGTCAGATTTATCCTTGAATCAAGCAGTTATTACCCTACATTGAAAGATTATATCCTTGAATATTCTGTCTTTGCAAGTATGCATCTAGTAGCTGTTTGAACATCTGTATGGACTCTGATAAAACCACTTCTTTAGGCAGAGAATTCCACATCCTGATTGTTCTTACAGTAAAAAAACACTTCCTTTGCCTTAGACGAAATCTTCTTTCTTCCAGTCTAAACGCATGGCCTCGTGTCCTATGTAAAGTCCGGTTTGTGAATAGATTTCCACACAATGGTTTGTATTGGCCCCGAATATATTTGTATAATGTTATCATATCCCCTCTCAGGCGACGTTTTTCTAAACTAAATAGGTTTAAATTTGTTAACCTTTCTTCATAGCTGATATGTTCCATTCCTTTTATTAATTTTGTAGCCCGCCTCTGCACTTTTTCTAGTGCCATGATATCCTTCTTTAGAACAGGTGCCCAAAATTGCACAGCATATTCAATATGTGGTCTTACCAGTGATTTATAGAGAGGCAAAATGATATTCTCGGCCCGAGAATGAATGCCCTTTTTCATGCATGACAATACCTTACTGGCCTTGGCCACTGCTGATTGACATTGCACATTGTTGCATAGTTTTTTGTCTATAACAATTCCCAAGTCCTTTTCGTGTGTTGTTATCCCTAATTCACTTCCATTAAGGGTATACGTTGCTTGTGTATTCTTTACGCCGAAGTGCATAACTTTGCATTTTTCAACATTAAATTTCATCTGCCATTTGAGTGCCCAGTCCTCCAGTCTATCTAAATCCTTCTGCAGCAAAGTAATATCTTGCTCACATTGTATTATTTTACAAAGTTTTGTGTCATCTGCAAACACTGAAACATGACTTTCAATGCTGTCTTCAAGATCATTTATAAAAATGTTAAATAGAAGGGGTCCCAGAAAAGACCCCTGAGGGACACCACTTGCCACCTCTGTCCAGCTTGAAAATTTACCATTAACGACAACTCTTTGTATTCTGTTTTTAAGCCAATGTTCTACCCAAGAACAAGCATTTTCATCGAGACAGATTTCCTTGAGTTTGAACACTAATCTTTTGTGTGGAACTGTATCAAATGCCTTGGCAAAATCCAAATAGATCACATCCACTGCAACACCCTGATCTATACTTCTACTTACTTCTTCGTAGAACGCAATCAAGTTAGTTTGACATGACCTGTGCTTCATAAAACCGTGCTGATTTTTGCTGATAACCATATTCTTCTCAAGGAATTCTTGAATATTATCCCTTAATAACCTTTCAAATATTTTACCAGCCACAGAAGTTAAGCTCACAGGTCTATAATTTCCAGGCAAGGATTTTGAACCCTTTTTGAATATAGGAACCACATCTGCCTTCCTCCAATCCTCCGGAACACTTCCTGAAAGAAAAGAATCTTGAAAGATTAAAAACAGAGGTTCACTTATTTCTACACTTAGTTCCTTAAGTACACGTGGATGGATACCGTCAGGCCCTGGAGCTTTGTTTATATTAACTTTCTTTAGTTGCTGCAGCACATTGTCTTGAGTTAACCAATTACAATTATTCTGCAAGTTTTAATATACATATAATATAATAGGAAATCTTACAAGCACCCATGTGCTATTTTTTCCCAAAATTGCCTTATTACATCTTGATTGGCCTAAATTGTAAAAATAAAAATGGATATTTAGTTACCCACATTTTGTTAGCTGCAAACAAATGTATTGTAAATCTTTGGAAGCAGATGAAACCCCCAACGTGGGCATTATTAAAATCACAAATCTCCTTCCAATTAAAGATGGAGAGAGAACCCTTGCCTATAAGTAAATATGGATGGAATATATGGAACAACTTTATCCAAGAAGTTTAGTTATGTATGTATTTTAAAATAACGAGAACCCCCTGAATGGATCTATATTGGTCTTATCTAGCATCTAGGTGTGTGTCCCTCATCTCATCTCTCGATTTTTCCTCCTCTCATTCCATTACGAGTTTGTATGTTAGGGGCTCATGACATGAATTTGGATATATATATATAGATATGTTTGATGCAAACTTGAATGTGAAACCCTTACTGCACTGTTACTGTATTTCCAATAACTGTGACCATCGTATTTTGTCTTGTCTTCTATGTAATTAAGTTTGTTCATGTTTTTGATAAATTGAATTTTAAAGCAGATTGACCAATTTATGTCTTAGATAACAGTAGTACTGTAATTCTTTAGAGGATTTGGAAGATCAATATTGTATTGATGATTTGTGATTGTCATATTTGTTATATTTGAAAAAACTCAATAAATATTTATATTAAAAAAAAATACAATAAAAATACAATTGGCACAGTAAGTAACCAAAAACTTTTAATTGATCTTAAAATACACAATATAAAATAACCATTATGCGTTTCACCAATAAGGCTTTCTCAAATGGCATAAAACAAATACAGGGAGTGCAGAATTATTAGGCAAATGAGTATTTTGACCACATCATCCTCTTTATGCATGTTGTCTTACTCCAAGCTGTATAGGCTCGAAAGCCTACTACCAATTAAGCATATTAGGTGATGTGCATCTCTGTAATGAGAAGGGGTGTGGTCTAATGACATCAACACCCTATATCAGGTGGGCATAATTATTAGGCAACTTCCTTTCCTTTGGCAAAATGGGTCAAAAGAAGGACTTGACAGGCTCAGAAAAGTCAAAAATAGTGAGATATCTTGCAGAGGGATGCAGCACTCTTAAAATTGCAAAGCTTCTGAAGCGTGATCATCGAACAATCAAGCGTTTCATTCAAAATAGTCAACAGGGTCGCAAGAAGCGTGTGGAAAAACCAAGGCGCAAAATAACTGCCCATGAACTGAGAAAAGTCAAGCGTGCAGCTGCCAAGATGCCACTTGCCACCAGTTTGGCCATATTTCAGACATCATCACTGCAACATCACTGGAGTGCCCAAAAGCACAAGGTGTGCAATACTCAGAGACATGGCCAAGGTAAGAAAGGCTGAAAGACGACCACCACTGAACAAGACACACAAGCTGAAACGTCAAGACTGGGCCAAGAAATATCTCAAGACTGATTTTTCTAAGGTTTTATGGACTGATGAAATGAGAGTGAGTCTTGATGGGCCAGATGGATGGGCCCGTGGCTGGATTGGTAAAGGGCAGAGAGCTCCAGTCCGACTCAGACGCCAGCAAGGTGGAGGTGGAGTACTGGTTTGGGCTGGTATCATCAAAGATGAGCTTGTGGGGCCTTTTCGGGTTGAGGATGGAGTCAAGCTCAACTCCCAGTCCTACTGCCAGTTTCTGGAAGACATCTTCTTCAAGCAGTGGTACAGGAAGAAGTCTGCATCCTTCAAGAAAAACATGATTTTCATGCAGGACAATGCTCCATCACACGCATCCAAGTACTCCACAGCGTGGCTGGCAAGAAAGGGTATAAAAGAAGAAAATCTAATGACATGGCCTCCTTGTTCACCTGATCTGAACCCCATTGAGAACCTGTGGTCCATCATCAAATGTGAGATTTACAAGGAGGGAAAACAGTACACCTCTCTGAACAGTGTCTGGGAGGCTGTGGTTGCTTCTGCACGCAATGTTGATGGTGAACAGATCAAAACACTGACAGAATCCATGGATGGCAGGCTTTTGAGTGTCCTTGCAAAGAATGGTGGCTATATTGGTCACTGATTTGTTTTTGTTTTGTTTTTGAATGTCAGAAATGTATATTTGTGAATGTTGAGATGTTATATTGGTTTCACTGGTAAAAATAAATAATTGAAATGGGTATATATTTGTTTTTTGTTAAGTTGCCTAATAATTATGCACAGTAATAGTCACCTGCAGACACAGATTTCCCCCTAAAATAGCTAAAACTAAAAACAAACTAAAAACTACTTCCAAAAATATTCAGCTTTGATATTAATGAGTTTTTTGGGTTCATTAAGAACATGGTTGTTGTTCAATAATAAAATTAATCCTCAAAAATACAACTTGCCTAATAATTCTGCACTCCCTGTAGTGGCTGTCTATGAGAAAGCATTGAATAAGGCTTTCCTATGGAGCAGTGTAATGTGCGCGGCCTTCGAATGCGCATTAGGTCTCCCCCGCCGGCTGACGCCAGCGAGGTAGGAGAGTTGGCGGAGCCTGAACCAGCGCCGAAGGACATCGGTGCTGGATACAGGTAAGTCACTGAATGAGTTTTAACCCCCTCAGCAACCTGTGATGGGATGGGACTGGCACTGGAGAGTCCCTTTAAGTGACCTGGGACCACTTTAATGAGCTGATGTGGTCTGGGTACCTATAGTGTCATTTTAATTCATCGTTGGGGGAGAAAAATAAATAAATAAATAGGAGGGTGGGAAACAAAAAAAAAAATCCAAGTGGTTAAAAAAAAAACACACACAAAAAACGCCCCCTGCTTTACTAAATGGTTCAGGGTGACAAACTACCGCAACAATAATTTCAGGACATAAAGATAAAGTGTCCCCCTGGACAAATAGGGAAGGGGGAGCATGACTGCTGCCCAGGATAGTGGGATGTAATTATGGGAGCAACAATGTTGCAAATATGGAAGGATTTATAAGGGGGGAGCAGGGGAGGAGACTTACCAATCAGTAGGAGATTGTCATTCACCCTGGTTTAATTTCTTTCACTGACTGTACTTTTTTCCGGAATTTCTTTTCCTTGTCTGTTGGGGATTACCTGGGCCTGAAAAACAACCAACAATAGCACTATATTTCAGTGAGGACTAGGCTTCAATATGGCCACCCCATCTTTTGAAGAATTGGTAAAAATGATGGCAGCTTACCAGGAGTCCCATGGATCCTTGGACCTGGTGCTGTCTCAAGTTCAGCAGGCTGCAGGAGGACGACTAGATCGGCACGAGGGAGCTGATTCATCGCTGAGCGGGCGGAGGGCCAGGAGGTCGAGGCCTCCGTCACGTTTGTCCCCGAGTCCTGTGCGGCGGAGCGGAGGGAGGAGTGCCCAGCGGTCCGAGGTCGGGAGCGTTGATGCCGGGCACTTACCAGCGCGAAGAGTAGCCAGCCAGAGGCGGGCCGGACAGGTGCTTGCCGAGTCCGGGTCCCAAGATGGCGGCGATCGGGATGGCGGGAACCCGGGCGGAAGGTCGCGCAGCCCGCGCGCTTCTCTTCCGGCGCTAGTAGGTGAGTCGTCATCACGCACGCAATCCTGCGTGCATGCAACGCTGGACGTCAGGATGCAAGGAACGCCGCGGCGCGCATGCGCGCGGTCGGCCCGGGCTGGAGCCAGAAGATCAGCTGCGGTGCGAGAGCACCCCCGAAACGGCCCAAAAAGAGGTGCGCACCCAGCGCCTGCGGGTCCCAGGAGCGGGAAGAAGAGGGAATCAGCCTGCAATCAGGATCTGACGAGGAGGATAGTGTTCCCCAGTGGGTCCGGTCTGCCTCCTGTAGCATCAGCGCGTGAGTATTCCGCTAGCGCTTGGGATGCGCTGGCTGAGGATGATAGGGGGCAGAGTTCCCAGGGACAAGGGGATTTAGGACAGAGGGATTGATGCAGTCAAGGGGATTTAGTTAGACAAGGGGATTTAGGTAGCACAGGGGATTTAGTTAAGTTATTGAGGTCAGTTTTAGAGAGGTTGCCTGGTGCTGTCCCCTCCTCTACTCCGCTAGGTATGCGGGGGGCTGCGTCACAGCTTCCGGTCAGGAACATGGTGATGGGTATTCTGCGTCCACAGTTGCCGGGCTGTGAGCTGTCCCCGTTGGGTCTGCATGTGGCAGCAGACGTCAGAGACAAAATAGTCCGAGGTGAGTATGTCGACTTCCTGGCTCTGGTTCCTCCAGATAGGGAGTCGGTGGATAGACCGCGGCGAGGTGACATGGGTGAAGATGATAGAGGTAAGCAGCTTCCCCGCACTTTTGGGAATTGGCTTCAAGGTTTTTCAGTTTTTGCAAGCATATTAACGGGTAGTTTTCCGGACAAGGCTCCCTCCTTGTTCGGTTATTTGGATCTCATTTGGGGGGCGTACAAGATTTATGGGGGGCAATGCTGGTACCGGTACGACCAGCAATTTCGGCAGAAGATGGCGGTCAGCGAGGGCATGGATTTTGGAGTGCAGGATGGCAGCTTATGGCTGCTGTTGATGACGCCTTGCCGGCCATCCCCCTTTCCAGGGACGGCCGGCGCGCTGGCTAGTGCGCCGGCAGGACAGCGTAGGGGAGTCTGTTGGCTCTTTAATGAAAGCCACTGTAAGTGGTACAGTTCATGCAGGTTCCGGCATGAGTGTTCGCACTGTGGCGGAGCACATCCCGCCGCGCGCTGTTTCAAAAAGGGTAAGACAGGGGGGCGCCCCAAGGACGACATTCCTAGACAGGAGGACGCCAGTGAGCGGCGAAAGGATGCGCCCTTGGCTAGACCGGTATCCTAAGCGGCGGGAAGCGAGTATTCTATTGGACGGGTTCTTATTTGGGTTTTGGATTCCGTTTGTTTTTTCTGAGGCGCCGTCGTTTGCGGTCAATTTACAGTCGGTTTCGGGTAAGGAGGATATTCTTGAACAGAAGTTGGACAAGGAGGTATCCTTGGGCCGCATGGCAGGACCGTTTTCTGAGCCCCCGTTTTCTAACCTGCGAGTGTCGCCCCTGGGCTTGGTCCCTAAAAAAGAGCCTGGGGTATTTTGCCTCATTCACCACCTGTCCTATCCATCCGGTGGGTCGGTGAATTATGATATTGACAAAGAGGTGTCGAGGGTGCGTTATGCTTCATTTGACAGGGTTGGTGAGAGACGCAGGGTCAGGGGCATTGCTCGCAAAATCGGACATCGAGTCGGCCTTTCGTTTGCTTCCGGTTCACCCGGACTGTTTCCACCCCCTGGGTTGTCAATTTAATGGGTTGTTCTTTTATGACATGTGTTTGCCCATGGGTTGTGCCATTTCTTGCTCCTATTTCGAGATGTTTGCGACGTTCTTGGAATGGGTGGTGTCCCAGGTGTCGGGTTTGTCCTCGTTGACCCACTATCTGGACAATTTTTTGTTTGTCGGGTCGGGGGATTCCGACGACTGTGCGGTGTTGTTGAGGGCATTCCGGCAGATCACGTCGGAGTTTGGCGTCCCGGTGGCGGTAAGTAAGACTTTTGGGCCGGTGGTTAGGTTGGCTTTCTTGGGGATCGAGATTGACTCTAGTGAGATGGTCTTTCGATTACCTGAAGAGAAGCTGGGTCAGTTACTCTGCCTTATCGACCGAGTTAAGGGCTCAAAAAAAGTACAGTTGCAGCTGATGCTATCGCTTTTGGTTCACCTGAACTTTGCTTGTCGGGTCTGTCCATGGGCCGAGCATTCTGTCGTCGCCTGTCCTTGGCCACGGTAGGGGTTAAACAGCCATTTCACTTTATCCGGATTACAAGTAGGCTGCGGTCAGACTTACAGGTGTGGAGCGCCTTCTTAGGTATGTATAATGGTCATTCTTGTTGGTTGCATTTGGAGGTGTCTAACGGTGAGCTGGACTTGTTTACTGACGCATCGGGGTCCATAGGTTTTGGGTTCTATTTCCAGGGGCAGTGGTGCGCTGCGGAGTGGCCAGCCAACTGGCGGGGTTCGGATCTGATGGGTAATCTGGCGTTTCTAAAGTTGTTCCCCATTGTGGTCGCGGTCGAATTGTGGGGCGCGGGCTTGGCGCACAGGAAGCGCAACATGAGTGTGGTCCAGGTGATCAATCGTTCCACGTCTGGGTCCCCTCCGGTCTTGGCATTGCTCAGGCGTCTAGTGCTACTCTGTCTTCAATTTAATTTGTGGTTGGTACCCAGGCATATGCCGGGGGTGGACAATGTCATTGCTGACTCTCTTTCTCGGTTTCAGTGGGACCGTTTTCGGGAGGCGGCGCAGACGGGAACCCCGTGCCCACCCTACTTGTGGGACCTGGTTTCGGACATCTGAGACGATTGATTCGGGATTCCTTATCGTAGTCTTCATGGAAGGCTTACACCGCAGTATGGGATCGCTGGTGGGCCATGGGTAGGAACGGGGATGTGGCATCAAACTCCAGAAGATTGACCATTACGCTGTCGTTCCCGGAGTCGTTGTGTGCCGCAGGTAGGTCGGCTGCAGCGGCTGAAAAATCGTTGGCTGCTCTCTCCTTTCTATTTCGTTTTTTAGGTTGGTCGGATGTCACCAAGGCTTTCTGCATTTCCCGCATTTTAAAAGGGTGGAAAAAGCGCCGCGTCCCCGACAAACGGCGACCTATCTCGGGGGCCATGCTACTGCAGCTGTTGGAAGTTCTTCCGGAAGTGTGTATCTCTACGTACGAGGTACTTTTATTTCAGGTGGCATTCTCATTGTGTTTCTTTGGGGTGCTGCGGATCGGAGAGCTAGTGGCCCCCAGGGCGGGCTCTGTGGCAGCGCTGAGGCTTTCCGCCGTCTCAGTGACACCGGAGTGCGTGACACTGTTGATTCGGCGGTCCAAGAGGGTACGGGAGCGAGGGTACGTATCGGGCTTACTGGAGGTGTATTTTGTCCAGGGTACTTGTTGCAGGCATATCTAGGCGCCAGGGGTGGCGCTGAAGGCTCGCTGCTGGTCCATCTGAATGGGTCTTCACTGAGCCGTTTTCAATTTGCGAGCCTCTTGCGGAGCTGCATTTGCAGGTTGGGGGGGGGGGGACCCCAGGTTGTATTACGCGCATTGATTTAGAATTGGAGCGGCGACGCAGGCAAGCGAACTGGGTTTCCCGAAGGAGGTACTTATGCGCCTGGGGAGCTAGGAGTCGGGCGGTTCCACCTTTACATGCGTTCTCATTTGCAGTGATGGTATGCCTCCGTACAAGTGCAAGTTTAACTGTTATTCTTTGTTTTGTAGGCCACGTTCCTCGTTATGTGTTTATCCTGGGGCATTCATATGTTTACTGGGCGGCTAGGAGGGCGGAAGAAAGATCACATGGCCGTAATTTGGGGTTCCCGTTCCAGGAAGTTAGGGTACGTTGGCGGGGATTGAGGGGGTTACGTTGGGATAAAGTGTACAGGGAGTGCGAGCAGCTGCGTCGCTCGCCCAGTGACATTGATATTGCATGCGGGCGGGCGGTAATGATGTTGGCCGACGGAGGTCGGTGGATCTCATTCACGCCGTGAGTCACAATCTAGCGCTCTGTTTTGCACTTTTTCGTGACTTGGTGCTGATCTGGTCAGAGATAGTGCCCCGCCCAGTGTGTTTGAACACTGTAGGCGTAAGATTAATGTGGCTATTTCGCTTTGAGTTGGATGGGAATAATTCAGACGTGATACGTCAGGATGGGGTCCACTTGACCCCAATTTGGCTGGACATATTTAATGTGGTGCTGCAATCGGGCATTGAATTGGCAGTGTCTGCAGGGGAAGGGGGGGGGGTTTCCCTGGACAACAGAATCGAAAAGGAAAGGAGTATGACGCAAGGTCACCTTGGGGAGACGACAGTCGGCGCAAGGCTGATAGCTAGCGACGGCTGTGTTGGGCTCTTGGAGAACAAAGAAGGAGAACTGCCTGTTGGGTCATCACCCAAGAGCTGGCAGGAATTAAGAATTAAGTTTTACTGTTTAACCCCTTAAGGACACATGACATGTGTGACATGTCATGATTCCCTTTTATTCCAGAAGTTTGGTCCTTAAGGGGTTAATAAAGCTGTTGCCGTTGCCCTTATCCACTTAAAAGGAGTCCAGTGTATTATTGAGGGGGCAACAGTGGGATGGAATATGGGTCAGCAGTCAAGTAATACAAGTAAAAAGATGCATGGGGGCATCAATGTCACTGATGTTCAATACATGCAGCTCCAAAGTGAGAGTACCTGCACTGAACTCCATTATTGTTGAAAGCTTGAATGTACACAGGCCCTGCCTCCTCCATGACATCCCTAAAGGAGGAGTGCTAAGCATTGTCGGTGCAGGGATAAAAGGTTTTTTGTTGTTTTTTTAAATCAGGTGGAGAGCCTGAAAAGATTAGCGCCTAGAACAGGGGTAGGCAACCTTTTAGCAGCACTGTGCCGAAATATGATTGTGATGTCCCATAGCGTGTCGGTCCTATTTCTTTAAATTGAGGTGTGCATGTTGCCATATACTGCTTGTGTTATTTATACTGCAGTTGCTTTGTATCGTTGTATTTGTGCGTATATGAGCTATTATATTATATATGTTCATTAATAGTTTTTGGTATCATGTATAATACCTATGAATTTGAGCTGTGTATGGGGGCTGCTTGTGGAATTGTGTGTGGATGGATATGTCACATAGTGTATTTGGTAGTGTGTGTATGTGTGGGGCTGTTTGGGGTATTGCATGTGAGAGGCTGCATGTGGGGTTGTGTGCATGTATGTGGATTGTTGGTGGTGGTGTGTTTGTGCGGACTGTGTGTGTGTGTTTGTATTATTTGTATGAGGGGAGGGTTATTCTGCAGCTCTGAGGCTTCCCTGGGTTCCAGTGAGGACCAGGCTGGCCAGGTACAGCTCAAGGACAGAAGCTGCAACAGGAAGCTGTGGGCTGCTTTACTGCAGTGTGGATTACCATTCATAAGTGCTGGGAGGAAGTGAGATCACTTCTTCTATGTGCTCCAATCAGGGGCGTATTAGCCGCGAGGCAAACAAGGCATTTGCCTTGGACGGCATTTTCCAGGGGGCGGCAAAAAAAGCCGCCCCCAAATGCACAAGGCAAATGTCTTGTTAGCCTTGCGGCTAACAGACATGCCGCCGGGCTGCTGGGCGATCGGGCGGCACTGCCTGCCTGGCGGGCGGCCGGTCGGCGAGGGAGCACTTCCCCTGAGCTGTCTGCTCAGCTCCCTCGCCAGCCGCAGAGTGAGGCTGGGAGGCGGAGCCGGAATATGACGTCATATTCCGGCTCCCAGCCTCACTCTGAGGCGCGCGTGGGAGCTGAGCAGACAGCTCAGGGGAAGTGCTCCCTCGCCGGCCGGCCGATCGCCCAGCAGCCACTGGACCACCAGGGAGGAAGAGACACCCCCCCTCCCCAGCATTCCCAAAGGTAAGGAGGCTGGGGGGGGGGGGGGGTTAAATAAAAAATAAAAAATGTGTTAATAAATAAAAAATGGTGCCTGTGTCTGTTGGTGCTTCTGCCTGTGTCTGTTGGTGCTTCTGCCTGTGTCTGTTGGTGCTTCTGCCTGTGTCTGTTGGTGCTTCTGCCTGTGTCTGTTGGTGCTTCTGTCTGTGTCTGTTGGTGCTTCTGTCTGTGTCTGTTGGTGCTTCTGTCTGTGTCTGTTGGTGCTTCTGTCTGTGTCTGTTGGTGCTTCTGTCTGTGTCTGTTGGTGCTTCTGTCTGTGTCTGTTAGTGCTTCTGTCTGTGTCTGTTAGTGCTTCTGTCTGTGTCTGTTAGTGCTTCTGTCTGTGTCTGTTAGTGCTTCTGTCTGTCTGTTAGTGTGTGTGTCTGACTGTGTGTGTCTCTGCTAGTTTGTGTCTGCTAGTGAGTGAGTGTGTGTCTGTTAGTGTGTGTCTTTTAGTGAGTGAGTGTGTGTCTGTTAGTGTGTGTCTTTTAGTGAGTGAGTGTGTGTCTGTTAGTGTGTGTCTTTTAGTGAGTGTGTTTGTCTGTTACTGAGTGTGAGTGTGTCTGTTAGTGTGTGTGTGTTTCTGTTAGCTAGTGTGTGCGTATCTGTCAGTGAATGTGTGTGTGTGTGTGTATTTTGAATGCGGGGCGGGGGGGAAAGGTTGGGTGGGTGGGTGTGGCGCGGGGGAGGGGGGGCGCCTGAGTTTTGTCCTGCCTAGGGCAGCACAAAACCAGGATACACCACTGGCTCCAATGCATAAATTGAGGATTGTCCATCACCACCTTTTCGTATTATAGATATCTGAAGTTTAATTGGGACTCCTGACAGGCCAGAGCCTGTTTGGCTCTTGTAGCCTTGAGTGCCGTGCAAAGGCACCTTGAGTGCCGTGCATGGCACTAGTGCCGTAGGTTGCCTACCCCTGGCCTAGAACATTATAACATTGGGAAAACAAATTTGTGTTCCTAATGCTAGTGTTCCTTTAAGCGTTACTTCATGCACCATAACCACTTCAGTGAATGAAAGTAGTGATGGTGCCTGCAGTCTGTAGAAGTTTTAACTACTATGCTGCCGCAGGTATAAATTTACTTCCATCAGCGTCAGTGGAGTTATTAGCCAGCCCTGATAGTGTTGGCTGGCTTATTGTCAATTTCCTATACAGAGAAGAGCATTTATCGATAGGAATGCCCAGCTGATGGTCTTAGCCAATAATGAAAAAAAAAAAAAAAATACATGCCGTTCCCTCCTCCCCTTCCTCAGACTTATTTTATTTTTACACAGTCACATGGTCACTTATCCACCCCAGTGCCACTATCTTGTAAGGATGGTATGTTGCTTTTGAACCCCTTAAGGACTGAGGACGGTTCAGGACCATCATCGGCATTTTTGCGTTGCCGACCGATGACGGTCTTGAACTGTCCTAACGTTAAGATATACTTACCCGATCGCCGTCGTTCCCCCGGCGGCGCTCCTGTTGTGGGGAGACTGCCTGCAGCCCAGACAGTCTCCCCATGGCGAATTAGGACCCCTGGGATCGCTCAACAGAGCGATCACATGGTCACAATAGGTGTCCATGTGTCTGCCTGAAGGGGGACTGTCTGTGCTGACAGGCAGTCTCCCTGCTAGTGTAAAAATCAAAGAAAAAATAAAGTCAATGTTAATTAAAAAAAATTATATATGTATATATGATATATAGACCTATTATATCTATACAATATATGTCTATATATCATATATCATACTATGTGTATTTTTATATTAATATGTACATATATTATATATATGTGTGTATTTATATAACTATATATTGTATATTATAAAATACAAATAAATAAAGCATTTAAAAATAATAACTTAAAAAAATTATATATATGAAATTTTATTCTAAGTGTATTTTGATATTAAAATTATATATTTTAATATCAAAATACAGTTCGAATGAAATTGTATATATAAATCAAAATACAAAATATACGTTTATATACAAAATTACATAAATTATATAATTATACATGTAGACTTCAAATATATAAATGTGCATATTTATGTAATATTTTTACATAATTAAATAATTGCAATTTGAGGGACCTGCCTCCCAACCCAGGCTGAAATTGCAGAGAATTTAATTTGCTAGCACTGTATTTTACCCTGTAACTTTCTATGACACCCTAAAACCTGTACATGGGGGTACAGTTTTACCCGTGAGACTTTGCTGAACACAAATATTAGTATTCCAAACAGTAAAACCTATCACAGCGATGATAGTCAGTGAAAGTGACTTTTTTCCCCACACACACAAACAGCACTTTTACTGATGATATAATTGTTGAGATACGTTTTCCTGTTTTGAAACACTAATATTTGTGTTCAGCAAAGTACAGATTTTCTAGCGTTTTTGAAAGTTACAGGGTCAAATATTTTTTACATTGAAAATGGCCAGGTTGGTTACGTTGCCTTTGAGAGCGTATGGTAGCCCAGGAATGAGAATTACCCCCATGATGGCATACCATTTGCAAAAGAAGACAACCCAAGGTATTGCAAATGGGGTATGTCCAGTCTTTTTTAGTAGCCACTTAGTCACAAACACTGGCCAAAATTGGCGTTCAATTTAGTTTTTTTACACACAAACAAATATGGCTAACTTTGGCCAGTGTTTGCGACTAGGTGGCTACTAAAAAAAAAAAAAAAAAAAAAAAAAAAGACTGGACATACCCCATATTGAATACCCTGGGTTGTCTACTTTAAAAAAAAAAAATATGTACATGTGGGGTGTTATTCAGAGAATTTTGACAGATAGTGTTACAATGTCACTATTGATAAATTTGGAAAAAAAAAATTATTTTGAAACCACAATATCCTACTTGTACCTATAAGCACTATAACTTGCAAAAAAAAAAGCAAAAAAGCATGTAAACACTGGATATTTTAAAACTCCGAACAAAATTTCGAATCTATTTAGCAGGTTTTTTTATTCGCTTTTGTAGATGAGTAAAAGATTTTAAGTAAAAGTCAAACACATTTATTTTTTCACATTTTTTTATTTTAAATTAAATTACATGAGATTATATAAATAATGGTATGTAAAGAAAGCCTTTCGAGACCGGAAAATTACAGCTAAACACAAACACCACAAAAGTATAAAAAGAGGCCTGGTCACAAATGTACAACATTGAAAAAACAGTCCAGTCCTTAAGGGGTTAAAACCTTGTGACAAAATACTTTAAGCAGAGCACAGTCTTCAAAAGTAAACGTTAAAGATATTGACCACATATCTTCATACACCTTTGGACAGACATGAGGAAAAGCAAAATTATATATCTCCTTCAGCATTTCACATTTTGCTAATTCAGAAATAATAACAGTCCTGTTTTACCCCAGCTCTCTTTTTATTAAATTAACCACTACTTCAATTATACCAGGTGCCTTCAAATCTAGAGTTTGGTTGTAATTGTGGGTTACGGGGCCAGTTGCACATCAGGTTATAGCAAGAGTTGCTCATTAATAGTATAAACACCACAGTTGTATCTAGTTTTGTTGCTGACTGATATGGCAACTTTAAGCCAATAAGACGTGAGTGAATATAAATATATATATATATATATATATATATATATATATATATATATAAATGATTTATGTCACATGGGCTTGTTTTGTGAATAATGACCAATATTCCAGAATAGTCACAGAATTTAAGTTTGCATAAAGAGTAACTGGGTTTTTACCACTAAAATGAGAATTAAAGATGAATGAATTTCAAATTTAAAGTGCAGATTAGCACAACTGTAGACATCTGATCTATACTTTGTTTACCTACTCTGGTCTTACGTTCACATTGAATTCTCACTTCAGGATAAAACAGCCCTGTGAGAGTTTCTGCACCAGCAAATTAACGACCAAAACAGGAGTTTAAAATAAAAGTGATTTTACACCACATGGACAGCAAGAGGAGAGGGCTGCTAGCTGCAAAGCCCTAAACAAGCAGACAGGATCCAAGTTTCCTTTATTGCTTCACGTTTTACTACACAGTCCCAGCAGTTGTGTCCCCATCAAACTCACTTCCAATCCGATCATGGAATCGGAAATTAAAGCTATTCATTGACGGGGTGTGGGAGTTTACATTGTGATCTTATGGAACAAGCAGTACAATTGTAGAAACTCTAGTCACCAGAATAACTAGTGTAATGTTCTGGTGGCTGTAACCCATCCCTTTAGTCTTAAAACTGGCCTTTCTTTAAAAAGGCAGAATTTACAGTCTTTACTTTTCTGCCTAGTAACACTGCTAGTCACTCAGAGCTACTACAGGTGCCACCTACTCTAGTGCTACAGTCTGCATGGAAGCTCTAAATCCATAATGAAGTGCATTATTTTAATGCATTTATGTTTAATTTGCGTGGTGGGGTTCCCAACCCAGTCCTTATTACCCCTTACCAGTCCAAGGATTACCCTGTTGTGTCTAAAGTTCCTTTCCTTCCATTTAAAAAAAATAAAAACACGACCTTAGACACAACTTTGGAATTCCTAAACATAGGACTGTTAGTTGGTACTTGGGTGGGTTGGGATGAACTAAGCTATCGCAAAAGGAAAGTTTAATCCTTTCATCTCCATGGAGAGAGGGGCAGGTATGCAAACTGATTTCTGCACTATAGTCTCAGGAACAATTTATATTCCTGATATAGTGTTCCTATAAAGCAGCTGCTTGTGTATAGATAATGCCCTTGTAGTCTCACTGCCCAATGATCTGCCATATAGGAGTTAGGTCACTTGTTTATGGAGCTCTAACATCACCTCCCCTAGTTGTGACTGACAACCTGCATAAAGGTTTAATTTTCAGAAATTAACTTGCTTGAGGTTTTTAGCTCTTATTCTGTAAGTTGAACTTTAAAATACACTCATTTGGCAAAGTCTAGAAGGCTATATATAGTGGAGATATATTTTAATTTAAACAGACTGCAATAGAGAAAGTTTCACACATTAGATCTCTTTACAGGAAGATTTTTTTTTTTTTTTTTTTTTTTTTTTTTTTTTTAAAAGGCTGTGCAAGGGTCTAGGGCAGGGATAGGCAACCTTTGGCACTCAAGATGTTGTGGACTACATCCCCCATAATGCTGGAAAAGCATCATGGGAGGTGTAGTCCAAAACATCTGCTGTGCCAAAGGGTGCCTATGTCTGGCCTAGGGCTATGTAAACAGTGATTCTCCTCCTAAGTGGTAAGGAGTTGAGCAATGAGACTGCAGTGGCATGATCAATACACCAAAATCATTTAATTAAGCTAAAGTTGTTTTGGTGCCTATAGTATCCCTTTAAATTTATTACTAAAGTTTGCCATAACATTTGGATGTAGAATCCAAAACAGAACATTGCTAAATGTGCCATGCCTGAGGTTCCTACAACATTCTACCAGTTTCTGGGATTACTAGAATAGACAGAAGCACAAATGGCAACATGACACCATAAATTGAGTAAATATTTTATTGGACATTACTGTAGAGTAGTACCGGTACATAGGACAAGTGTTCCAGTAAAACCATTTTATGCAGTCAAAATTAAAGGTAAAATTTTAGTTCTTAAATACAAACCTGCTTTGAATGCATGCCAACATAACACTATTAAACTAATTATAACAAGAAAAAAAAAAAAAAATAAAAGTACACCAAAGGCAGTCTTTATTTAAAGTGAACCAGTCATCCACATTCCTTTGAGGTAGATTGTATAGTTACAGATGTCAATGTGATCTCTTCAATATAAGGGTCACACTGGGAATGTGGATATGTAATGCATGATATCCCTTGGGATAAAGAGATATACATACACTACCAACGATAACAAGGAAATCTCTTTGAGGCCTGATTTATTGCAGTTTTTATTTTATGTACAAGACATTAGTATAAGACCACCCTTCCCAGGCCAAATATATATCACCAAGACAAGCCTGCACTACCTGTCCATTATCCCATCAACATTCCAGCATAACAAGTGGTAATTTTATATTGACAAGTACTGTAGACCAGAGATGGCATTGGATTGAATGTTTAATGCAAAAATTTAGAATACAATCTTCAAGACAGACTTGTGAAACAAAAACATTGAGAGGAGTAAAAACTATTTTAAAAAATTAAAAAAGTTAAATCCTACAGCAACACATTTGAAAGATGTCATGTAAAACTAAACACTAAATTAACAATTGCAACAACCAACCCTCCCAGAGTGATATTGCATGTCAGAGGCCTAAGTCTGCAGTCATGGCAACACCTACAGTACCATTAAATGTGACCAAATATTTTGGGAGTACCAAGTTAAAAAAAAAAGGTTTGACCCCAAATTACATCAAAGCCTGTTATGTCATTACATGCAACACGTATGTAAATACCCACACTTTTATACTGAGAATTACCTTTAAACATTTTACATTTACACAATAGACTGGAATATTGCCCCCCACCCCCAATCAGAGTAGTTCTACGGTTTACAGATGGATACCGTGCAATTTTTCTCCTAGCAAGCTAAATAAAATTGCACCGTGATCCACCCGACAACAGCAAAACAGCACATTTTACAAACTTTTATCTGGTCAGTAGAAAGTCCTTTCTTCCTCCACAGGCCGGGACAAGTGCAATACTATTAGCAAGTTACAAGTAATGCAACAAATCCCCACCCATGGGGGACTCAGTTTAGATATCTTAAATATGGTTTCATAGCATGGCACAGGTAGGTCATGCCACAGTCAGTTTTGCATGGATTTGCACAGCAGGCATATTGAGCAGAAGCAAACCAGCAAAACTGACCGTAACAAGACTATATCAAACATGCACGGAACTTTGGGATGAAGCGTTTTCCCACGCAGAACAATAAGTGCCCATATTACAGTAGAGAATTTTCACAAACTACCTGCACTATGAGCACTTTGGCACTGCTTGGAAAGAGTAGTCCTTGCAGTTATGGGACAGGCTTGACATCTAGGAAATTTTTGGGGCATTAACAGCCATTTGTGCCAAAAGGAGCATTTAGGGCAGTAGATTCTAAACTATGTCACTGACTGCACTAGATGCACCTTAGCACAAGGAAGCAGAAGCCTACGAGATTTCAAACAGCAGTCAGATGAAATTGCCACGGCAATGCGGGAAGTGCTTTAAGTGCAGTAGGTGCTAATGGCTACCTGCACTATAAGCACTTTTGCATAGCTTAGACTGATCTCTCAACAAGCAGCCGCTGTCTGGAACACTGTTTTATTACCTAAGAGAAAAAAAAAAGGGAGGGAAAAAAGTTAAAATAAAAGCAGTCAAAATATCAGTGATAGGCCATGCGGCTTAGCCAGCAGCAACTGAAACATGGTTCATTTTTGTTGACAAGACAATGGAAAACAGCTATTTAAGATTTGAATGAACTATAACTAGACAAGCTTAAGTTATGATATCCTGGTGTCACTTATTAAATTATGGAGCAGTAAGGTGCTAAAAATGAGCTCTTCCTACGTGCTAACTTATGCCAAAAAAACCTGGTCAAGCGTTGTATAATATGTAATTTCATGTAGCCATAGACAATTGCCGCAGCTATAAGGAATTGAACTTATGCAATAAGATTCCTAAAAATTTGAAACCCTTAATAAGTTGTATGGTTTTGTTTGTCAATTAGGAGAAAAGCAACTTCAACACAATTTACATAAAATATTGAAGTACATAGATACGTTTTTTTGCTTAGCCTTTTTATTTAATTTAGCCAAACAAGTAGTTTTTGGTTTGCCCTTTGCCATCAAGTTGTAATGTAGACAATAAGTCAGATACAACTTCTTTACCAAAGTCCTTTCAAGGGCAAAGAATAAAATGGAAATCCAAAATATCCTCTCTGCAGAAAGTCTCAATTTAACAGGAATTCTTGAAGTTCGGATCAAAACAATTCATCTTTACAAATGTCCAGTCCACAAACAGTACCATGTGGCAGATTACTACCAGCACAATAAAAAGTACCATTTACCAATTTATTTTTGGTTACAAAAACCATGCGATTCTGTTTTATTTTACAGACACTTGACAGTTAAAACAAATTGTCTCAAGAGAATGTGGGTAAATAGTCAAAAATGTATAAACTTAGCACAGGGGAAAAAACTAAATTTAACAAAAATTAATATATATAAAAATAAAATACTACCAATAGGCAGAAAATAAATAGAAGTTAAAAATTACAGACAAGTTCACGCCAACGAACGACCTGCTAAAACTAATTCAGAAGCCTGTCACCCTTCTATTTGGAATAGTAAATAAAACCCCCCATTGATCTTTATTAGAGAAAGGTTCAATGTAACACCAGAAGAAGCCCATAAGGACACAATGCCTTTTGGAGGAGGCTTGGACCTAGGTCTCGGTAAGTTACCTGAATCCCCGGCAGCAGCATGATCCGAACACCGGACTCCGCACCACGCGTCTCCGTCCCTCGTGCTGAGATTGAAGGCAGAGCATTCTGGGAAATGCAGTCTTAGCTATTCAAATAGCCCAAAACCGCGCCAAACCTTAACTCACCCTATGCCAGATCGCTATGCAAAACATGCACCCTACCCCCCGCCCCCTGAAAACAGAATCGCAGAGCTGCCACCAGCATGCAGGAGCCAGGGCTTGCCTGAGAGAGACATAATTACTGGCCCAAACACTGCATTTAAATGGCCGATGCACGTGTTAGAACGTTCGAATACTCGCAGCCCCGTTAGAATACATTGTAACAATTTACAGAACGTCACCTGTCACAGAACATTACAGACCCCCCTGGGGAGCCCAAAGAACGCTCCAGATCTTTACAGAATAGAAGGGAGGGTGGGCTAGATTTCAATAAATCGACAGGTTCTATAGATTATATCCTGAACACATACCAACCATCACCTCCTATGAATATTTAGAATTCACTTGAGAGACTAGGACAGCCAGGTAACTCACCTCGAGCAGTCCAGCGCAGAAAGTGTTAAACGACCGCATGGCGATCAGGAAACGAATAAGGTTTAAAAAAGGACTACAACTCCCACAGTGCAGCCAGGATGTGAGCACAGGCGCCATGGCTACAGACCGTGAACCCTCTCCAAGGCCCTGAAATAAAAGTGAAACGGGATCAGTGTTCCTATCACCAGCAAAACAACCCTGGCGCCATGTGCCTGAGATTTACCCCACATAACCCCTTCGCCGTACAAAGACAACAATCCCCTCCCCCTGCATTACAGCAAGCTCCCTAACTTAGGCAACAAAGATAGTAACGGAGGGAAAATAAACATCCAGAGGGGGGGGGGGGGGGGGGGAGGGAGGGAGAATCAAAATAGCCAAAACAATTAGATGCCTCAGACAAAGACAACCAACCCGCCACCCTCTAGGATCTCTAGTACACAATATAGGGGGTCCCTTTAATGCTGGGAGTTTCAGAGACGGATCCCTAGCTGTGTTCCTACAACTCCCATGATTCTTCACCAGCTTTAATATCTGCTAAGCACCATGGGAGTTGTAGTTCGACACATGAGACCTACCTCTTACCCATCCCTAGAAAATCACAGCTTCAAAAACCACCAGGACAGATTAGTACAATTCACACAGCATGCACATTGCAATAACATCCAACTACTAAAACCAATCTAGCAATCCCCAGGACCGAGATCACAGTGTCTGCTTGTTTATTGCAATCGCAGCAATGGGCGCCATGTGAGTTTCAAAGTGTTACACAGTAGCAGCTAATGAATCTGTACATTAATACAATCATCAACATTCCCTGTTTAGAAACTACATGCATAGAGATCATTTGCAAACTACACTCCTACAGGTGGGGGAGCTAGAAGTCACGTTTAATATACTATTGCATCGCCTTGTTTTTGCAAACTACGTAGTAGGGAATCAATTCAACCCACACACGACACTCAGCTCCATCATAACCACCACACATGCATCGCACAGGCTACAGTGTGCCAAGATCACATGATTCTCCCACCAATGAATAAAATAAAAAAAATAACCTACAAACAAACAGCGTTACCTTAAACCATCACCCAAATACCAACAACAACAAAAAGTCAAAAGCAAACACAAAATAAAAGCTTTACGAAAGTGGCGCG
Organism: Pelobates fuscus; assembly: GCF_036172605.1. Taxonomy (NCBI): domain Eukaryota; kingdom Metazoa; phylum Chordata; class Amphibia; order Anura; family Pelobatidae; genus Pelobates; species Pelobates fuscus. The sequence goes on along the minus strand of NC_086325.1, from coordinate 65,574,504 downwards.
AAGGCAATATCATGTGATCCGACCCCAGGGCGGCTCCTTCCCTTTTACCAACCAGCAGAGGAAAGAAAAAAAAATAAACCAGGGGGGGAGTATATCCGCTCACACAATTAGCATAATTAATTATGTCCTGTAGCTGAGAGATAAGAATTTGTGCCCCCCCCCCCTTTCATTGATGAATTAAAAGTCCACGATGGAGGTGTAAACAAGACCCATGTGTTTGTTATCAATAGTGATAGAAATAAAATTGATACATAATAACCCAGTATTTATTTATTTATTTTTATCTCCATTCTCAATGGGATGAAGGCAGCTGTGATGTTCAATTATTCACAAGTGGGGTATCAGATTTATTAACTCTTAGTTTCTCGGTTTGCCTAATCATGTTATTTTATCATCTTTGACTCAAAGGTGTGTTTACTAAACAATGCATTGCAGAAAATTAGAAGAAAAAAAAACAAAAAAAAACGATTTGCAGAATAAAGGGATAAATTAGTCCAGTTGTGACTAGAACAGAATTTAGAGATTTTTTTTCTAAAACAATCTTGCAATTCGATTTATATATTATTTCATGTTTAGTGAATAAGCTCAAAAGGGTTAAATATGCTGCAAAGTATCGTAAGAGCTTACGTCGAGAAAGAAAAAAAAATCTGTTCAGAGGTAATTTGGGGTCAGAATACAGAATTTGTGTTTTGTTCTGTTGTAAAATTTGTTTTATTTAATTTTTTCATCAATATTAAAGCACTTTTTTTTCTTTTAAAATATATACATATATTTAAATATTTGTTTAGCTGATTATAACTAGAAGCTGTTTCAACCATTGTGTGTGACTTTAAGATTGCTTTAAAAGTTAACTTTTTTTTTTCTTTTTTTTTTTAGAAAATTAAATAAAAATCCTTTCAATGTATTAAATTTGTTTGTTTTTTTAATAAGATTATTTTTACTAATTTTGTTTCTATTCAGATGTTTGGTATCTTTATGGTTGAAGTGTTTAGACATTTTTTGTTGTTTACTTAGCATGTAAATGAACATGGTTAAATAAAACAACGTTTTATTGCACATGACAGGTGCTAAATTAAGATATTACTGGGCTCTGGAAGCCACTGCTGCTGATTTTATAGATAATTTGAAAGTTCTGAATAACAGAATGAATATTTTGGTAGGGGGTGGAGGGTGGGGGGTGCATTAGGGAGATGTAAAGAACAAAGCATTTCCTGAGAGTAAAACGTGCTCTGAATGAATTATTAACAGGCTGGAATGGACCACGTGATGTGCTTATGCTTTAAAGAGGTGATCATGCTGTGGCTAAAACTGATGACCCTTAAACGCCTCTTGTGTTCTACACAACCCATCCCCCAACTTCTGCAGCCACACACAGTAGCACACTTAGGAAATAGGGGGGGAGTAATGTGGGAGATTTTTATTATTACCCACATATTCTTTCTTTTTCCTCAAGCATAGTTTAAACCTAGACTGGTCTATATTTATCATATTACTGTAAGTTTTATTGATTGTAAAATAGAATATTTGACTAGAAAGAAATTATATTAAAAAAAAAATACAATGTTAACACATGTCACAACAGAATGTTTCTCTGTAAGACTTACAAAAATATCACATTTTACAAGACCTGTTCTTATTTTTCTTTCATTCTTGTTCATCATTTGATTTACTTCAGTCCATTTTTATCTTTTTTTTTTTTTTTTTGTTAAATACTATGTTGCATGTACAGGTGAATATTATTTTATAAGTACTATTTAAAAAAAAAAAATCCGTTTTAAAATACAAAACACAAGACCGTGTCAGACATTTCAGAATGCAAACCGTAGCTATTTTACATTCTTTTATGGTTGTATTCTTGTTAGAAATAAATTCTTTATATATTTAGACACAAAAATGTGCAATTTGAGACTTTGAAATGTCATTATAAATTGAGATTTGCTAGGAGCATTGTATGCTTTGTTATTAAATAACACCAATTAAACTTTTTTTGGAATGTGCTAATTGATACATTTTTGAACTACATCATTTCCAGGTATTGAAGGTATTGCTTTTCTACACTAAGTGACTTCGTTTACGTAGTTTACTTACTAGTTGGTTTATGTCTATTTTACTACAAAACAAAGTATTATCACTATAATCAGCCTGATAGCCTTACACTCAGTTAAAGATTAGTTGTCATTAAACTTACACAGTTTACACCTCTCCAAGGGGGAACATTAATGTAAATTCTTTGTTATTTCAAATTGAACAATTACAGCTTCTACTGACATTATCATCAGGCATTCTGTGGCCGCTTTGATGATTTTGTCTGTTTCAAGAAGCCCCCTTTGTAGCCCCATGCCAGTACAGTGTTTGGTAGTGTGACCTGTGTCTACTTTTATTTAAATTGTTGTGCCTTGTTTGGAAAGTGAATGAAAAATAAAACACTTTAAAAAAAAAAAGTTATGAAGAGGACAATTTGAAACACAGAACGTTCTGTTCATGCCATTTGCCTTATATGTTCTGATATGTAAAAATGTGTTTCACATTGAGCAGTGCTGTGTAACATGTGGGCACACTATAAATTATAGTAATAATGCAATAGGGATTGAAGCAATGTGTTAAGGCCCTGGGACTAGCAGTGTGCCCATTTTGCCAAAGGGACAAATCACATGTAATTTGTTTAACAATGCCACATGGCAGGAGTATGCAAATTCCATACCCCAACTGTAAGCAAGCAACAAATCCCATGAATCTTTGCCAGCATAAAAACACTGCAAGTAGCTTGCAAAAGATAATGGTAGTTGTATATAAAGATATTGCATTCAAAATTACACTAACAAATACTTTTTTTGAAATTCCTAATGCTCCTAAAGCTTTCATAGCGTAAGACGGTAGCAATTGGGCTCCTCCTTCACCACAAATCAACTTATCAGTCAGGAGTCTCTCAATCTGGAATGCGGGGTCTGCTCATACCCCATAAACTCCAATAGTGTAGGCTTTGTGGGATAATTTGTATATCCGTTGTGAGCAGTCTCTGGTTTAACCAAAGGATAGCTTAGTCTATGTTCAGTGTGATCTAGGCAGCCCTGAGAACTCTTACAGTCTGATTGACAGCTCTGTTGGGCTGGCTTAGAGCTGCAGTGATTTTTACGAATACCTGTAGTTATAATCCACTCTCAGAGATAAGAGTTGATACAGGATAGTTTCTTACACATAACATGTTAGTAAAACTGAGTTATTACGCAGTGGAGATTGACCCTTTAATTTATAGTTTAGGGAAATTTTACACATTTTAGCATTAAGTGCTTATTAGGCATTCATAGATGTGCATTGTTGGTGAGTTACCAGTTAATGCACCAGTTGAAGAACCTGTTCAAAATTCAAGGTCACAGGTTCTATTCTTTGGAATATTTAGGGATTCAACCAATCCTTTGAAGGTAGATAAAATAAGTGATGTTAGAATGGATAGTGATATCTCTACTCTAGATTCATAAAAGAATATATCATAATCGTGTCACAGTCCAAGTTCTTTGTAGAGAGGAGCAATAAAATCTCTAGATTGTGAGCTCATGTGGGCAGGGACATCTTCACCTTCTGTTCCCGTATGTCATACATGTTTTGTTGGAATTAAATGTTTGTCTTGTTTCCAACTGTACACTGCTGCGGAATATGTTGGCACTATATAAATAATGGTAATTGTTAAAAGTTAACTCCTAAATGATTTCAGTAAATCTTCAAACATATTAGTGGATGACTGTCTATCAATTAGAACAAGAAACTACCCCACACAACAGCCCTAAAATCAAGGTGGATAAAAGTCAATTTTATTAAAGGACACGGAGGCGAATATTATGCTTATCTCTTTCTTTAATATACCTCAGCAGCAAAGAAAAAAGTTTTTAAACATTAAAAGAATCAATTAGGATAGGTATTCCAGGGGTTAACCTAGTATGCTATCCTTAGCCAATAGGAACAGTCCATGTATCCATGTCCACCCATGTGACCTCTCTTCTCCCTCTTTCTTTGCTGCTGCCTCAGCTAAGTATCACCTAATTTTAGCTCTCTGTATTTGAGTTAAATTATTGTTGATTTTTGGTTATAATAGATTGACGTGTGTTCATATTACTGTTTTACATTAATATTGTACATTATTTGCTGATTTCAGGGAGGTAGAAAGAGTGTTTTAGTGTCCCTTTATAGGGATTTCTATAGGTAAAGGAGGGGCAGCCCTGGTGTTTACTGGGGCTTATGCCCCTAACTTCGTACTGTGGACCGGGCTTTTTCCTCCGGTCCAAGTAGCACTCTCCCCCCTCCCCTATCCCGCTGGGTAGATTATTACCCGCAATCTGTCAAGTTTTATTTCCCTCATAGCTTCCGCGGCGGCCGGCTTCAGTGCAGACATTTCACTGGGCCGCCCGCGCATGCGCATTCGCGGTCGCATAGCGCGGCGGCCATTTTCCCCTCTAACGGCAGAAATTTGCCGCGCTTTTCTCCCGACGCTCCCAACCCACTGGGCGGGAGCGCGAGGAAGGGGTAGTGGCTAATAACTGTCAGCCAGCCTAGTGTCCCTTTGCAGCCATTTCGGAGGGAACACTAGGTAAGCTGACAGCTTGTTTGTGCCTTGCCCTATCTCCTCCAATTTTAGTTACCTTTTAAGGTAAATTCTTCCCTGTCCTTGATTAATAATATTAAAAGGACAATATTGTACTGCATCACAGCAGTTATAATTAAATTGTTTATTCCAAGGGCCAATATTACTGTGCAAAATTAGTGACTTTTGGAGCAGACTTAATTATATATATATATATAATGCAGCAGCCTAAGGAACAAGAATGTGCCAGGACGGCTGCGAGCAATAAGGACACCACACATGGTGGGTCCCTTGCCCCACAACCTATCTCCCCTCTAGGGGAAGAGTTGGCGTCTGGGGAACAATTGAACTCTGAAGAGTTCCATTCCTTATTAGATGCAACCATGACTAAATCAGTCACGCAAGCAATCTATACGGCTATGGGGGCGATGTCTGACAATCTGACCCTATCCATTAGTAATGCCATTATGGCGTCTGGTCATAATCACAGAGGCCCCAGCTCCAAGGCCCAAGATGAAAAGCCTGCCCCCCTTACCGGTCGCAAGGCTACTAAAAAGACCCATTATATGGGAAAACAAACCTCCAAAACTGATTTTACGGACAGGTTGCGCCCTGTCACTGATGAGGACGTGGGGCCCCCACGTAAGAGAGCCTCCCACCGGGCAAAAACGGTGAGGTCATGGAAATGGGCAAAAGCCCAAACAGAAATATCCGACACTGATTCGGACCAAGAGGAGGTATTGAGCGAGCCAGAAGAGATGGGCTCATTGGAATCGGAGAACTCTTCTCCAGAGCACAGTTTAACTGGCAAAACAGCCAACAAAGGCCAAAAGCCAGCGGATGATTTAATTATTTTAGATCCGCAAGGGGAACCCCTATTTAATCCTGATGACCTCCAACACCCGAGGTCGACCGAATGGTTTCCTGCTGACCATGTGGCCCAATATATAGCGGCCAGAATTAGGAAACCCCTGGACAAAGGTACCAGAAATAAGTTGAGGGCAGAATGCCCACGCCCCACGGTCCCGGATATGGCTTGCGCCACACCGGAATTGGACCCCAAAATTGCCCAGTTTCTGGGTAAATCGGGCTGGAAAGCCAAGAAAGGGCTGGATTATTCTCTGCGCCACTGCCAGGACAAGGTGCTGGATTCCTTAGGCCCCAGTGCAAAAATATTCGACATGGTCGAAGCGGCACTTTCAGGGGACACACCAGTAGACCTTTTGGCCATCAGAGAGTGGGCACAACGCTCTATATGCCTGATTGGCAATTCCAATGCGGCACTTTGTACAGAAAGGCGCAAAGCGGTCCTTATGAAAATCGACCCTAAGCTGGTCAACATGGCATTGTCTGAACCTGGACCGCAAGCGAAAGGCCTCCTTTTTGGAGACAATTTCGTCAAAGAATTAGGCAATTACGTTAATACATTCACAGCCCTGGACAAAGCACAAACAAACTTAAAGCGTGTGTTCGCCCCAAAGGTTTTTGGGGGGGCTGGCAGACAACGGGGCCGTCTGTCCAGCCGTTCAGCTAGGAGCTCCTACCGGGGCTACCGAGGCTCCTCTTCACCAAGATTCCCACAGGTGGAAACCAGAAACCCCTCACCCTTCTTCCCTGTCAGGGGCAGGGCATGGCAACCCAGAGGACGCAGAGGCGCCACTTACGGCCGACGGCCTTATGGTGAGTACCTTTCAGAATTCCCATTCTTATACACCATATGTGGGGGGCAGACTATCCCAATTCATCGAGGCATGGCACAGACTAACGTCCGATGCCTGGGTCCTCAACACAGTGGGGGGGTACCACATAGAATTTGTTCAAACCCCAGTCCAAACTTCGGTCCCTCGGCCAATTGTGTTTACCCCACAAGACAGAGAACTCGTGTCAAAGGAAATAGAATTATTAAAGGAGAAAGGCGCGATCTATCAAGTCGCACCTCACTCCCCAGGTTTCTTGAGCAACCTATTTCTTATCCCCAAAAAGGGAGGAGGTATGAGACCAGTGATAAACTTACGCCCACTCAACGCATATGTGCGGTATCGCCATTTCAAAATGGAAGGGATCCATTGCCTGCGAGACCTCCTCAGGCTGGGAGACTGGATGGTCAAATTAGACCTACAGGATGCCTACCTCGCCATCCCCATAGCGGAAGAATGCCACCACTTCCTGCAGTTCCAATGGAAGGCTCAAATGTGGAGGTTTCGCTGCCTCCCTTTCGGCCTGTCATCGGCTCCATGGTGTTTTACGAAACTGTTGAAGCCGGTAGTGGCGCTGCTACGCAGCAGAGGAGTGCGCATGATAGTCTATTTGGACGATATACTGATCATGGCTCAAGACGCACTCCTACTCCAACAACACCTAAATTGGACAATTACACTCTTAAACAACCTGGGATTTCTATGCAACTGGGAGAAGTCAGTCTTGACCCCTTCACAGTCCATAGAATTCCTAGGATTCAACATAGAAGCGGTCCAAGGAACCTTGAAATTACCGCAGACAAAGATCAAAACCATCAAAAGAGAGATCCGCAGAACACTAACTCGCCCAATGCTCACGGTGAGACAACTGGCCAGGATTATTGGACTACTTTCAGCGTCCATTCAAGCAATCTTCCCGGGACCTCTACATTACAGGGCCCTACAAAGATTGAAAGCGGCCCAACTTCAATCAGGTCGATCTTACTCAGACTCCGTACAGCTCGATCACACAGCCAAAGAGGAACTCAAATGGTGGCTGCAGCACATGGAAGCGTGGAATGGCAGAGCAATCTTTGGCAACGCTCCAGATTGTATAATAGAGTCCGATGCCAGCACACAGGGCTGGGGAGCGCGTTGTGGTCGTATCTCAACAGGCGGAAGATGGTCCCAATCGGAAAGGATGCTGCATATCAACAGCCTAGAACTTATGGCAGGAGCATTTGCTCTGAAGAGCCTTTTAGGTGCCAAGACACACTGCTCCATCGTATTAAGGATGGACAACATATCAGCGGTGCAATATATCAACCGCCTTGGCGGCACCAGGTCCAAAATCCTAGCAGATTTAGCCACGGAATTCTGGCAATATTGCCTGGACCGCAACATATCGGTACGAGCCGAGTACATCCCAGGCCTCACGAATGTTGTAGCGGACTGGAATTCCAGATATCTGCGGGACGCCAGCGATTGGCGCCTGAATCGCGGAGTATTTCTACGATTACAGGATCTGTGGGGCCCACTGCACATGGATCTGTTTGCGTCTCGTTTGAACACGCAACTACCGAAATTCTTCAGCTGGAGACCAGACCCAGACGCAATAGCTACGGATGCGTTCCTCCAGCCATGGCCGACCAGAAAACTATATGCGTTTCCTCCATTCGCTCTGATAGCACGAACCCTAGTACATCTCTACCGTTCTCAGACGACATTGGTCCTGATAACACCATTCTGGACAACACAGCCATGGTTCCCTTCTCTCATGGAGATGTCTATAGATCTTCCCAGACTACTCCCAGAATACCCATACCTTTTGTCGGACCCCGAAGGGAACCCACACCCACTGATGGTGCAAGGGCAACTCAGGCTTTTAGCGTGGCTCCTATCAGGGGACCATGGGTCGTCCCGGAAGTTCCACAGACAACGTTGGAATTATTGGCGGGAGCCTGGGCCCCAGGAACCAGGAGATCCTACAGTCGAGCATGGAACTCCTGGAGTAGTTGGTGCTTGGAACAACAGGTGGATCCCGTATATGCTCCTGTGAATTACCTGCTACGTTTCCTGACATACTTATATGATCAAGGCCTAGCTTATCGTACTATTAATGTCTATAGGTCGGCAATTTCGGCTGGACATCAAGGCTGTGAAGGAACACCAATAGGGAAACACTTATTGGTGTGTAGACTCTTACGCGGAGTGAGGTTCGCAAGACCTCCACAACCCAGATATGCATCAACGTGGGACGTAAACCTAGTCCTAAATTTATTGGAATTATGGCCACAGAATTCTGACCTTACACTTAAACAGCTATCAGCGAAACTGGCCATGCTCTTCTGCTTGATATCTTGTAAAAGAGTATCCGATGTGAGGGCATTGGACGTGGATGCACGTTCGTTCACCCCATCAGGGGTTACTTTTAATATTACCAGACGGACAAAAACAAAGATTACTACGGTATCTTACCCAGCATTCCCTCACAATACAAACCTATGCCCAATAGCATGTCTTAAAGAGTATGAAAAACGGACGCAACCATTTCGGAACCCTAATCGGCACGAACTATTCCTAGCTATCAACACACCACATCAACCAGTAACCTCGGTTACCATAGCCCGATGGGTAAAATGGGTGATGACATCCGCTAACATTGATACATCCATGTTTGGAGCACACTCCACTAGAGGAGCTATGGCGACTAAAGCATTTAATCTGGGATGCAGGCTGGAAGACCTGTTGCGGACGGCTGACTGGTCAAGGGAGTCCACGTTTAAAGAATACTATTTTCACCCTACAGAACACATAACATCATCAGTCATTGCTCAGCTTTGAACTAGCATAATATGAGCCTCCGTGTCCTTTAATAAAATTACCAGATTTTACTAATTTCATGACGTAAAGTCATGATTTTATAAAGGACACGGAGGCGAATATTAGCCCACCCGGTAAGTATCGCGAAACGAACATAAGTATTCGCGAATCATGATTAGAATATCAAGAAAGATGTGAAATCCCACCCAGTAATTGTATGACTAGTAATATTGTGGGTTGGTATGAAATGTAATGAATGAACTAGAATAACTCTTAAACAATATCGCTTACAGTAGAACATATGGTCTGTAGAGGTTCATATACTATAAGATTTAACCTTCATAACTGCGACACACAGTTGCTAGACCACACATTACCATTTCTTTTTTCTCTCCTTTCAGCTTAACGAATCACAGTAAATGATATGGTTGATCGAGTTTCATCTCAATTCAATTGGTTAAAGTTCATTGTTGGTTATGAAGATGAAGGTCAACGCACAGGTTATGGACCCAGTATCTACGCAAGTTGAGAAATTGAAGCTTCGGCATGATCAAAGAAAGAGGGAGAAGAGAGGTCACATGGGTGGACATGGATACATGGACTGTTCCTATTGGCTAAGGATAGCATACTAGGTTAACCCCTGGAATACCTATCCTAATTGATTCTTTTAATGTTTAAAAACTTTTTTCTTTGCTGCTGAGGTATATTAAAGAAAGAGATAAGCATAATATTCGCCTCCGTGTCCTTTATAAAATCATGACTTTACGTCATGAAATTAGTAAAATCTGGTAATTCTTGGTTTGCTCTTTTTAAATAGTAAATACATATTTTTAAATTATTTTTTTACATTTATTTAATTTTTTCTTTTTTTTCTATAAAATGCTTTTGGAGGAAAAATCCATCTAAATATATTTTCTATTTAAGATACATTATAGTCCAAAGGTTATTCAGCATTAAATTTTGGATTAGTTGTGTAACATGAAGCTGTATATTCGCTCGATATTTACATTTTAGGTAAATTAATTATATTAATCCTGGTTAGTTTAACTTCTGTCTGTAGCAATTCACTTTTTCACAGCAAAAATTGTATAAAATACATAAATAGTTCAGACATAGACCTTAATTAAATTGTTATTCTGCAAATCTATGTACACATGATAAACACCTTATCTTACACGGTTACTCCAAACACCATAACAACTTCAGAAATTTGAAGTTGGCATGGTTCTTGGCATCTGCATGTGCAGTTTTTTTAATATTAAATATATACTGAAATTGAATTTATATTGGTGTTAGTGGTGTAACTCCCCCTCTGGTCCATGATAACTAATGTCAATTCTGTGCATATCCTTTGCAGAGAGGGACATTCATTGGCTCAGAGCGCTCAGGTGACGTTCTAAGTCAATGACTGACCTTCGAGATAGGCTTATGTAGCTCTGCAGAAGGTAAGAGGGCAAACTATTACAGTTTAAGGTTTATTTAAATATATTATCTTTAGCCATTTCAGTTAACAAACAATGAGAATATGCATGCTATATAATGTTATTGTTTTCGTTAAATAAAACAATTTAAGTTGTTCTCCACATACATGATTTAAACGGTGATTTAAATCCACTTGATTTAAACCAAATCTACCCTGCCTAAAATAATGTCTGTCACAATTTCTCTCTACAAATATGTTTGTTGGACATCTAAATAGTGCCAATGCTATTTGTGAAAATGTGTCTATCTCCCATGGAATTCTTGGAGTACTGTGAAAACACAATTTGACAGAAATGATGAATGTACTTCTAGCAATTGTCTGATAAACCTACATAACATTGCATGAAACAAACCATACACTTTTCAGTCACTTAAAGTTAAGAAATAATTGTTCAGGATGCCCAGTAGAAAAAAAAAGAGAATAGAATATAATCTGGTAATATGGATATACATTATAACTAAAAGATTGTAGATGAACATAATGCAGAATGTGTATTTACAATAATATGGAATTATATTAAATAATATCAAGAATATATGCTAGGTAAATTATTTAGACGTGTTAATTTCTTTCCTACTTGAAATTAAAATGATGAAGATATTTTGTTCTTAACTTTTCAATATCATTAAAAAAAATAATAATAATATTAACATTTAATAGACAAGGATGGTCTGCTGGCATATAAACTTAGGAATGTAACATTTATTATATGTATAGACTTCTGTGCAGAGCTGGGCAACTTTCAACCCTCCAGATTTTGTGGACTACATCTCCCCTGATGCTTTGCCAGCCTTATAGTTGTAGGAGCATTATGGGAGATGTAGTCTTGAGTGTTGAAGGATACCAAGAGACTACATTTTTCATTTATTTGCTCATCCTGTACGAAAATCGTGAGAGATTAAAAGGTTATCAATAAAATATTGTATCCCTTACTTGGCAATATGGTCTGATGTACTAGTATAAAAGAAAAAAATGAAATTCTTGTTACATACTTGTGACAACTATATATATATATATAGAGAGAGAGAGAGAGAGCGCAAAGGCTTGCACTCCTAGTCACCTTTGATAATGCTCGCTGCTGGTCTGGCAAATGTATATATTCTATTTTGTTGAAATGCAGCTTTCTAAAACTGTAATGTAAAAACAGTTACATCAAGTATGTACCATAAACACAACAAATCTCTGTAGTGTATTTAGAGTACTCTGAGCCCTCGCTCTGTCCTTCCCCTCAAGCTTCTCAAATGCAGTTGTGAAGTTTAATGTACAAAAGTTGCTGTGGTAGAAAAGTAGCTACTTTTACAGTCCTGCTGCAGAGATGCAGAGAGATCGAAGTAAGTCCTGGCAGAGAAATCTTTAAACAGAATGAAAACAGGCAACAGAGTATAGAAATAAATTAGTGGGCGCTTTGAACTAAATTTCATCTTGTATTGCTCTGGAATAGAAAGTGAAAGGTATTTTGTGTATATACTTACTATAGTTCGAAGAGACAAACAGACACAAAGTTTTATTTCTATAATGTATTTTATCTGAAATCTGTTTTATTAATCCAGGTCTAAATTTAATGATAGCAATTATATATAATCAAATTAAGTATACTTATTCATATGAAAAAAACATTAATGTAGCGGCAATGATTTTGTGTTACTGCAGAGAAACATTTCTGAATTATATTTTAAACAAATAATAGTATTCTACATTTAAAAAAAAAAAAAGAAAAAACTGCCATGTCACAAACTGTAAACATATTATTGTAATAGGCATTTATATAGCATTAACATATTCCGCAACACTTTACAATGCAGAATGTGGGTAATGCAATGGCATATGTATAAAACATACCAGAATGTATCCACTAAACACTGGCACGTTGAGATCTGACTTGCACAAATTGGACTAAAGATAGCTGAATTGGCAAAGATCTTGAATTTAGCAGAATTAGATTTTTTTATATTTTTTTTAACACTGCTATATTGGTATTAATTTTACACGACAGTTCTCAAGTAGCCATTGCTTTCTATTTAGTGAATTAACGACAAATTGTTAATTATCTCCACTCTTGCTAGCCTATAGCTAACAATATATAATTTCAATGCTTGTAGGATTGGGAAAGAACAGTTAATGCAAAAATAATTGTTGGTTCTGTAGATCATAAAAAAGGTATTGCATTTTTGTTTTGTCTTTCCACTTACTTTACATTTTTTGTTCTATAATTATCCCAAGTATTGAAAAGCAAATATTTAATTCAGTTTATAAATACAATTTTTGATAATGAATAAACTTTTAGATGATTATTTAACTGACACAGGTTATAATTTATATTAATTAAACTATGTCTCTTAAACCATACTAGTATTCATTTTTATCATAGTAAAAATGACCTTGAAACCATTACCTTGTTGTCATAGACTGTAAGCTCGTTTGTAAAGCGCTACGGAATCTGTTGGCACTGTATAAATGGTAATAATAATAATAATAATCATTACACTTATTTAATTAAACTTCCAAAAACACACGTCAGCTTCACAATTGTGTAGAGTTTTATCAGCAAACTTCATATCTAGATCTGCAAACTATGCCGTTATATTTATATGTATCATTTAGCAAGACAAAACATGTATACTCTACAAAACGAAATATTAAACCAGGCAATGCAGCATATTGATTATAAAAATAAATGATGAATATTATTGTATACTTAAACACTTTGCTTTTATGCATCTGTCTGCATGCATCACTGGTTTGCACCTTTAGCTATTTTATGGGACTCCCACTTTAAGAAGGGCTTGAGGGATATATATCCTTTATAGCAGCTGCACATGTCATGTTGGTTTCATCCACAAAAAGTATGAATAAGACTACTTGACAAAGTAATAGAAGCCAACACAGGGCAATGCAGGGACAATATAAGCACCAAAACAATTTAGTGAAGATATTTTAGTGTATAGATCAGTGATGGCGAACCTATGGCACTCGTGCCACAGGTGGCACGCCGGGCCCTCTCTGTGGGCACGCGGCCATAGGTTCACCATCAATGCAGAGTAGGCACCTGCCTGCCTGTTTTTGGCAGGCGCCTACTCTGCTTCCGTATCGGGAGGCAGGGGGAGGGATCTGTGAAGCAGCTCCCCTGTCGTCCCGCACGATGCTGTGTGGAGCGTTGCCGAGCGTTACCATGGCAACGCTCCACGCAGCATTGCGCGGGAGGACAGGGGAGCTTCTTCACAGATCCCTCCCCCCGCAGTGCTTACCACCATCGGACCACCAGGGATGGCTGTGCCCCCCCCACTTCATTAAAGGTAAGAAGGGGGGGGGGATACTGACACCCAGCACCCCTACCCTCACAGAAGTACCCCTACCCCCCCCAGCAGTACCCTTACCCCCCCAGCAGTACCCTTACTCCCCAGCAGTACCCTTACCCCCCCCCCAGCAGTACCCTTACCCCCCAGAAGTACCCCTACCCTCCCAGAAGTACCCCTACCCTCCCAGAAGTACCCCTACCCCCCCCAGCAGTACCCCTACCACCACATCATCACCCTTACCCCCAGCATCACCCTTACCCCAGCAGTACCCCTAGCCCCCAGAAGTACCCCTACCCCCCAGCAGTACCCCTACCCCCCACAGCACCCCTACCCCAGCACCCCTACCCCCCACAGCACACAGTACCCCCACACACAGTACCCCTACCCCCAGCAGCAGTACCCCTACCCCCCCACAGCAGTACCCCTACCCCCCCACAGCAGTACCCCTACCCCCCACAGCAGTACCCCTACCCCCCCAGCAGTACCCTACCCCCCACAGCAGCACCCTACCCCCCACAGCAGTACCCCTACCCCCACACACTACCCCTACCCCCAGCAGTACCCCTACCCCCCAAGAGGCACCCCCCACACACACAGTACCCCTACCCCTGCACAGCAGTACCCCTACCCCTCCACAGCACCCCTACCCTACAGCACTCTTACCCCCGCTCAGCACCCCTACCCCCCCACACAGCACAGCACCCCTCTCACACACACATTACCCCTCATACACACACACACACACACATACAGCACCCCCCCCACACACAGCACGCCCCACAAACACACACAGCACCTCACACCTCAATGCAGTATGTGTGTGTATTCAGCAGTCTGTGTGTGTGTGCATGTATTCAGCAGTCTGTGTGTGTGTGCGTGTATTCAGCAGTCTGTGTGTGTGTGCGTGTATTCAGCAGTCTGTGTGTGTGTGCGTGTATTCAGCAGTGTGTGTGTGTGCATGTATTCAGCAGTCTGTGTGTGTGTGTATTCGGCGGACTGTGTGTGTGTATTCGGCGGACTGTGTGTGTGTATTCGGCGGACTCTGTGTGTGTACTCAGCAGTCTGTGTGTGTGTGTACTCAGCAGTCTGTGTGTGTGTGTACTCAGCAGTCTGTCTGTATGTGTATTCAGCAGACTGTCTGTATGTGTATTCAGCAGACTGTGTGTATTCATCGGTCTCTGTATTCAGCAGTTGTGTGTGTGTGTGTATTCAGCAGACTGTGTGTATGTATTCAGCAGTCTGTGTGTGTGTATGTATTGCATTTGTTGGAGATACTAATAAATATAAGCTTAATTTTATCTATTTATATCATTATTTAATTATTTAAAATTTGTATCATTGAACTCTGTGTTCTTTTAAAACAAAAGTTATTCGTTCAGACAACAGTACGAGTTGGTTTTTCTAAACTTAAACCTCAGTATTTGGGTTTAATTGCCATGTTGGCACTTTAAGAAAAAAAAAGTTGGCATGTATTGCGATTTGGGCACTTGGGCTCAAAAAGGTTCGCCATCACTGGTATAGATCATGCCCCTGCAGTCCCATTGCTCAATTCTCTGCCATTTTGGAGTTAATTCACTTTGCCTATGCAGCCCAAGCCACACTTCCTCTGCGACATGTCTATTGATTACCTGTCACACCAGGTATGTGTCTTTGGACAAGGCTGACCACCAATATCTCTCTGTAAATCCCCCCACCTGATTAATAATCTCCAGCAATCCCATCGTGGTGTAATCCAAGGCACCACATGTAGTTTTAACCAGACACGACAATTTCTGCAGTAGTGATGTTTTCTATACATATTACAGAAGAAAGAAGGGTCTGAAGAAAACCTCTACCTTCTAATAGCCTCAGACAACCCAATAATTGTATTGGTTCTTCCACTGCTGCTACTGCTAGGAGAGTCCTACCACAAATCATTCCCCACAAATCATACTGTGCATGCCATGTAACCCCATTCCCTACATCAGGGGTCCTCAAAATCCGGCCCCCCCGCTGTTGCTGAACTACAACTCCCATGATTATTTGAATTACATAGCTAACCAGAGAATCATGGGAGTTGTAGTTCAGCAACATCTGGGGGGCTGGAGTTTGAGGACCTCTGCCTTACATGAACAAGGGTCAGAGGCTAGAGAGGAATACATTCAGTGATTTCTGACTGCTTTATTTCTGATTGAGCCCTTTGTGAACATATGTAGAACTCAGATCAATGGTCAGTTAATATGTGCCATCAGTCCACTATAAAATACGGACTTTCAGAACAAATATTAATAGAAGTATTAACACTGCATGACTTTTCATCCAATATTAACTGCATCACACCTTGTTATGTTTAAATCATTGTAATTGTACTGATTTAATGTTTTACTCTATTAGTGAATTAAATTATGTGGCATTAAATGGAAATATTATGTAGGTACGTTTTCACATTCTTTAAAATATAATGAGGACCAGAAAGGCTCTTATACTACCAATTGTCCTAATACTCAATTCAATTAGATCTTCCGATTGATGTATTCAGATAGCCCATTGGCCTGTAGCCAGACTTCACCTCTCACCATCCCCTGGTAGGCAAATTCCGAGGAGTCCTGACTGGTTGACTAGTTCTGTCAACATAAATTAACGAAGACCATGGTAAGGTGTAAATGTTGCTGTGAAAAGAAATGAATAATCAATCTTTGCACTCAACCAGGTAAAGCAAAATTCGACCACAATTGAGGGTGAATGTTTTTTTAACTGTTCTCTTATAATACTAAAGTTGTAGATTTGTAACTAAGGCACCCCAAAATATAATTAGTCATGCGCTCTGTTTAACCTTCTAAACTTTATGTGGCAGTAGCTTATTTGGAAGCTCTGCATACTGTAAGCATAACATATGTATCTGACATGTAGAGAAAGGACAGATCTAACAATATGAAAATAGCAAGAGTATGTGGGTGGAACGCACTCGCATACAAAATACCTCCTAAAGTAAAATTACATGTACATGGTATAAACCTTTATGAAGCCGAAGAGGAAACAAAATAAATAAATAAAATAAACCACTAAGTCACTACACACCCAAAACGTGTATAAACAGTGATAACGTGAGAAATACGGTGATACAACTTAAAAGCCTGGGTAGATCTGTCCTAAATATTGCAATCACGTATACAGGGTCTAATATAACAAATAGTAAAAATCCTTATATGGATCAATTAAAAATATGGGGACCACTGTATAAATGATATGTTGATGTTTATGTCTGGAATCTACAGAATATGTAGAGACTACAATTACATACAATGAATACGTCATAGATACCCTAAGATACCCTAAGTTTATTAGTGAGATAATAGATATTATAGGGGGATAGCTGTCATGGTGTCAACGGAGCGAGCTCAGGCTATGTTGCAATGGGTATCCTGGTAACCCACAGCCCCAAATAGCAATAGGGGGTTGCTTTCCAATATAAGTCTCCCAATAGAGAGTATAAGAAGATTTTAAGTGGCAGACACCCTACACCCTACCACACTCACACAGCACCCCCTCCACACACACACACTGAACCCCAACACACACTACACCCCACACACATGCACCACCCCTCCACACACACACAGCACCCCCTCCACACAAACACACAACACCCCCTCCACACACACACACAGCACCCCCTCCACACAAACACACACAACACCCCCTCCACACACACACTCACTCACCCCACACACACACACTGCACGCCACACACTGCTCCGCTCACTGCAGTCTGTCTGTGTGTGTGTGTATTCAACAGTTGATGTGTGTGTTCAGACGTCTGTATGTATTCAGCTGTCTATGTGTGTGTACAGTGGCGTACACATGACCCATGGGGCCCCGGTGCGAAAATTAATCCGTGGGCCCCCCCCTCGCGCTTACTCTGCGCGGGCCGGGGCAGCAACACATGGCGGCGGGCACCTGGTCGCAGGGGTTGCAGGGCTGCGACCGCGGTATGTACGCCAGTGCATGCAGATGCACACACACTTAAAGGACCACTACAGACACCCAGATAACATCAGCTCAATTAAGTGGTCTGGGTGTCAGGTCCCTCTAGTTTTAACCCTGCAGCTTAAAGCATAGCAGTTTCAGAGAAACTGTTATGTTTCACTGAGGGTTAATCCAGCCTCTAGTGGCTGTCTCACTGACAGCCGCTAGAGGCACTTCCGCCATTTTAAGACACTGAACGTCCATAGGAAAGCATTGAGTAATGCTTTCCTATGGGTGGTTTGAATGCGTGCACGGCTCTTGCCGTGCATGCGCATTCGGAGCTGAGAGGCGGAGGGATCCCCAGCGCCATGGGAGTCCGGCGCTGGAGAAAGGTAAGTGCTGAAGACACACACACACACTCTCACGAACAAATGCATACACACTAGCTAACAGACACACACATTTACTGACAGAGACACACTCAGCGGCAGACATACATACACACTCACTTACAAAACATACACTCTCACTGACAAACACACACTCACTAACAGACATCAAACAGACTCACTAACACACACACACAAACACACTCAGTAACAGACACACACAGTAATACACTCACTGACACTCACTAGCAGACACACACACTCTAACACAAACACCAACACACACACACTAACACTCACTCTAACACTCACACACACACACTCTAACACACTCACTCACTCACTCACACACACTCACACACACTCACTCACACACACACACTAACACTCACACTCACTCACACACACACTCACTCACACACACACTAACACTCACACACACTTACACATGTTTTTTTTTTAATTTAATCCCCCCAGCCACTCACTAGCAGACACACACACTCTAACACAAACACCAACACACACACACTAACACTCACTCTAACACTCACACACACACACACACACACACTCTAACACTCACACACACACTAACACTCACACACACACTAACACTCACACACACACTAACACACACACACTAACACACACACACTCACACACACACACACACACTCACACACACACACTCACATACACACACACTCACACACACACACACACACACACACACACTAACACTCACACACACTAACACTCACACACACACACTAACACACACACACACACTAACACTCACACACACACACTCTCACTCACACACACACACACACTCTCACTCACACACACACTCACTCACACACACACACTCACTCACACACACACACACTCACTCACACACACACACACACACACTCACTCACACACACTCACTCACACTCACTCACGCACACACTCACTCACACACACTCACTCACACACACACACTAACACTCACACTCACTCACACACACACTCACTCACACACACACTAACACTCACACACACTCACACACACTTACACATGTTTTTTTTTTTTTAATTTAATCCCCCAGCCTCCCTACCTTTTGGAGTGCTGAGGGGATTCCCTGGGGTCCAGTGGTGCTGCTGGGCTCCTATGCGGCCGGTCAGGCCGGTGCGCGAGGGAGCACTCTCCCCTGAGTGCTTCCTCTTCAGCTCCCTCGCGCGACGCGTAGGGATGCCGGCGCCGGAAGATGACGTCATCTTCCGGCTCCGGTATCAGTGCGGTGCGCGAGGGAGCTGAATAGGAAGCACTCAGGGGAAAGTGCTCCCTCGCGCACCGGCCAGCCTGACTGCCCGCCGGGTGTAAGCAGGGCCAGCCTCAGGGGGCCCTGTGGTGGCCGGCTCCTGGGGCGCCCAGGAGAAGAGGCTGGCCCAGTGGGTACATACAGGGTCGCAGGGGCGGCCGGGCCCCCTGGTGGGCCGGGCCCGGTCGCAGCCGTGACCCCTGCGACCCTGGTATGTACGCCACTGTGTGTGTATTCAGCAGTCTGTGTGTGTGTATTCAGCAGTCTGTGTGTGTGTATTCAGCAGGGTGTGTGTGCGTACTCAGCAGTCTGTGTGTGTTTTTAGCAGTCTGTGTGTGACAGTCTTTGTGTATTCAGCAGGCTGTCTGTGTGTAATCAGCAGTCTGTGTGTGTGTGTGTGTATGTATTGTATTTGTTGGAGGTACCAATAAATATAAGCTTTCCCCGAGGGCCTATAATGCTGTTAAGACGGCCCTGGTCTAGGGTATGTGTGTGCTCTGATCATGCTCCTACAAAATGTAAATGAAAAGTCACTCATTTGAGTACCAGCAAGGGGATGAGCTGTAAAATCTACTTCTGGCAAGGAAGAGGCTAATGTGTATGTATTTTTTTGTAGCGATTTTTGTATCGCTAATGGGTGTCCTGTTTTTTTATTTTCAAAACCTGATGTAACGGCTACCCCAGTTGGAGAGGTGGTATAAGCCGTTGGAGACGTCCTTCTTCCCGGCAAGATGCAGTGCTGCAGTGGAGTTGCGTTATCCCATCCGCTGGATCAGAGTGAAGAGAGAAGCAGAGCTCTTAAAAGAGCTAGTGATTATGCTGAGCAGGTTCCCTTTCAATAACGAGACGAGGCTACGTTTTGAAGGGTTAAGCAGAATTGTTTTAATGGCCACACAGGCAGCTCCTTTTATGCTGGGTTTACAGTAAAGGTACCACCCACTGGACCTTGTGGGCACTGACAAATGAAATACAGCAGCCAATCAGTTACAATTGTACAGTAAAGGCACACCCATTACGTACAGTACATTCCTTCCCTCTGCTTAGGAGATAATTGAGTTAATAGTTATATCAGCTCAATTATCTCCAAGTTAAAAAATATACTTTTTCACATTTCCCATAACTTCAGAACTATACATATGACTTTAATACCAGTTACATTTTAATAACCAACACATTCAGAGAAGCAACATATCCAAAAATGGCACGAACCAGGGGTTCGGGAGTTAGTAAAAAGGTGGATGTGACCGACTGCTCGCACATTTCTCTGCCCAAAATAGTTCCCCAATTTCAGTCTATGCGGTCGGTCTATTTTTCCGTTGTAATAGGTGTAAAATGCAGGAACTGAAATGTTTGTGCCTACCATCATTGGATGCAGATTGTTCGTATGAAGAAACCCACGAATTAGCGCTTTGTTCGTATGTTTCTAGTCGAACGCACTGATGGTAGAAGTTCAGCGGTGTTCGTGGAAAAAGGTAGCTGAAATCGGTTCCGCGTGGTCGACGATCAAACACCGCTGAGTGCGTTAAACTAAACAAAATGGCCGCTGCCACGTGTTCGTACAATTGAACGCCGACCACCCTGCTAAACCATTAGAATGTTGAGGTGTTTACGGTTTGCATGGGTCAAGAGAGTTAATTGGTGCCACACTCCTGCCCTGGGTGGTCGGTCGTTCGACAGAATATTCGGTAAACGAATGATTATGGCCAAATGCACGATTGATCCATTTTAGGGAAGGCAAACAAACGAATAGTCTCTGTTCTCAGTTCCATGCAGCAAATATACGGCTTACACAGGGGTTTTGTTACACCTGGTCACCCTGGACAGGAGTCAATTTTCTGCAAAGTGTCATAACCACAAAAACAATAATAATAATAATCCAGAGGAGAATAATCGTGCCTCGTGTTACATATTCATACATACATATTCAGAAGTCCGAGAGAGGGGCGTGGCCGACTGCCGAGGTGGACGGACACATGGAGTGTGAGCTCCCGGTCCGACACAGCCTACAGCGTGACTAAAAGCAGCTTTCAACCCCAGCGGACGGCGATGGTGTGAGATTACACACCAGCACCTGGCATGGCCCGGCAAAGCAAACGAAGCTCACAGATCCGATCCGCCACGCTAAGAGAGACCGGCCGCGACCGGCGCAAGATGGCGGCAGAGAGGAGCTGGAAACCTTGCAGGCCTCAAATCCCCCCTCAGACTGTGAGGAGCTGCGTTACACAGATGCTCCGGTCACTGAGAGGAAACTATATGCCATGCTGCAGGACTTCAGACTTGTCCTGCAGTCTGATCTAAAAAAAGCTACAAATGACATCAAGAAAGAGATAGCTGAACTGGGAGAAAGGACAAATAATCTAGAAGCCCGAACTGATGAAATATGTGCTGCGCAAGACACCATGGCAGACACTATTCAATCACTGGTGGAGGAACAACACTTCCTAAAGAGCAAACTAGCGGACATGGAAGATCGCTCAAGGCGAAACAACATACGCTTTTGCGGCGTCCCGGAAAGCGTCACAAGGGACCAACTATCACATTATCTTATGTCTCTTTGCAAGTCCCTGGTGCCAAGCATAGCAGATACGGAATGGCTCATGGACCGAGCCCACCGTTTACCGAAACCGCAAAATCTGCGTCAAGACACACCACGTGACGTGGTAGCACACTTCCATTACTTTAAAACGAAAGACTCTCTGCTGCAAGTGGCAAGGAAGCTATCTAAGCTACCTGATCCATATGCTAGTATTCAACTATTCGCAGACCTATTGGCTATGACAATGAGCAGGCGTAGAGAATTCATTACCGTCACAAAGACAGAAACAACGACATACAGTACCGCTGGGGATACCCAACAAAACTACTCGTATGGAGAAATGCCAAATCACACACCGTCAACGAACCGGAGGTGGAGATGCGACTGCTGAAAGAATGGGGACTATTCCCGCTACAAGACCAGGACGCTTCGAGCTCTAAACCACCGAAACGACCACATGCAGAATGGCAGATGGCGGGCTCGCCACACAGACACGACTAAGACTTTGGGTCTTGACCCTAATGTGACTTGCCTGAACTCTATTACCAAATGTCCACCAAAATACATTTTGCTCCAAACTTACCATCTTGATACGTGCCGTGAAATGTAACTGGTTTGTGAGTATGACAAGACTAGTACTCTGCTAGTATATGTACAATGCATGTTCTGTCTAGGGTGCCTCAAGAGCACATAGTCTCAGGACGTAGAGGTTGTGTAAATCCATAGACCGCAAGCACAGGGGGATAAGGGACGACGTGTGGGGTACCAGAGGGTATACAGCTCTCTAGATACTGCAACGAGAAACAGGGTACAGAACAGGTTGGTCACAAGCCATGTTAACCACTCGATGTACCAATTATACGGGCACGTTGTCTAGTAGTGGCAAATCAGTAGATACAGGCGTCCCGAAATACTGGGACCCCGCAACACACCACAGGCAATGATGGGGGAAAACATGACCGCATAATGACAGGCTGTCACACACTCGGCCCAAATATCTAGGTGCGACCCCAGGATGAGAAATGAGAAGGGACATATTTGTCCACTCACACCTCATCCACGTAGAGCACTGACACTCTCAATGGCGCTTTGTATGTATTATAGTTATTCACTACCCGTTCCCTCTTTCCATATTACTATACCCTCCCCTTTCCCTCTCTGCCCCGGACCGACCCCACACTACTCGCAGCGAGGCGCAATTGCTACCACAAGGCCCCAACACCGGAAAACACTACATCAGGATCATGGATGATTCTCTGGTCATATTTAGCCTAAATGTTAAAGGTCTCAACAGCCCACATAAAAGGAGATTAGCGATGGTAGAAATTACTAAGTCCAAGGTGGCGATTGTAAGCTTACAAGAAACACATTTTTGCGCTAGTAACCCACCAAAATTTTATACAAGACACTATCCCCAGAACTACAATGCAATGTCCACCACCAAGGCCAAAGGTGTCTCTATATATTTCCATAGAGACTGGGCTTTCACCCCATCCAACCAATTAGCGAGTCGGGATGGGAGGATACTGATACTAGTGGGCTCTCTAAACGGTCTATCGATAACAATAGCTTCCATATATGCGCCAAACGATAAACACAAATCCTTCCTCACTAAAGTTTTTCGGAAGATTGACAGTATCAAAGTGGGTCACACAATCATATGTGGGGATTTTACTTGCGCCCCAGATCCCGAAGCCGATATAAAAAGGGAGGAAAATAAATCACCCCAACAACATTCAGTCTCACTAGGCCAACACCTTAGGAAACTAATGCATGAACACGACTTTTATGACGCTTGGAGAGGCCTATACCCAAGGGGGAGAGACTACACATACTACTCAGCAGTCCATAGGACCTACACGAGAATTGACCTTTGCCTACTAGACACTAAAACGCTGCCCTTTGCCATTAAGGCAGTTATAGGACCGATCACTTGGTCCGACCATGCTCCACATATCGTGACCATGCGAATACCATATCCAGCTAGAGGAAGGGGCACATGGCGTCTGAATTACGGTCTGCTAGATGTGCCAGATCACCTTCAGAGACTACAAACCAGGGTAGAGGAATACTTTATGGATCACGCCCATTGCTCGTCGTCTACAACCACGCAGTGGCTGTCCCATAAGGCGGTTGTAAGAGGCGAACTAATTCAAATAGGAGCTAGAACAAAAAGACGCAACAAATCGCTACTGCACAAAACTGAACAAGACTTGACCAAGTTGGAATCCATCCACAAAGCAAACCCCAATAAATCCACACATAAGCAACTGATGGAAAACACTACACAACCTCCACCTAGCCACAACTGAACGACACTTGCGATTCTTAAAACAATCACACTACATAATGGGCAACAAGGCTGTTAGAATGCTGGCGAGGAAAGCGAAACAAACAAAATTACAATCCAAAATCCCATACATAACCTCAGATACTGGGGATAAACTATACAACCCCCAAGATATAGTGAACGAATTAGCGAAATATTATGCCTCTTTATACCAATTAGAGATAGACCCTGCCACACACCAACCAACAGATGACGAGATCACCCGCTTCCTAGATAGGGCACCTTTAGTCAGTCTGACACAGGCACAACGCATCCAATTAGAAAGTCCTTTCACACACGGTGAAGTGGAAACTGCAATCCTATCTCTGCCCAAGCACAAGGCCCCTGGTCCTGATGGGATATCCAACTATTATTATATAAAATTGGCCAAACAGTTAACCAATCCCCTCACCACACTGTTTAATCATATAAAAGAGGTAGGAATCATGCCCAAAGAAATGCTGGAAGCACACATCGTAACACTCCCCAAACCCAACAAACCTCCCACACAGTGCGCAAACCTACGCCCGATTTCCCTTTTGAATGCGGACACCAAACTGTACGCCAAGCTCATAGCATCCAGACTAAAACAAATTCTCCCAGACCTTGTCTCGGAAGAACAAGCGGGCTTCGTCCATGGCTGGCAAGTAGGAGACAATACCAGACACTTCTTAAAACTGATAGAATGGGCAAATGCCTCGCACCAAGCGGGTCTACTGCTTGCGCTGGATGCCGAGAAGGCATTTGACCGTTTACACTGGAAATATAAGGTACTTACACTCACTAAAATGGGGTTCCCACCTTTAGATCCAGCATAATGGCACTGTACCAAAGCCCATCAGCAAAAGTGTTCAGCACTGGTTTTGTCTCCAATACACTTGACATACGCAACGGCACCCACCAAGGCTGCCCCCTTTCCCCTTTAATTTTTATTCTATGCTTGGAACCACTGGTTAGGATAATAAAGCAGGACTCTTCCATACATGGGCTGCATACCCCGGGGGGCACCAAAAAACTTGCTCTATTTGCAGACGACATATTGTTGTTCATTACCAAGCCAGAGTCCTCCCTACCCTCTCTTTTGGGCTTGCTGACAGGATATGGCGCCGGATCATATTATAAGAACAACATAACCAAGACGCAAGCTTTGCCAATCAATTTGCCAAAGTCTGTGGTAGACAAATTAAAATCACATCACTCCTTTGATTGGCGCACCACTTCTCTACAATACTTAGGAGTGAAACTCGCCAAATCCCCTCAAAAACTAATCAAAGAAAATCATTACCCAGAAGTCCGAGAGGATGCCCTACTAAAAAAGTCTAAACATGACTAGTGTACTTTAAGCTATGTAAGAAAACCGGGGAAGTCCGCTATTTGAAGACGGGTCTTGTAAGACAACACTTGGGAGGTGTATCTTCCCTCCCTTGTGGTTTCTGAGGTCATCACTGTATGCCTGGTCACATGACCGGGTGCAGCAAACATATAATGAAGCTGTTCTGGAGCGTGCAGCGTCAGACACACTGCCAGTCTGGAGACAGGGACCAGATGACACCGCTCTCTGTGATGAGGTAAGCAAGGTCGCCACGGGCGGCGCGGGGGCAGGGGACGTGACAAGAGGAAGAGCAGCCTGGCAGCAACACCAGGTAAGTTCTTCCCTGCACAGATCCCATCTCCCCCTGCACACATCCCCCTCTCTCCCTGCACAGGTCCCCTCTTCCCATGCCTTCCCTGCACATATCCTCTATCACCCCTCCCTCTCCTGCACAGATCCCACTGCCTCCCTGACGGCCCCCCTCCCTGCACAGATCCTCTCTCCCCTGCCTCCCCTGCACACATCCCCTCTCCTCCCTCCCTCCCCTGCACAGATCCCCATCTTTTAAAAAAAGCTTGAAAAGGTTGTAAACTGTTATGGGCTAGAGGCATTGAGTACTTAAAAGAGGTATGTCTGGTGCAGCCACGGACGTCCGCGACTGCACTGGACATGAGGTGGGTCGAGATATGGGTGGCAAACTCACGGGCAGCCACGGGCGGCAAAAGCTCTAGCTACACCACTGTATAGATGATGTTTAAATCAACCAAAATCTAGAAAGGAAAAAATTATGGATTGGATAATGAGGGCTGCAATTAAGGAGAAAGGGGAGACACAAGCTTCCCCCATGAACATCTGTCGCCAGCTTGCAGTGTGTGCTGACAACAGGCATAAAATATGCACAGAATTGACATTGGGCCGTACGGAGTTCTGGGCTGCCTAAGTCACGTGTGTTGGGGGTGTAACTTTCCCTCACCACACACAAGTGCAAATAACTCTGGATGTGCACTGTTTCAAGCTGCACATCCAGATTCCTACCACCATGACCACTTCAGAAGTGGTCATTGTGGTTGGAGTAACCCTTTAAGTTCAGTCTTCATCTGGTAAAGAATCACGTTACTTTCTCTGCTTCTCCTTCTCTTTCTTTCATCTTCTTTGTCTCCTCTTTTGTAGTTTCTCAATATATTCCTTAATACCTATCTAGAGGTATTCTGTTTTCTTTGGGTACTATTGTGTTTTTTTAATTGTTCACCTGAAGGGAAATTGTCCTTTATAATGGGAATACTTTTGCACAAGTTGTACTAATCACTCCACATAAGAACATCTCTGTTTGTTGAAATGCCAAATGACTTGTGGACAAATAGTTTGATTGAGCCAAACTACAACGGTCCTTTGTGTGTGTGTGTGTGTGTGTGTGTGTGTGTATGTATTGTTATTCTCTGTTATTGCAAAACAGCAATAAACTTTCATAGGTTAAAAAAAAAAAAAGAATCTCGTTACCTGAAGACTTATTGAATAGTATATTTGACTGCATAGATAGTTTGCTAGTGTGTTGTTGTTTTTTAAAAGCTAATTAGTTTGGGGGACCCAAAGGCACTCCACGTATTAATTGCCTTGGTGGTGGCAGCCTTTTTTTTATACAAGAGTTAATCGGCTGGATGCATTCGGTGTCTGGATTAAAATCAGTGTGCTTTCAAATCCAAACTTCATACAAAATATAGGATTCAGAATATTTATAAAGCACTGATTTAAAAAAATAAATAAATCTTCAGACCAGACCACATCCAGCAGGCAATGCAAGGGTTAATTATGTGGCGGCTGGCCAGCGCTTTGTACCTTAAAAAAAAAAAACTGGGGTTAGTAGGGTTCATTTATTTTAATGAACACTGGTTAAGGAATGGGGGCCCCTAATTTGTTATTATTTTAACAGATAATTTAAGCAATCACAGTCAATTAATAATACGAAAAAGTATGTATATCATGCAAAATAAATCAGTGTCTTGTAGTTCTGTCATTTTTGTGATGGAAATTTGAAACTTATGTGTTGAATCTTGGTAGTATAGTATGTTGTATTCCAAAATATTCATTTAGTCAAAAAGAAAAGATGACAACGATGATTCTAATGCATCTGTCATTTTCTTACAAAGAATATTGTTCAGTGCGTGTATACTGATCAATGTCACCACTTACCGGTAAATAATAGATGCTAATTGTGAAACTCCTGGTACATGAGTTTAATGCTTTTGTCTCTTTTTCTGTTCTGAATGGCTGCTGTCATTTTTAAGAAGGAATTTTGGCAGGATTATGAAAAGTATGTCCTTTGCAGAACAGGAAATATATATGCTAATATCCAGTTGTGCATAAAATGGGACAAAGGGGCAATCTGACTTGTTTGTGTGTTGCAATCCTGTAATTACAATAAGATGTCAATAAACGTTAAAGAGTTTCTCCAAGCATAAAATAAACTTAGCATTTTAACTGTAAATGAAATGCTTGTTGATTTGTACTTATGTGTCCCCCTCCCCACCCAAAAAATGAAAATAAAGGAAAAAGTATCTTGAAACACCACTAAAGTTCTGTCCTCCTATTTTCATGTGATCGCACCTATTTTGCGGTCTTTTGACAGAAAAGGGCAGGACAGTAACTTCCCAGAACTAAAAAAAACAATCTGGTTAACTTTAAAAAAATATGTTGGCAAAACCACACTTTGGTAGAGTTAGGTGTTAGAAACCTGTCACAACATGTGCTGTTGTTTTGAGGTGTTAGAAACCTGTCACATTTTGCACACATGTACAGGACAATTCTCAACAAAATCTAAAGATATGTAGAGAATAATAATAGCAGGTGTATCACCGGACCTTAGAGTAGCCATGTTTAATGCAAGGATTGCCAAAAGTAGATAAATCTAGCTCAGGTCAAGGAATCCAGAAGTACTCAAAATATAAAATGATACCTGGGTCAGGTTAATGGAATTCAAGATAACAAATACCAAGCGGTGTCTTAAATATTAAACAACCAAAGTATAATTAGAATTAGGCAAGAATAATAATCTCATCATCCTGCTTCAGAATGATGATGCCTTTGTGCTGATGCTAAACTCATGCTTTTACTACTACGGACGTAAAAAGTTCTACTTGACGTGAGCATCGATAAATGTTGTATCTTGGAGCATCAAGAACTGAGATGGATACCAAAGATCTCTCCTTGTGACCACTGTCCTTCCAATGGACCAAATATTGCAATGGTCCTCTTGAAAAACAAGAATCAGTACTGTTATCAACAAGAACTGTATCTGGAAGGGGAGCCGGGACAATAAAACAATAACAAGTCAGTGATCTGAGATAGGAAATGTGGAGGAAAGTTTGTTTATCTAGTTTGAAAGGTAAGGTGATAAAGTTAGTGCTGCGAATAACATGAAATGGCTCCATGACTTGGGAAGCCAGTTTCAGAAATGGCACCTGGAGTTGAATGTTTGTAGTGGACAATAAGGGTCAAATGCCTGTCTTGCAAGCAGATGCAGCTCGGCAGAGAGGCATTTTCCATGTGGTTTATCGCAGGTTTAACTCTGACTTTACAAAAGTGACAGCTCAAATATGATTAAAATACTCTTTGGAGGCTGATCAGTCATTTGTCATTTGTACCCAACCAGTTTTGGGAGCCAGATGTTTCCAAAGAATTTAGTGTGTCAATGGATGTATCTGAAATTGGGTTGGGGGCAGAATTATCTCAGGATATTCAAGGTGAAGAACCCCCAGAATTCAATTTAACCAGGAAGCTTGTACATTACAAGAAAAAAAATGTGCCAAGTGTGCCTTGTCATATTTAGGGCTCTGGAATGTTTAAAAAATAATCTGCTGGACCGTGTATTTAAATTGGACGCTGACCAACTTAATCTGGATGAGTGAAAGCAACAAAATTTTACAATTGAAGACGGGGCTGGGGCAAAACATGGAATGCAGATGGCCTATCTAAACTTCATTCATGTCTGACTGTGGTTGCTCACCCCACAAGGTCTGAACTGGGGGAAGGGCATTGTTACAGAATACTGGGAAGCATTGTACACTTTGTGTACTTACAGTGAGGGGGAAAGGTATTTGATCCCCTGCTGATTTTGAACGTTTGCCCACTGATAAAGAAATGATCACTCTATAATTTTATTGGTAGGTGTATTTTATCAGTGAAAAACAGAATAACCAAAAATAAATCCAGAAAAACGCATGTCAAAAAAGTTATAAATTGATTTGCATGTGAATGAGTGAAATAAGTATTTGACCCCTTCGACTTAGTACTTGGTGGCAAAACCCTTGTTGGCAATAACAGAGGTCAGACGTTTCTTGTAGTTGGCCACCAGGTTTGCACACATCTCAAGAGGGATTTTGTCCCACTCCTCTTTGCAGATCCTCTCCAAATCATTAAGGTTTCCAGGCTGACGCTTCGCAATTCGAACCTTCAACTCCCTCCACAGATTTTCTATGGGATTAAGGTCTGGAGACTGGCTAGGCCACTCCAGGACCTTACTGTGCTTCTTCTTGAGCCACTCCTTTGTTGCTTTGGCTGTGTTTTGGGGTCATTGTCATGCTGGAATACCCTTTCATGACCCATTTTCAATGCCCTGGCTGAGGGATGGAGGTTCTGACCCAAGATTTGACGGTACATGGCCCGTCCATCGTCCCTTTGATGCGGTGCAGTTGGACAAATGTCCAATGTCAGCAGGGGGTCAAATACTTTTTTCCCTCACTGTAGTTCCCAGAATCCTGCACAATTACTATCCTGATACAAGGGAAAACAAATTTAGCTCTATGGAGAAGTTAAGGTTACGTATATTTTCTCTTATTGTGCATTTTTGGGTATTGGGAGTAGAGTATTTAGAAGAACAGGATGGTCTGGTGCTCTGAAATACTATTAGAATGAGTCTATATTAGGGGAAATTCAGTCCAGGTGTTTCATCCAGATCTACAATTGCCTAATGAGGGTATTTAAACTAACCTGCCACCACTTGTCAGGGAGGGGATTTTTACTTGCCATAGCTTGCTTTTCATTCGACAATGGCTAGCGGTGAATGGAAATATATTTATTTATTTATATAAATAATATATTATGTTTTATATATATATATATATATATATATATATATATATATATATATATATATATATATATATATATATAATGAAAGAAATACCGGCACTCCAGGATTTGGTAAAAAAAAAGAGGTTAGTTCTTCTTTATTCTTACAGTTCCAGTCAACGTTTCAGCTCTTGCACAGAACTTTCATCAGGACTGTCCTGATGAAAGCTCTGTGCAAGAGCTGAAACGTTGACTGGAACTGTAGGAATAAAGAAGAACTAACCTCTCTTTTTTTTACCAAATCCTGGAGTGCCGGTATTTCTTTCATTATTTATACTTTATGTGACCAGAGCACTAGGTATTTATTTTGTTA
Organism: Pelobates fuscus; assembly: GCF_036172605.1. Classification (NCBI taxonomy): domain Eukaryota; kingdom Metazoa; phylum Chordata; class Amphibia; order Anura; family Pelobatidae; genus Pelobates; species Pelobates fuscus. The sequence continues at coordinate 65,543,398 of NC_086325.1, read as the reverse complement.
AAGTTGGAGTGCTGGAGCCTTGGATTTATATTTATATATATACATACAAATCCACGAACCCAGCACTCGAGTTCCCAAAAAAAAGACGAGTGCACTCAAGGGTCTGGTAAAAGTATTAAAGTTGATGCTTTTTATTTAGATATTATTTTGATATAAATAATATTTAATCTTTCTTTAATGCTTGTCAACTCTTATGTAAGCCATTTCAGCAGTTCTGAACTTGCTGGCAAACTGTATTGAAACCAAATCAACATTGGAACTTGATCTCCTTGTGTTCTCGCTAAAGGGTCTGCCTGAGCTTAAAGCACATTTTATTTTGTTTGGTAAAAGTTTTCGCTTCCCATTACCCACTGACCCAATCTACAGGTCATGCCCTCTATCTTAAGAACTTGAGTTACTAGGTGTTAGTTTCCGTCAAGTAGTTGATTGTCAAAACCGGATGCTTTTTTTTATTACTAAAAATCTTTTGTTTGTAAAAGCAATTTCTGTTTGTCTTTCATGTTTCAGTTTTAATGGTAACACTAATAATAATAAAAAAAAAGGTATTTTGACTTTCTGGTGATGTCAAAAAGCACTTTGTTATTTTTGTAAATTTTTTTGCAGCCAAAGATTATTTGTCTTTAATAGTAAGGTTTTTTTTATCTTCAGCCTTATTGTCTGTAAAGGTCACGTAAAGTCCACATTTATGATATCACTCGCATATGCTGTTATTACTAATATTGGTATCCCTAATTTATAAAGCTCTGGTTTAATTTGCAATTATGTACAATAGAATTCTGTTCTAGAGACTAGAACAAAGAATAGCTGAATTGCACCTTATTTCCACATGGTTGTGGTCTGTTTAACAGTCTGTCCAGTTTGCTCAGTCTTGACTACTTAGCCAAGTAGTTATCACTAAAGATCAAAGGCTCGCTACTATGCTTGTTGTTAAAAGAACACTACAAACACTATACCTACTACGTCTCGATACTACGTCTCAGGAGTACCCTGGTGCCCTCAGCCCATGGTATGCAGTCAAACCCTTTTTGAATGGTTCGATGTCTTATCTGTTACTAATGATGTAATATATCACGGGGCTTAGCTCATTGGCTTAGAGTGATATTGTGGAACCCTTACACTGACTACTAACAGGGATGGGGGAGCGCCAGAGCACTCCTGACACCATAACCACTGCAGCAAGATATAGTAGTTATAGTGTTTGGAGTGTACTTTTAACTACAGCATGCAGAGGTTATGGTGCTTGGATTGTTCCTTTAAAAAGCAGCCAATAAAAGGCTGTGCATACTTGACAATTTTTTTCTTAAACCAGCAAACACTTTTAAGCAAATATACAAACCAACATAACGCAAGAAAACTTTGAAAAGTATATAAGAAATGTTTATAAACTTACTCTAAACTTAGTCAGATAGCATTCTTGAACCTGCCTCACAGCTATGGGAGTTTTATCAGCCTCCTCCCTCCCCCTACACACACTTTTTAATTTCAGACCGGTCCACTAATGACAAATAGGGCATCTGGCACCATATGCAGAAATTGGGAAAAACAATAAGAGAGGCAGAATAGATGTATCCCCAGACCTTAGAGTGGCCAGGCCTGTAAATATGCTTACATGTACACTCCTGTGACCCCCAAAAAGTACGAGAATGCGGTCCCACTGGACCTGAAGTGGCGGGGGAACTTTTATTTTATAAAAGAGCGCAGGTGGAAAGCATAAGAAAAAAGAAACAGGCAAACATGAAAAAAACAAACATATTTACCTGCTTTTTTTTAGCTTGCCGAGTAAGACAACTGTCTCATTCAGAGAAAACGCTTTTAAATTAGATCATTTTAAAACATGACAGGAGGCTTCATATTTTGCATAAACTCTATTTACTAGCTACACAGTAGCAAAGAAACACATAGGAAAAGAAAAAACAATCACAAGAGGGTAGGGTGAACATGAGGTATAGTAAGCATTAAAGTATATTTGGTTTTAATTCACTTTGTTGAATTTATTACACTTTGCATGCAATTGTAAATTTTTTTTGTTTCTGGCACACCTAACTTCAGATCTGGACAACTATTTACCAACATATTCCTGGTGGGGATTATACCACCCATACATTTTCTTACTGTATCACATATTTATGTTTACAGTGAGCACTATTGGATAATTTATTTTTCTTTCATATACCTACCTACATATCGAGATATTCGCCTCATAAGTTATATCCATCAGTGGGGATTGAACAGCTACAAGCAATCTTACTTAGAGCTAGTTTAAGCTCCATAACATGTGAGGGCTCCCTCACATACTACTGTTGTGAATTCTATTTTTCTTCCAAAACAGCCTGCACTATTATTTGTCACTTTGTGTCTCCCTACATATATTTGCAAGCACCTTAACCAAGAACCAACATTTCCCAAGAATCCAGAAACAGCTGCGATTGCGATATTTGGACTGTGAATATTTAGACTTTTAAAAATATTTGTATTATTATATTATTTTATCGTTTTACACCTTTTGGCGCAACCTGTTTTCTTGTATCTTATACTTCCTCTTTCTTTGCTGTTCCGTCAAGCAGACAGGTCAGAGTATTACTCTTCTTCATTAATTTATATTTGTATTCAGGGCCGGCCTTAGGGGTGTGCGAGCTGTGCGGCCGCACAGGGCGCCATGAAGCAGGGGGCGCCGTGCGGCCGCACAGCCGGCCGGGATTTAAAAAAAAAAAATTATTTTTTTTTGTTTAAAAATTTGCGGCGGGGGCGGAGCTTACCGTGCGGCGGGGCGGAGCTAAAAGCGCCGGAAAACTGCTGCAGGGGAAGCAGGAAGGAGTCCCTGCTTCCCCACCAAACAGTCACCAGGAGCTGCACTGCCTCCACAATGAACTGCCTGTGTGTATTACTGTCTGTGTGTGTGTGTGTGTGTGTGTGTATGACTGACTGCCTCTGTGTGTGTGTGACTCTCTGCCTGTGTGTATTACTGTCTGTGTGTGTGTGTATGACTGTCTGCCTCTGTGTGTCTGTGTGTATTACTGTCTGTGTGTGTGTGTATGACTCTCTGCCTGTGTGTATTACTGTCTGTGTGTATGACTGTCTGCCTCTGTGTGTCTGTGTGTATGACTGTCTGCCTGTGTGTGTGTATTACTGTCTGTGTGTGTGTGTGTGTGTGACTGTCTGCCTCTGTGTGTCTGTGTGTATGACTGTCTGCCTCTGTGTGTCTATGTGTATTACTGTCTGCCTCTGTGTGTGTGTCTGTGTGTATTACTGTCTGCCTCTGTGTGTGTGTGTGTGTCTGTGTGTATGACTGTCTGCCTCTGTGTGTATGACTGTCTGCTTCTGTGTGTCTGTGTGTATGACTATCTGCATGTGTGTGTCTGTGTGTGTGTGTGTATGACTGTCTGCCACTGTGTGTCTGTGTGTATTACTGTCTGCCTCTGTGTGTGTGTCTGTGTGTATTACTGTCTGCCTCTGTGTGTGTGATTGTGTGTATGACTGCTTCTGTGTGTATGACTGCCTGTGTGTATGGCTGTCTGCCTCTGTGTGTATGGCTGTCTGCCTCTATGTATCTGTGTGTATGACTGTCTGCCTGTGTGTGTCTGTGTGTATGACTGTCTGCGTGTGTGTCTGTGTGTATGACTGTCTGTGTGTGTGTGTGTGTGTGTGTGTGTATGACTGTCTGCCTCTGTGTGTGTCTGTGTGTATGACTGTGTGTGTCTGTGTGTATTACTGTCTGCCTCTGTGTGTGTCTGTGTGTATTACTGTCTGTGTCTGTGTGTATGACTGACTGTCTGCCTGTGTGTGTCTGTGTGTGTGTGAGACTGTTTGCCTTTGTGTGTCTGTGTGTGTGTGTATGACTGTCTGCCTGTGTGTGTGTGTGGATGTCTTCCTGTGTGTGTGTGTATGGCCGTCTGACTCTGTGTGTGTGTGTGTCACATACAACCAATACACGCATATCACACACTGTTAATACACCCATTACAAATATCACACATAGCATACATATCACACACAGTCATCACACCTACTATCACATACACAGACAACACAAACATTACAGCATACATGGATGACGGGGGGGGGGGTGCTGTGAAGATTTTTCGCACAGGGCGTCTAAATGCCTAAGGCCGGCCCTGTTTGTATTGCCTCTTTTGAGGTTGTGTCTGTATTATTTTCTGATATACTTTGCTGTTTGTTCTTGCTGTGCTTCTGTACTATGTGCAGCTGTGTTTTTTCTATGTGATTTATTGTATTTATACCTTATTCTTGGTTTCTGCCCTCTCCCCTCCTTGCTCTCACTTCTCTGGGGTTTGAGGGGCTTTTGGGTCTTAGTGGGGTTGGATGTTAATGTTGAATTAGGCCATTTATATAAGCTGTTTAAAGGGACTTCACCCATAACCTTGTATTAACTATTAGAGCATGGATTAGTCCTCTCTGTCAGGACTGTGGCCCACATTCAAGGGGTGAACCCCCTACTATATTTTTACTGCACTGTGCTACTGAATGCTACTGAATGGAGACATGATGTTGCAGCCTCTGTTAACTGCTGGACACATTTCCACATTTCCAGGACATACTGCTTAAAGGACCACTCTAGTGCCAGGAAAGCATACTAGTTTTCTGGCACTAGAGTGCCCTGAGGGTGCCCCCACCCTCAGGGACCCACTCCCGCCCGGCTCTGGAAAGGGGAAAGGGGTAAAAACTTACCTTTTTCCAGCGCTGGGCGGGGAGCTCTCCTCCTCCTCTCCGCCTCCGTTCCTCCCCGTCGGCTGAATGCGCACGAGCTGCGCGCGCATTCAGCCGGTCACATAGGAAAGCATTCATAATGCTTTCCTATGGACGCTTGCGTGCTCTCACTGTGATTTTCACAGTGAGAATCACGCAAGCGCCTCTAGCGGCTGTCAGTGAGACAGCCACTAGAGGATTAGGGGGAAGGCTTAACTAATTGATAAACATAGCAGTTTCTCTGAAACTGCTATGTTTATAAAACAATTAGTTAACCCTAGCTGGACCTGACACCCAGACCACTTCATTAAGCTGAAGTGGTCTGGGTGCCTAGAGTGGTCCTTTAAGGACTATCTCCCATTCTCCCATAACCATGAATTAACTGTTTGAGCACAGATTAGTGCTTTCTGTCAGGACCGTGGCCAGCACTTAGGGGTTTATACCCTGTGCACCTAGGGTGAGGCCCCTACTATATGTGTGCTGCACTGTGCTGCTGAGTGAAGGCATGCTGTTGAGTAGTAAGGGTAAGAGCGGCAGACAGGAGAAGGTCACAGGCCGAGCAAAGAGTCAGAGAAAGGGCATACCTATGAATTAGTGAAGAAATATACTGGGGGTAGAGTTGTTTAGAGCTTTATAAGAAAGTGCCACCTTTGCATATGAAAAGGAAAAAGAGAATTGGAATATGTATCCTTATAAAGGTTCCTAGAACTCCGGAAAATGTTCGAGTCCCAATACATCCCCATTGTATAAGATGATACATTGTACATTGTAGGCCGCTCTACATTATACTGCTGCTACAGCAAGATAATGATCAGTCACAGCCAAGCACTACATAAAAATACCTTCTACAGTGAGATTTAATAGCTCCAAACAGCATTTTCTTAAAAGGGGAACTCCTCATGAAATTATTTAATTCAATAAAACATTGAAAACCACCTATAACTTGTACTAACCTTTTTTCATGTGATGCTGTTTCTTTTTAAATGTAAATGAAAGATTTAGCAAATTTCAATCTAGTCTAGTCGAGGCACAGCCAGGGCACAGATTCCAAATAAGGAGAAAAATAGAAACACTGTTTAATTTCTCCTCTTGTTGACTGACTGGCATTTGCATCATAGCTTCTGTCAACCATTATAACAACAGTTATAACAATGATTGACCGGGAGCTATGATGGAGGCACCCTGTTACAGTTGTGTGGATTCTACATTTAATTGTATTTTTACATTGCATTTCACTTTATTTGTCACAACTCCCAAAGATATATTTTATAAATAGAATGGATAAGGAAATGTAAGATTAAAAATCCCAAGTGATACTTCTCCTTTAATAACTCTCAAATGTTGTCAACATCATATTCCATATCCAATATGTGTACCGCACCAACAAGAAGCACAGGCAGCCTCCCCTTCTAAATAAAAGCACAGTATTGTTAATTCTAAATGTTTAATTCATGTTCAATAGATTACCCCCTATAACCCTCCCCCCGTCCCTCCAGATCAAACCAACCTATTTCCCCAATATTTAAAACTCAACACAATACATATATACAAATTAATGTTTTTATTAATACGATTAGTACAATTTGCAAGATTAAACTCTTGTTTTAATTTGTGACAATAGTATAGGGGATGTAGAGGGCACATACAGCTTAAATGTAAGTACAGATTGGGCCAGGAGGTGGCAATATGTGCGTGACCTCTTGACTCACGAAGAGTCGTCCTTCAGCACTCAGGAGAGGAAAAACCCCTGTGGAGGAAACCTCTGGGGAATCATGGCTTGAAAAACTCTCCTTCCCTCTGGGCCATAAGAGGTGAATGCAGAAATATAAGTGGAAATGGGGCTTGCTCTGTGTACATGCTAGATAATCCACAAATGGTAGTTAAACAGACAGACAGACATTTAGACTTGGACATCATTTAATAGATTTGTGATATATTTGCTATTACGCATTGCAGACTGGCTTCCAAGAGCTACTGAGCTCAGTCAAAAATTCTACTTCACTGGTGCAAGTACTAATAATACACAACAGTAAGGAAATAGCAAGCTTTACTTTTATAAATTAACCTGGATGCACCCCCCTTGGTGTTCAAGCAGACAACAGTGTCAGGGTATTTATATCGGCAGACATTTTGTGCTATGATAGAAATTAAAAGTGTATATTTGGAGTCACTCTGAACAGACCAGACTCCATTTTGTTATTTTCAAGTTAACAAAGAGACACGAAATTTCTTTCCTTTCTGTAAGACTAGTCACTTTGCCAGAGCTGAAGGAATATATGATGTAAACAAACCAAGTGATAAGAAACTGTCTAATTGCTAATGGAATAGAATAATTCTAAAACCCAGACATTTGTGACAGAGAAGATTAAATAATTAAATTTTACTTTCTATATCTAACAAGATCCCATTGTAAGTGAAAGGTGATTTTAAGTTTAAGAACTGTCATATTAGAAATCATAGCAGAATTTGCCAGACACATAGTCTGGACAAAACTTAAAGAAATTGTTTGATCTGACAGAAAACGTGAGTTATAGCAATCATATAGATAAGCCAAAATTACGTCAAAATAGCCACCAGGAAAAGTTAACTCTTTCCTGGATAGGTTTGTTTAGTGGGACGAGACTGCCCTCTATAGACCAAATACTTAAGTTGCTATCTAAAAGGCAACCACACACCCCAATTTTCTATTGGTCTATACCTAGTGACGAACAGAGAATCTCTCCCTTTAAAAAGTTAAGTCAAAGGGAAGAGAGAGTCATCAAGAGAGGTAATCAAGAGATTAATGCAAGGAGGTATGCAGTAATCAAGAGATGAATGCAGAGAAAGCAAAGGGGCAAGGCAGTCGGAAGCAGACTAAGTAAGAAGCAAGCAGAGAAAGAGACCCATGAAACATTCCTTGACACTTAGCTACCTGAGAACATCTGGTGAGAACATCTATTTAACTGGTAAATATACTGGTTTCATTTAATTAATCTAATTTAATTAAACATTTCTAATAGCATGATATATGACTGGATAAATCACGATCAGATTTCAATATTTAGAAATCTTAGTTAACTAAGAAGTATATGTTATTAAATGTTCTATTCTGCAGATAGAATGAATAATGATGTATCTATGTGATATATCACATGTTAATATATCGTGATATTTATCCAAGTGTATTGATTTGCTCTAATAAGATAAAATATCTGTTTAGACAAATTAAAAATTCAGCTTATAGAACATAGTAGATTTCTCTTATTGGAAGGGTCCAGGAAATGACTAATGAACTGGTTAAATGTTATTTTATTTAAAATTACATAAGAATAGATCTTAAATGCCTAGAAGAGGTCTAGCTAGCATTGAAAGGGTTATTCTAACTGTCAGCTAAAGTTTTTATGACCTTACGCTGCATTCTGAGGAATTCTGTTCACTTCGTTTCTCTGTGAAGCCCATCATAAATCTTGTCTTGACAGCTAATGTGGTAGATTCTAAACTGTGTTAACCATTGGGAAATATATTACCATTTGTATTGCATGTTCGTGTTATACTAAAATTTCATTGATTATTGTCACGCATGTTACTTATTATTATTATTTTAAAAATGTCACAATAAATTAATTCTATTTTTATAACAAATTGTGATTTTATTGATATGGAATACATTTCACTTATACGATAACGATCTTTGGGATCTGAGAATTGAAAATAGTGGGCAATTCTTAACTGTTTACTATTATTATCCCATAAATATCCCCACAACAGGTTCTGTTACTTCCTAGTTTTGGTAGCTCAGTGGCGATAAACTCAAGAGGCAGCAATTGCCTTGCAAAGACTTCTCATTGAGCTGCATTTGGAAGTCTGTGATTGGACATCCACAGACATCCAAGACTGACCGGGATTAGCGAGGAGGGTTTGCAAAGGCAGCAGACTGCATCTTTTGCAAGCTGTTTTTAGATCTGCCCCCAATGAAAAATGCATTATTACATGAATGCATGGGGTACATGTACTGGTCAGTGATTTTCATTTAATTTGTATTTGGGCAATAGAGTGTCCCTTTGATGAACCAGTTTTGGCGTATAGCTCATGTCACTGCAGTCCTACCGCTCAACTCTTTGCCATTTAGGAGTTAAATAACTTTGTTTATACAGCCCTAGTCGTACTTGTCTACATCAGACTTACACATCCTCCCTAAACACTTCATGTAAAGAGAAATCTAATGCTTAAACTTCCTTTATTGTACATTCTGTTTAATTTAGAATTTCGTATCTCCTGCTCTGTCAAAAGCCTTCTAGGTCCCACAGAATTCTCATGTGTGTGATTAAAGTTCAATTTACAGAGTATGATATAAAAAGTTCTGTTGCGGACCGTTTCAGCATAAAAGGGAATAAAATCCGTTTAGGCGATAATCCCCTTTTCCATAGACCAGCAGCTACTATAAGCACCAATTTCCCGAACTCCCAAACTGCACGGATTCACCAACTCTCGAACAGCAGACACACGAACCCTGGAAGCAGCCGAACAGGAAAAGCCATACGAACAGCTTACACTCCTGGCAATCGGCATACAGTCCCCTTCCCCCAAGAAAGAGACAACACTTCAGCTTCAGGGTTAAGCAGGAACTCTGGACTGGCTCATCCAGCCCGGCTTTTATTTCCATCTCACACATACAGGCCACACCCAGGGGGAGGCATAAAATAACCAATGACATAGATGTTACCTCCCACACATCCCCTCCCCTTAGTGTGACACATAATCCCATTATGCATACAGTGTAAAATATACTTTTACACAACTTTCATAACTTTAAAACCATACATCACATTCACATAAAAATACATATCCACAATCAATCCATTCAGGGGAACAACATATTAAAAAATGGCATGAATCCGACCAGGGGTTCAAAAGTTACTAAAAGTATCTTTTGTCCCTCCTGGCTGGCAGAAAAACATCCCCTCAATGCACCCTGGTTTCCTCCCTTCTGCCCTGGAGTTAATTGGAGAAGTAATCCAATTATCCAGGACTAGAGGCAGATTCCATTAACCACATGGTTGCAAAACGACATAAAACACTTTAAAATACATAAAGTCACATTTTACACATAACACACAGACATTTCACATATCCCAAAAAGTCCCAATAGGTCCACGGATGGCCCTTAAAGGCCCAGTAGCAGTAATATAAACTATTACATGCCCAAATATAGTTTTTACAGTGCAATATGTCCAGGGGCCATAGTCGCAGGGCAGGAGGCTAGCAACCAGGCTTCTCCAGTTCACAGTGGCGAAGTTGGTTTCGCCACAATTCTCCCCTTTACCAATTAGACTAACAGGGTACCTGACCTCCTGCCGGTCAGTGCCCTGGTTAGTCCAGCAACCCACCCACAAGACAAAACCAGCAGTACAGGCCACCCACAATAAATGGTTACTCCACCTGGGTAAGGGAGAATTTTGTCCATGTCCAGGTGCCTTACCACGGCTGTGTGGGGGACTGGTAGGCCGCCTTGGTGGGTTGCTGAGTGGGCAGAGACCAGCGGTACTCTGTCCTGGTGCCAGCACTACCACGGGAGTAGGCTGGTTGGAGCCTGGTTGCCGGAGACTGACTGTCTCCCCTGTAGGTGCATAGCTCGGCTGCCGGAGGGGGAGACCGACTGTCTCCCCTTTGGATACACTGCTCTGTGGCTTGAGAACAGGACCGACCGTCCCTACCCCTTGTGCTGTAAGTGCAGAGACTACGGTCCCATCTGCCCAGTTGTGGGGCTTAACATCTCCCCTTGGTGGGTTAGGCTGCCGCTGGAGAGAGGGTGTAACAAGCTCCTCTCTCTGGACGGTGAACTGCCGCTGGGGAGAGGGGTTAGCAGGCTCCTCTCCCTGCCACTCTCTCTGCTGGTGGAAAGGGAGACCAGCTGTCTCCCCTTTCATTCTCTTGTCCCGCTGCTGGGGTGCGAGACTGACTGTCTCTGCTCCCTGTGGTACACGCTGCCGCTGGGGAGGAAGGACTGCACCTTCTGCTCCCTGGGACACACACTGCCGCTGGGGAGGGAGGACGCTGCTCTCCTCTCCCTTCACTTCACACTGCCTTTTTGGCATATCACTTTGCTGCTGGGGGGCAGGAACAACTACCTCTGCCCCCTGTAACTCAGCCTGCCGCTGGGGAGGACGGACGACACCATCAGCTACATGGGGTACACACTGCCGCTGGGGAGGAAGGACTGCACCTACTGCTCCCTGGGGGACACACTGCCACTGGGGAGGAAGGACGGCACCTGCTGCCTGAATACACACTGCCGCTGGGGAGGAAGGACGGCACCCTCTGCTCCCTGGGGTACACACTGCCGCTGGGGAGAAAGGACGGCACCTTCTGCTCCCTGGGGTACACACTGCCGCTGGGGAGGAAGGACGGCACCTTCTGCTCCCTGGGGTACACACTGCCGCTGGGGAGGAAGGACGGCACCATCAGCTCCCTGGGGTACACACTGCCGCTGGGGAGGAAGGACTGCACCTTCTGCTCCCTGGGACAGACACTGCCGCTGGGGAGGACGGACGACACTATCAGCTCCCTGGGGTACACACTGCCGCTGGGGAGGAAGGACCACACGCTTCTCTCCCTGCAACTTGCTTGGCCACTGGGGTCTCTCCCAACCTGCCAACTTCCGTGCCCGCCCTGCTCCGACCTGCAGGTACTCTTCTACCTGTCTACTCACAAGCTGCACGTATTTCTCCGGGGGGTTGGGTCCGAGGAAAATCAGCCGTGATCTCAGGTCTTTGTCAAACGCCTCCTGCGTGTAGCTGGGTGCCATGCTTGCTCTGCTGCAGTTGGTTCCTTGTAGATAGGGTCGCTGTACGGGTACTAGCGTTGCCCTCAATTTGTAATCCAGGAATGGTGTTGTCTGTAGCTGTCCCTCTGGTTGTAGGAACGATCCCGCCGCTTGCCACCAATTGTTTTGGACCGTTTCAGCATAAAAGGGAATAAAATCCGTTTAGGCGATAATCCCCTTTTCCATAGACCAGCAGCTACTATAAGCACCAATTTCCCGAACTCCCAAACTGCACGGATTCACCAACTCTCGAACAGCAGACACACGAACCCTGGAAGCAGCCGAACAGGAAAAGCCATAAGAACAGCTTACACTCCTGGCAATCGGCATACAGTCCCCTTCCCCCAAGAAAGAGACAACACTTCAGCTTCAGGGTTAAGCAGGAACTCTGGACTGGCTCATCCAGCCCGGCTTTTATTTCCATCTCACACATACAGGCCACACCCAGGGGGAGGCATAAAATAACCAATGACATAGATGTTACCTCCCACACATCCCCTCCCCTTAGTGTGACACATAATCCCATTATGCATACAGTGTAAAATATACTTTTACACAACTTTCATAACTTTAAAACCATACATCACATTCACATAAAAATACATATCCACAATCAATCCATTCAGGGGAACAACATATTAAAAAATGGCATGAATCCGACCAGGGGTTCAAAAGTTACTAAAAGTATCTTTTGTCCCTCCTGGCTGGCAGAAAAAACATCCCCACAATGCACCCTGGTTTCCTCCCTTCTGCCCTGGAGTTAATTGGAGAAGTAATCCAATTATCCAGGACTAGAGGCAGACTCCATTAACCACATGGTTGCAAAACGACATAAAACACTTTAAAATACATAAAGTCACATTTTACACATAACACACAGACATTTCACATATCCCAAAAAGTCCCAATAGGTCCACGGATGGCCCTTAAAGGCCCAGTAGCAGTAATATAAACTATTACATGCCCAAATATAGTTTTTACAGTGCAATATGTCCAGGGGCCATAGTCGCAGGGCAGGAGGCTAGCAACCAGGCTTCTCCAGTTCACAGTGGCGAAGTTGGTTTCGCCACAAGTTCTAAATCAACTTAACATCTGATTGAAAATAAAACTATATTTTTCATGTAAGCTGAGTGAGTCACAGCCAGGGGAACTGTAGCTAGGGTTGCATGGAAAGAAACAAGAGTGGTTTAACTTAAAGGAAAGATGATTGCGCAGTGAGACTGCAGGGGCATGATTTATACACCAAAACTGCTTCATTAAGATATAGTTGTTGTGATTCCAAAAGTGTCCCTTTAAATTAGAAATTCACTTTGAATTTACTTTGGATTCATAACAATTCTTTAGTTACTAAACCAGACTGTTGCTATTTCTCTTCCTCTCTCTTTGACGAATAATCAGTGCAAAGAGCAGAACTTTTATTTACAAGGATTCAGTATGGATGAGCTCAGTTCATGGACAAAGGAAAATAAAGCAAAGTAGATTTTTACTTTTAATTTTATATTTCAGACGTCACAAACATATATATTTTTAAAACAAACAAACAAACAGGCATACATAAGCCTACAATAGTAAAATTACAGGGAATTACAAGTTCCCTTTTACCTACCTGATTCCATTGTATTATTTTTGACTTTTCTAGTAATTATATCAGAATAGGAATTATTTGTCCAATACATAAAAATAAGGCCTTAGTGCTAATGCAGCAGTATAGGAAGGAACATAGTCAAGATTTTTAAACCTACATAGAGACAAGTGTGAGGTTTAGGTTTCGTAAATGAAGGAGAAGGGGAAGAAATATGTTTTATATTCTGTACTGCAAAAAAATGATAAAATATACACTTCCATTGCAAATTAATTTTTCAGTTGAATTGTTCAAGCTGCTTGTGCGTTCAGTAATATATTACACAGTTCAGATCATCACTGAGGTATTGCAGGTTCAAATTTCATAACATTCTAATGGCATTGAATCTGAGTAACATGACTCTCCAGGGTCGCTTTCAATATCCTTAATATGTGCAATATGGGATGTGTTCATTAATTCTACTGAAAAAAGTGTATAGTTAAAGATGGCAGGGCTAATACATAACAGCTTTCAGGGTACCATAACGACAATATTACTATTTTAATCCCTAGTAGTGCTCTACCTGATTTTAAAACAAAGCTGAAATAATTTCCTTAAAGAGTAATAATGTCCAACATTAAAGGGACAGTATAGTCACCAAAACAACTTTAGCTTAATGAATCAGCTATGGTGTATAAATCATGCCCCTGAAGTTTCACTGCTAAATCCATTGCCATTTAGGAGTTAAATCACTTTTGTTTTTGCATATGCAGTACTAACCATACCTCCCCTGGCTGTGACTGACACAGTCAGCATGAAAACAAAATGGTTTCATTTTCAATCATATGTAATTTACTTTTAAGTTTTTATCTCCTGCTCTGTAAATTGAACTTTAATTATGTACACGAGCCTCTTGTGGGGTCTAGCAGGTTATTGACAGATCAGTAGATAAGAAAGTCTAAATTGAACAGAATATTCAAGAAAAGAAGTGTAAACACTAGATGACTTCACAGGAAGTGTTTAGGAAGGCTATGCAAGTCACATGCAGGGAGGTGTGACTATGGCTTTATAAACAAAGTGATTTAATTCCTAAATGGCAGAGAATTGCACGTTGAAACTGTAGGGTCATGATCTACACACCAAAACTGCTTCGTTAAGCTAAAGTTGTTTGGGTGACTATAGTGTCCCTTTAACCCCTTAAACCCCTAAGGACCAAACTTCTGGAATAAAAGGGAATCATGACATGTCACATATTCAAGTGTCCTTAATCATAACAATAACCTCTTCACTTATTCGTGGATTGATCGGAGGTACATTTTGTCATCAAGGTACATGTAAAGTTATTTAAATGACAGCATTCAATATCAGTTGTTTAATTCAGTTTTATGCTATTTAAACTGTATTTTAACCAGCAGTTTAAAACTCAGTTTGCTGGTCCTTCGTGTAAACTTTAATAAAGGTTTATTATTAATATGGGTACTGTACTTTGTAAAGGCTGTTGGCCTCCAGTTATTGTTTGCCGCCAATTCTTGTATTTGTTTCTTCTCTTACAATTATAATATATTTTACCAAGTACTTGTGAGATACTTGTGATAGAAGCATTTGCCAGACAATACTCTAAGACACTATAACACTAGAGAAGTGGTTTATAAGAGAGGTGTACTGGAGATACCTCAAGAATAACATCTAAGGAAGTTACATTGAAAGGCATAATACATTTAAAAAGTATCCAATGTATTTGTGTGGCTTGTCTCTTAAATAAATAATTAAAACATTTTTTTTTTAAAGTATAAATTGCTGAACAGTAAAAAAAAAGAAAACACAAATAACATAGTATTATATAGATATACAGAGCAAAATTGAAGTACCGTATATACTCGAGTATAAGCACATTTTTTGTACTGAAAAACCCCAACTCAACTTATACTCGAGTCAATGTCTGTATTATGGCAATTTATATTGCCATAATACAGACAGGGGGCTGTGTAGGAGGGGGGCTGGCAGAGAGTGTTTACTTACCTCTCCTGCAGCTACTGTCAGCTCCCTCCTCCTCCGCGCCGGTCCGGTCAGCCTCCCTGTCAGCTCCCAGTGTAAGTCTCGCGAGAGCCGCGGGGTCATAGCGCGGCTCTCGCGAGACTTACACTGGGACTTGCAGAGGGAGCTGACCGGACCGGCGCGGAGGAGGAGGGATTATTGTATCTAAATTTGTTAATACAAATCCACCTTTCCAAATAGGGACGCTTGCTTTATGTATAGCATTTGGGCATTCAGAGCTTGGTTTTAGTTAGGCATAGTTTTTAAAAATAAATATATAAAATAAGGTAAATGGTTTTTGGTATTTGTTTTTAGTTTTTTTGTTTGTGGATTAAAAAGATAAAAAAAGTTAAAAAAAAAATTGGGATATATAAAACCTTAGAATGCATGACAAATTTTATATTGATGTATGCAGAGTTTGGTTTTCATACATACAAAAATAGGTATTTTTCTTGGCACGTTTCCTAATAGATAAAATGTAGACTTGTACAATGTAAATATGTGGTACACATTTTTAAAACATAAAATTTAGATATAGGGATTGTTTTTTTATTTCTACAAAATAGCTATGCTGTGTATGGAATTGAAATATCCAAATGTAGTTATGTGTAGTTTGGTTTTAAAACAGTTAATTTAAGTATCCAGGACATGTATTTGACACATACAAAATGTAGATTGGCTTAAAATAGAAACATTATTTGTATGCAGGGTTTTGTGTTAAAAATCTATAATGTATAAATGTATGTCGTTGGTTGAGTGCCTAATATAAAATGGCTACCTGTGTCCAACAACTACTTTAGGTTTCACTGGGACACCTGTTTCTTTTGACTGCGCTGCTGTCATGTCTAATTTTTGTCTGCCGAGGACTCTTTACTGCAGCTGAACATGGTTTGCATTAGTCTCCTTCATTTTTAAGTTTATTGATTTTTTTTTATTTTTTCCTATTTTAACTCATGTAATCAGGGCCAGTGTACTAACTTTGTATTTCTGTATGCAAGCCCACTAAAGCGATAAAACTAGCCCTAGCTTGGATGTTATTCTAGAGTCCAAATGCACTAGTCTGTTCACATAACTAGCGATGTACAGCCTGTCTGAGTAGTGACTACTAATTCATGCTTAAGCAGTTCTATTTCTAGCGAGGTGTTATCTATTTTGCCTGATCCTCACAAATTTTGCATTATACAAACAACCACTTTACAGCCACCTTGGCAGCAGAGCTTGTCTAGTTTAAGCTTTATACCCGATTCGTTCTTTCTTTTATCATTTCAAGCATATAGTCTATCTTATTAAGCATGCGTATACCTGTAAAGCAAATTATAATACAACATATACTGAAGCATATCTCTTTAACACATAAAAAAGTGCAAGTGTTTTCTCATGTCATGACACTGTATGGAATTGTTTATCTACATTGAGCTTGTAGAAGCTGTTCTGGCAATGCAAGCCTGTATGTTTTTTTTTTTTATAAATTCTTTATTTTGAAAGATTTTTGTTTTATGGGGTGGGGGTACAGAAAAGAAAATTGGGAATTGGTTTGTGGTACAGTGTTTACATATCATCCATCTACTGTTATAGCAGTCGTTCACCATGAGTATAAGTGCTAGTCAACAGTCTTAGTTACAACAGTTGGGTATTGCCTTTTTTTTTTTTATAAATTCCTTATTTTCCAAGGTGCTTATTTAGGCTTACGTACAGATCATGACATGGTGGTACATCAATTAAAGCCGGTTTCCTAACACTGTCTCGTTGTTCATGGTAGTGTTGCTGTTGCTAGCTGCTGAGCCTAAACAGTTCACAAATTTATCCCATGTCCACTCTGATTGATTTGTGTACATTATCCTTTTAACCGGGTAGGGGTGAACTGGGGTACTTGGTCCCGGGGTCTATGAGCTTCTCTTGTTGGCAGTATCTCTTCCTGTTTCTGTTGGGGTTGTGGGGGAAGGGGGTACCGTAGAGGAGGAGGGAGAGAAAGGAGGGGGAGAGGAGAAAAGAAGAAGAAAAAAAAAAAAAAAAAGGGAGGGGGGGGGGAGAGAGAAGCCAGGGTCAGTGATTTGTTGTGGTGCGCTTGGCTGTCCGCCTAAGCGTGTCGGTGGTGGGGGGGGGGGGGGGGTATTCTCACTGTTTGCTTCTTCCTTGGTTGTGTGTGGGGGTGGTTGAATGTGTAGTCAGGGGGGGCCTAGGGTGGAGGCCTAGTGTCTTCGGGGTTCTTCCCGTCGTTGTGCGGTGCGGGATCCCGCCTCTGGCCTCGGTATCTGGTCTTTGTGGACCATTGCCATGCCTGTTGTAATGGTTGGGGCCGTGGAGCTGTGCCGTGTTGGGTCCTACCTGTCTGGTGCTGAGGCTCTGGGCGGGTGTTCGTCTTGGTTGGGATTCCCATTTTCGTCCCGTGGGGTGGCAGTGGTTCGGTTGTTGTGGTCAGGGGCGGGTATGGGATCTGTCCTGGGGTGCCCCCTTTCTTTCCTGGGCTTCCTCCTCCTCTAACAACTGGGGAGTCCTGTGGTGGGGTTGTGGGTATTGTTCCCCCCGGCCGCCCGCGCCCGCCGGGGCCCCCCCCTGGGGGGGGGGTGAGGGGAGTGGGTTTGTGGGGGAAGGGTGCAGACGTTGGTGGGTCCGCTGTGCGGGGTATGGACATGCCGCGAGGTCCGCCAGGTGGTGGGGCCGGCTGTCCGATGGAGCGTTTACGCTCTGACCATGGTGTCCAGCGTTGGGTAGTTTATGTCCCAGGGATCCCAGGTTCGGTGAAATGCTTTGTAAGAGTCGTGGATCTGCGCGGTGAGCTCGTCCAGGTCTCGGGTTTCTATTATCTTGTTGATGATGGTTGAGAGTGCGGGAATTCGGTGGTCGGCCCACCGCTCCGCGATCGCTCTTCTGGTCGCTAGTGTTATCCTTGCGGCTAGCTTGTTCTCGCTCCTGGTGAGGGAGTCCAGCGGTTTGTTGAGTAGTGCCGTCCACGGTAGCGCCGGGTAAGGTTTGTTGAGTATTTGTTCTATGAGACCGCTGATTGCCGCCCACAGTGGTTTAAGTTTTGGGCAGGACCACCAGCAATGTATGTAGGAGCCAGCTTCGCCACACAGTTTCCAGCACAGGGTGTCTGTTTTTTGTCCCATTTTGTGGAGTCTGTACGGTGTCAAGTACCACCGGAACAGCGTTTTGTACGCTTGCTCCTTGTGGGTGACACACACTGTCAGGGAGTTTGTTGCCTCCCAGATTTCGGCCCAGTCGCTCGGTTCTTCCGGTGGTCCCAGGTCCCTTTCCCATGCAGCAATATAGGTGAGGTTGATGTGTGAGGTATGCGTTGTTAGGGTGGCGTATAAGCTGGAGATTTGCCCTGAGTGCATGGGTGCGTCGAAGCATCTTTTCTCAAATGGCGTTAGGGGCGAGGTCCCCGCTTGTTTGATGATTGGCTGTCTGGCTAGGTCTCTGAGCTGGATGTAGCGGAAATGGTCCGCAGTTGTAAGTGTTTCGTTGTCCGGCAGGTCTTTGTAGTCTATGATTTTCCCTTGTTGATATAGGTGTAGGAGTCTGGAGATGTCCCTCTGGTCAAACGCGCGGAAGTGTTTTGCCACCATCCCTGGTGGGAAGAGTTTGTTCCGGTATATTGGTGTTACCGGGGAGATGAAAGAGGACAGTTCGTATTTGAGGTTGAGTTTATCCCACAGCGCTAGCGTGTGAGTGATTGCCGGAGAGGTGGGCGGCGGGAGCGGGCGATGCACGGGGGGCACCCACATATATGATGATGGTAGATCCCATCCCATGACATCATGCTCCAGGTCCACCCATCGCTTCGTGCTCGGGGGGGCGTGCCAATGTTGGACGTGGGCCAATTGTGCTGCATTATAGTATTGTTGGAAGTTGGGTAGTCCGAGGCCTCCGCTGGTTTTGGGGACATACATGGTCGATCTACGAATGCGTGGTCGTTTGCCCCTCCAGACAAATTTGTCAATAGCTGCTTGAAGGTCTGTAAAATCTTTCTTCTGTATGGGGATGGGTAGTGTTTGAAAGAGATACAGGAAGCGTGGTAGTAAATTCATTTTAATGGTTGTGACTCTACCAATCCATGAGATCCCTAATTTGTCCCAGCGTTGGAGGTCCTGGTGAGCTGCTGTTAGAAGTGGTTTGTAATTGAGGTCGTAGGTATCTTCCAAGCGTGGGGGCAATCGGGTGCCCAGGTATGTGAGATGAGACGTAGAGATTTGGAAGGGAAATGATTTGCGTAGGAGTTGGATTTGTTGCAATTCCATTGCCATTGGTATGAGAACTGATTTTGTCTGATTGATTTTGTACCCGGAGAAGCTGGAGTATTCGGCTATTACTTCGAGCGTGGCGTGTAGGGACGGTATCGGGTCTGCGAGGGACAAAAGGACATCGTCCGCATATGCCGCCACTGCGTATTTTTCATTTCTAATTTGGATGCCTTTTATGTCCGGGCGGGTGCGTATGGCCTGTAGAAGTGGCTCCAGGGAGATTGCAAAGATTAAGGGTGAGAGGGGGCAGCCCTGTCTGGTCCCGTTCTGTATGGTGAAGGTTCGGGCCTCGATGTTGGGTAGAAGAAGTTTCCCTGTGGGGCGATTGTAAATTGCTTCTAGGGCGTTCATGAAGCCGGCCGGGAATTTGAGGTGTGTGAGTATTTGGAACATGTATGGCCAGAGAAGGCGATCGAACGCCTTCTCTGCGTCCAGCGAGAGCATGACCGCCGGGATGTTCCGATTCTGGGTGTACCAGATTGTGTTGAAGGCTCTTCTGGTGTTGTCCGATGCCTGTCGCTTCGGAATGAAGCCGACCTGGTCGGGATGTATCAACTGGGGGAGGAAGGTGTTGAGACGGTTGGCCAGGGCTTTGGTAAGGATTTTCAGATCTGTGTTTAGAAGTGATATGGGCCGGTAGTGGCCGGGTTCTAACTGTTCTTTGCCTGGTTTGGGCAGGAGGCATATGTCGGCGGCGAGCATGTCCGGGGGGAGCCGATTACCTTGGAGGATAGAGTTAAAAGTTTTGCACAGGTGTGGTAGGAGCGTTGCCTGGAATGTTTTATAGTAAAGTGCGGTGAAGCCGTCCGGTCCTGGGCTTTTCAGTGGCTTCAGCGTTTTGAGGACCTGGGCAAGTTCCTCGCCCTCCATGGGTGCTTCCATCAGTGCCTGTGCCTGTGTGGATAGGGTGGGCAGGTTGAGCGGTTGTAAGAAAGATGAAATTCGTTCTCTTTGGGACCCGTCCCCTGTTGAGGGGTCGGCATGGTTGTATAGTTTCGTGTAATATCGCAGGAATTCTTGCGCTATCGTGTCTGGGTCCTTCGTGAGCTCCCCCGTGCTGGTTCTAATTTTGGCAATTCGTTTGTTGTCCTGTCGTTTTTTGAGGCAATTAGCCAGGAGGGAGTCTGCTTTGTTCCCCTTTTCGTAAAAGCGTTGTTTGGCCCACATAAGGTTTCGTGCTACGTCTGCTGAGGATAGCCGCCGGAGGTGCTCTCTTATGGTGGTAAGTTCCTGTAACACTTTATCAGAGGGGTTTTGTTTGTGCAACGTTTCGAGCTTAGTTAGGTTAGCCAATGCTTCTGTGAGGTCCTGGAGGCGTCGTTTTTTGTGGGTCGTGGCGATTGCTATCAGGTGGCCTCGGATTGTCGCTTTGTGCGCTGCCCATACTGTTGCCGGGGCCATGTCTTCGGTTGTATTTATCTCGAAATAGGTTTTGAGGTGGTCGGTTATGGTATGTACTGTTTCTTTGTCCCGGAGGATCCACGGATTGAGTCGCCAGCGCCACGGACAGGATAGCCGTGGGATTTGAAGGTCCAGCGTGATCTCCGCATGGTCCGACCACGTTATGTTGCCAATTTGTGAGTGGGTGGTCCAGGGCTGGATCGCCTGCGAGACCAGGAAGCAGTCGATGCGGGAATATGACCGGTGTGAGTGGGAGTAGAAGGTGAAATCTTTATCTGCCGGGTGGTGAGCTCTCCAAACGTCCAGGAGCGTGGTCTCGTGGAGGAAGTTGGCATATAACTTGTCATTCCTCGTTGGGGCCGGTATTGTGTTATCACGCGCTCTTCGGTCTATGGCGGGTGTGTGTGTCGCGTTGAGATCCCCCCCTATGATGAGGTGTTTGGCCGAGATGCTGCTGAGTCGGGACTTGAAGGTGCTCCAGAAGGTGGGGTCCGGCGTGGCCGGTGCATAGAGGGAGCATACGGCGAGTGGGGTTGTACCCATGTGTCCTGTGAGGATCAGATATCGCCCGTCAGGATCTGGATACGTGTGTATATCTTCCAAAGGGCAGGAGTTGCGTAACAGGATGGCAACTCCTTTTTTCTTTGGGTCCGGTGAGTTAGCTAAAAAGTGTCGTTTGAAGCGTCTATTGGTTAGAGGGAAACGTTTCCGGTCCGTGAAGTGAGTTTCCTGGAGTAGGATTATATCTGCCCCCGTGCGGTTGGCCCATCGTAATAACCCGTGTCTCTTGCCTGGGGAGTGTAGCCCCTTCACATTGAGGGAGGTTAGGCGAATCTTCGTGGAAGGTGGCGCCATGACCCGCACTGCGCCCTCGGTGGTGGCGGGTTGGAGGTAGGGAGGGGTTGTGGGTTGGGGGGGGACCCCGGAGCGCGCGGCGGGCCGGGGGGCTGTCGCTGTAATTGGGGCGGGGGGGGTAACTGGGCTTATCAATCTGGCCAGTCGTCTGGTTGGCGGGAGGGCTCGGTCTCCTATCCGCTTAGTGGGATTAGAAGGTGCAAGTCCTGAGGGAGGGTTTTGGCGGGTCGTGGCAGTTCCTGCTTTCGGCCTGCCTAGTACGGGGCTGTGTTGGCTGAGCTCTGAATGAGGACTAGGGGAGTGGTGCGGGGTTGTGTGTGAGTCCATGGTATCCGTGGCTGCCCTGAGTGGTGGGGGTGGCGTGCTCGGGGGCGGTAGCCCCTCGTCCTTGCCGTGGTGGGTGTCCCCGCCTGAGGTCCTGTGACGCCCGTGTTGTAGCTGTTGGTGCCTCTGCATTTATTGGTGGCGTAGTGGGTTATAATGTGTGGGGGGGTGTTGTTCGGGGCAGCTCGGTACCCGGTGTCTTCCTGTGTTTCTTGTTTTATGGGGAGGGAGGGAGGGAGGGGAGGGAGAGGGGGGGAGCACGGGTAGGGAGGAAAAGGTTGTGGCCTGTGGCCATAGTAGCTGGCCAACTGCTCTTCCCTAAGGTTTGGAAGGTGTTGGCGCCTCTTGTGGTGGTGCTGAGCTTAGAGGCCTGTCAGTGACAGCTTTTCAACATAGTTTATGCAACATTTTCATAACATCATTAAAACATATTAGTTGTAGCTTTGGTAATATAAACAAGTAAACAAATAAACAAAGAACCTGGTCATTGCAATAATAAGCCTTGTAATATGCATGAGCAACCATCTCGTCACCTGATGTGTTGTGTGGTTTCCTGCATGTGCCATGTGGTGTTGGGTGGTACTGAGGTGCCTGTGGCGTGACGTGGTGTTCGTCCGGCCCCGCCGTGTTTGTTTTCGTGTGTGTATGTCAGCGGTGTTCTGCTACTGTTTGGGTTTGTTGTTTTGTGGTTCCCTTTGTCGGTCACCTGCCGTATTGATATCTGGGCTGAGGGTGCAGGTCAGTTAGCGTGGGTGCTAGGTTTGGTGTATGCGTCTAGGTTGCTTTAGCAGTTTTGCCCCCCGCGTGGTGTTCCTGGTCTGTTGCTGGCGTCAAGCGCCTCGTCTCGCTGGTGGCCATGCGTGGGTAGGGCCTGAGCTCCCCATCTATGTGTCTCCCCATGTGTTGTCACCCGGGTCCCGTATTGTCCTGTCGTGGTCTCTCTGGTTGGAGGTCAGGGGCCCCTAGTGGTGTCTTGTTGGGATGGCGGCTGTGGTTGAGGGTTCCGCCGGTGGTTGTCTGGGCTCCCCCGTCTAGGTGCTCCAGGTCCCCTGTCGTGTGTGCCCATCTGGTGGGGGTGTAGCGGGTGTTAGTTTGGCCCATCAGCTGGTCTCTCGGTCGTGCTGTCCGGGGGGGTCATGGTGTGTGTCTCCGGCCTTGTTGAGCCTGGGTGCCCATCCCGGAGCCGTCTGGTGACTCCGGTCTGCTGGCCCCCTTAAGACGTGCCTGTGGGTACCGCGTGGGCAGCTGGGTGGGTGTGTCCGGTCAGCTGGTGTCTGGGCTTGGCCCGTCTCTACGGGTTCTGTGGGTTGCATAGCGTATGAGGACTTAGGGGGCCCCTGCTCTACGGTCCAGGGGGTAGTGGGCTATAGTGGCCGTCCGGTCCCTTCCGTCTGGTTGTAGCCCCCCGGGGAGCCTAGCTGTCTCGATGCCCATTGTGCTCCGTGAGGGGGGTCCCCCAGTCGCCCAGTTGCCTTCCGTATGTTCCCCTGGTGGTAGGGGCCTGTCCATACTCCGGTGTTGTGGCGTCAGTGTTTCCCCCCAAAAACGCTTTGCTTTGGCCCCTGTGAGCCTGTTCGTCCCCCCCCCATCCGCCCACCCACCCCACATGCCCTCCCCCCCATCCGCCCACCCGCTCCACATGCACTCCCGCCTCCCCACCCCCCCCCCAGAGAGTTCAATTACTGTCCCTGGTGTCTTGCATGTATGTATGTATGTCTGCCCCGTTATACTTGCAGCCCAGAGTCCAGTGTCCGTCTATGAAGGGCTTCAGAGGAAGCTGTCCATGTGGGTGCCTGGTCGTCTGTTGCTGACTTGAGCTTCAGGGGGCTGCGAGTGGGCAAAATGAGTGCGGTCTTCGTCGTGGCATCGGCTTCTGTATCCCAAGGGTGGCCACTGATGGCGGCTCTTTTGTGCCCCGTGGGGCCGGCCTGTGTAGGTGGGTGGTTCAAGTCCTGGTGTCCGGTTGGTGCTCATGCTGTGTCTGTGGCCTGGTTCCTAGGTGCGTGCGATGGCAGGCCTCGGCTGCTCTGCGTGGTCGTGGGATCCATCCCGGCGTCTGGGCGGCAGATTGCGGCTGGCTGTTGGTAGTGGTGCTGGGGGGCCTGAGGCCAGGTTGAGTGGCTCTGGGAGCTGTGGCAGGCCTAAGTGTTCCAGGAGGGCAGGGGCTTCTGCGGCGTGTGAGATTGAGTGGAACCTGCCCTCCCTGCGTACGATAAGTTTAAACGGGTGGCCCCAAGCATACCTGAGGCCATGCTGAGTGAGGTGCTGCGTGAGGGGGCGCAGGTCTCGGCGCCTTTTCAGGGTGGTTGGCGCCAGGTCTTGATATAGCTGAACCTGGACGCCTTCCACCTCTATGGGAGTGTCTCTGGCGGCCCTCATTATGCGCTCCTTGACATGGTAGAAATGGAGCCTCACGATCACGTCCCTTGGGGTGGCAGTGTTGTTGCTGGGGGCTCTCAGTGCCCTGTGTGCGCGGTCCATTAGCAGATCTGCATTGGAGGCTTCAGGCAAAAGGTTCCTGAATACGTCTGTGAGGGTGTCAGTCAGGAGCTCCGTGGAGACTGTCTCTGGTATGCCTCTCACCCTTATGTTGTTTCTCCTTGTCCTGTTGTTTAAATCCTCATTCGATTCTTCCAGGGAACGCAGCTGTTCGCGGAGGTCCTGCAGCTCTCCTCCATGCGCCTGCACAGTCTCCATAGCCTCCGCCATCTTGGTCTCTGTGGCCTGTGTGCGGGCAGTTAGATCCGCCATTCCCGCCATGATTGGGCCCAGTTTCTTTTCCAGCTCCTCTGCTACTGACCTCCGGAAGTCGGCGAGAAACCCTCGCATGTCCCGCCGGGTTAGTGGTGCCTCTGCCCGGTCCGGGATTGCCTGACTGCTCATCTCAGAGTCAGAGTCCGTTGGTGAGTGCTCTAAAGATGGCGCCTGGGCTTTCTCTGCCTTTTGCCGGAAGATCGGCGCCACCGCGGATCCTCGCGATTTTCTGTTTCCTCCCATTGGGGGGTGAGTGAGGATGGTGAGGTGGGTGTCCGGGGTATTTTTTAGGGGGGTTTGGGGGCTCAGGTGCTCTCGATGGCTTGTGATTGCGGCGAGGCCTTGGCAGAGCTCGGGGATTATGCCGCCATTTCCCTGCTCGGTCAGGCTCCGCCTCTCAAGCCTGTATGTTAATCTTTCGTTGCACACCAAAATAAAGAATTTAAAAATAAATGTATGTCGGACTGCTGGATATTATAATGAGGAGATTTTGGTATACGGGCCTGTGTTTGAAATATATACATTTTAGATAGGATGTTGAATGTATTACATTTTTCCTCCTCTTTTTTTGGAGGATACATTAGATTTGTAAAGAAATAGCAGTGTGCTCTTTGACATGCTTTTTGATTGCATTACTCATGATGTCTGCTCTATTCATATATTCTTTTCGCGAAGGCCCTTTCTGTTCTTATTTTTTTCTGTATGGGGACGACTCCTTTCCCCATTCCCCTAACTCCCTAGTATTTAGTGTTTCTACTTTTTTTGGAACATAAAAGTCATTGCACTTGTTTATTAGTTGTACCATATGAATAAACCTTTTTTTTTATTTTATTTTTTTTATTATTATTTTTTTTACCCAGCCCACTGGTGTGAGAGGGTGGATTTAAGTAGAACAGAAGGTGACACATAAAATTAAAAGGCATACAAATTGACAGCACGTATAATCATACAGTGTCTAACAGACATTATTGCTAGTGAGTTGAGGGTTTTTTGTATATAAAAGAAGGTACTATCTCGATTTAGGCCATCTATTGGGGAGCCCTGGGCATTAAATGTGCATGAGTCTGCTCATGAAGAACAGTTGAGGGGTCATCTATGCGATGACCACCAACCAAGGTCATTGTGTACATAGAGGGGGGTGGGGAAAGAGTCCAGCCATATGCCGGTGGAAACATAGACGGGGTATGCCTTTTGTGAAGCCATGTGAACTTAAATTAAAGTATAAATTGCCAAAGAAAATATAATGAACTTCAAACCATATGTAAAACAAACAGTTCCCCAACTAGGTATGATGTGGGACTCAAAAACAATGCCTGGATTCTCAGGTGGTTGTCGCTGCATAAGTGTCCAGCTGGGTGCCCTGCGGTATAAATAGGATGATGTTTGCGAATGCTGAGAACGCCATCTGTAGCGGATGTTGCGATTCCGGAGTAGAGTGGTAAAGGGCCTCATCGATCTTCTCCATTGAAGAGTATCCCCAGAGAGGTCAGCATAGAAAGCGAGGGGCATGTTTTTGAAGGAGTAGGGAGACGTCCCCTTGAGTGTCGCTAGGACTGCCGCTTTGTTTGTGCTATTACGGAATTTCACCACCAGGTCTCGAGTCGCCTTGTCAGGTGCTCTTCAGGGTTTAGGCATGTGAAAGGCCCCATCCACAATCACGCTTTTGGCCTGTTTAGGTGTTAGTAAGGCCCTTATCAGCCTCTGCATCAAGTGAGGAAGTTCCTCCATCTGCACCTCTTCCAGGATGCCTCGAACCTTAAGGGTATTGTAGTGTCTCATGTCGTAGAGCATTGCGAAGCTTTGTTCCGTTAGATCTTGCTGCTTCTTAAGCGCGGTCATTTCGATCCGGAGCTCCGCTATGGACTGAGTTGTAGCCTCCGTGGAGGTCTCCACCTGTGAGGTCTGTGCGGAGCAGTGCCACGTCGGCTTGAATTGTTTTTGAGAGGTCCCCCAGCATTGCCTTAAGGGTTGCAGCAGTCACAGGTGTTGAGGTCTGTGGGGCTGACTGTGGCTGTAGTGATGGAGGTAGCCCTATGTTGCTATCATCCAGGGTCAGGCCCTCCGAGAAGTCAGTGAGATCTCCATAGTCGATGGCTATCTTGGGTCCACATGCTCCCTGCGCTTGTCAGAAAAGTTCCCCTATATTCATGCCCGACCTGGGCTTATCTGGCTTCTGTTTCTTTGTCCATAGTAAGTCTGGGGTCTGAAATGGTGTTTTCCACTCTCTGTGGTAGCCGAAAAAAATCGGTATTTTATTGGTATCACTCATGGAGCTCAGTTTGCAAACGTCCGTCTCATGTAGTCGCTAGGCTCCGTCTCCCATATGTTTAATCTTCATAAAAAGTGAAATACGCTAAAAAAAAGTTTAAGAATGCAGGGCTTGATTTTAACATATATTAATATTTCAGGTTGATAGTGCTTGGTTTTGAAAAAAAAATATCTTTAGTTATATCTGAAATTGTTAACATTTATATAAAACATAATAGGGTTTGGCTTTAAAAAAATATATAGAAGGTAAGCACACAGGACTTTGAAATATATAAAATTTTGACTTAGCAAAACATAGCTTTAAAATTATACATTCAAGGATTGAGGATTTGGATTTTGAAATATATGAAAGTATAAAAAGTATTGATATTTATTACGTCATAATATGTAGAGAAAGTGAGAGAAAATACTTATTTAGTTAAATATATTATATTCTATACGTACAATGTGTTTAATAATATACAAAATAGGAAAAAAAATAACCCCTTAAGGACCAAGTCAAATGTACACATTGTGATCAAAACAAAAACTTGAATTTGTGCTATATGTCTGTTCAGGCGTAATTCACCTCTTTCATATTATGTGCACCCACACTTATTATATATCATTTTATTCAGGGGAAACAGGGCTTTCATTTAACATCAAATATTTAGGTATGAGGGGGCGTGGCCGACCAAGAAACCGACAGGACGCATATCAAGGGAGCTCCACAAGGGCCTCACCATAATAGGCAACAAAGTGCCGAAAAAATAAACGTAAAGAAAGCTACTCACGAACCCCCACGCAGAGAAAGCCATGGGAAGAAAAAAATAAGAAAATCCAGAAACCGGAGACACCTAGGCAGCCTGATATCAAGCTATCCTTTGAGAGGCCCGCGCCGCAACCTAAGATGGCGCCCGCGTCTCGATACAGCCCAGAGATCTCAGACGACTCCGAGGCAGAGAGGGAATCCCCTGCCTCACTAGACCCGGGCAGAGCCGCGTCAGCCTCAGACTAGGGGGAGGACTCTTCGCCCTCCACAAAAGTAGATATAAAACGACTCCTTGCGTCCATGCAGCGGATCTGGAAGGCTGACATACAGTAGACCCAGGCCAAAATTGGCAAAATCCACAGGAGAGTACAGGAGGTGGAGGAGAGGGAGGTTTCCCGAGACCTACAACACAGCCATACCAAAAGCCAGCTGGAAGGACTCACTACTCAGGTCCAAATGCTGCAGAAAACGGTGCTCAGCTTGGAATCCAGACACCGCCGGCGAAACATCCGTCTTAGAGGTGTGCCGGAGGAGGTAGGAGACGAGGCCCTACTCCCAACTGTGAGGAGGCTGATAGCCTCCATGGGCATTACAGACAACCCAATAATCCCCCAAATAAAAGTAACTTTCCGAATACGGAAATCAGCGACAGCCCCAGAAACAGCACCTAGGGATGTCATCGCAGTGACCAGCGACATACAAACCCGCAGCGTGATCATGAAACGCTCCAGAGAGATGGGCACAGTGCGGTTTGAGGGGCACTCAGTTGAGATCTACAGCGACCTACCCTTCCAAGTCCTTGTGGAAAAGAAAAAACTGGCGCAGGTAGCCAAGCGACTCTGAGACAATGCTATCAAATACCGCTGGGACACAGGGGGCTCCTTGGTGGTACCCCGGGGGAAGGACACCCTCACCCTTTCCTCCACTGATGACCCACAAGCACTTCTCCAATCCCTCGGGCTGCTGGCTAAGCACAAGGAAGCAACAGAACCCATGGAGTTACAGCCGAACGCACAAGAGAGTCCAGAAGAGCACTCACGTTCTGACAAGGGATGGACCGCGAAAAAGATCAGTAGATTAGCAACCAGACTGTCTACCCACAAGAGACTGTGACCCTTCGACCACCGCCCTCCTGGCACCTATGTGAACTCCGGCCATGTGACCTAAAGTCCACTAGGACATACTATGCTCTAAGCTATTTTCTTCCCAAATGTTCCTATGTTAAACCTATACAACATACAGTGTCAAACGTGGTATTGCATGACAAAATGTTTAATTACCTTACTCATACTATGACAAAGATGATTAATGAAAAAATATTTCAATAAAATTCAAATTGAAAAAAATATTTAGGTATGAAACATAATTTAATACGAAAAAAATATTAAGATTTGGGAGAAAATAGAATTTAAAAAAAAATGTTAGTTCTATTTGACATTTTAACTATGAATGTCATAATACTGTTTGCTTTTACTGCAATAAATCCACATTTTTGTATTCAGCGATGTCGCACATGTAAAACAGTACCCCCAATGTACAGGTTTTAAGGTGTTTTGGTTACAGGGTCAAATATATCATGTTACATTATTCAGTTTTTTCACATTGAAATTTGCCAGATTGGTTACGTTGCCTTTGAGACCATATGGTAGCCCAGGACTGAGAATTACCCCATGATAGCATACCATTTTCAAAAGTAGACAACCCAAGGTATTGCAAATGGGGTATGTCCAGCCTTTTTTAGTAGCCACTTGGTCACAAACACATTAAAATGATTACATAAATATATACGTAGAATTATTAATATATATATATATATATATATATATATATATATATATACGTGTGTGTATATATATATATATGTATATCATTTTTTAAAATTATTTTTATTTATGTATAGGTATGTAACTGCGGCTGGTTCCCTTATTTACCACTATAACGTCTTAAAGCATAGAACTTAGGAGGGATAACCATACAGATATCTTAGCTTTAATTTTATATAGTTGGTGTAAGAGATCCTCTATTTAACATATATAAATAATTGAGAATACAATCTAAAATAAGGATTGTCTTGGAGGCAATAAAGTTTTGGCTTTTAGATATTTATTATATAAAAATATAAATATAGACATATAAAATACATTGCAATAATTTATAGCAGAGTTTATAGCATCATGTCAGCCTCTCCGTGATTTTAAGATGGAGCAGCGTCTGTCTCCAAGTCTCTCCTCTCTCTTAACATTTAAAGGTACACCTATGTATACCTTAGGTGTCTCCATTTTAGGATTACCGTAGTTCATATATGAAAAAGTAACACTTCTTTTACTTTATTCATTTTAGGACCTCCCTTAACTTGGCAAAAATGCAAGTCCATAACTAAAGGGTGTATACGTCATGGAAATTTGCCTGACTTAGTTCAAGATGGCATCTTACAGTCTGAACATCCTTATCTACTTAGGGTTACCACAGTATATTGTGTACTGAAAGAGTCGTAGCATAGCCTTGAAGCTTGTTTATGCGTTATAGTTATTGTAATTTGTCTGGGACAAAATGGCATAAACATAATATGCAGAGGTTATTGCTTAAAGAAACATCTATGAAAAACAATATCTTCCATTTCTAACACCTTGTCAGTTTGCAATATCTCTTAAAGACAAAGTAACCATATTTCACTATATATATACCATAACAGGTACAGGGAGTGCAGAATTATTAGGCAAGTTGTATTTTTGAGGATTAATTTTATTATTGAACAACAACCATGTTCTCAATGAACCCAAAAAACTCATTAATATCAAAGCTGAATATTTTTGTAAGTAGTTTTTAGTTTTAGCTATTTTAGGGGGATATCTGTGTGTGCAGGTGACTATTACTGTGCATAATTATTAGGCAACTTAACAAAAAACAAATATATACCCATTTCAATTATTTATTTTTACCAGTGAAACCAATATAACATCTCAACATTCACAAATATACACTTCTGACATTCAAAAACAAAACAAAAACAAATCAGTGACCAATATAGCCACCTTTCTTTGCAAGTACACTCAAAAGCCTGCCATCCATGGATTCTGTCAGTGTTTTGATCTGTTCACCATCAACATTGCGTGCAGAAGCAACCACAGCCTCCCAGACACTGTTCAGAGAGGTGTACTGTTTTCCCTCCTTGTAAATCTCACATTTGATGATGGACCACAGGTTCTCAATGGGGTTCAGATCAGGTGAACAAGGAGGCCATGTCATTAGATTTTCTTCTTTTATACCCTTTCTTGCCAGCCACGCTGTGGAGTACTTGGACGCGTGTGATGGAGCATTGTCCTGCATGAAAATCATGTTTTTCTTGAAGGATGCAGACTTCTTCCTGTACCACTGCTTGAAGAAGGTGTCTTCCAGAAACTGGCAGTAGGACTGGGAGTTGAGCTTGACTCCATCCTCAACCCGAAAAGGCCCCACAAGCTCATCTTTGATACCAGCCCAAACCAGTACTCCACCTCCACCTTGCTGGCGTCTGAGTCGGACTGGAGCTCTCTGCCCTTTACCAATCCAGCCACGGGCCCATCCATCTGGCCCATCAAGACTCACTCTCATTTCATCAGTCCATAAAACCTTAGAAAAATCAGTCTTGAGATATTTCTTGGCCCAGTCTTGACGTTTCAGCTTGTGTGTCTTGTTCAGTGGTGGTCGTCTTTCAGCCTTTCTTACCTTGGCCATGTCTCTGAGTATTGCACACCTTGTGCTTTTGGGCACTCCAGTGATGTTGCAGCTCTGAAATATGGCCAAACTGGTGGCAAGTGGCATCTTGGCAGCTGCACGCTTGACTTTTCTCAGTTCATGGGCAGTTATTTTGCGCCTTGGTTTTTCCACACGCTTCTTGCGACCCTGTTGACTATTTTGAATGAAACGCTTGATTGTTTGATGATCACGCTTCAGAAGCTTTGCAATTTTAAGAGTGCTGCATCCCTCTGCAAGATATCTCACTATTTTTGACTTTTCTGAGCCTGTCAAGTCCTTCTTTTGACCCATTTTGCCAAAGGAAAGGAAGTTGCCTAATAATTATGCACACCTGATATAGGGTGTTGATGTCATTAGACCACACCCCTTCTCATTACAGAGATGCACATCACCTAATATGCTTAATTGGTAGTAGGCTTTCGAGCCTATACAGCTTGGAGTAAGACAACATGCATAAAGAGGATGATGTGGTCAAAATACTAATTTGCCTAATAATTCTGCACTCCCTGTATATATATATATATATATAGTGAAATATATATATATATAATAATGTATATAGATATATATATTATTTCGTTCTACGTGTATTTTGATATCTATATATATATATATATAAATTTTAAAATACAGTTAGAACGAAATTACACATATATATATATTGTTTTACTTATTTATTTTTAATTATTTTATTTTTTAACGTATTTACATATATATTTATTTTATATTATATATAAATATATATAATTATAATTGTGTGTATATATTTAATCAATATCATTCTACGTGTAGTTTGATATTAATGTATATGTATATGTATATGTATATATATATATATATATATATATATATATATATATATTACTATTAAAATGAGTAGAAAGGGCGTTTAGAGCCGGGTCCCCAAGGATGGCATAGCACGCCCGCCCGCCGTCCTTAAGGGGTTAACTTAAGACCTACTGCATTTTTTTGTTTTTTTTAATTGTAACATATAAAGCAGACTAAAATAGTTTTTTTGCCTATTCAGATAATTCACTGAGCCAAACATTTGTGGAGCAAGTTGTAAAATAAATGTATTTATTTATAAAATATTTTACCAGGATGGATACGTTGAGATTTCTCTCGTTTTCAAGTATGTCCTTGGTCATACATAAAAAAACAGGGCAGTTGTGGTGCAGTATGCAACTGCTCCAGTAGGTGACACTGCTGAACAGGTGATGCCTATTCACATCCAAAATGGTCTCCAAATCCAAACCACAAATATATCCCTAAACAAGAAGTCAACTGAAGTTTGCTTGAAAACCTTAAAAAGCCTGCTGTTCTCATTTTTTCCTGACAAGAATCATACCTGCTCTTAACCCCTTAAGGACCAAACTTCTGGATTAAAAGGGAATCATGACATGTCACACATGTCATGTGTCCTTAAGGGGTTAAAGGGGTTCTCCTGACACCGTGACCATTTCAGTTTTTTTAAAGGGAAACTCCAGTGCCAGAAAAACGATCAGTTTTTCTGGCACTGGAGGGTCCCTCTCCCTCCCACCCCCCAATCCCCGGTTGCTGAAGGGGTGAAAACCCCTTCAGTGACTTACCTGGGACAGCGGCGATGTCCCTCGCCGCTGTCTCCGCCTCCGCGACGCTCCTCCTTGTGATTACGTCGGCCGGTGGGCGAGACTAATCTCGCCGGCCGAGGAGACCTAATGCGCATGCGCGGAAATGCCGCGCGTGCGCATTACGTCTCCCCATAGGAAAGCATTGAAAAATCATTTCAATGCTTTCCTATGGGGTTTTGAGCGATGCTGGAGGTCCTCTCACAGCGTGAGGAAGTCCAGCGACGCTCTAGCACAGGTTTCCTGTGCTAGAAACCAGGAAGTGACCTCTAGTGGCTGTCTAATAGACAGCCACTAGAGGTGGAGTTAACCCTGCAATGTAATTATTGCAGTTTATGAAAAACTGCAATAATTACACTTGCAGGGTTAAGGGGAGTGGGCACCCAGACCACTCCAATTAGCAGAAGTGGTCTGGGTGCCTGGAGTGTCCCTTTAAGTGGTCATGGTGCTTAGAGTTAGCATGTGAAACACCGCACATAATGAATTTCACCCCTTTTTTTTTTTATTCTTTATTTTTGTGTGACCAATAGCGTATGCAGTGATTACATTCAAATCCAGTAATATCTAGACCTTCATAATACAATACAATATTTAACAAAGACGTTGTATATAACATACACGTAACCACGTTTCCAAGCCCATAGGCCCTCAGTTAGTTGCTATCATCACATTTTGAATTTTAGCTTATTTAATATGCCTATATGGGCAAAAGGAACTTAGGAACTTAGGAAAAGGAACTTAGACATAGGAACTCTGTTGACCTAATGTATCTGTCCTAACATATTATAGCACACTTGTGCATTCGTATGTGGGTCATTGACGCAGTGTGAGCGATCGGTTATCTTGTTCCCACCTTAAGTGTAGCTTAAATACTTCAGAGGAAGTAGAAAAAAAGACAAAGAGAAGAAAGATAGAATATAGTGAATAGAAGAGACTCTCGTGGACAGTTGTAGAAGCCCGGCCGCCCTGCGTCCCTTGACAGGACCACCCTTGGGCCCTCCCTAATGTCTTCTGTTGGGTTCTGGCGGTGTGAAGGGCGAGAAAGGGAGGAGAAGATGAGGCCCACGGGGTACCAATAACACACTCAGCAGCTCGGCTGCTCCCTCTCATCTACCCATCTAGCCTCCTATTAGCGGCCAGACCGCTATCTAGGAACCGCTCACCTGCGGTAATCCGCAGGAGTTAGACCGCTAGTAAACATTCCGTCCAAGGACCCCAGAGTTTTTCAAACTTCCTAGTTGTCCCCCTCACTCTCGCCGTTAAGTCGTCCATGAGATGGGCCTCTTTTATTTTATTAAAAACCAGTGAGACCGAGGGGTACTCAGGCCTGAGCCAGTATTGCGCAACCGCTCTGCGGGCCGCTAGTATTACTTTATGCAAGAGTTTCTGTTCAGTCCTGGTCCACCTTTCTATTGATCCATTTAGTAGGAAAACCCATGGGTCTAGGCA
This sequence comes from Pelobates fuscus, assembly GCF_036172605.1. Classification (NCBI taxonomy): domain Eukaryota; kingdom Metazoa; phylum Chordata; class Amphibia; order Anura; family Pelobatidae; genus Pelobates; species Pelobates fuscus. The sequence continues at coordinate 65,508,909 of NC_086325.1, read as the reverse complement.
GGACCGGTGCTAGGATTTTTAGTTACACAGGCGAAGATGCATTTTGGTGCCCCCCACCCTCGTTTAAAATAAGGTTCATACAAACACAGAAATAATCATACAGAGACATACAGACACAGACAGAGACATACATGCATACAGAGACATGCAGGCATATAAAGACATACATACAGAGGCATACCGTCATACAGACACATACATACATACATACATACATAGACATACAGAAACATACATACAGAGACATCCAGGCATACAGACACATACATACAGGCATACAAAGACATACACGCATACAGAGACATACCGTCATACAGACACATACATATATACAGGTATACAGAGACATACAGGCATACAGACACATACGTACAAAGACATACAGGCATACAGACACATACATTTGTACATACAGAGACATACAGGCATACGGACACATACATTTGTACATACAGAGACATACAGGCATACAGAAACATACAGACACATACATTTTGTACAGACATACAGGCATACAGAGACCTACATACATACATACATACATACAGAGACATACATACATACATACAGAGACATACACAATTACATACTTACATCAGTTCAATCTTGTCCCCTGGATGCATGCTGTCTGGCTCCTTGGAGTCCTGTCCTGCAGCCCAGCCCCATCACAGCCTGCGGCAGACACCAGGGTAGGTGCAGTGGCGTACACATGACCCATGGGGCCCCAGTGCGCAAATTGATCCGTGCCCCCCCCCCTCTCGCGCTTACTCTGCGCGGGCCGGGGCCGCAACACATGGCGGCGGGCACCTGGTCGCAGGGGTTGCAGGGCTGTGACCCCTGCGACCGCGGTATGTACACCAGTGCATGCAGATGCACACACACTTAAAGGACCACTACAGACACCCAGATCACATCAGCTCAATGAAGTGGTCTGGGTGTCAGGTCCCTCTAGTTTTAACCCTGCAGCTGAAAACATAGCAGTTTCAGAGAAACTGCTATGTTTCACCGAGGGTTAATTCAGCCTCTAGTGGATGTCTCACTGACAGCCTCTAGAGGAGCTTCCGCTATTCTAAAACACTGAACGTCCATAGGAAAGCATTGAGTAATGCTTTCCTATGGGCGGTTTGAATGCGTGCGCGGCAAGAGCATTCGGAGCTGAGAGGCGGAGGAATCCCCAGCGCCAAGGGAGAAAGGTAAGTGCTGAAGACACACACACACTCTCACGAACAGATGCATACACACCAGCTAACGGACACACATTTACTGACAGACACACTCAGCGACAGACATACATACACACTCACTTACAAAACATACACTCTCACTGACAAACACACACTCACTAACAGACAAACAGACTCACTAATACACACACAAACACACTCAGTAAGAGACTCACTAGCAGACACACTCACTGACACTCACTAGCAGACACACACTGACACTCACTAGCAGACACACACACTGACACTAGCAGACACACTCACTGACACTAGCAGACACACTCACTGACACTAGCAGACACACTCACTGACACTCACTAGCAGACACTCACTAGCAGACACACTCACTGACACTCACTAGCAGACACACACAATGACACTCACTAGCAGACACACTCACTGACACTCACTAGCAGACACACTCACTGACGCTCACTAGCAGACACACTCACTGACGCTCACTAGCAGACACACACAATGACGCTCACTAGCAGACACACACACTGACACTCACTAGCAGACACACTCACTGAGGCTCACTAGCAGACACACTCACTGACGCTCACTAGCAGACACACACAATGACGCTCACTAGCAGACACACACAATGACGCTCACTAGCAGACACACACACTGACACTCACTAGCAGACACACACACTGACGCTCACTAGCAGACACACACACTGACGCTCACTAGCAGACACACACACTGACGCTCACTAGCAGACACACACACTGACACTCACTAGCAGACACACACAATGACACTCACTAGCAGACACACACAATGACGCTCACTAGCAGACACACTCACTGACGCTCACTAGCAGACACACTCACTGACGCTCACTAGCAGACACACTCACTGACGCTCACTAGCAGACACACTCACTGACGCTCACTAGCAGACACACACAATGACGCTCACTAGCAGACACACACAATGACGCTCACTAGCAGACACACACACTGACACTTACTAGCAGACACACTCACTGACGCTCACTAGCAGACACACTCACTGACGCTCACTAGCAGACACACACAATGACGCTCACTAGCAGACACACACAATGACGCTCACTAGCAGACACACACACTGACACTCACTAGCAGACACACACACACACACACTAACACTCACACTAACACATGTTTTTTTTTTAATTTAATCCCCCAGCCTCCTTACCTTTTGGAGTGCTGAAGGGATTCCCTGGGGTCCAGTGGTGCTGCTGGGCTCCTGGGCAGGTAGGCAGGCTGGCGGGCGGGTAGGCAGGCAGGCTGGCTGGCTGGCTGGCGGGCGCGAGGGAGCACTCTCCCATGTGTGCTTCCTCTTCAGCTCCCTCGCGCACCGCGTAGGGATGCCGGAGCCGGAAGATGACGTCATTTTCCGGCTCCGGTATCAGTATGCGGCGCGCGAGGGAGCTGAAGAGGAAGCACACATGGGAGAGTGCTCCCTCGCGCGCCCGCAGAACCGGGCGCTCGGCCACGCTACAATAGGTCGTCGGTTGGAGGGGAGCGCAGTGCGCTTCCCTCCTTCCGGTCACCCTGATTTTGCGCCCCCAGGGCCGGTGCGCCCTAAGGCGGCCGCCTGGGACGCCTTATGGTAGCGCCGGCCCTGGGTCTAGGTCCGGTGTGCGCTGGATAACCTGTCTAACCACACCCTGTAATGCTTCCCAGTAAGCCTTTACCTTTGGGCATTCCCACCACATGTGGTGATAAGTGCCTCTGATGGCACCCCCCCCCCCCAGCACATATCAGTTGGTACTTTGTTTACCCCTTTGTTGGTGGAGGTGTAACTCCAGCTAAAGCAGCATCACTAGAGTGTCATTAGCTAGCCTTAAACAAGAGTTTCATAGTTGACAACTGTACAGTCCGATGTTTTGTGCTGCTGTCCCGGCAAAAATGGGTCTCAGGACCTGTCCCACAATTGGATCATGCCCCTGATTTCACTTCACTTCCTTCCAGCGCACATTCAGAGAGCTGCACATAGGAGAGAAAGGAGCTGAAATAGTTGAACTAGCACAAGGGCCCACTTGAACATAGGGAACCGCACCAACCACCCAAGACAGCACAGAGAGCTGTGAGGGCCCTGTGGTAAGTGACATTTTAATGATGCTGGTTCGGTTCCCATGGCTTTTCTTCCCTTCAAGGGTGCAGAGAAAAAAGTGCTACTGTGTACATAATTTGTTTAAATAATAGTGGGGAGAACTAGTGCTATAGCTGCTGGGGTGTGTGGAACTTTATTTCTTGGCTACTGTTATCTATTTCAGTAGGAAGTGGAGGAATTAGCCCAACCACAATAACAAATTGCAGGAGAAAATGGGAACAAACTGCACATTTGCCATCTTGTCCCTTTATGTCAGCTTCTGCCGTGATCACTTCTTGTCCCATTTTGTGGTGGAATCTCGGTAAAAATAAATTTAGTAGGCCGAGATTACCACGTGGCATGTGTACGTGCATATGCTGACGTATCGATCAGTTGGTTGCACGAGGCAAGATACGATCAGTAGTGTACGGAGCATGTGCAAGAATACAGGATATAGTATTCCCCTCCTCCATTGTGCTGGACAGGCCATGCGGTCAAGCAGGAAGTTAATTCTTATTTGTATTGATTGGTCAAGAGAATGTGCGGGTGGAGCTTAATATGGGAGGAGTTATGTGCCTATATAAGGAGCCTGCACTATTGTCCGGGGCTCAGAACTTGCTGTATTTTGGTGACATTAGTCCCTCTGAGTCCCGATCGGTGATCCAATAAAGAATCTCTTCCTTCCTGAAGGAACCTGTGTCCATCTCTCTGTGCTTGGCTTCCGTCAGTTTCTCCGGTATCATTTGGTGCATTGGCCGGGAAGCTCATCGTTCAACGGTAGCTGAGAGGCAGAGGCGTGAGACGGTCTATCTTTGCCCACGTTCTCTACGGCTGCACCCCTGAACTTCTGCGTGGACCTCCCTTCGTCTCGGCGCCACTGGTCTGTTGTCCAGGAGATCATCGGCCTCTACGTAAGAAGTGCTGGGGTGTCCCCGTCGATGAGTGTGAACTCAGGTTCAGGAACGAGGAGGTAAGACAACTGCTGTTTTAGACGGCAGACCCACTAGGGGTATACCGATTGTGCAGTAGGCCCAAAAGGGGTTTAAATCTGTGTATGGAATCTGCCCCCTCTGTCGGAGCGAAGGCGCACCGCTCAATCGAACGCTCTTTAGTAAGACCGTTTGATTTGGTTTGGAGTCAGGCGGGGTTCTGGTGTAAATAGCCCTAGCTGGACACCGGTGTCTTGTCTAGACTAGCGTTCTAGGGTGTATATTTTGTTCGCTAGGTCGGAGGGACCGGGAGACTAAGCGGCGTCTGTGTAAATTCGGTTTGCTAGATCTCAACCTATCTTGGCTAAGTGGGAAGGCGTGTAAATTTGGAACCCACTAGATTTTTGATAGAGTAAATAGACTAAGAGGGTTCTGTGTAAATTCCGCCCTCTAGTTCGCTATATGTGGTGCTTGGGCAGTGTGGCTAACCAAAACGGGTGTACATAGTTTTAGGTAGTCCATTCAAGGTACTGGCCAATAGTTTAGTTGGGATTGTAAATGTGTTAAAGATTGTTAGTAAAGTGTATATCTTGTTAGATAGCGCGAGCTCAGCCGTCTAGCGAGAGTGTTAATAGTGTGTTGCTGTATTATAGTGCACGGTACCATAACCCTGTATATTTACTGACACTGTATATAAGTACTAATCATTGTCGTCTATTGCATGTTTAACACCATAACCACTAATAATTGTATTGTGACCTTAAATTGTGCTTTGACCTATCCTAACCGTACTGTAACCGCTATTTGTAAAAGACGATGTTACTGGGGTGTGTTATAGACGGGTAATTCATATATAGAGAATTATAGCGTGGGTGACTGTATAGTTTCGCCAAAGGGCATAATATTGATTATTTAGTGACTGGTGTAACAGCTGTGTGTGTACGGGAATTCCCTGAGTGTTTATTGTGTTATTGTGTACGTTTCACTTGGTAACCGTACCACGTGCTGTTGCCAGAGGAAACGGGTGTGACTGTTGAATAGAACGCGTGCATAGTATTCGTTGTCAACGACGTTCCATTGATAAGTATGGGCGCGTCGGAGTCAATGATTTTGGATCCCTTAGGTTGTATGGTAAAGCATTTTAAAAAGGGATTTAAAACATGTGATTTGGGGGTTAAAATGTCTCCTGTACGTTTGGTCACTTTGTGCACTAGGGAGTGGCCTATTTTGGTTGCGGCATGGCCGCCACGTGGTAGTTTGGATCCAACCCTGATACAGCGTGTACACGTGGCTGTGTCAGGTAGGCCTGAACTTTACGGACAGTTTCCATATATTGATTGTTGGAGACAGGCCGTAAACGACTCGCCAAGATTGATTCAGATATGCCACGAGGAGCAATGTCGCCTCATGGTGGCCAGGACTTGTTTGTCCAGTAGGACTGTGGTTAGGCCCATTTTGGACACGCCCCCTGAGTCCGAGATCCCTTTGCCGCCCCCTTACTTCCCTATAGGAAGAGGTGACGCGAGTGCAGGAAGTTCTATACCCCTCCCCTCATTGCCCTCATCCACTTCCGCTTCCTCCTCCAGTACAGAATCCACCCCCCTCGTATTAAACCTCCCCTTCCGGAACCAGAACCAACCCCCGTTAGATCTGAATATCCTGATTTGGCGCCACTTCAAACTTCCGGTCAAGCTTCTTCTAGCTCGGCCTGGAGTATTCTATTTACTAGCTTTTCCCAAAATCAAGCTCCCACATCCTCATGCCTTATTTCCCCCCGACTGGAACCCATAACTGACGCCCCTCCACGTAGCCCTATACTAACCCGACAACTGACCGGTACCCAACAACTTAGACATTATCAGATGCCTCTTCGTCTGAATCCTGGGTCAGCCTATCTCGATGCCGCAGGTCAAATGGCACATGCTGACCCAGTCTTCGTATATGTCCCGTTCACGACTACCGATCTCTTGAATTGGAAGACCCACAATTCCTCGTACACTGAGAAACCACAAGCTATGACCGATCTGTTCACCTCGATAGTTCAGACACATAATCCGACATGGGCTGATTGCCAGCAGTTATTAATGACATTGTTTAATAATGAGGAAAGGACAAGGATTAACCAAGCGGCCATTAAAGCGCTAGAGTATAGAGCCCGTGCTTTAAACCAAGCCAATCCAGCAGCATGGGCCGCAACACATTACCCTAATACCGATCCCGATTGGAATGTTAATGGCGCAGATATGGTTCAACTCAAAGCCTATAGAGACGCTATAATTGCTGGCATGAAAGCCGGAGGGAAGAAAGCTATTAATATGTCGAAGACAGTTGAGGTGATTCAGAAAAGTGATGAAGCGCCCAGTGTCTTTTATGACCGATTATTGGAGGCATACCGCTTGTATACCCCCTTTAATCCGGAATGGTAAACTCCGCCTTTGTCAGCCAAGCTTACGGAGATATTAAGCGCAAGCTACAAAAGTTAGAAGGGTTTGCAGGTATGTCTATCACTCAACTAATGGAGGTAGCAAATAAAGTATAAATGAACAGGGAAACAGACAAAGAAAGAGGAAGAGCGCAAGATGCGTAGAAAGGCAGATATGCTAGCGGTAGCGATCGCAGGCGTAGATAGACGGGGCCCAGATAGAGGCGATAGTAGATGGAATGAGGAACCTCTGAGTAGAAATCAGTGCGCATACTGTAGGGAAGAAGGGCATTGGAGAAGTGAGTGTCCACGAAGGGAACAGTATGAGAGAGACAGACCTAGGACAGGTTATGGAAACTTTAGAGGTAGAGCGAGAGGTAGAGGAGGCCCCGGAGGGAGCAATGGTAAAAGAGGAAGTAATGGGAACAGAGGAAGTGTAAGGGAAGACAGGTACTATCCAGCAGCGCAAAGGTCCCGCGATAGAGAAGGTAGGGACTTTGTAGGATTGGCTGACACGGTCATGGAGGACTATTGATACCGACCGGGCTCCATCCCCCTTGGTCGAGCGGAGCCTATGGTCGATAGGGGGAAAAAGGAGTGCGTTCATGATCGACACTGGTGCTGAACATTCGGTGGTGACTGACCTAGTTGCTCCTCCATCTGGAAGAACTATTACTGTAATAGGAGCAACTGGAAGAAGTGCTGCAAAACCGGTTCTTAAAAGTCGACTCTGTACATTGGGAGGCCACGTAGTAAAACATCAATTCCTTTATATGCCTGAATGTCCAGTCCAATTGCTGGGACGTGATATGCTATCCAAGTTACAAGCGCAGATTACGTTCCTACCAAATGGAACAACATCCTTAAAGTTTAATGGACCTTCAGGTATTATGACATTATCCGTACCAAAGGAAGAAGAGTGGCGACTTTATACAGCGTTTACTAGCCAAAACCCTAGGAGTGATGCATCCTTATTCAACATACCAGGAGTTTGGGCAGAGAACAACCCACCAGGACTGGCCCGCAATATTCCACCTATTAAAATCGAACTAAAACTTGGGGTTTATCCAGTGAGCCTAAGACAATATCACATCCCGCAGAAGGCTAAGAAGAACATCCAATCTTATCTGGATAAGTTCATACGGTATGGTATCCTAAAATTCTGTACTTCCCCCTGGAACACCCCATTGCTGCCTGTTCAAAAGCCCGGTACAGATGAGTATCGACCTGTACAGGACTTGAGAGCAGTCAATGATGCGGTTGTTAGTATACATCCAGTTGTGCCCAATCCATATAACCTGCTTGCTTTAATTCCGGGCGGGGCTACTTACTTTACAGTCCTAGACCTCAAAGATGCCTTCTTTTACCTCCGAATTGCCGCAGAAAGTCAATGTATCTTCGCTTTCCAATGGGAAAACGCTGTAACGGGCTCAAAACGCCAAATGACCTAGACAAGACTGCCCCAAGGGTTTAAAAATTCACCTACCCTATTTGGGTCAGCTCTAAGTCAAGATTTATTGGATTTCGAGTCCATCCCAGGAGAGTGTGTATTGTTACAATATGTAGATGACTTGTTGATAGCAGCAGTTACAAAGGAAATATGTCAGCAAGCAACGCACGATCTACTACACATTCTCTGGAAGGCAGGATTCAAGGTGTCTAGAAAGAAGGCTCAGTTGTGTTTGCCAACTGTCAAATATCTGGGATTCCATATCTCTGAAGGTCAAAGAATTATGGGGCCAGAGAGAAAAGAAGCTGTGTGTCAAATACCGATACCCAAGAATAGAAGACAAGTGCGAGAATTCTTGGGGGCAGCAGGCTTCTGTAGGATATGGATTCCCAGCTACGCGATACTGGCAAAACCTCTGTATGCAGCTATCAAAGGTACAGAGCACGACCCCTTCTTATGGACTCAAGAACAGCAAACGGCATTTGAAGATGTGAAGAAGGCTTTGATGAGTGCCCCAGCATTAGGCCTGCCTGATCACACACGACCATTCTACCTGTATGTACATGAGCAAAGAAGAATGGCTGTGGGAGTATTGACACAGTACTTGGGATCATGGCAAAGACCTGTTGCCTACATGTCTAAACAACTGGATGCAGTGGCCAGCGGACTTCCACCTTGTCTAAGAGCCGTAGCTGCAGCCGCCCTGCTAGTAGCTGAAGCCGATAAACTCACTCTGGGTCAAGAACTTTATGTACGAGTCCCACATGCAGTACAGACGTTGTTGGATTACAAAGGAAATCATTGGTTTAGTAACAGCCGTATGACCAAGTATCAAGCAATGTTGTGTGAAAACCCAAGAGTGCATTTAGAGACTGTTAATACCTTAAATCCAGCTACCCTTTTGCCACAACCTACTGAAAGTCAACATGATTGTTTGGAAGTGATGGATGAAGTATTTTCAAGTAGACCAGATCTTCGTGATTTTCCCATCCAGAACCCCGATGTTCAATATTACACCGACGGCAGTAGTTATGTGAAAGAAGGGATCCGCTATGCAGGATATGCAGTAACAACGATAGACAAGGGTATAGAAGCTCGGCCACTGGCAAAAGGAACATCAGCACAAAAGGCAGAATTGATAGCACTGACACGAGCGTTACAATTGGCTGAAGGTTTAAGAGTGAACATCTGCACGGACTCCAAGTATGCGTTTTTAACCACTCATGCCCACGGAGCTTTGTATAAAGAAAGAGGACTATTGAATTCAGAAGGCAAAGAAATCAAGTATGCAGCTGAAATCCTACAACTATTGGAAGCAGTGTGGGAGCCGAAAGAAGTCGGTATTATACATTGTCGAGCGCATCTGAGAGGAGATGGTGATGTAACCAAAGGAAATCGGATGGCAGATAGTGCAGCTAAGCGTGCCGCTGAATCGGGAAGACAGGAGTATGTGGGGCATATAGCTGCTCTTATACCAACTCCACTGTCTCAATGGACTCCAGTTTATACAGCTCAAGAAGAGGAGTGGTTAAAGACTGAACCTGGAAAGTATTTGGAGAACAAGTGGTATCAGCTAGAAGATGGAAGAATAGTCATTCCAGCATCACTAGCGGTAGAAATTGTCCAAAACTATCACAACGGACACATTCTGGGAGAGATAGTACAGAAGAATCTCTCAGAAAACATTTCTACATACCAAGATTGTCCAACTTGACTCAGGCCATTGTACGAAGATGTGTAACGTGTGCTAAAAATAATGCAAGGCAAGGACCAGTAAAGCCACCAGGAGTCCAGTTTATGGGGGGACTCCCCATGTCCGATTTACAAATTGACTATACAGTGATGCCTAAATCTGGTGGACATCGCTACCTGCTGGTAGTTGTGTGTACCTATTCAGGCTGGGTAGAAGCATGTCCTACTCGTACAGAGAAAGCAGGGGAAGTTGTGAGATTCCTGCTACGAGAAATAATACCCCGATATGGACTGCCCTGCTCTATAGGATCGGACAATGGTCCAGCTTTTGTTCATCAGTGCCTACAACAACTGACTCATATGCTTGGTATAAAGTGGAGGCTTCATACGGCATATAGACCCCAGAGTTCTGGTAAGGTAGAGAGAATGAATAGAACTATTAAGAATCAGTTGGCTAAAATGTGTCAGGAAACCCAACTTAAGTGGAACGTTCTCTTGCCCATAGCTCTATTGCGAATCCGCAGTACACCTACCAGAAGGATGGGCCTCTCTCCTTTTGAAATCATGTATGGGTGACCACCTCCCGTACTTGGTAACTTAAGGGGGGATTTGAGTCAGTTGGGAGAAGGAATTACCCGGCAGCAGGTTGTAGAGTTGGGTAAGACTATGGAGGAGGTACAGAAATGGGTACAAGATAGATTACCTGTGAATATTTATCCCCCAGTTCATAGTTACCACCCAGGAGACCAAGTGTGGATTAAAGAGTGGAATAATGTACCGTTAGGGCCCAAGTGGAGAGGTCCTTATGTTGTTCTTTTGTCTACCCCTACAGCGATAAAAGTAGCCGAAGTGACTCCGTGGATACATCACTCCAGGGTTAAACCAGCAGCAGTCGATTCTTGGCAAGCTACAGCAGATCCAGAGAATCCCTGCAAGATCCGGTTAAAGCGCACGACTCAGTCGGAGTGACGAGGAACCTTGTGGATTACAAATTTTATTGTTTCAGAGATTTGGTAAGTGAGTGAGAAGGCCATAATAAAGCCTGTCCGCTCACCAACGAGTGTATAAGCCAGGAAAAGTCCCGAAGGGACCCCTGTGAAGACGAGCAGAACTCCATTCCCTGCAGCCCTTACATCCTGGAAGCTGAGGTGCCTTCGCACGGACGAAGACTGAGGATGACGACGAAAGATGTGTTTCTAATAATGTTTTTATATGTGTGTTTTTATATTCAGGAAGGTAGAGGTACCGACACTCCTAGCTGTGAGGTATGCATTAAGACTACAAGAACAGGTAACCATATTTCCCAAACCCTAATTTGGCATTCGCAATACGAGTGTAAAGGAGATGTATCAAGATGTAGATACTTAAATATAGAATATAGTGTGTGCCATTTAGGAGTAGGAGAACCTAAGTGCTTCAGTCAGAGTATCAACCTCGTACAATTTGGTTGACTCTCAGGAATGGAGATCCTCAGGGGACCCTAATTAATAAGACGGTATTAGAATCCGTACATTCTTCGGGTGTTCTGCTATTTGATGCGTGTAAGGCGATATCAAGTGGTAGAAAGCCGTGGAATGTATGTGGGGATCTTAGATGGGAGAGGACGTATGGGTCTAACGATAAATATATTTGTCCCAGTAGTAAAAATAAGTATGTGAGCCCTAGATGCCCAAATAGAGATTATAACTTTTGCCCATATTGGTCTTGTGTGGGGTGGGCAACTTGGGGACAGACAGTAGACAAGGACATGATTGTGACTAAGTTGCCTACCAGTCCATATTGTAAGTCTATGGAATGCAATCCAGTCCATATACTTATAAATAACCCCGACAAGTTCTTAGATAAATATGGTAATTTATTTGGGTTTCAAATATATGGGACGGGTTTAGACCCTGGGACAGTATTGTTTATAGGGATAGAGACTGATACGGTATCCTCCCAAACTCATCAAGTATACCATTCCTTTTATGAAGAGATGAGCATAGATAATAAGATCCCCCATAATGCTAAAAACCTGTTTATTGATTTAGCTGAAAGTATTGCCGGTAGTCTTAATGTTACCAACTGCTATGTGTGTGGAGGTACTAACATGGGAGACCAATGGCCTTGGGAAGCAAAGGAGGTAATGTCCGGTTCTGAGGCAGTTGACCAATTAATATCTACACAAGCCGATTATCATATGAGTGTTAGAGGTAAATCTGAGTGGAGATTAAAGACCTCCATCATAGGTTATGTTTGCATAGCGAGGAGAGGAATGATGTATAATACTTCTGTAGGAGAATTAACTTGTCTAGGGCAAAAAGCTTATGATGATGATACAAAGAATACAACTTGGTGGTCGGCTTCAAATGTCTCAGAACCATCTAACCCGTTTGCTAGATACGCCAATTTAAAGGATGTGTGGTTTGATTTATCCATCACATCTAACTGGAGAGCCCCAGCAAATTTGTACTGGATCTGTGGTAAGAAAGCCTATTCGGAGTTGCCACAGGACTGGGAAGGGGCATGTGTGTTGGGTATGCTCAAACCATCCTTCTTCTTGTTGCCTATTGAAACAGGTGAGACTTTAGGTGTTAAAGTGTATGATGTGAATCATAGGAAGAAAAGAGGACCTATAGAGATAGGCGCCTGGGAAGATAATGAATGGCCTCCCCAGCGTATTATAGATTACTATGGGCCAGCCACGTGGGCAGAGGATGGTACCTTTGGTTATAGAACCCCAATTTATATGCTCAACCGTATTATAAGATTACAGGCAGTGGTTGAGATCATTACTAACGAGACATCACAAGCGCTCAATCTTCTAGCGAAGCATAATACCAGGATGAGGACAGCAGTGTACCAAAATAGATTAGCCTTGGATTACCTATTGGCAGTAGAGGGAGGTGTATGTGGGAAGTTTAACCTGAGCAATTGCTGTCTTCAAATAAATGACGAAGGGCAAGCAATAGCTGAGCTTACTAGCCATATGGTTAAACTAGCGCATGTGCCTACACAGGTATGGAAAGGGTATAATCCAAGTAGTTGGTTTGGTAGCTGGTATGAGTGGTTTGGAGGGCTTAAGGCAGTGGTAGGTGGAGTCCTACTAATTTTAATGTTGTGTCTACTCCTGCCGTGTCTTATACCCTTAGTAGTTAGGTCTGTGCAAAGCCTGATAGAAAATATAGCAGAGAGGAAGGCTGCTGCACAGATAATGGCAATTCATAAATATAAGGCTCTAGATCAGGGAGAACCAATGCAGGAAGATGAGTGTTGAAGATTCACATCACAAGATAAGTCTGGTCTGGTTCAAGGTAACTTGCGGTGTATGCAAACAAAGGTTAAGTGATGCCTCAAGTAATTGTGAAATATCAAGAGGCATCAAAGGGGGGAATGTGGTGGAATCTCGGTAAAAATAAATTTAGTAGGCCGAGATTACCACGTGGCATGTGTACGTGCATATGCTGACGTATCGATCAGTTGGTTGCACGAGGCAAGATACGATCAGTAGTGTACGGAGCATGTGCAAGAATACAGGATGTAGTATTCCCCTCCTCCATTGTGCTGGACAGGCCATGCGGTCAAGCAGGAAGTTAATTCTTATTTGTATTGATTGGTCAAGAGAATGTGCGGGTGGAGCTTAATATGGGAGGAGTTATGTGCCTATATAAGGAGCCTGCACTATTGTCCGGGGCTCAGAACTTGCTGTATTTTGGTGACGTTAGTCCCTCTGAGTCCCGATCGGTGATCCAATAAAGAATCTCTTCCTTCCTGAAGAAACCTGTGTCCATCTCTCTGTGCTTGGCTTCCGTCAGTTTCTCCGGTATCAATTTTACCAGCTACTACAGGTAACAAGATGGTACAAAGAGTAATGAGGCAGGCATTAGCATTAGAGGACAAATGGCATATCTCTCCTTCAATGTGATCCAGGAGTTATTGAACTGAATAGCTGAGACTTTTCAATGCTTTCCTATGGGAAATTGAACGATGCTGGAGGTCCTCACACAGCGTGAGGAAGCAGGAAGTGACCTCTAGTGGCTGTCTGGTAGACAGCCACTAGAGGAGGAGTTAACCCTGCAAGGTAATTATTGCAGTTTATGAAAACTGCAATAATTACAGTTGCAAGGTTAAGAGTAGTGGGAGTTGGCACCCAGACCACTCCAATGGGCAGAAGTGGTCTGGGTGCCTGGAGCGTCCCTTTAAATTAACCTTTTAAAATTACATTATATTTATAAAAAACATATGCGAACTGGCTACTTTTGTATTTAGTCCAACAGAGGTCGCTAGTGTGCATTTTATTCTTCCAGTATCAAAAATGGCGGCTGAAGGTGCCAATGTGTGTTTGCTGTTCACCCTCTGTGGCTGATCGGTGATTCTAAACAATGAAGGCTGCTTGGGAGGAACACAGGAATCTGTAGCAACTGCCATCGTTTTTCCCGACCTAAACAATAATTAAACAACATTGCGATGGTAGCCAACAAAATGGCCTCTCACCCCGTGCTAAGGGGGAGGGGGATAGGTCTTTGTTGTGGAAAGCGCTCAGACACCGGAAGTCCGAGAGGCAGCTCGCGCGGCGTCACGCTGCTAGCAAGCCGCCTGGATCCAGCTGGGATTCTAAACAGTGCCCTCCAAGGCGCGAGCTGAGCTAGAGAGCGTGGTTGGCGCTTTGGCCGTGACGTCATCATCACTCGCCGTGAGGCTGTGATTTGTTGTTTTCCTGTCGTTGCTAAGGGCAGAGCTCGGAGGTTCACGTGCATGAAACCAAGCATAGACTGGCAGCTGTAATCACACAGAAACCCTACGGAGACAGTGAGTTACTCGGAGAAATGTGTTTATACCGAATTTATATATATATATTATTTTTTAATTTGGAAACTATCTTTATCTAATCTCTAGTCACAGCTTTTAGCCTGAATTATGCCATTCTGATTGTAGTTTGCTACAATTGGGAGTTTAGTGAATAAGCCATCCTGAATTGTGGTGAATTTATAATCGAACTATTTATTATGGCACCATCCCATCCCATCCCATGTAAGGTGTTAAACAGAGCAGGAACCAGCACATCAGCTGAGAGCATCATCTGAACACTCTCTGCCAATTAACTAAAGCCTCCACCACCAGCTTAGCTCAATGAAGAGATCTTATCGCAGGGAGGAAGCAGGGAATGGTAGTGGTTATAGTGCCTGCAGTGTTTCTTATAAAAAGACATTTTAGGTGCCAACATAACTTCATCTTAGTTAAGATACTTCTCCTTTCAGCCTTGCTTCTAAAAGATTGAATGAATGTCACCAGCCAGCTACTGCCCGGTCCCTCCTTGTATTTCAGTCTAATGCTTACACATTGAAGGACCACTAAAGGTACACAGTCTACTTTATCTCACCGGAGTGATCTGAATACAGTGGCCCTGTCGTTTTAGCCCTGCAATGTAAAACTTTGCCATTTAGTAGATATAGCAATGTTTTGATTGAAGGATTAAAAGACACCAAGTATTCGTCCTCATTTTATTCAGTGCTTCGTTATGAGAAGCTTTTGATTGGATGCACATCTTTTCCCTAGTGCTCCTTATAGAAAAGCATTGAATTAGACAGGAAGCAACAGGATTACATTGTGGGAAGAATGGGTGGCAGCAGTAAGTGAGTCTCGGCGTTGGGGAAAAAAAGTTAAGTAAAATCCTTGTTTCTCTAGCAGGTTTATTAACTAAAGTCAATTTCAAAATAGCCAAACTGGGACAATTGTCTAAGTCGGCTATCCATTCACTTGGATCAACTCATCCCTAAGAGGAACATTCCATGCAGACCGTAGAGATGCTGAACGACAGTACCTCTAGTGGCCATCTGAGTGATTGCCACTACAGGTGTTGTTAGGCAGTAATATAAACACTCCCTTTTCTATGAAAAGGCAGTGTTTACATTAAAATAACTGCAGGGACAGACTATACACACTAGACGAACTACATTTATCTGTAGTTCTGGTAAATATAGTGTTCCTTTAATTATATCCTACCAGGGTTAGCTCATTGACTGAGTTGATCACTAGACTTGTGCACAAATCTTTCAGCTATTCTGAACCAATCAAGTGCTTGACAATCTAATGACGAACAAATCGATTGGTTAGGCAAGCCTGAACAAATTGTTTAGTTTGCCCATAGATTAAAAGGCATTTGATTTGTTCAGCGCAGCTTAACCCCTTAAGGACCAAACTTCTGGAATAAAAGGGAATCATGACATGTCACACATGTCATGTGTCCTTAAGGGGTTAAAGGGATTTGTGCACAAGTCTACTGATCACTCTGACAATGAGGTTAGCTCAATGTAGAGAGCTTCTGGCTCTCATGAAGGATGTGACTGGTGCCTTGCGGACCCCAAGTAAGTTGTCACACGGTTTAACTACTTACATTGGTGGAGAGCCTTGGGCACTCCTGACATTATAACCACTATAGCACACTCTAGTGGTTATGGTACTTGGAGTGTTCCTTTTATTTAAAAAAACAAAACATAAAAAATAAAAATACATAACTAACTGAACATACATTGCAACTAGCATTTGTGTACCTGTAGAATCCGCTTAAATACCTAAGCATTGATTTGTTTTTCTGTCATATGGTGGCAGTCACATATGGGTTTTGCTCCTCCCTGTGGACAAGACTTTTAACAAGTTATTTAAAAAGGATCCTCCCCCTTCGGGTATAAAGGCTCAGACCGCAAAACCTACCCCAGTCTTCTTTCTTGTCCCGATAGGGATGGACAGGACTTCGTCGTTTGGTGAGACACACAGGATGTTGTCTGGGGGATCCGGTCCGAGAGCTGCCCGGGTGGTAAGCTGAGTGGCCCATGCTCCGTTTTTTTCACGTTACGGAGCATACAGAGGCAAATACTTCCGGGAGGCGGAGCTCGCTCTGAGCAAGCGCACAGCGGTGGAACGCACGCCCGGGTGGTGTTTGCGTTCCACCTAATCTTCCGGGTGCGCAAAGACGCATGCGCAAACGGAAGCTTAAAGAGATATACCAAAAAAAAAAAAACGTGAAAATTTGAATTTAAAAGCTGTGCTGGTACCCACTGACAGCATGATGCAGATCAGAAGAGGTACGCCGTGTCACCTGCCCCCCCCCCCCCCCCCCACGGCTCAGAGGTATTTTGAGGTAAGATTTACAGAAATTGATCTTTACTTTGAAATACTTTCTGAAGAAGAAAATCCATTCTAAGAGCCTCCGTTTAATTTTACAGATATGTCTAGTCCACCTGAGATGGATAAGGAGAAACTAACCCCCACGCCTAGAAAGGCTACGGTGAAGTCCAAACATATTGTTTGCAGCGAATGTGCAACTCCTCTCCCAGACGGGTCTAGGAAGAAAATATGCAGTCTGTGTACTGCAAACTCGTTGGAAAGAGAGAAGCAAAAGGATATGCAATCTTTCCTATCCTGGTTCCAGGAGAGTTTGTCCCAGACCTTGGACACGATTAAGGAATCTAAATGGGTAGAAGCCCCCAGTCAACAAAAGATCAATAAAAGAAAAATAAATTCTTCATCTGGATCATCTTCAGGAGAATGTTCTTCTTCTGTCGAATCAGAGGATTCAGGTTCCTCATCCAGTGAACCAGTGGGGTTTACCTCAGAGGCAATCCGTAAATTTATTAAAGAAGTGAATCTGACCATCCTACCTCAGGGATCAGAAAATCCTAGGAGAGGTTTTTTTGTGCAACAGAGCCTAGTTGATTCTATTTTTAGGGAATGGAAAAACCCGGAAAAACGTGCCTTTGTTTCCAGACACTTCAAGGATATCTTTAGGCCGGCTAGCGACGTTATGTGGGAAGATCTCCCAAAAGTTGATGTTCAGGTGGCACAGATTGCCAAGAGAACCACTATCCCTATAGGGGAAACTGCAGCATTAAAAAATCCCATGGATAAGAGAGCCGAAACCTCGTGTAGGCGAGCTTATCAGACAGCCGGTTTCCAATGTAAAGCCCTACTGGCAGGGACAGCAGTAGCCAGAGCGAATGAAGTTTGGCTAAATCTAGTACAAGAAAATTTTTCGTCTGGCCAGGTTGATGATCTTAGTCACATGTTTTAGAACATGCATTTAGCAAATGAATTCCTTTTGGATATGTCAGTAGAAGTGATGAAATTGGCCTCCAGGATCATGGGTTTGACTTCGGTGGCAAGACGTGCCCTATGGTTGAGGTCTTGGTCGGCAGATACAGCGTCCAAGGCAGTCCTTTGTGAACTTCCTCTGGAAAAAGCTAAATTGTTCGGCGCTCCCTTAGAAGAAATCATACGTCAGATGTCAGAAACCAAGAAGGCACTTCCTCAAGATCGAAAATTCTCCTGGAGACCAGGCTACAGGAATTATCAATCCAGGGGTAGGCGACCCTTTCAGGAAAGACCACACTATTTTCAAAGAAAGGAAAAAAAACGGAAATTTGAACAGAGTAATGAGGTCAAAAGAACCTTCAGAGACAAAGGGAAACGTTTTTGACGCCAGAGGTGTAGGAGGACGCCTCCAATATTTTTTCCCGGTGTGGGAACAGACCACAAAGGATCCTTGGGTTCTAAAGATTATCCGAGAGGGACACAAGATTGTTTTTCTGGAAAAGCCAAGATCAAGGTTTCTACTTTCATCCTACCAGTCCACAAAGAAATCTCAAGCTCTACATTGTCAGACCAGGCTGCTTCTTCACAAAGGGGTTATAGAAAGAGTGCCACAGAAACAGGAATTTCGAGGAGTCTATTCAAGACTGTTTCTCGTTCCAAAACCGGACCACTCATTTCGGCCCATTCTGGATTTGAAGAGGATAAATCAGTTTATCCCTTATCACAGATTCCGTATGGAATCAATCGCATCAATTTTTCCTCTATTGCAAAAAGGAGACGTTATGGTAAAAATAGACTTAAAGGATGCGTATCTACATGTTCCGATAGCCACCGCTTCAAGGAAATATCTAAGATTTGCAATAAGAAGAAGAAGTCACGCCGTTCATTTCCAGTTCAGGGCTCTACCATTTGGTCTGTCCTCCGCTCTAAGGATCTTTACCAAAATCCTGTCTCCTCTAACTGCTCATTTAAGGGAAAAGGGTGTTTCAATTGTCCCATATTTAGACGACTGGCTTCTAGTGGCTCATACCGAAGGTCAACTGCACGAGGATCTGCGGATCACTATAAAGTTTCTTCAGGACCATGGTTGGATTTTGAATCTAAAAAAATCAGTTTGCGTTCCAACAAGAGTAATAGAGTTTCTCGGTTTCAAGATCGATTCAGCCTCCATGTCAATATTTCTGCCCAGACGGAAGAGAATAAAGATCCGAAAATCGATTTCCAACCTCCAAAGGATGAAAAGTTGTTCCTTCAGAGAGGCCATGAGTGTGTTAGGGCTTCTTACGGCCACTTTTCCGGCAGTCAAATGGGCAAGATCAAAGGTCAGACCTTTACAGTGGAACATCCTGGCTTCTTGGTCAAAGAAGGAGGAAGATCTAGACGGAAGATTCCTACTGTCCCCTCAGGTGAAAACACAGCTAGATTGGTGGATAACCTCAGAGTGCCTTTTAAAAGGCTTGTCCTTTCTACCAAAGGTTTGGCTGATAGTCACCACAGACGCTTCAAACTCAGGTTGGGGAGCCCACTTAGGCTCCACCATGTTCCAAGGGAAATGGTCTTCCAGAGAAGCAGAGGAATCGACAAATTTCAAAGAATTGTTGGCGGTTCTGTATGCTCTTCATCACCTCAGACCTTGGTTACTTCAAAGAGCGGTCAAGATACAGTCAGACAATCGCACGGTAGTCTCTTATATCAATCGACAGGGGGGAACCAGAGCAAGAAGGCTTTACAGTCTTTGTACAGACGTTATGGAATGGGCGCAGAGAAATCTGGAAGACATTGCGGTGGTCTACATAAGAGGCAGCGACAATGTAATAGCCGACGATTTGAGCAGGGGAAAGTGGGACCAAAAGGAATGGTCTCTAAACCCGGACGTATTCAGAATCTTGACTGGGAAATTCGGAGTACCAGAAGTAGATCTGATGGCAAGAGAATCAAACAAGAAGGTTTACCACTTCGCCTCCCTATTCAGAACAGATCAACCCAGTTGGATAGACGCTCTATCAATAGGGTGGGATTTTCAGCTGGCTTACATCTTCCCACCTCTGCCCCTGATCCCAAAGGTCCTCCTCAAGATACGAACGGACAGGGCGAGGATTTTAGCAATAATCCCTTATTGGCCAAACAGAGTCTGGTTTGCGGCCCTAAAAAAGATGACTATCAGCTATTGGGAACTTCCCATTTCAGTTCATCTCATTGTGAACAGGAACCTACCCTTGAAAGTACTAGAGATGTTCAGGTTGACGGCTTGGCTACTGCAAGGCTGATCCTTCGAAACAAGGGATTACAAGATAAGAGAATACCTGTCTTACTCCACGCCACTAGAGTATCAACTTCTAGGATATACTTTAGAATTTGGTCCAAGTTTCTGCACTGGTGTAGGGATCACCGGTTCCCGATATTACAACCATCAATTGATAACATTCTTCAGTTTTTGCAAGAAGGCTTTGACGCTGGCCTGGGAGTCTCAACTCTCAAGGTTCAAATATCAGCTTTGAATTTTTTTCTTCTTAAGGATTTGGCAGCAAATGTTTTTGTCAGAAGGTTTTTTAGATCCATCAGCCTCAAGAGGCCTCCTAAAAGATCAGTGTTTCCATCATGGGACTTGGCCCTAGTCCTTCAAGCCCTTAGTGCTACCCCGTTTGAACCTTTGGAGGAAGTTCCTTTAAAGATTTTATCTCTTAAGGTTTTGTTTTTGGTGGCCATCACCTCAGCCAAAAGAGTGGGAGAACTTCACGCACTATCCTCCTCAGACGAATTCACCATTTTTCATGAGGACAAGGTGGTTCTTTACCCGAGACCATCATTTCTTCCTAAGGTTTTATCTTCAAAGAATGTGAATCAACCTATTATTTTACCTTCTTTTTTTAGTGCGCCCTCATCCCTTCAAGAACACAGATGGCAAAAGTTGGACGTAAGAAGAGCGTTACGTATATATTTACACAGAACAAAGGAATTCAGAGTTTCGGATCACCTGTTTGTTAATTTTCAGGGTCACTTAAAGGGTAAGGTAGCTTCCCGTGGTACTTTATCTCATTGGCTTATTCAGGCTATCGATTTGGCATATTCTTCCTCAGGTCTTCAGTCTCCTGCTGCAATCAAGGCCCATTCTACTCGAGCTATGGCTACCTCATGGGCAGAAAGAGCACTTGCATCTCCAGAAGTCATTTGCAAGGCAGCATGCTGGTCATCTTACAACACCTTTTATCAAGCACTACCGGCTAAACATTTTCTCTGCCTCTGAAGCTGCCTTTGGGCGTAAGGTGTTACAAGCCGTCGTGGCATAGGTCCCGCCCAGAGGGATTCTTGCTATATCCCATATGTGACTGCCACCATATGACAGAAAAAACAGAAATTTTTACTTACCGTAAATTCTTTTTTTCCTAATATGGTGGCAGTATTATTACCCTCCCTCTTTATTAAAGAATTTTTGCATTGGATGTTTGCTTGGTCTGTTTTTTTTACTTGTCACGTACTGGGGTAGGTTTTGCGGTCTGAGCCTTTATACCCAAAGGGGGAGGATCCTTTTTAAATAACTTGTTAAAAGTCTTGTCCACAGGGAGGAGCAAAACCCATATGTGACTGCCACCATATTAAGAAAAAAAGAATTTACGGTAAGTAAAAATTTCTGTTTTCTCATCTACGTGTTTTATGGATAACTGGTCTTGCATCAATGGAAGTCATCGGCATTAGGTCGATTTCTGGCACAATACGTTGTGTGGCTAGTACAGTACATGAACCACAATAACCATACTAGTTATTGTAAGTAAAAAGGTAACTAAAACCACCTAATATTTTTTTTTTAGTTTTCCTTCATAATTTATTTGTATTGGAGTAAAGATGTGTAATAGCCTTATAGAGGTTGTGATACAATAAACAACTGCATTAAATTAATCACAAAGTGAAGAAAAAATTTACTGCGAAAAAACAAAACAGAAAATGGAATACTATAGAGGATGAATAGAAAGGTGGAGAAAAAAGCGAGTGGTATAAAGAGAGGAGAAAAAAGGATGGAAAAGAGACATAATTGGCAATAAATCTAATCACGTGGGGAGAAAGCTGCAGGATCATGATTGTGAGATTATTTTTAAAAACTAGTAAAACCATATATTTGCTTTGCTTAGCATTCTCCTAGGTGGTTAAATTCTTACTTAGCTTGCATACCTTCCACTCAACTTGTCCATTCCCTTTGCAGTGACTGGAAGTCTACTGCTATATTTAGTCATGTGATTTGCTATTCTTGCCTACCAAATTATTGCAGTATACTCCTGTGTGTATTAATCTTGGTTTCTATGTGCAGGTGCATCAGTGAAGAATGGAAGCTGAGAAAAAACATTGGGTTGAAGATCTATTTTCACCTCATTTTAGTGCTGAGGATTTTCTTTATCATTCATTTGAACCAGATCAATTGGAATCTGAAAAGTTGTCTGAAAAGAGAGCAAAGGCAGTAGAAACCATATACCATACTGCACTGTATAATACCCAGCAAGCAGAAAAAGAGAAAAGAAAAGCATTTTTGTCAAAAATGATAGTTCGGGATTATGAGTCACTTCCAGAGCAGATTAAGACAAAACAGTCTAAAACAGACCAATGTCAGACTTGTTGCTTATGCGGGAAGGTAAACACTTCCAATGCTGCTAATAATGAAAATAATTGTATTTGGGATGGAAATGAGTTAAATATTTTACGAGATGAGATCAAGAAAACTCAGACTGAACAAGCATACTTAAAGGTTCACCTTGACGCATGTAAGCGAGAAACATCAGAGCTGAAATCCAGAAACTGTAAAACCGTACAGGAACTTGAGGACGCAAGAGCATCCTTTTCAGCATCACAAAGGAAGAATGAATGCAAAAAAGTCCTGATCAAACAGATGCAGAAAGACCTACTGAAAAAGGATGCCATGATTCAGGCTTTGAGAAAAGATCTGCATGAAAAATGCGTGGAGGTTAGCAGTCTTAATAAACATCTTGCTAAAGCTAAGCAAGATATTCAGGGGTTACAGCTGAAAAATGAGGACATTGAGAAAGAATTAAAGACTTTAAAAAAACTGCAGGAATTTAAAAGTGTAGCTTTGGTAGATAAATTAAAGTTGGAACATAATTTACAATTGAATAAATTGCATAGAGAAATCAAGGCTGTTAAAGAAGAAATGACAAGTGGAAAGCTCCTGCATGACAGAGATATAGTTGCATTAGATTTATTAAGGAAACACTTTTCTTCCTTATCTGTAAACAGCAGTCCAAACTTTGCACATTTGAATGTGACACCACATTAAAGAAAGAGAGAGAGATGTAGTGATTCATATCCTGATGTCATGCAGCCTTTAAATCGGAGAGGTATATAAATAAAGACCTTATTTCTAAAAGCTACTATTGTGCATGATTACACCTAACAATGTGAACAACCTTTGGTGTGGTAACGTGATTAAATTTAATGATTTATTTAATAATACCCCAGGCACAGGGTGCTGTGTTCCAAAGTATTAGTATTCTAAGGGATTATGGTCTTGCACTAGGGTAGCTTCCTAGGAGACCACAGAAACATTAAAGGGACAGTCCCCTAATGCAATTCAGCTTGGTGAGGTGCTTTAGTGGTTAAAGGGATACTGTAGTGCACTACCGATCCCTCTGCCTCGCACCCCCCCTCCTTGGTAAATAAAGGGTTAAAAACCCTTTATTTACTTACCTTATCCCAGGGCCGATGTCCCTTGATGCTGGTCGAAGCTCCGCCCCCTCATCCGTCCCGCAACCAGCCTGGCAGAATGCGTATGCGCAGCAAATGCTGCACGCGCATTAGACCTCCACATAGGACCTCCACATTGAATCACTGCTTTCCTATGGGGAAAAATTTGAAGCTGGAGGTCCTCATGCAGAGTGTGAGGACGTCCAGCATCACATAACTGACCAAAAGTCAGGCTCAGGTTGCTTTAAGAGCTATGTTTAGAGTAAAATTGTACTATTTCTCTTAGACAGCAATCTTGAAACTGGGCACTTTCAGCATGACTCCTTGGTAATAACTTATAAATGTTGTCTCTTTTTTTTTGCCTCTGAACAGTGTTGTAGAAGAAACATTGGAGGCCATATCCAATAAAGACTTCATCTTCCAATTTATAAAGTGATGAGTGACAGAAACATTGTGATAAGCACTTGAAGCAGCTCTGCCGCTCCACCCCTCCAAAAGAAATGAAATAAAACAGTGAGCATTTCATAATAATATAAAATCTTTATGAAATGCTCACAAAGACTGTGTTGGAATATTATTGAAATTCCAATACAGTTAAGTTATGAGAAATAGGTGTTACTTTGACTTATGGTTAAATGGTAAATCCTTCTGCTAGAGATGGGAATAACGCATTATCTTGATTCGCGATTTCCTCCATAAACATTAGTGTTGTACTCTTATGCATACACATGAGTACAACACTGACGAGCGCCTGACAGATGAAGTACTAGGAGTTAAAGATTGAGGCTGTGATGTAAGCTCCTGTGCCACAAGAGCATGGAAGGCCTACCCACTGACTATAGACCTGGCACCAAAAACCCGTAAAAGCGTCTTGTCACTGTGGGGAGGGCTATGGGGGCCCTGGACAGTAACATTGCTTTCTTAGCCGGACTAGAGTGTTGCCTGGACTAATTTTACAAATCGAACGCCAGACAGAGAGATACTTTGGCACTGTTCTTTGGATCGGGACTGTGCTGAAGTCCAGTCAATCTTGAAGTTGGTATTGCTTGGTCACCCGACCTCTAAATGTATAGCTATTTGGAGGGGAGGTTGGAAAGGTAAGGAGGCATCGGAGGATACCTGGAACTTGAGATGTCTTCCCTCCTCTGAGGTCAGAGAATAGCTGCGACCCAGTAAATCTTTAACATGCTGTAACTTGGGTGCAGATTCTCCGATCAGGGCATTGGTTAGACCGGAAGGGCATTCAGCATATATATTGTGCTGGGGTACAGTCCAGGCAAAGGAGGTGCTGGCGGTGATGTACTGTGCCTCAAGGGCTAAAATTCAATGCAAAAATATGGCCTTTTAAAAAAAATGTTTCATGCAATAATTTAACTTTCAAAGTAGAAGGGTTCCCCTTAGGACAGGAATTTCATGCTGTCCTACACAGAGTGGGTGTAAAGGAACACTATATAGTGTTAGGAATACAGAACTGTTTTCCTAACACTACTATAGTGTCCCTCTGGTCATGAATGGGTTAAAAACCTTTTCTTCCACTGGATTGACTCCTCCTCCCGTGACATTACGGCAATGGGGGGAACCTAATATGTAAGAGCTGTGTGCACATTAGGCCTTCCCCGTCGCAAAAGCATTGAATCAGTACTTTCCTATGGGGAGTTATAAGACGCTGGACGTCGTCATGCAATGTTTTACATTGCAGGGATAAGAGAACAGGTACACTACACAAAGATTACTTGAGATGTAGTGATCTGGGTGCCTCTAGTGTCCCTTTAAATGCCTGCAGGGCTGCGTGAAACAGCTGCATATTTGGTTTGAACATGGTTATTCTCTGCTCACAGCAGAAGCCCCAGGTATCAATAAATACCTGAGGCTCATCTCTGTTAGCCGGGGCCATTTTTTCTGGTCCCAGGCTGACCAATGAGCTCCAAGGAAGTTAGGGCTGCCTAAAGATCTTTTTCTTTTTTTTGAGGGGGGCTGCAGACTGATTCATGTAGAACCCCCCTGTCATGTCTGTTCCCAGCCAATTGTGACTAGTGCTGGGCTTTGCCAGCTGCCCAGCACTCATCACAGTGTACTTATCATCAGCTGGAACATAGGCACCATTCATAATTACAATTAAAGTAATTATGAAAGCAGCCAGTAGATGGCAGTCACAGACCACTATAATATCAGGAATGTAATCAGCATCTCCTCATAGAGATGCATTGAATCAGTGCATCTCTATGGGAAACGTTCAGCACCTCCATGCGGAGTGGAGAAGTTGAATGCCAGTGCAGATAGGAAGTACCTCTAGTAGCAGTCTGAGAGACTGCCATTAGAGGTGTTCCAAAGCAGCAATGTGAAAACTGCAGGGACATTAAGAAGTAGTGGTGCTGGAGACTACAGGGAGTGCAGAATTATTAGGCAAATTAGTATTTTGACCACATCATCCTCTTTATGCATGTTGTCTTACTCCAAGCTGTATAGGCTCGAAAGCCTACTACCAATTAAGCATATTAGGTGATGTGCATCTCTGTAATGAGAAGGGGTGTGGTCTAATGACATCAACACCCTATATCAGGTGGGCATAATTATTAGGCAACTTCCTTTCCTTTGGCAAAATGGGTCAAAAGAAGGACTTGACAGGCTCAGAAAAGTCAAAAATAGTGAGATATCTTGCAGAGGGATGCAGCACTCTTAAAATTGCAAAGCTTCTGAAGCGTGATCATCAAACAATCAAGCGTTTCATTCAAAATAGTCAACAGGGTCGCAAGAAGCGTGTGGAGAAACCAAGGCGCAAAATAACTGCCCATGAACTGAGAAAAGTCAAGCGTGCAGCTGCCAAGATGCCACTTGCCACCAGTTTGGCCATATTTCAGAGCTGCAACATCACTGGAGTGCCCAAAAGCACAAGGTGTGCAATACTCAGAGACATGGCCAAGGTAAGAGAGGCTGAAAGACGACCACCACTGAACAAGACACACAAGCTGAAACGTCAAGACTGGGCCAAGAAATATCTCAAGACTGATTTTTCGAAGGTTTTATGGACTGATGAAATGAGAGTGAGTCTTGATGGGCCAGATGGATGGGCCCGTGGCTGGATTGGTAAAGGGCAGAGAGCTCCAGTCCGACTCAGACGCCAGCAAGGTGGAGGTGGAGTACTGGTTTGGGCTGGTATCATCAAAGATGAGCTTGTGGGGCCTTTTCGGGTTGAGGATGGAGTCAAGCTCAACTCCCAGTCCTACTGCCAGTTTCTGGAAGACACCTTCTTCAAGCAGTGGTACAGGAAGAAGTCTGCATCCTTCAAGAAAAGCATGATTTTCATGCAGGACAATGCTCCATCACACGCGTCCAAGTACTCCACAGCGTGGCTGGCAAGAAAGGGTATAAAAGAAGAAAATCTAATGACATGGCCTCCTTGTTCACCTGATCTGAACCTGTGGTCCATCATCAAATGTGAGATTTACAAGGAGGGAAAACAGTACACCTCTCTGAACAGTGTCTGGGAGGCTGTGGTTGCTTCTGCACGCAATGTTGATGGTGAACAGATCAAAACACTGACAGAATCCATGGATGGCAGGCTTTTGAGTGTCCTTGCAAAGAAAGGTGGCTATATTGGTCACTGATTTGTTTTTGTTATGTTTTTGAATGTCAGAAATGTATATTTGTGAATGTTGAGATGTTATATTGGTTTCACTGGTAAAAATAAATAATTGAAATGGGTATATATTTGTTTTTTGTTAAGTTGCCTAATAATTATGCACAGTAATAGTCACCTGCACACACAGATATCCCCCTAAAATAGCTAAAACTAAAAACTACTTACAAAAATATTCCGCTTTGATATTAATGAGTTTTTTGGGTTCATTGAGAACATGGTTGTTGTTCAATAATAAAATTAATCCTCAAAAATACAACTTGCCTAATAATTCTGCACTCCCTGTATAGTATCCCTTTAACAAGAAAATCAATTTTGTAATATCAGAACTGATAGTAGCAGTTTTTTTTTCTTAGGGTTATGATAGGGTTAGACCTGGGGGTAAGCGTCAGGTAGGGTTAATGTATAGAAATGGTTAATGGGTATGGTTGGTATAGCATTAGTGTGGGGGTTAATATAGGGTTGGCATTAACTACCAAAAATTAATTTAGACATGCAAATGAGACACTTAAAGGGACTCTATAGGCCCCAGAAGACTTTAGCTTGCTAAACTTTAATTTAGACATGCAAATGAGACACTTAAAGGGACTCTATAGGCCCCAGAAGACTTTAGCTCATTGACATTGTCTAAGTGCTCTGTTTCTGTCCCCTAAACCCTGCAATGGTAATTATCGCAGTTCCTGCCACTGAACTCTATCCTGGCCCGGGAATTTATGAGCCTTCTGGAAAGTTTGTCCTCTACAATAGGCCTTACGAGATGGGCCCAGTGGCATATGAGGATTCTGCAAGAAGGGTTTCTATCCCAGTTTGTGAACAAGGATCTGAGTCAAGCAATCTATCATCAGAGATCAAGAAGGAACTGGCATGGTGGCTAATGAACGAGAATCTATATCAAGGGTATCCTCTGAACGATATCCCTTGGGTTACTCTCACGATGGATGCATGCCAATCAGGTTGGGGAGCTCATTTGGGCCTTCTTCATGTTTAGGGGCAGTGGGAAAACAAACTGTATCCTCTATCCTCAAATGTTTTAGAGTTGCAAGCAGTCTTCCAGGCTCTTCTGCACTTTCCTTGTCTGAAACAAAGTTGGGTGAGAGTAAGGATAGACAATACATCTGCAGTTGCTTACATCAATCATCAGGGGGGTACAAAGAGCAATCGCTTAATGAAAGTGTTGACCCCACTTATGTCCTGGTCAGAGAAAAATTTGAAGGGGATCAAGGCAGTTTACCTTCCGGGAAAGAACAATCAAGTGGTGGATTTCTCAAGCCGAGTAACCCTGGATCCCACAGAAAGGGAGTTAGCCCCTCTGGCATTCCAAAGCACAGTCCAGAAGTGGGGTTTTCCTCACGTAGATCTGATGGCCACAGCAAAGAATCTCAAAGTGGAAAGGTTCTTCTCGCGTTACTTCAACCCTTTGGCGGAAGACCAGGATGCTCTCTGTTGCGAGTGGAAGTTCCATCTGGGGTATGTTTGTCCTCCAACTCCTCTGATTTTTCCCCTGCTAAGAAGGATCCTACAGGAGCAGGCTACAATTCTGGCAGTGATTCCCTTCTAGCCCAGGCGGCCTTGGTTTCCCCTGCTGCAGAAACTCTCTCTCTTAAATTCCCAGACCAACTCAGTCTCCTACAACAAGGTCCGATCTCTCACCCATCTCCTCAGTCTCTCAATTTAAGGGCTTGGAAATTGAGAAGCAACGTCTCTCCAGCAAAGGCTTCTCTTCGTAATTTATACTCTTCTGAATGCCAGGAAGAAATCCACTTCATCGGCTTACTATCGTATTTGGGACATCTTCTGTAGCTGGTGTTTGGCATATAATAGTTCTCCTGTCGCCCAGTATCTGTGACGTCCTTCAATTTTTACAGGACGGATTTGACAAGGGTTTGAGTCTCAGCTCCCTCAAAGTGCATACTTTAGCGATCTCTGCTCTGTTAGATTGGAAATTGGCATTTGATCCAGATATTGCTAGATTTTTTTAAAGCTTCGCCCTCCAGTACGGTCTTGCTCCCCTCCTTGGGATTTACCTCTGGTTTTACAGACCTTATCTGATTCTCCGTTTGAGCCCTTGGAGAGTGTTTCTATACAGTTGAAAACCGTTCTGTTGGTTGCCTTGACCTCAGGAAGAAGAATCTCCGAGCTAAGCGCTCTCTCCTGTGAGTCTCCCTTTTTGATTCTTCAGGAAGACCGTGTGATCCTTCGTACGATTCCAGCTTTCAGACCCAAGGTGGTTTCTGCTTTCCATATGAATCAGGACATCATTTTGCCAGCCTTTCTCCCTCATCGGAAGAAGAAGAGAAATGGCATTGTTTGGATCTGGTGCGCTGTTTATCTACATACCTGAACCTGACTTCAGACATAAGGAAAACATCTAGACTGTTCATTATTCCTTCAGGTTACAAGAAGGGTCAAGCCGCTTCTTCGTCCCATATTGGCCGATGGATCATCTTAGCCATTAGTCAGGCCTACACAGCCTCCGGAGTTCCTGTCCCTCAAGGCCTTAGAGCTCATTCTACCAGATGCTAGGCTGCTTCTTGGGCAGCTGCAACCAACATTTCTGCGGATAGCATTTGTTCGGCAGCAACATGGTCCTCCTTCAACACGTTTATCAATCACTATCAGTTGAAAATAGTGCGTTCATCTACCACAGAATTTGGTAGAAGTGTCCTCTCTGCTGTCTTATAGTTTATGGATCAATAAACCATATTTGCATGGATTTATGCGTTGTGGTTATTATTCTCCCTCCCTTACTCCTTTTAACCCTTTCAGGACCGCTGACGGTTCAGGACCGTCAGCGGTAAAACATGCGTTTGGACCGCTGACGGTCCTGAACCGTCATAACGGTCTGGGGCTACTTACCTGATCGCCGTCGGTCCCACGGCGGCGATCAGTGCTCCACCCGGTCCAGGGGGGTTGCCTGTCTGCCCGGGCAGTCCCCCCTCGGCAGATCAGGACCCTGCGGCCATGTGATCACTCGATCACATGATCACATGACCGCAATAGGTGTCTGTGTATCTGCCTGCAGGGGGACTGTCTGTGCTGACAGGCAGTCTCCCTGCAAGTGAAAAATCAAAAAAATAAAGTTAAAAAAAACCAGTGTAAAAAAAAAATAATAATATGTGTATATATATATATATATGATATATATACATGTATTATATCTATATATAATATATGTATATGTATCATATATATAATGTCATATTAAGTGTATTTTTATATTTATATATACGTATATTAATATAAAAATACACTTATATTTAAATTACACACAAATATATACAATATATATAATTGCTATATATATATTATTATAAAATACAAATAATATGTTAATAAAAATAAATAACAAAAAATAAAAATAATTTTTAATAATTATAAAAAAATATTTATATATGCAATTTTATTCTAACAGTATTTTGATATATATATATATATATTTATATCAAAATATACTTAGAATGTAATGATATATATATCTATGTATAAATAAATAAATAAAAACAATACGAAATATACATATGTCCATATACATAATTACATAAATAATTTCATAAATATACACGTAGACGTCAAATATATAAATATGTATATATATTAAAATTCTACATGTGTATTTATGTAATATTTTTACCTAATTAAGTAATTTTAATGATTGCAATTTGAGGGACCTGCCTGCCAACCCAGGCCGAAAGTCCAGATAATTTAATTTGCTAGCACTGTGTTTAACCCTGTAACTTTCTATGACACCCTAAAACCTGTACATGGGGGTACTGTTTTACTCGGGAGACTTCGCTGAACACAAATATTAGTGTTTCAAAACAGTAAAACATATCACAGCGATGATATTGTCAGTGAAAGTGAAGTTTTTTGCATTTTTCACACACAAACAGCACTTTCACTGAGGATATTATTGGTGTGATACATTTTACTGTTCTGATACACTAATATTTGTGTTCAGCGAAGTCTCCTGAGTATAACAGTACCCCACATGTAGAGGTTTTATAGTGTTTGTGAAAGTTACAGGGTCAAATATAAGGCTTGATTTTACTTTTTTTTTAATTGAAATTTGTCGGATTGGTTAGGTTGCCTTTGAGAGCGTATGGTAGCCAAGGAATGAGAATTAGCCCCATGATGGCATACCATTTGCAAAAGAAGACAACCCAAGGTATTGCAAATGGGGTATGTTCAGCCTTTTTTAGTAGCCACTTAGTCACAAACACCGGCCAAAGTTAGCGTTTCTTGCATTTTTAACACACAAACAAATATAAATGCTAACTTTGGCCAGTGTTTGTGACTAAGTGCCTACTAAAAAAAACTGGACATACCCAATTTTGAATACCCTGGGTTGTCTACTTTAAAAAAATATGTACATGTTAGGTGTGT